>NC_058080.1:337575891-338251909 GCF_014858855.1 Bufo gargarizans
TGTTTACACAATTATAATTTTTTCTAATTTGCTACTTATTGTCCCCGTACAGGATTCACATTTGATTCACTTGTCTACGAGTGTCCGTTCTGATCAGACTTCCTGCCGGTGAGTAAGAGCCATATCCTTGTCTGTCATTTTAAACACTTTATAATTTAGTAAATTTTCAACTGTATACTTTAGTGTCCAGTGTTAATGGACTTGTACATAGTTTTGCGGTTCATATTACAAATCGCCTGATTATAGTTCTGGGCAATATTTGTTATTATTGGCAATATCGGTGTGGGCCAATAAATATACCGATATTGCTGATCATGATCAAGTCCTGCTGTCCTGGTGAGCCCACCAAGCTCTTTCTTACCTTCCCTTCATCTCCCCTGTCAAAATCTCCTGAGTCCTGCGGCCATCAGAGCGCTGCCACGGATTAACATGCCAGTGCTCCATATGGCAGGCAGGCCGTGAGAATTATACAGCAGCTGGAGTTAGTTGCTGGTTTCCCCCTGCACAGTCCATGCTCCCAGACCACCAGGAAATAAAAATATTCCCCCTACCAGGGCATGTAAAAAGCAGGGAGTGTTTTAAAAAAACTGTCACGGCTGTTTAAGGGTAACAAGAGTATACACAGTAAAAAGAGCTACTGACCGGACCCAAACTAGGGAAGAGAAAGGGTGACCCCTGTCAGACCCTCAACACTCTCCCTATGCTGCTAAAGCACATGCCCGGATCCAAATGGTGGAACGAGGCATGCCCGCGTACCTTAGACTGATGAGCCCTGTAACCCCTACAATAGTGGAAGGGGCACGGCCTCCGATGCCCTGCACAGAATAAGGAGGGAACCGGGGCCACCTCAGATCCAGTCAGGAAATCACCAGGTACATAACAAAGTCTGCACACTTAGCTGATGGAGCTGCAGCCGTAGAGAAGACGGATCCAAGGACCGCTGGCAATATCCGGAGTGCTTGCAGCAGCAGAACACAGGTCCAGAGAACTAGTAGCTAAAGGAGTGAAGATACTCAAGGCAGAGCTACAACTGAAAGGAGAAATATAATCCACGCCCTGCAATAGGAGGAGGGGTGATTTAAAGGCAGAGAAATCAAACGCAGGAGAGACAGCTGAGAGTAAGACCTCATCACAGGGGCGGAGAAACAGAACAGTGAGAAAACCTCCAACCCTAAGTGACATCATCACAGGGGTGGAGACACAGAGCTTTGAGAACGTCTCAAAGCTCTGGTAGTGACAGTACCCCCCCTTCTACGGGTGGACTCCGGACACCCAGGACCCACCTTGCCAGGATGAGCCCTATGAAATGCCCTGATAAGGCGAGTGGCTTTAATGTCCGACATCGGAACCCACATCCTCTCCTCAGGACCATAACCCTTCCAATGAACGAGGTACTGAAGAGAACCGCGGACAATGCGAGAGTCCACAATTCTGGAAACCTCAAACTCCAGATTGCCATCAACCAAAATCGGAGGAGGAGGCAAAGAGGAGGGTACCGTGGGCTGGACATATGGTTTTAAGAGAGATCTGTGAAAAACATTATGTATCTTCCAAACCCGTGGAAGATCAAGGCGGAAGGCAACAGGATTGATGACTGACAAAATTTTATAAGGCCCAATAAACTTGGGGCCCAATTTCCAGGAGGGAACCTTCAGTTTAATATTTCTTGTAGACAACCACACCAGATCACCCACATTCAGGTCCGGACCAGGCACACGTCTCTTATCAGCCACACGCTTATACTTCTCACTCATCTTTCTGAGATTACTCTGAATCTTTTGCCAAATGGTAGACAAAGACGAGGAAAATCTCTCCTCCTCAGGTAAACCAGAAAGAGCCCCTCCCGAGAATGTCCCAAACTGCGGATGGAACCCATATGCACCAAAAAATGGTGACTTATCAGAAGATTCCTGACGACGGTTGTTCAAAGCAAACTCAGCAAGAGGGAGAAATGAACACCAATCCTCCTGGTTCTCTGCCACAAAACAGCGCAAATATATCTCCAGATTCTGATTGAGGCGCTCAGTCTGACCATTCGACTGCGGGTGAAAAGCAGAAGAGAAGGACAGCCGAACCCCCAGGCGAGAACAGAAAGCCTTCCAGAACCTGGACACAAACTGCGTGCCTCTATCGGAAACAATCTCAGAGGGAATGCCGTGCAATTTAACAATATGATCGACAAAAGCTTGCGCCAACGTTTTAGCATTGGGTAAACCAGGGAAAGGAACGAAATGAGCCATCTTGCTAAAACGGTCCACGACCACCAGGATCACCGACTTCCCCGAGGAACGAGGAAGATCCGTGATAAAGTCCATGGACAGGTGTGTCCAAGGACGGGAGGGTATGGGTAACGGGAGAAGGGAACCTGAAGGTCGTGAACGAGGGACCTTAGCGCGAGCGCACGTCTCACAAGCCGCCACAAAACCCTCCACAGACTTACGAAGAGCCGGCCACCAAAATCTCCGAGCAATGAGATCTACCGTGGCTCTACTCCCGGGGTGACCAGCAAGAACTGTATCATGATGTTCCTTAAAGAGTTTGTGACGTAGCTCAGGAGGCACGAACAACTTCCCGGAGGGACAACGGGCAGGTGCCTCAGACTGGGCAGCCTGGACCTCGGCCTCCAAATCGGAATATAGAGCAGAAACAACTACCCCCTCCGCCAAAATGGGACCCGGATCCTCGGAGTTTCCTCCTCCCGGAAAACAGCGAGAGAGAGCATCAGCCTTCACATTCTTGATCCCAGGGCGGAAAGTAACAACAAAATTAAATCTGGAGAAGAACAGAGACCATCTGGCCTGTCTCGGATTCATACGCCTGGCCGACTCCAGGTACGCCAGATTCTTATGGTCGGTAAAAACGGTGATAGGGTGCCTGGCCCCCTCCAACCAATGGCGCCATTCCTCGAAAGCCAACTTTATGGCCAACAACTCCCTATCTCCCACATCATAGTTTCTCTCTGCCGGGGAGAGTTTTCTAGAGAAAAAGGCACAAGGTCGCCATTTGGCAGGAGAGGGGCCCTGGGACAAAACTGCACCCACACCCACCTCGGAAGCATCCACCTCAACAATAAAAGGTAAGGAAACATCGGGATGCCGCAAGATGGGAGCAGACGCAAAACTCTCTTTAATCTTAGAAAAGGCTGCAAGCGCCTCCTCCGACCAAGAGGAAAAATCCGTCCCCTTTTTTGTCATGTCAGTAAGGGGTTTGACAATAGAGGAATAATTCAAAATGAACTTTCTGTAGTAGTTAGCAAAACCCAGAAAGCGCATCAATGCCTTCTGATTTTCAGGAAGCTCCCACTCCAGCACAGCACGGACCTTCTCCGGATCCATGCGAAAACCAGAAGCAGAGAGGAGAAAACCCAGAAATTGAATCTCTGATACCATAAAAAGACATTTCTCCAGCTTGGCATACAGTTTATTTTCCCGCAGTATCTGCAGGACCTGAAAAAGATGATCCTGATGAGTCTGAACATCAGGGGAAAAAATCAAAATATCATCAAGATACACCAATACAAATTTCCCCATTAAATGATAGAAAATACTATTAACAAAATGCTGAAAGACGGCCGGAGCATTCATCAGGCCGAAAGGCATAACGAGATTCTCGAAATGCCCGTTAGGGGTATTAAAGGCCGTTTTCCATTCATCCCCCTCTCTGACCCTGACCAGGTTGTACGCGCCTCTCAGATCCAATTTGGAAAACACCTTGGCCCCAACAATTTGGTTGAAGAGGTCCGGTATCAGAGGAAGGGGATAGGGATCGCGAATCGTGATACGGTTCAGCTCCCTAAAATCTAAGCAAGGTCTCAGAGAGCCATCTTTTTTTTTAACAAAAAAAAAACCCGCGGCAACAGGCGACTTTGAGGGACGAATATGCCCCTTCTCGAGACTCTCAGAGATATAGGTTCGCATTGCGAGTCTCTCCGGTTGTGAGAGATTGTAGAGGCGTGCCTTTGGCAGCTTGGCGCCGGGAATGAGGTTAATGGGACAGTCAAACTCCCGGTGAGGAGGTAGCTCCTGAACACCGCTCTCGGAAAACACATCCGAGAAATCAGAGAGAAATGATGGCAGAGTTTTAGTAGACACCTCAGCAAGAGTGGCTGTGAGACAATTCTCTCTACAAAAGTCACTCCACTCATTTATTTGCCTTCCTTGCCAATCAATAGTGGGGTTATGTCTAGTGAGCCAGGGTAGCCCCAAAACTAGAGGAGAAGGCAATCCGTTAAGGACAAAACAAGATATCTCCTCCACATGAGTGTCACCTACAGCTAGCCGGATATTGTGAACAATGCCTTTCAGAGATCTCTGCGAGAGTGGGGCAGAGTCAATAGCAAAAACAGGTATATCCTTTTCTAATGTACAAACCTGAAACCCATGCAAAGCCACAAATTGAGTGTCAATAAGATTGACGGCCGCTCCACTATCGACAAAAATCTCACAAGGAATGACCTTGCTCTCTAGCGCCACCCTGGCAGACAGGAGAAAACGGGAACTGCAGGTCAGAGGAAAAGCATCAATTCCCACATCAACTTTGCCCAAAGTAGCAGATGAAGCAGAACTTGATGATCTACCTCTTGAGGTTTTTCTCTTATTATCGCTCTTAGTACAGTTCAGGAATCTCCTAGACGGACAAACATTTGCCAAATGACCTATGCCCCCACAACAAAAACACACCATATTCTGAGGACTAAATCCTCTTTTATCAGGGGCAAGTCGGCCTAGCTGCATGGGCTCCTCCTCAGAGGGGAGCGAGACAGGATGAGACCCCTGCATGCTGAATGAGTCCGCACCATTGCCCCTAGACTGACAATGGCTGGACGGAGAGGTCTTGTTTCTTTCCCTTAGACGCCTGTCAAGGCGTACCGCCAATGACATGGCAGACTCTAAGGATGTTGGTCTCTCATGGAAAGCAAAGGCATCTTTCAAACCCTCTGAGAGACCATGACAGAACTGACTTCGGAGTGCAGCATCATTCCAGCCTGAATCAGCTGCCCATCTCCGAAATTCAGAACAATAAAGCTCCGCAGACAGTTTGTTCTGGCATAGAACACGTAAGTTTGATTCTGCCAGAGCAACACGATCCGGGTCATCATATATCTGCCCCAGGGCCACAAAAAACCTCTCCACGGATCGCAGGGAAGGATCCCCTGATGGCAGCGAAAAAGCCCAAGTCTGAGCATTACCTCTGAGCAGGGAGATGACAATCCTCACCCTCTGTTCCTCATTACCAGAGGAGTGGGGACACAAACAAAAATGGAGTTTACATGCCTCTCTGAAGCGAACAAAATTCTCACTGCCCCCGGAGAACGTTTCCGGAAGTGAGACCTTTGGCTCGAAACAGACTCCATGAGCCGGAGCAGAGCCCAATGCTTGTAGCTGAGTCAGAGATTGACGGAGATCCGCTACTTCCAAAGAAAGACCCTGCATGCGGTCAACCAGGTCAGAAAGCGGATCCATGTCAACAAGGACGGTTTTGTTGGATTATAATGTCACGGCTGTTTAAGGGTAACAAGAGTATACACAGTAAAAAGAGCTACTGACCGGACCCAAACTAGGGAAGAGAAAGGGTGACCCCTGTCAGACCCTCAACACTCTCCCTATGCTGCTAAAGCACATGCCCGGATCCAAATGGTGGAACGAGGCATGCCCGCGTACCTTAGACTGATGAGCCCTGTAACCCCTACAATAGTGGAAGGGGCACGGCCTCCGATGCCCTGCACAGAATAAGGAGGGAACCGGGGCCACCTCAGATCCAGTCAGGAAATCACCAGGTACATAACAAAGTCTGCACACTTAGCTGATGGAGCTGCAGCCGTAGAGAAGACGGATCCAAGGACCGCTGGCAATATCCGGAGTGCTTGCAGCAGCAGAACACAGGTCCAGAGAACTAGTAGCTAAAGGAGTGAAGATACTCAAGGCAGAGCTACAACTGAAAGGAGAAATATAATCCACGCCCTGCAATAGGAGGAGGGGTGATTTAAAGGCAGAGAAATCAAACGCAGGAGAGACAGCTGAGAGTAAGACCTCATCACAGGGGCGGAGAAACAGAACAGTGAGAAAACCTCCAACCCTAAGTGACATCATCACAGGGGTGGAGACACAGAGCTTTGAGAACGTCTCAAAGCTCTGGTAGTGACAAAAACAGAATAATATTTGGTTCAAAAAAATACTAAATGTTTCAAGTTCTAAAAAATTCAAATGATCGCCACCCCATGTAACCCACACTACACCAACACACACTGCATTCATTATATACACACACTACACAAACACACATACCCTACATTTACTAATGAAATACTCTCACTGCATCCATTCCATACATAGATATTTAGTAAATCCGAAAATGTGAATGGCATATATATTGTGTGCTTTTACCTTAATTTCTAAAAATTGTTACCTAAATATTGCAATAATCAATATAGGTAAAACCATAGTTTATTTACACTGCACGGTGTTGGATTTGACATTTTTCAGTGTGAAATGGATAGTTAGACTTAGTAGTTACATATGTTAACTAGTTGTTAATTAGGGCAGTTAGGGTCTTTTTTTTTGTACAGTTGTACAATGATAATTGTGTTTTATTTTTATAGATAGACACAGAGGCAGACACTCAGGCGGTCCGCTGATAAATTCACTTTAAAGGGTGAGTATTATAAATACAGTTATTCTTATTAATTTGTACATATAGGTTAGCAAAGAATGTAGCTCTTAAAGGGGTTCTGCACTTTCAATTAACTGATGATCTATCCTCTGGATAGATCATCAGCTTCTGATCGGCGGGGGTCCGTCACCCGGGACCCCCGCCGATCAGCTGTTTGAGAAAGCAGCGGCGCTCCAGCAGCGCCGCGGCCTTCTCACTGTTTACCGCTGGGCCGCCCGCCCACTGACGTCACGACTTGTATCAACTAGAGTGGGCGCGGCTAAGCTCTGTTCACTTGAATGGAGCTTAGCCGCGCCCACTCTAGTTGATACAAGTCGTGACGTCAGTGGGCGGGCGGCCCAGCGGTAAACAGTGAGAAGGCCGCGGCGCTGCTGGAGCGCCGCTGCCTTCTCAAACAGCTGATCGGCGGGGGTCCCGGGTGTCGGACCCCCGCCGATCAGAAGCTGATGATCTATCCAGAGGATAGATCATCAGTTAATTGAAAGTGCAGAACCCCTTTAATTTTCCATGTACATCAAAGATGGAGAGCTCTTCTTTGGAAATAGAAGATTTATTAAAAACGAGGAAGAACCCTGGAGGATCTTCGTCCAATTTCATGCATCGCCCATCGGAAGACATTCATGAATCAATAGAACACAATCGGCTATCTCCTCGAGATTCTTCTAGCAATCTAAATGGGTACACAATAATTATCTGTCTCTTTTGCGATAACAATGAAAGCTGCACACAGGTTAACATCTCAATTCTTAAAGATCCAGGAATGTGATCAATGCCAGAAGTCTGGAAAATCGATATCTGCTCCACAGCCGATACAGTGTATTAAGGTAAATATCTACTATAGTATAACATACCCAAGGTATTAAAAGATTGTTAAATTGCAAATTAAATATATTTGTTTCTTCAAATTAGGTATTCGCTGTCTGGGAGCTTGTTGGGATTGACTTAACCAGTCCTTTTCCCCAAGACAGTGGATGGTTTTCAATACATTTTGACGGCTACTGATTATTTTTCCAAGTGGGTGGAGACTTTTCTACTGCAAACAAATTGTGCTGCTGAGGCGGGACGCCATATTTGCTCTATGGTGTATATACATGGTTGTCCTAAGCGAATTTTTTCAGACCAGGGTAGAGAATTTGTAAATAAAGTATGTGTAATTCCCCTTTACTATTGTTTGTAACATTTATTTGGTAATTTGTTAGTTGATTGCAAATATATTGTGAAATTTTTTGTTGTTTTATTTTATTTTAGCTCAACGACCACTTGTGTACTATTCTTGGAATCGAAAAAAGAGTGACAGTGGCTTATCATCCACAGACCAACGGCCTGGATGAAAGGACTAATCATAACCTCAAAAGGCAAGTTTAATTTGATGTCTGTTTTCATTTCTACTTTTTATTAGCACTTTGATCCATTTGATCAGTTAAAGAAACAGTAAATAGTTCTGAATACACACCTTTTCCTGACACTATAGGGTTAAGGAATTTTTTTTTGTTCCAGGGCCCTTCTGCTTACTTTTAAATAGTTATTTTTACTCACATTTTCCCAAGTATTGTCGTCTTTTTTCATATGAAATCTATTCTTTTTCATATGAAAGCATTGGGAGGCTATAGGACATGTGTTGGAAAACGCAGCACGGCACAAATCGACATCTCCTCCGGTGGATTTTGCAGTGCACATGTTTATATTGTTTTCTGCTGCAACCAGTCAATTCTGCATTACTTATAATAACCTTTTTAATAAGTGTATCTTGTTTATTTTCTTCATTGTAGAGCTCTAACAAAATTGGTGAATGAGAAGCAAAACAATTAGGACATCTATTTGGATTTTTTTGATGTGTCACCTACAGTTAAATATTATTATATAGCATACGTAAAAAATATTTATTATGCACATATCTATAATCGTTCTGCTTGCTTTATTCTACATAAGTGCCACATGACATTGTTATAACCTTAGGACAGTAATTTGTTTGTTAACTATTATCTTATCAACTTTTCTGCCAAAACCGTATGTAATGATTGTGTTGACATTTAACCCCTTATGAACCGGGCTCATTTTCCCCTTAAGGACCAGGCCATTTTTTTCAAATCGGACCAGTGTCACTTTATGTGTGAATAACTTTAAAACGCTTTTACTTATCCAGGCCATTCTGAGATTGTTTTATCGTCACATATTGTACTTCATGACACTGGTAAAATGGAGTAAAAAAAAAAAAATCATTTTATTTATAAAAAAATACCAAATGTACCAAAAATTTTGAAAAATTTGCAAATTTCCAAGTTTCAATTTCTCTACTTCTATAATACATAGTAATACCTCCAAAAATAGTTATTACTTACTGGGATAGGGTAGCAGTTTTGTTGGTACTATTTTAGGGTACATATGATTTTTGGTTGCTCTATATTACACTTTTTGTGAGGAAAGATAACAAGAAATAGCTGTTTTGGAACAGTTTTTATTTTTTGTTATTTACAACATTCATCTGACAGGTTAGATCATGTGGTATTTTTATAGAGCAGGTTATAATGGACGCAGCGATACCTAATATGTCTACTTTTTTTTAATTTATGTACGTTTTACAAATTATTTCATTTTTGAAACAAAAAAATCATGTTTTAGTGTCACCAGTCCGAGAGCCATAGTTTTTGCAGAATAAGATGACGGTTTGATTGGCACTATTTTGGCGTGCATATGACTTTTTGATCACTTGCTATTACACTTTTTGTGACGTAAGGTGACAAAAAATGGCTTTTTTTACACCGTTTTTATTTTTTACGGTATTCACCTGAGGGGATAGGTCATGTGATATTTTTATAGAGCAGGTTATTACGGACGCAGCAATACCTAATATGTGTAGTGCATTTTATTTTAATCAGTGATAAATGTGTTTTTTTATTTTTGCTTATTTTTTTTTACCCAGACCCACTTGGTTCTTGAAGATCCAGTAGGTCTGATGTCTGTATAATACAGTACACTATATAGTGTACTGTACTGTATTTTCACTTTACAAAGCCTTTAGCAGTCTGATCAGCACCATGGACAGCAGGAAGCCTGTGAAGGCGTCTGGCTGCCATGGTAACCATCACTCCCTGCCACAACAGAGCAGCAGGTGATGGGGAGGGAGCTCCCTCGCCGTTTACTCCTTCCATAAAGTGGTCCCTACAGACCGCAGCATGGAAGGAGTTAAACGTCTGACATCACAGCACAGATGTCAGCCGTTTCAAGCAGAGTATCAGCAATGTGCTGACACTCTGCTTGATAACTGCTCGACCATCCTGAAAATGAGAGGGGGCGGGTGGGATGTCATGGACCGCGAGGATCAGAAACTTCCGAAAGTGCTGCAAACGGCAGGTCTGAATTGACACACAGGACCAGGGTGCTAGCGGCCATCTAGCAACCCATGTCCTCATCTCTATACCCAAAATCCTGGTGACAGGTTCCCTTTAAGTACCAGGACATCATGACGTTCCCTATACGTCATATGTGCCCAAGGGGTTAACTAATCAAAATATATGGTTATTCATAAACACGGTAATCTTAAACATTAGCTGTCCTGTTTTCCATTAATATCTGTCTGCAGATACATCAAAAGTCACTATTATTTATCTGTATAACATTTAAATCTTTTTATCTTAATTTTTTTCTTTTCCCATAGCTTTTGAACATCATTCTTCCAGAGGAGAATACTTATGCTTCCTTTGTAGATGAAACAAAACCATCAATGGAGAAGATTAAGAAAACAACCAAGGAAAACATCGAAAAATCACAGGAAAAACAGAAGCTGAAGCATGCAAAGAAAGTGCTGAAGAAAAACAAGGATGTGGTGTACAGTGTCTGCAATGAGGTCCTTCTTTATAATATAAAAAAGAGTGGTAGGAAAGGGAAATTGATAGAGTGTGACTTCTCTGGTCCTTACTTTATCAAGGAGCTGTGCGGCAAGGTGGTGAAACTGGCAAAGTCAAACGGGGTAACCCTTAAAGGATAATTGTCACACTTAGACCCTAATTTAAATGTTCATATGTAGTTACTAATAACATGATATTCCAGAATCAGTTACTATTAGACTGACTTACCCCATATTTAATAAGATTCAGCCCTTAGCAACCAGTCTGCATAAAACTGCAATTTCACTATTCAGTTAAGATGGCCGACACTGCACTCACCCTGAGGCTAATCCTGCCTGCCCTCACTAGCCAGTAACAATTGCCCCCCAAAAGTGTCAGTAACCAGAGCCCTCCCCCTAAAGGGTTAATCTCCTGCAGCACAAAGGGGTCCTCTTACCACATGTTGCTTTCATTTATACACTGAGCAGATGGCAGATCTCCCTTCCCTGGTCTGCGCTGCTTCGACTCTGCATTGTCCCAGTCTGCTGGAGTGAGGGAGCATCTGCCAAGTGCAGGGACAGGGAGAAGTGCACACTGTTATCAGCTGCTGGGGAGGACCTGGCTTTAATAATTTACTTACAGTCCCTGGCTGTCTATAATCTGACCTTGCACGCTGCATGCTTCTGCGTCCTCCGTCCTTCAAGGATGGACCCTGCATAGCAACCTGATTTTAAGCACAGGTAAAAATAGGCAGTACAGGGAACAGCGCCGTCTTTAATATTGATTGGACCCTGGACAAAAATTTACTTAGGCCCCCTGGATCCCGCCTTCCCACACCTTAGCAGGCAATCACGCCCTCCACCACAACACACACACAAAAACTCCACACACCTGGTAGAGTACAGTGAATGACTGTAAATACTTCCAGTTCTGAAGACTCCAGCGGCTCAGGATCAGTGTTCTGGGCTGGAAGTGGGCACCGCTCTGCACGAAGGAGACCAGGGCTCGGCTCACCCTAATGTTACAGTGCACCCCAGCAACCCACAGTATGCAGTATAGCACCCTATAGTATACAGCACCACACAGTATGCAGTTTAGCACCCCACACTATACAGTACCCCACAGTATATAGTAGAGCAGTATAGCAGCCCACAGTATACAGCACCCCACAGTATACAACACCTCACTGTATACAGCACCCCAAACTATACACAATACATCCCCCCACACTATACAGTACAGCAGTATAGCACATCACACTATACCACACCCACAGTATACAGTATACAGACCCCCACAGTATACAGTACAACAGTATAGCCCCCCACACTATACAGGCCCCCCACTATACAGTATACAGTATACAATATACAGCCCCACACAATATACAGCCCTCCACAGTATACAGGCCCCCACACAGTATACAGCACCCCACTATACAGTAGTTTAAGGTATATTAACATAACAGCCCCTGTCACCTTTTTCTGATGTAATCTTCACACAAAAAGCTCCACAGTTAACTTCTGCAACACTCCACAGGACCTGTGATGACCTCATAGCCATGTGACCAGTAATTGCTAGGTTACTGGTCACATGGTGATGATGTCATTAAGGTCCTAGAGCAAAACTTTAACATAGTACAATCGTGATGCCTGGACTCAGTGCCAGCTTGACACCCGGGGCAGTAGCTAGCAGGGCTTAAGAGGCAGCTGTCTTGGGCCCCCCAGGAGCAACTGGGCCCTGGGCAGCTGCCCCTTTTGCCCCTTGGTAAAGATGGCCCTGACAGGGAACAAAACTGTGGAATTAAGGGGTAATTAAGTACACAGTGAAAAGTTGAAATAGGGCCACCAAGGAGATATTAATCGCCACAATCCAATACTCCAAAAAATATATATATGACAGTTATACTTTAAGCAGACTGTGATTGGCTATTGTTGTGACTTAGATGAAGATTAGATCACATTTTATGACCAATTTGTGCAGAAATCCATATCATTCCAAAGGGTTCACATACTTTTTCTTGCAACTGTAACTGCAGTATTTAAAGTTTATATTTGACTGTCACAACTGCAGCATAGGCCCCAAATGTAGTGTGTTGCACAAAAAATTGGTGTTTTTTTAAAACCAGAATATAACAGTGATACTTAACGCTTGTCAGAAATGCAGCAATGGCCCCAAACGTAGTGTCTTGAACAAAATCTGTGTTTTTTGAAAAACATAATATAACAGCGGTATTTAAGGCTTGTATTGGACTGTCACAAATGCAGCAAAGGCCTCAAATATAGTGTCATGCACAAAGTGGGTCGTTTTTGAAAAACAGAATTTAACAGCGGTATTTAATGCTTGTATTGGACTGTCACACATGCAGCAAAGGCCACAAATGTATCATCTTGCACAAAATGGTCGTTTTTGGAAAACCAGAATATAACAGCAGTATTTAACGCTTGTATTGGACTGTCAGAAATGCAGCAAAGGCCCCAAATGTAGTATCTAGGACAAAATGGGTGTTTTCCTAAAACCAGAATATAACTGCAGTATTTAAAGCTTGTTTTGAACTATCACAAATGCAGCAAAGGCCCCAAATGTAGTATCAAGAACAAAATGGGTGTTTTTTGAAAATCTGAATACAACAGCGATATTTAACGCTTGTATTTGACTGTCACAAATGCAGCAAAGACCCCAAATGTAGTGTTGTGCACAAAATGGGTGTTTTTTTTTAAACCAGGATATAACTGCATTATATAAAGCTCGTATAGAACTGTGAGAAATGCAGCAAAGGTCCCAAATGTAGCATCTAGGACAAAATGGGTGTTTTCTTAAAACCAGAATATAACTGCAATATTTAAAGCTTATATTGGACTGTCACAAATGCACCAAAGGCCACAAATGTAATGTCTTGCTCAAAATGGGTGTTTTGTTTAAACAAAATATATGCTGCTATCGTTACAGTCCAATACAAGCGTTAAATACTGATTTAACGCTTGTATTGGCCTGTAACAATAGCAGCAAAGGCCCTAAATGTAGTGTCTTGCATAAAATGTATATATTTTTTTTAAAGCCAGAATTTAACAGTGGTTTTTAATGCTTGTATTGAACTGTCACAAATGCAGTAACGGCCCCAAATGTAGTGTCGTGCACAAAATGGTTCGTTTTTGAAAACCAGAATTTAACAGAGGTATTTAATGCTTGTATTGAACTGTCGCAAATGCAGCAAAGGCCACAAATGTAGGTAGTTGCACAAAATGGGTGTTTTTTGAAAACCAGATTATGGCAGCGATATTTCATGCTTGTATTGGACTGTCTCATATGCAGCAAAGGCCCTAAATGTAGTATGTAGGACAAAATGGGTGTTTTTTTTAAAACCAGTATATAACTGCAATATTTAAAGCTTGTATTGGACTGTCACAAATGCAGCAAAGGCCACAAATGTAATGTCTTGCTCAAAATGGGCGTTTTTTCAAAACCAAAAAATAACTGCATTATTTAAAGCTTCTATAGAACTGTCCCAAATGCAGTAAAGGCCCCAAGTGTAGGGTCTTGCACAAAATGGGTGTTTTTTGAAAACCAGAAGTATGACAACGGAGCGAGGCACAGATGTAGCGCAGCGGAAATTGACTGGAAGGGGGAAGTTTCCAGGCAGGTTAGGGTTAATGTGGTCGGGAAGGGGTGGAGTGTTTCTGGGGAGGGTTTGTGGGGGTGGCAGGGCAGTTCGCGCCCCGTATATAGGCTGGGGTTAGGGGCGGGAACAGCACCAGTGTCCGTTGCGCCTAGGCGAGTTGTGTGCGGGATAGTGTAGGTTATGGCGTCTCTTGAGGATTTGATGGCGGCGGTGCAGGCAGCGGCCGAACAACATGGTTTGGCTTGGCTGGTGAGTAGTTTGCAGGCTGCAGTGGGGGCCCCTAGTGTGCCTCCGGTTGCGGCAGGGGGGAGGTTGAGGGCTAGGAGATCGGTGCCGCCTGATCGTCTGAGCCCGGAGGCGACCCCTCGGGCCCTGCAGCGTTTACGGAGCCCCCCTGGGAACCCGCCGCTGCGATCGGCTGGGGTGGCAAGTGTATCTGCCAGCCGGCGCAGCGGGAGGAATTCTGCGCCGCGTGGAGCGCTAGCTGTAGAGGCGAGTGTTAGTGCCCAGCGGGTGTCCCGTTGCCGGTTGGCGGATGCTGCAAAAGGGGAGGTATACGTGTGCTTTGAGGGGCCGTTGGGGGCTCATTTGAAGAGTGAGGTCAGGGAGAAGATTTGGAAGGACGAGTATGTCGAGATATTTTCGTTACTTCCGTTGGACAAATTTAACTTGGATAGGGGAAAGCCGGATTAGAGTAAAAAGGAGGAGGAGGAGAAGCGGAGGTACAGGTTGATTCCGCGTACGTTTTTCAATTGGCTGCAGGCCTTTGCTATTTTCGCCAGTGTGGTGGGGGAAAAGGCGCCTGAACACTGTTCGGCCCTGTTTTGCTATATGGACGCCATAGGGGAGGTGTATCGGACGTATGGTGGGGTGGCGTGGCTCAGGTACGATGAGCAGTTTCGCCAGAGGAAGGCGGTTAGGCCTAGTATTCGTTGGGATCATAAGGACATTGGTCTGTGGATGCGGTTGATGGCGGCGCCAAAAGGGGTTAGCCAGCCCTTTCGTGGGGCGGCCGGGGGTCCCTCGGCGTCCGATACGGCTGGAGGGAACAAAAGGGGATGTTGCTGGCAGTTCAATGAGGGACACTGCAAGTATCTTTCGGAGTGCCGTTTCAAACATGAGTGTTCCGGTTGTGGGGGAGCCCATAGTTTTGCGCTGTGTTTCAAGCGCGGTAGAGGGAGGGGATTGGAGGTTACGCAGAAGAGGGGTGACCCCGATGAGGGTGGACGTGATGGAGCCGTTTCTAGAGAACTATCCAAATAGGGAGGCGGCGGCGGTGTTATTGGCCGGTTCTCGGGGCGGTTTTCGGATTCCATGCACAGCAGTGGGTTTGGGGGTTGCGGCGCGTAATTTGGCTTCTGCATTGCAGCGTCCTGGGGTGGTGTCTGATAAGATTGCGAAAGAGGTAGCTGCTGGTAGGGTGGTGGGCCCCTTTGTAGAGTGTCCATTGCCGGATTTGTGGGTTTCGCCTTTGGGATTAGTTCCTAAGAAGGAACCCAACAAATTTCGGCTCATTCACAACTTGTTTTACCTGGCTGGGGGTTCCATTAATGATGGCATTGATGAGGTTTTGTGCTCCGTGTCGTATACGTCGTTTGACGAGGCGATTAGATGGGTGCGGTGTTTTGGGCAAGGGACATTGTTAGCGAAGACGGATATTGAGGCGGCGTTTCGCCTGTTGCCAATTCATCCAGATAGTTTTTGTTTAATTGGTTTTAAGTGGGAGGGGCGGTTTTTTGTGGATTGTTGCTTACCCATGGGGTGTGCGATTTCGTGTTCGTTGTTTGAAAGGTTTAGTTCTTTTTTGGAGTGGGTAGTGCGGCGAGAGGCGGGATGGAGTTCAGTGTTGCATTACCTGGACGATTTTCTGTTTTTGGGCCCGGCTGGGTCGAGGGTGTGCTCGGTGTTGTTGCATACCATGGAGCGGGTGGCGGGTGGCTTTGGGGTTCCGTTAGCGAGGGAGAAGACGGAGGGCCTGTCTACAACCGTGAAGTTTTTGGGGATCGTGTGTAGGCTGCCCGAGGATAAGGTGGTTGATTTATGTAGTGAAGTGGATTTTTTGCGTAAGGCGAGGAAAGTGCAGCTCAGACGGGTACAGTCGGTTTTGGGTAAATTGAACTTTGCCTGTAGGATTTTGCCCATGGGGCGAGTTTTTTGTAGGCGTTTGTCCAGGACCACGGCGGGTGTGAAGGCTCCCTTTCATTTTGTGCAGTTGGGGGGTGAGGTGCGTGCGGATTTGGAAGTGTGGGAGCGTTTTTTGAAGGAATTTAATGGTCGTTCTGTTTGGATGGAGGCGCCCATTTCTAATGTTAATTTGGAATTGTTCACGGATGCGTTGGGGTCATGTGGCTATGGTGCTTTTTGTCAGGGGCAGTGGAGTGCGGGGGCTTGGCCTGAGGAATGGAGGGTTGCTGGCTTGCTCGGGAACCTGGCTTTGTTGGAGTTGTTCCCTATAGTTTTGGCAACTGAGTTGTGGGGAGAATTGTTGAGGAACAAGCGGGTGCGTTTTTGTTGTGACAATTTGGTGGGGTGCAGGCGGTGAATAGTCAGTCGGCTAATTCCCCACCAGTAGTGCGGTTGCTTTGGCACCTGGTTCTGAACGGTTTGAGGATGAATGCGTGTTTTGTGGCGGTGCATGTTCCAGGTGTTGATAATTGCATAGCTGATGCTCTTTCTCGTTTCCAGTGGGATCGTTTTCGCAGTCTGGTTCCGGGCGCGGAAGTGATGGGTCTGCCGTGTCCTCAGTGGCTCTGGAGCGTGGCCTTGGGGTCTCGTTAGACCTGATTCAGCGGTCCGTGAGTAGCAGTACGTGGTCGGCTTATTCTTCTGTGTGGTCTCAGTGGGAACGTTTGATAGAGCAGGTGGGGGGGTGCGAAGGGGTTGATGATTTTCATTCGTTGCTGGTGTATTTTGTGGGTGTGTCGTTTAGTGCAGGTTTGTCATTCTCGGCGGCAGCAAAAAGGGCGGCGGCGGTGGCCTTTTGGTTAAAGTTGCGGGGTTTGGCGGATGTTTCAAGAAGTTTTTTGGTGCGGCAGGCTTTGAAGGGGTATCGTCGTAGTGGGGTTTGGAAGGATGTCCGACGTCCGGTTTCTTTTCAGGTGTTGCAGTCATTGTGGGACCGGGCGGAGGCGGTGTGCACATCTTGGTATGAGGTGTGTTTGTTTCGGGCAGTGTTTTCTTTGGCTTTCTTTGGGGCTTTTCGGGTCTCGGAGCTGGTGGCTAACAGTCGAGTGAGTGGCGGTGGTGTAGGCTGCGTAGGTCCAAGACGGACCAGGTGGGTAAAGGGGTGTGCGTGTGGTTGCGGCCTCTGCCGGGGTCAGTGTTGTGCCCTGTGCGGTGTTTGGAGGTTTTTCTGGCACTCCGGCCGGAAGGGCCGGCTTCGTTGCTGGTTCATATGGACCGTTCGGTTATGTCTCGTTATCAATTTGTTGCGGTTTTCCGGAAATGTTTGACAGCGGCGGGTTATGTGGCAAGTGAGTTTGCGTCTCATTCAAAGTATTTAAAGTTTGCATAGGACTGTCACAAATGCACCAAAGGCCCCAAATGTAGTGTCTTGCACAAAAAAGGTGTTTTTTTTTTTAAACCAGAATATAACTGCATTATTTAAAGCTTGTATAAAACTGTCACAAATGCAGTAAAGGCCCCAAATGTAGTGTTGTGCACAAAATGGTTCGTTTTTGAAAAACAGAATTTAACAGAGGTATTTAATGCTTGTATTGAACTGTCGCAAATGCAGCAAAGGCCACAAATGTAGGTAGTTGCACAAAATCGGTGTTTGTTTAAAACCAGATTATGACAGCGATATTTCACGCTTGTATTGGACTGTCTCATATGCAGCAAAGGCCCTAAATGTAGTATCTAGGACAAAATGTGTTTTTTTTTTAAACCAGTATATAACTGCAATATTTAAAGCTTGTATTGGACTGTCACAAATGCAGCAAAGGCCCCAAATGTATTGTCTTAAAGAAAATGGGTGTTTTTTTAAACAAAATATAACAGCAGTATTTAACGCTTGTATTAGACTGTAACAATAGCAGCAAAGGCCCCAAATGTAGTGTCTTGCTCAAAATGGGTGTTTTTTTTTTAAACCAGAATTTAACAGCGGTATTTAATGCTTGTATTGAACTGTCGCAAATGCAGCAAAGGCCCCAAATGTAGGGTCTTGCACAAAATGAGTGTTTTTTAAACACCAGAATATAACAGCGGTATTTAACGTTTGTATTGGACTGTCACAAATGCAGCAAAGACCCTAAATGTAGTATCTCGGACAAAATGGGTGTTTTTTTTTAAAACCAGAATACAACTGCAGTATTTAAAGCTTGTTTTTGACTGTCACCAATGCAGCAAAAGCCCAGATCGTAGTCTCTAGTACAAAATGAGTGTTTTTTTTAAACCAAAATATAACTGCAATATTTAAAGCTTGTATTGGACTGTCACCAATGCAGCAAAGGCCACAAATGTAGGGTCTTGCACAAAATGGGTGTTTTTTGAAAAGCAGAAAAAAACTGCAGTATTTAAAGCTTGTATTGGACTGTCACGAATGCAGGAAAAGCCCCAAATGTATTTCTTTGCACAAAATGGTTCTTTTTTTAAAACCAGAATATAACAGCGGCATTTAACGATTCTATTTGACTGTCAAAAATGCAGCAAAAGCCCCAAATGTAGTACCTAGGACAAAATGTTTTTTTTTTTTAAAACCAGAATATAAGTACAGTATTTAAAGTTTGTATTGGACTGTCACAAATGCAGCAAAGGCCCCAAATGTAGTTTCTTGCACAAAATATGTGTTTTTTGAAACCAGAATATAACAGCGATATTTAACGCTTGTATTGTACTGTCAGAAATGTAGCAAAGGCCCCAAATATAGTGTCTTGCAGAAAATAGGTGTTTTTTTTAACCCAGAATATAACAGCGATATTTAACGCTTGTATTGGACTGTCAGAAATTTAGCAAAAGCCCCAAACGTAGTGTCTTGCACAAAATGGGTGTTTTAAAAAAAAAATCTGAATATAACAGAGGTATTTAACGTTTGTATTGGACTGTCACAAATGCAGAAATGGCCCAAAATGAAGTTTCTAGGACAAAATGGGTGTTTTTTGAAAACCAGAATATAACTGCAGTATTTAAAGCTTGTATTTGACTGTCAGAAAAGCAGCAAAGGCCCCAAATGTCATTTTGTGCACAAAATAGGTGTTTTTTGAAAACCAGATTATAACAGCAGTATTAAAGCTTGTATTGGACTGTCACAAATGCAGCAAAGGACCCAAATGTAGTATCGAGGACAAAATGGGTGTTTATTTAAAACCAGAATATAACAACAGTATTTAAAGTTTGTATTGTACTGTGAAAATGCAGCAAAGGCCTCAAATGTAGTATCTTGCACAAAATAGTTGTTTTTTAAATCAGAATATAACAGCAGTATTTAACGCTTGTATTAGACTGTCAGAAATGCAGCAAAGGCCCCAAATGTAGTGTGTTGCACAAAAAATTGTGTTTTTTTGAAACCAGAATATAACTGCAATATTTAATGCTTGTATTGGACTGTCAGGAATGCAGCAAAGGCCCCAAATGTATTATCTTGCACAAAATAGGTGTTTTTTTTAAAAACAAAATATAACAACAGTATTTAACGCTTGTATTGGACTGTAACAATAGCCGCAAAGGCCCCAAATGTAGGGTCTTGCACAAAATGGGTGTTTTAAAAAAATCAGAATATAACAGTGGTATTTAACATTTGTATTGGACTGTCACAAATGCAGCAAAGGCCCTATATCTAGTATCTAGGACAAACTGGGTGTTTTTTTAAAACCAGAATACAACTGCAGAATTTAAAGCTTGTATTTGACTGTCACCAATGCAGCAAAGGCCGCAACTGTAGGGTCTTGCACAAAATGGGTGTTTTTTGAACAGCAGAATATAACTCCAGTATTTAAAGCTTGCATTGGACTGTCACAAATGCAGCAAAAGCCCCAAATGTAGTATCTAGGACAAAATGGGTGTTTTATGAAAACCAGAATATAACATCGGTATTTAACGCTTGTATTGGACTGTCACAAATGCATCAAAGGTCCCAAATGTAGTGTCTTGCACAAAATGGGTGTTTTTTTTAAAACCAGAATATAACAGCGGTATTTAACGATTGTATTGGACTGTCACAAATGCAGCAAAGGCCCTAAATGTAGTATCTAGGACAAAATAAGTGTTTTTTTAAAAACCGGAACACACATGCATTATTTAAAGCTTGTTTTTGACTGTCACCAATGCAGCAAAGGCCGCAAATGTAGGTTCTTGCACAAAATGGGTGTTTTTTGAAAAGCAGAATATAACTGCAGTATTTAAAGCTTGTATTGGACTGTCACAAATGGAGCAAAGGCCCCAAATGTAGTCCCTAGCACAAAATAGGTGTTTTTTTAAACCAAAATATAACAGTGATATTTAACGCTTGTATTGAACTGTCACAAATGCAGCAAAGGCCCCAAATGTAGTGTCGTGCACAAAATGGGTCGTTTTTGAAAACCAGAATTTAACAGTGGTATTTAATGCTTGTATTGAACTGTCGCAAATGCAGCAAAGGCCCCAAATGTAGTATCTAGGACAAAATGGGTGTTTTATGAAAACCAGAATATCACAGCGGTATTTAATGCTTGTATTGGACTGTCACAAATGCATCAAAGGCCCCAAATGTAGTGTCTTGCACAAAATGGGTGTTTTTTTGAAAACCAGAATTTAACAGCGGTATTTAATGCTTGTATTGAACTATCGCAAATGCAGCAAAGGCCCCAAATGTAGGTTCTTGCACAAAATGGGTGTTTTTTGAAAACCAGATTATGACAGCGGTATTTAATGCTTGTATTGGACTGTCACATATGTAGCAAAGACCCCAAATGTTGTATCTAGGACAAAATGTTTTTTTTTTTTTTAAACCAGAATATAATTGTAAAATTTAAAGCTTGTATTTGACTGTCACGAATGCAGCAAAGGCCACAAATGTAGTGTCTTGCACAAAATGGGTGTTTTTTGAAAGCCAGATTATAACAGCGGTATTTACCGCTTGTATTGGACTGTCACAAATGCAGCAAAGGCCACAAATGTAGTATCTACGACAAAATGGGTGTTTTTTTAAAACCAGAATACAACTGCAGTATTTAAAGCTTGTATTTGACTGTCACCAATGCAACAAAGGCCGCAAATGTAGGGTCTTGCACAAAATGGGTGTTTTTTTAAAAGCAGAATAAGTGCAGTATTTAAAGCTTGTATTGGACTGTCACGAATGCAGCAAAAGCCCCAAATGTATTTCTTTGCAAAAAATGGTTCTTTTATTAAAACCAGAATATAACAGCGGTATTTAACGATTCTATTGGACTGTCAAAAATGCAGCAAAAGCCCCAAATGTAGTTTCTAGGAAAAAATAGGTGTTTTTTTTTTTTTAAAACAGAATATAAGTGCAGTATTTAACCACCTCAGCTCCCCTAGCTTAAACCCCCTTAATGACTACACCACTTTTTACAATTCTGCACTACACTACTTTCACGGTTTATTGCTCGGTCATAAAACTTACCACCCAAATGAATTTTACCTCCTTTTCTTCTCACTAATAGAGCTTTCATTTGGTGGTATTTCATTGCTGCTCAAATTTTTACTTTTTTTTGTTATTAATCAAAATTTACAGATTTTTTTGCAAAAAAAATCAATTTTTCACTTTTAGTTGTAAAATTTTTCAAATAAAACTACATTTCTATATAAATTTATTGTTCTACATGTCTTTGATAAAAAATGCAATAAGTGTATATTTATTGGTTTGCGCAAAAATGATAGCGTTTACAAACTATGGTACAAAAATGTGAATTTCCGCATTTTGAAGCAGCTCTGACTTTCTGGGTACCTGTCATGTTTCCTGAGGTTCTACAATGCTCAGACAGTAGAAACACCCCACAATTGACCCCATTTTGGAAAGTAGACACCCTAAGGAATTCGCTGATGGGCATAGTGAGTTTATAGAAGTTTTTATTTTTTGTCACAAGTTAGTGGAAAATGACGATTTCTTTTTTTTTCTTACAAAGTCTCATATTCCACTAACTTGTGACAAAAAATAAAAACTTCCATGAACTCACTATGCCCATCACGAAATACCTTGGGGTGTCTTATTTCCAAAATGGGGTCACTTGTCAGGTATTTATACTGCCCTGGCATTTTAGGGGCCCTAATGCGTGAGAAATAGTTTGAAATCCAAATGTGTAAAAAAATCCCCTGTGAAATCCGAAAGGTGCTCTTTAGAATTTGGGCCCCTTTGCACATCTAGGCTGCAAAAAAGTGATACACATGTGGTATAGCCATACTCAGAAGAAGTAGGGCAATGTTTTTTGGGGTGTATTTTTACATATACCCATGCTGGGTGAGAGAAATATCTCTAAAAGTCAACTTTTCCCATTTTTTTATACAAAGTTGTAATTTTAGAGAGATATTTCTCTCACCCAGCATGGGTATATGTAAAACGACACCCCAAAACACATTGCCCAACTTCTTCTGAGTATGGTAATACCACATGTGTGACACTTTTTTGCAGCCTAGGTGCGCAAAGGGGCCCAAATTCCTATTAGGAGGGCATTTTTAGACATTTGGATTCCAGACTTCTTCTCACGCTTTAGGGCCTCTAAAATGCCAGGGCAGTATAAATACCCCACATGTGACCCCATTTTGGAAAGAAAACACCCCAAGGTATTCCATGAGGGGCATGGCGAGTTCATAGAAGATTTCTTTTTTTGGCACAAGTTAGCGGAAATTGTTTTTTTGTTTTTTTTTCTCACAAAGTCTCCCTTTCCGCTAACTTGGGACAAAAAGTTAAATCTTTCATGGACTCAATATGCCCCTCAGCGAATACCTTGGGGTGTCTTCTTTCCAAAATGGGGTCATTTGTGGGGTGTTTGTACTGCCCTGGCATTTGAGGGTCTCCACAATCATTACATGTATGGCCAGCATTAGGAGTTTCTGCTATTCTCCTTATATTGAGCATACGGGTAATGAGATTTTTTTTTTTCCGTTCAGCCTCTGGGCTGAAAGAAAAAATGGACGGCACAGATTTCTTCATTTGCATCGATCAATGTGGATGAAAAAAATATCTGCCCCCCAAAAAATGGAGGGGAAAGGTATCTGCCAGAACATGGGAGCTCCGCCCAACATCCAAACCCACTCAGCTCGATTTCTCCATTCACATGAATAAATCTTTGCATTTTTTTATTTTGTTTTTTTTTTCCTTATATATACAAAGTGTTTGCCAAAGCATATGAACACCGCCCCTCAGCTCATAAGCCTCGGCAAACGTATCATTTTTACTGCAGAGGAGAAATCTCGTCTTGCAGCACTGCATACACCGACTTTTGTGTAATTTGACAGCAGCGCAATGCTTTTGCACATTACAATTTGTATTGTCGTGTCTGCGAGAATGGAGGAGAGCATGTAAACGTCACGCTTGTCTCTCCATTTCACCGCGAGCAGTTCTTCGTTACACAAGGCAGCCCTCTCCCTCCTTGCAAGACGGGTGGTAACGAGCCGTTGGGGGAACCCCGGCAACTGTGTCGCGCAGTGCCACAGCAGCCAATCTGTTCTAAAAACAAATGCCTGAAGAGGGGCACACTTGTGTAAAAAATTGTCCACATAAAGATGGTAACCCTTGCCAAATAAGGGTGACACCAAGTCCCAGACTGTCTTCCCACTGCTCCCCAGGTAGTCAGGGCAACCGACAGGCTCCAGGGTCTGTTCTTATACCTTCATAGACACGAAATTTGGGCGTATAGCCTGTGGCCCTTTCACAGAGCTTATACAATTTGACCTCATACCGGGCGCGCTTGCTTGGGATGTATTGTTTGAAGCCAAGGTGCCCGGTAAAATGTATAAGGGACTCGTCTATGCAGATGTTTTGCTCAGGGGTATACAAATCTGCAAATTTGGTGTTAAGGTGGTCTATGAGGGGCCTAATTTTGTGGAGCCGGTCAAAAGCTGGGTGGCCTCTGGGACGAGAGGTGCTGTTGTCACTAAAGTGCAGGAAACGCAGGATGGTCTCAAATCTTGTCCTGGACATGGCAGCAGAGAATTGGGTTCGTGATGAATTGGGTTCGTGGACCAATATGACCACAATTCATGCTTTTTTGTCAGGCCCATGTTGAGGAGAGTTTAAAGTTTTAAATTCGGAAACTTGGACGCGTTTCCACAGGAAGGACTGGGAAAGACTGGGCATTAAAGCTTCCCGGGTTGGCGGCTATAAATTGAGTGGCATACCGATTTGTTTCTGCCACGACTAAGTCCAAGAGCTCCGCAGTCAAGAACAGCTAAAAAAAAAACAGTGCCGATCCGATCAGAGCTGTCTCAACCCGAACTCCAGACTGGAAAGGGGGAAATAAAATTGGTGTTTTTTTTAAACCAGAATATAACAGCGATATTTAACGCTTGTATTGGACTGTCACAAATGCAGAAAAGGCCCTAAATGTAGTATCTAGGACAAAATGTGTGTTTTTTGAAAACCAGAATATAACTGCAGTATTTAAGGCTTGTATTTGACTGTCAGAAAAGCAGCAAAGGCCCCAAATGTAATTTCGTGCACAAAATAGGTGTTTTTTGAAAACCAGATTATAACAGCAGCATTTAAAGCTTGTATTGGACTGTCAGAAATTTAGCAAAAGCCCCAAACGTAGTGTCTTGCACAAAATGGGTATTTTTGAAAAACCAGAATATAACAGCGGTATTTAACATTTGTATTGGACTGTCACAAATGCAGAAAAGGCCCTAAATGTAGTATCTAGGACAAAATGGGTGTTATTTTAAAACCAGAATATAACTGCAGTATTTAACGCTTGTATACGACTGTCACAAATGCAGCAAAGGCCCGAAATGTAGTGTCTTGCACAAAATAGGTGTATTTTGTTAAACCAGAATATAACAGCGATATTTAACGCTTGTATTGGACTGTCACAAATGCAGCAAAGGCCTCAAATGTAGTATCTTACACAAATTAGTAGTTGTTTTTTAAAACTGGATATAACAGCAGTATTTAACGCTTGTATTGGACTGTCAGAATTGCAGCAAAGGCCCCAAATGTAGTGTCTTGCACAAAATGTGTCGTTTTTTAAAACCAGAATTTGACAGCGGTATTTAATGCTTGTATTGGACTGTCACACATGCAACAATGGCCACAAATGTATTATCTTGCATAAAATGGATGTTTTTCTAAAATCAGAATATAACTGCATAATTTAAAGCTTGTATTGAACTGTCACTGTCAAATGCAACAAAGGCCCTAAATGTAGTAGCAAGCAAAAATTGGTTGTTTTTTCAAAACCTGAATATAACAGCTGTATTTAACGCTTGTATTGGACTGTCACAAATTCAGCAAAGGCCTCAAATGTATGGTCTTGCAAATTTTTTTATTTTTTCTGAAAACCAAAATATAACTGCAGTATTTAAAGCTTGTTTTGGACTGTCACAATTACAGCAAAGGCCGCAAATGTATTATCTTGCACTAAATGGGTGTTTTTTTAAAACCAGAATACAACTGCAGAATTTAAAGCTTGTATTTGATGGTCACCAATGCAGCAAAGGCCGCAAAAGTAGGGTCTTGCACAAAATGGGTGTTTTTTTAAAACCAAAATATAAAAGCGGTATTTAACGATTGTATTGGACTGTCACAAATTCAGCAAAGGCCTCAAATGTATGGTCTTGCAAATTTTTGTATTTTTTCTGAAAACCAAAATATAACTGCAGTATTTAATGCTTGTATTGAACTGTCGCAAATGCAGCAAAGGCCCTATATCTAGTATCTAGGACAAAATGGGTGTTTTTTTAAAACCAGAATACAACTGCAGAATTTAAAGCTTGTATTTGATGGTCACCAATGCAGCAAAGGCCGCAAATGTAGGGTCTTGCACAAAATGGGTGTTTTTTTAAAACCAAAATATAAAAGCGGTATTTAACGATTGTATTGGACTGTCACAAATGTAGCAAAGGCACTAAATGCAGTATCTAGGACAAAATGGGCGTTTTTTTTAAACCGGAATACAACTACAGTATTTAAAGCTTGTTTTGGACTGTCACAATTGCAGCAAAGGCCGCAAATGTATTATCTTGCACTAAATGGGTGTTTTTTTAAAACCAGAATATAACAGCGGTATTTAACGTTTGTATTGGACTGCCACAAATGCAGCAAAGGCCCTATATCTAGTATCTAGGACAAAATGGGTGTTTTTTTAAAACCAGAATACAACTGCAGAATTTAAAGCTTGTATTTGATGGTCACCAATGCAGCAAAGGCCGCAAATGTAGGGTCTTGCACAAAATGGGTGTTTTTTGAAAAGCAGAATATAACTCCATTATTTAAAGCTTGCATTGGACTGTCACAAATGCAGCAAAAGCCCCAAATGTATTACTTTGCACAAAATGGTTCTTTTATGAAAACCAGAATATAACAGCGGTATTTAACGCTTATATTGGACTGTCACAAATGCATCAAAGGCCCTAAATGTGGTATCAAGGACAAAATGGGTGTTTTTTAAATACCAGATTATGACAGCGATATTTCACGCTTGTATTGGACTGTCACAATTGCAGCAAAGGCCCCAAATGTAGTGTCTTGCACAAAATGTGTCGTTTTTTAAAACCAGAATTTGACAGCGGTATTTAATGCTTGTATTGGACTGTCACACATGCAACAATGGCCACAAATGTATTATCTTGCATAAAATGGATGTTTTTCTAAAATCAGAATATAACTGCATAATTTAAAGCTTGTATTGAACTGTCACTGTCAAATGCAACAAAGGCCCTAAATGTAGTAGCAAGCAAAAATTGGTTGTTTTTTCAAAACCTGAATATAACAGCTGTATTTAACGCTTGTATTGGACTGTCACAAATTCAGCAAAGGCCTCAAATGTATGGTCTTGCAAATTTTTTTTATTTTTTCTGAAAACCAAAATATAACTGCAGTATTTAAAGCTTGTTTTGGACTGTCACAATTACAGCAAAGGCCGCAAATGTATTATCTTGCACTAAATGGGTGTTTTTTTTAAACCAGAATACAACTGCAGAATTTAAAGCTTGTATTTGATGGTCACCAATGCAGCAAAGGCCGCAAATGTAGGGTCTTGCACAAAATGGGTGTTTTTTTAAAACCAAAATATAAAAGCGGTATTTAACGATTGTATTGGACTGTCACAAATTCAGCAAAGGCCTCAAATGTATGGTCTTGCAAATTTTTGTATTTTTTCTGAAAACCAAAATATAACTGCAGTATTTAATGCTTGTATTGAACTGTCGCAAATGCAGCAAAGGCCCTATATCTAGTATCTAGGACAAAATGGGTGTTTTTTTAAAACCAGAATACAACTGCAGAATTTAAAGCTTGTATTTGATGGTCACCAATGCAGCAAAGGCCGCAAATGTAGGGTCTTGCACAAAATGGGTGTTTTTTTAAAACCAAAATATAAAAGCGGTATTTAACGATTGTATTGGACTGTCACAAATGTAGCAAAGGCACTAAATGCAGTATCTAGGACAAAATGGGCTTTTTCTTTAAACCGGAATACAACTACAGTATTTAAAGCTTGTTTTGGACTGTCACAATTGCAGCAAAGGCCGCAAATGTATTATCTTGCACTAAATGGGTGTTTTTTTAAAACCAGAATATAACAGCGGTATTTAACGTTTGTATTGGACTGCCACAAATGCAGCAAAGGCCCTATATCTAGTATCTAGGACAAAATGGGTGTTTTTTTAAAACCAGAATACAACTGCAGAATTTAAAGCTTGTATTTGATGGTCACCAATGCAGCAAAGGCCGCAAATGTAGGGTCTTGCACAAAATGGGTGTTTTTTGAAAAGCAGAATATAACTCCATTATTTAAAGCTTGCATTGGACTGTCACAAATGCAGCAAAAGCCCCAAATGTATTACTTTGCACAAAATGGTTCTTTTATGAAAACCAGAATATAACAGCGGTATTTAACGCTTATATTGGACTGTCACAAATGCATCAAAGGCCCTAAATGTGGTATCAAGGACAAAATGGGTGTTTTTTAAATACCAGATTATGACAGCGATATTTCACGCTTGTATTGGACTGTCACAAATGCAGCAAAGACCCTAAATGTGGTATCAAGGACAAAATGGGTGTTTTTTTTAAACCAGAATATAACTGCAATATTTAAAGCTTGTATTGGACTGTCACAAATGCAGCAAAGGCCCCAAATGCAGTGTCTTGCACAAAATGGGTGTTTTTGTGAAACAAAATATATGCTGCTATAGTCCAATACAAGCGTTAAATACTGATTTAACGCTTGTATTGGACTGTAACAATAGCAGCAAACACCCCAAATGTAGTGTCTTGCTCAAAATGTTTGTTTTTTTTTTTAACCAGAATTTAACAGCGGTATTTAATGCTTGTATTGAACTGTCGCAAATGCAGCAAAGGCCCCAAATATAGGGTCTTGCACAAAATGGGTGTTTTTTTTTAAAACCAGAATATAACAGCGGTATTTAACGATTGTATTGGACTGTCACAAATGCAGCAAAGGCCCTAAACGTAGTATCTAGGACAAAATGGGTGTTTTTTTAAAACCAGAATACAACTGCAGTATTTAAAGCTTGTATTGGGCTGTCACAAATGCAGCAAAGGCCCAAATGTAGTCTCTAGCACAAAATAGGTGTTTTTTTTAAACCAAAATATAACAGCGATATTTAACGCTTGTATTGAACTGTCACAAATTCAGCAATAGCCTCAAATGTAGTATCTTGCACAAAATAGGTGTTTTTTTTAAAAAATTAGAATATAACAGCAGTATTTAATGCTTGTATTGGACTGTCAGAAATGCAGCAAAGTCCACAAATGTAGTGTCGTGCACAAACTGGGTCATTTTTGAAAACCAGAATTTAACAGCGGTATTTAATGCTTGTATTAGACTGTCACATATGCAGCAAAGACCCCAAATGTTGTATCTAGGACAAAATGGGTGTTTTTTTTTTAAACCAGAATATGACTGCAATATTTAAAGCTTGTATTGGACTGTCACAAACGCAGCAAAGGCCGCAAATGTAGGGTATTGAACAAAATGGGTGTTTTATGAAAGCCAGATTATGACAGCAGTATTTAATGCTTGTATTGGACTGTCACATATGCAGCAAAGACCCTAAATGTTGTATCTAGGACAAAATGGATGTTTTTTTTAAACCAGAATATAACTGCAATATTTAACGCTTGTATTGGACTGTCACAAATGCAGCAAAGGCCCCAAATGTAGTATCTAGCACAAATGGGTTTTTATTGAAAAGCAGAATAAAACTGCAGTATTTAAAGCTTGTATTGGACCGTCACGAATGCAGCAAAAGCTCCAAATGTATTTCTTTGCACAAAATGGTTCTTGTTTTAAAACCAGAATATATCAGCGGTATTTAACGATTCTATTGGACTGTCAAAAATGCAGCAAAAGCCCCAAATGTAGTATCTAGGACAAAATGGGTGTTTTTTTAAAACCAGAATATAAGTGCAGTATTTAAAGTTTGTATTGGACTGTCACAAATGCAGCAAAGGCCTCAAATGTAGTATCTTGCACAAAATAGGTGTTTTTTTTAAACCAGAATATAACAGCGATATTTAACGCTTGTATTGGACTGTCACAAATGCAGCAAAGGCCCCAAATTTAGTGTCTTGCACAAAATAGGTGTTTTTTTAAACCAGAATATAACAGCGATATTTAACGCTTGTATTGGACTGTCAGAAATTTAGCAAAAGCCCCAAACGTAGTGTCTTGCACAAAATGGGTGTTTTTGAAAAATCTGAATATAACAGAGGTAATTAATGTTTGTATTGGACTGTCACAAATGCAGAAAAGGCCCTAAATGTAGTATCTAGGACAAAATGGGTGTTTTTTGAAAACCAGAATATAACTGCAGTATTTAAAGATGGTATTTGACTGTCAGAAAAGCAGCAAAGGCCCCAAATGTAATTTTGTGCACAAAATAGGTGTTTATTTAAAACCAGAATATAACAACAGTATTTAAAGTTTGTATTGTACTGTGAAAATGCAGCAAAGTCCCTAAATGTTGTGTGTTGCACAAAAAATTGGTGTTTTTTTGAAACCAGAATATAACTGCACTATTTAATGCTTGTATTGGACTGTCACGAATGCAGCAAAGGCCCCAAATGAATTATCTTGCACAAAATAGGTGTTTTTTTTAAAAACAATATATAACAACAGTATTTAACGCATGTATTGCACTGTAACAATAGCAGCAAGGGCCCCAAATGTAAGGTCTTGCACAAAATGGTTTAAAAAAAAAAAACAGAATATAACAGCGGTATTTAACGTTTGTATTGGATTGTCACAAATACAGCAAAGGCCCTAAATCTAGTATCTAGGACAAAATGGGTGTTTTTAAAAAACCCAGAATACAACTGCAGAATTTAAAGCTTGTATTTGGCTATCACTAATGCAGCAAACGCCGCAAAAAAATGCACAAAATGGGTGTTTTTTGAAAAGCAGAATATAACTCCAGTATTTAAAGCTTGCATTGGACTGTCACAAATGCAGCAAAATCCCCAAATGTAGGGTCTTGCGCAAAATGAGTGTTTTATGAAAACCCGAATATAACAACGGTATTTAACGCTTGTATTGATCTGTCACAAATGCAGCAAAGGCCCCAATTGTAGTGTCTTGCACAAAATGGGTGTTTTTTGAAAACCATAATATAACTTCAGTATTTAAAGCTTATTTTGGACTGTCACAAATGCAGCATAGGCCACAAATGTATTATCTTGCACAAAATTGTGTTTTTGTTTTAAATCCAGAATATAACAGCAGTATTTAACGCTTGTATTGGACTGTCAGAAATGCAGCAAAGGCCCTAAACGTAGTGTCTTGAACAAAATGGGTGTTTTTTGAAAACCAGAATATAGTAGCGATATTTAACGCTTGTATTGGACTGTCACAAATGTAGCAAAGGCCCCAAATGTAGTGTCTTGCACAAAATGGTCGTTTTGGAAAACCAGAATTTGACAGCGGTATTTAAAGCTTCTTTTGGACTGTCACAAATGCAGCAAAGGCCACAAATGTATTATCTTGCACTAAATGGGTGTTTTTAAAACGAGAATATAACAGTAGCATACCCTCCCTCCCAGACCCTCCCACCTCCTAGTAAAAAGCACGGACAGCATCCATCTTAGATTCATTTGGAAGCTGCAGTGTTAGTGAAAGGAGGGACAGTGCAGCTGCTGCTGATTTAATATGGAAATCGATAGTTAGGCCAGTGTATTCAGTGTCCACTCCAGTCCTGAAAGACTCATCTGATCTGCTGTAAGGACAGCGTCCTGACAGCATCCCAAAAAGCCCATTTTAGGGCTAGTACATCAGTCTGTTTTTTTTTTTGTTTTTTTATACTGTGCCCACTTGCCCAGTGCCACCACTCATATATGGTCTCACAGTAGCTTGCATTTAACTTTTTTGACTGTAATGTAATTGCAGTTAGTTGCCTGCAAGCGTGTGTGTCAGGCCTACAGCGTGTACTGTGCCAACTACTGCCAGTGCACAGTGCCACCAGTGCCACTCATATCTGGTGTCATAGTAGATTACATAAAAAAAAATGCAATTTTGACTGTAATATAAATGCAGTTAGTTGCCTTCAAGCGTGTTTGTCAGGCCTACAGCATGTACTGTGCCAACTACTGCCAGTGCACAGTGCCACCAGTGCCACTCATATCTGGTGTCACAGTAGATTACATTTAAAAGAAAAACAACAATTTTGACTGTAATATAATTGCAGTTAGTTTCCTGCAAGCGTGTGTGCCAACTACTGCCAGTGCACAGTGGGTGCCCGCTCGAAGAGAAGAAGAACAGGGGGAAAGTTCAGATGGGGAGACAGAGAGGAGGAGGAGACAAGTTGGAAGCAGGAGGAGGTCGTCGCTAGTGGCACAGTCAGACAGCATGTATCAGCACCCAAGGTCAGCCAGACAGCACGCCAATCAACGCATGCTGTTGCCACCACCAGAATCCTGTCATTGCAAAGCTCAGTAGTGTGGCATTTTTTGTGTGTGTTTGCCTCTGATAACAGCGATGCCATTTGCGATCTGTGCCAAAAGAAACTGAGTCGTGGAAAGTCCAACACCCACCTAGGTACAACTGCTTAGCGAAGGCACATGATCTCACATCACAAACGCCTATGGGATCAACACATCATGACAAGTACAAGCAGCACACAAACTCAAATCCACCATCCTCATCCTGGTCCAGCATCTTCAGCCACATCAACCACTGCTGTCCTCCTTGCCCCCTCTCAACCACCCGCCACTCCACCTCTCGCCTTGAGCAGTTCCTGCTCATCTGCCCAGTCAGGTGTCTGTCAAGGAAATGTTTGAGTGTAAGAAGCTAATGTCACAGAGTCAACCCCTTGCCCGGCGTCTGAAAGCTGGCTTGTCGGAACTCTTAGCCCACCAACTTTTACCATACTGTCACGACCATGGTTATGGTCGTGACTCTTTGTTCGCAATGCAGTTGTCAGCGGTTTCCATTTATTGTCAATCACAGGTGAGGGCTCTGTGTATGTTGCCTCACGTGTGGTTGCTGCTGGCAACATGATGTGGTTGGCAGTGTAGCAGCTGGAGCTGGTTGCTAGGCTGCTCGCTGTCATTACATGCGGTTGCACCTGGCAACCTGTCTATGTAGGTGTGCCTTGTGTCTGTTTGGTGTGCACAGGGTTTATGTATGTGTGCGCTTTCCCTGTTTGTTGTGCACAAGGTTTATGTATGTGCTCACTTCCCCTTTAAGTGGCTACCTTACCCTCTCTGGTGTTGCAAGGGTTAACTCCCTTCCCAGTGTGTGTCTGTGTGGGTGTGGCCACTGGCTATTTAGCTTCTGCTGAGATCAGAAGTCTGAGGGGTACTTCAGGCATGTTGCTGGAGTCATCCTCCTGGTCTTTTACCATCTGCCAGTGAGGGCCACCCTTGTGGTCATAAATGTTATACATGATGTTGTTTTCTCTTTCATGTTTAATGAACCTGTGGATCTGGGTTCCTATGTGTTGATGTGTGTGTGCTGTGTCCATTTATGTTTGGGTATGGACATCAGCTTGTTGAGCACGGGATCCAGTCAGTGTGTCTGTGGCAAGTAGGTGCGGAAGTGCTTTTAATCCTCCTGCCATATTCATAGGCTGTTCATGTTTCTATCCCCTTGCAGCTTGGCCAGTTTAGACTCCTGTTTCTCCGCATCCAGGAGGAACAAGTTGCCTACCCAGTTCCTAGTCCAGGGCCACCCTGAGGGCTAGTATGAATATTAGGTTCCGGAGTATGAGCCCTCCTACCATCAGGGTCGGCTCATACGGCTAGAAGACAGGGTCAGAATTAGGGATTGATAGGAGGTGACCTGCTCCCTGATTCCTGTCCTGGCCTTGCAGCGACCTACATCTTCCGTCATCGCACGGCTGAGGGTTTTCCCCATCCTCAGCTGTGACACATACAAGCTGGTGGAGTCTGAGGTCTTAAAAAAATGTGTAGCTATTGGGACACCGCTGTGGAAGGTACCTGGCCGAAATTTCTGATGGCTGCCAAGCAGGGAATGCGTGGCTCTGTGTCACGGATGGTGTTGCAGAAAACAAGAAGCAATAAATAAAGATCCGACTGACTTGATCCCAAACTAAGGAACAAAAGGGTGAGCCCTATTAAAGCCCTATAGCTCTCCCTGACTGCTCAGCCCATGCAAAGATCTCTGTGATAGAAAGTTTCATGTCCACGTACCTAGAGTGAGTGACACCTGAAAACCCTATAATAGTGAGGGGACACGACCAGCGGCTCCCTGCACTAAATACAGAGGGAGTCAGGGTCACCTAGAATCAAGCCAACAGGAAAACACAAATAAAGGGATAGACTTATCTGAGAAACAAGCAGTAGCAAACTTCTAGCACTAAGCACAATCCAGGAAGTAGTATAAACCGCAAAGTGAGGCAGTATGGGAGGGGATATAAAGGGAGGCAATCACTGCTAATAGATGACAGCTGGGAGAGGGAGAAGAGATGTCAAAGCGAAACCAAAACAAAAGAACATCATGCAGGAGATACTGAAGAACGTCTATCAAAACTTCTCAGAGATCTGGCTGTGACACTCTGCAGAGGAGTTGGTGACACCGCCACGACTTGCAGGCAGGCCTGCTGCCACCTCCTCTACTCCTCCTACTCCATCCTCTTCGCTAACCTGCTCGATGAGTCCTCTTCTGCTGCTGCGTCTTGCTCCACATCAACTGCCCCAAAGGGGCTATTCCACATCCCGGATACGACAGTGTCACTTTGTCTTGGGGTTGACTTGTCTGAAAGCAGAGAGTCACACTGGACCATCACTCCTGCCCACCCTGAACGCACAGGTGGATCAGTGGCTGACTCTGCACCAACTGGAGATCAGCAAAGTGGTGTGTGACAAAGGAAGCAATTTGTTGGCGACATTGAATTTGGGCAAGTCGACACATGTGCTGTGCATGGCACATGTGTGTAATCTGATCGTACAACGCTTTGTGCATAAGTACCCAGGCTTACAGGACGTCCTCAAGCAGGCCAGGAAGGTGTGTGGCCATTTCAGGCATTCCTACACGGCCATGGCGCACTTTTCAGATATTCAGTGGTGAAACAACATGCCAGTGAGGCGCTTGATTTGCGACAGCCCGACACGTTGGAATTCAACACTCCTAATGTTCGACCGCCTGCTTCAGAGTATTTGTATGACCGGGGTGCTAGGACAGCCTCTGTGGAGCTGGGTATTTTTTTGCCACATTACTGGATGCTCATGCGCAATGCCTGTAGGCTCATGGGTCCTTTTGAGGAGGGGACAAACCTAGTCAGTCGCACCGAAGGCACCATCAGCGACATTATTCCATTTGTTTTCTTCCTGAAGCATGCCCTGCAAAGAGTGCTGGATCAGGCCGTAGATAAGCGTGAAGAGGAAGAGGAAGAGTTGTGGTCACCATCACCACCAGAAACAGCCTTATCAGCATCGCTTGCTGGACCTGCGGCAACGCTGGAAGAGGAGTCTGAGGAAGAGGAGTCAGAGGAGGAATGTAGCTTTGAGGAGGAAGAAGACCAACCAAAGCAGGCATCCCAGGGTGCTCGTTGTCACCTATCTGGTACCCGTGGTGTTGTACGTGGCTGGGGGGAAGAACAGACCTTTAGTGAGATCAGTGAGGACGAGGAACGGGACATGGATAGCTCGGCATCCAACCTTGTGCAAATGGGGTATTTCATGCTCTCGTGCCTATTGAGGGACCCTCGTATAAAAAGACTGAAGGAGAACGACCTGTACTGGGTGGCCACGCTACTAGATCCCCGGTAGAAAGTGCCTGAAATGTTACCAAATTGCCGGATGTCGGAAAGGATGCAGCAGTTCCAAAGCAAGTTAAAAAGTATGCTTTACACCGCGTATAAGGGTGATGTCACAGCACTACGGGAATCTAACAGGGGAAGAGGTGAAAGTAATCCTCCTCCTACCACGACCACGCCGGCAAGGACAGGATGCTTTACAGAAGTGTTGTTGATGGAGGACATGCAGAGCTTTTTAAGTCCTACGCATCGCCACAGCCCTTCGGCGTCCACCCTCAGAGGATGACTCGACCAACAGGTAGCAGACTACCTCGCCTTAACTGCAGATATCGACACTCTGAGGAGCAATGAACCCCTTGACTACTGGGTGTGCAGGCTTGACCTGTGGCCTGAGCTATCCCAATTTGTGATAGAACTTCTGGCCTGCGCCGCTTCAAGTGTCCTGTCAGAACGGACCTTCAGTGCAGCAGGAGGTATTGTCACTGAGAAGAGAAGTGCCGTGCCACAAATTGGTAGTAGGAGGACCAACCAAGCATCTTTTTCCGGTTCCTAAAATCTATTCTATAGACCGGCCCCTGATAGGGGACGTAACAGGGATTAAACTGATAGGAATAGTACTACTTAACATACCACTCATATAGGGTAGCACAGTACATTGCACGGCACACGCGCAGTGCCCCAAATAGGAAGGAGCAGGACCAACCAAGCATCTTTTTCCATCTCCCGGTTCCTAAAATCTATTCCATACACGTCCCCTGATAGAAGACAAAACTGAGATTAGACTGGTAAGAACAGATTTTTTTTTATTTAAAAAAAAGGACAGCCTCTGCAGAGTTGGGTATTTTTAGGCCGCGTTACTGAACGCTCATGCACAATGGCTGTAGGCTCATGCGTCCTTTTGTGGAGGTGACAAATCTGGTCAGTCAAACCCAAGGCAACATCATCGACCTCATCCCATATGCGTTTTTTCTGGAGTGTGTCCTGCGAAGAGTGCTGGATCAGGCAGTAGATGAGCATGAAGAGGAAGAGTTGTGGTCACCATCCCCACCAGAAGCAGCCTTGTCGTCGTCTATTGCTGGACCTGCAGCAACGCAGAGAGAGGAGTCTGAAGACTATGGCGGTTCACCCGTTCGCGAACATTCGTGGAAATTCGCGTTTGCCGTTCACGAACAGAAAATTTTATGTTCGCAACATCTCTATATAACAGCGGTATTTAACGCTTGTATTGGACTTTCAAAAATGCAGCAAAGGCCCTAAATGTAGCAACTAGGATAAAATGGGTGTTTTTTTTAAAACCAGAATATAACAGCAGTATTTAAAGTTTGTAATTTACTGTAACAAATGCAGCAAAGGCTCCAAATGTAGTGTCTTGCACAAAATAGTTTTTTTTTTTAAACCAGAATATAACAGCGATATTTAAGGCTTGTATAGGACTGTCACAAATGCTGCAAAGGCCTCAAATCCAGTATCTAGCACAAAATAGTAGTATGTTTTAAAATAAGAATATAACAGCAGTATTTAACGCTTGTATTGGACTGTCAGGAATGCAGCAAAGGCCCCAAATGTAGGGTCGTGCACAAAATGGGTCGTTTTTGAAAAACAGAATTTAACAGCGGTATTAAATGTTTGTATTGGACTGTCACACATACAGCAAAGGCCACAAATGTATTATCTAGCACAAAATGGGAGTTTTTTAAAAACCAGAATATAACTGCATTATTTAAAGCTTGTATTGAACTGTCACAAATGCAGCAAAGGCCAAAAATGTATTGTCTACACTACCAGTAGTATTTAACACTGGTATTGGACTGTCAAAAATGCAGTAAAGGCCCCAAATGTAGTGTATTGCACAAAATGGGTGTTCTTTTTTAATATCAGAATATAACAGCAGTATTTAACGCTTGTACTGGACCAGGGGCGCAGAGTGGGGGGGGCGGGGGGGGCCGTTGCCCCGGGCGCCACACTGCAGGGTGGCGCGGCTGTCCGCTGGACTGGCACAAGTTAAATCGAGCCTGACGCTGTTTTTTTTTCTTCACACAGCGTCCGGCTGCAGAGCAGAGTGAGGAGGGGAGAGGGGCGGGGCATGCACGGCAGTTCCCGATAGGCTCCGCCCACTTTCCAGGCGGGAAAGGCAGTGCAGAGCCAGTAGCCGGAGCATGAATGAAGATGCAGAAGTCCAGACTCCAGGCCAGGCAGAGAGTGATACAAGCGACCCAAAGTCTGAGTCAGTGACAGTCTGAGTCAGTGACTGTCCCTGAGTGCAGAGTCCCACCCTGTGTAATTAGGTGAGAGGAGGGGAGAGGCGGCCATTATATTAATAACAAAGAGGGGGACATTATATTAATAATAAAGAGGGGCCAATACATTAGTATTAATGTAATGTCCCCCTCTTTATTATTAATATAATGGCCCCCTTTTTGTTAATAATATAATGGCCCCCTCTTTATTATTAATGTAATGGCCCCCTCTTTATTATTAATGTATTGGCCCCCTCTTTATTATTAATGTACTGGCCCCTCTTTATTATTAATATAATGGCCCCCTCTTTAATAACAAAGAGGGGGCCATTATATTAATAACAAAGAGGGGGCCATTATATTAATAACAAAGAGGGGGCCATTATATTAATAATAAAGAGGGGGCTATTATATTAATAACAAAGAGGGGTCATTATATTAATATTAAAGAGGGGGCCATTATAATATACAGGGGAAAATAATATTATGAGGAATGGGGGACAATCTGGCTCTAGCACAGTATTGGGGGGCAGTAGGATGAGTTGTTGAGACTCCAGGAAGGAGAAGATGAGAGTAAAGTGAGGACCCTAAAAAAATATTCTGTGAAACTCTGCAGAGACGAGAAGCGGCTGAAAGAAAGTATCATGGCGGTCTTATCTCTGAATGAAGACGTTGAGGAGAGTCTACATCACAGGAGACGTCACTGGATGTAACAGGTATGGGGCGGTATTATACTGTAATAATAATGTCCATGCACATATCTGTTTCACAGTAGGGTTGGGGGAGGAGATTGAGAATTTGGCCCACCCTGCCGCATTCGGCCCCAGACTTCAGGTCACACTGTGCGTGTTCTGAATTCTGGGGCTCACACCCATCTACTACATTATCTGTACTCAGAGTTATCACTGTGTTATCTGTGGTGTTACATAGGACTGCTAGTGATCTACTACAGTATCTGTTAAAAGGGCGTGCCTGTAGGGGGGGGGGCGCAATTTTTGGCTTGCCCCGGGTGCTGGCAACCCACGCTACGCCGCTGTACTGGACTGTCACAAATGCGGCAAAGGCCCCAAATGTAGTGTATTGCACAAAATGGGCGTTTTTTTGAAAAAACAGAATATAACAGCGGTATTTAACGTTTGCATTGGACTGTCACAAATGCAACAATGGCCCTAAATGTAGTAGCTAGGACAAAATGGGTGTTTTTTTAAAACCAGAATATAACAGCAGTATTTAATGCTTGTATTGCCTTTCAGAAATGCAGCAAAGGCCCTAAATGTAGTGTCTTGCACAAAATGGCTCGTTTTTGAAAACCAGAATTTAACAGCGGTTTTTAATGCTTGTATTAAACTGTCATAAATGCAGCAAAGTCCCCAAATATAGTATCTAGGACAAAATGGGTGTTTTTTTTAAAGCAGAATATAACTGCAGTATTTAAAGTTTGTATTGGACTATCACAAATGCAGCAAAGGCCTCAAATGTAGTGTCTTGCGCAAAATGGGTGTTATTTAAAAACCAGCATATAACAGCGGTATTTAACGCTTGTATTGGGCTGTCAGAAATGCAGCAAAGGACCCAAATGTAGTGTCGTGCACAAAGTGGGTCGTTTTTGAAAAACAGAATTTAACAGCAGTATTTATTGCTTGTATTGGACTGTCACAAACGCAGCAAAGGCCCCAAATGTATTATCTTGTACAAAATGGGTGTTTTTTTTAAAACAAAAAATAACAGCACTATTTAACGCTTGTATAGGACTGTTACAATAGCAGCAATGGATGTTTTTTGAAAACCAGAATATAAAAGCAGCATTTAACCTTTATATTGGACTGTGACAAACGCAGCAAAGGCCCCAAATGTAGCATCTAGGATAAAATGGGTGTTTTTTTTAAAACCAGAATATAACTGCAGTATTTAAAGCTTGTATTGGACTGTCACCAATGCAGCAAAGGCCGAAAATGTAGGGTGTTGCACAAAATGGGTGTTTTTTGAAAACCAGAATATAACTGCCGGATTTAAGCTTGTATTGAACTGTCACAAATGCAGCAAAGGCCTGCAAATGTATTATCTTGCACAAAATTGTTCTTTTTTTTTAAATCAGAATATAACAGCGGTATTTAACGCTTGTATTGGACTGTCACAAATGCAGCAAAGGCTTCAAATGTAGTATCTAGGACAAAATGGATGTTATTTTAAAACCAGAATATAACTGCAGTATTTAACGCTTGTATTCGACTATCACAAATGCAGCAAAGGCCTCAAATGTAGTATCTTACACAAATTAGTTGTTGTTTTTTAAAACTGGATATAACAGCAGTATTTAACGCTTGCATTGGACTGTCAGAATTGCAGCAAAGGCCCCAAATGTATTATCTTGCACTAATTGAGTGTTTTTTTAAAACCAGAATATAACAGCAGTATTTAACGCTTGTATTGCACAAAATAGATGTTTTTTGAAAACCAGAATATAACAGCAGTATTTAACGCTTGTATTGGACTGTCAAAAATGGAGCAATGGCCCCAAATGTAGTATCTAGGACATTTTTTTTACTTTTTTTAAACCAGAATATAACAGCAGTATTTAACGCTTGTATTGGACTGTCAGAATTGCAGCAAAGGCCCCAAATGTAGTGTTGTGCACAAAATGGGTCGTTTTTGAAAAACAGAATTTAACATCTGCATTTAATGCTTGTATGGGACTGTCACACATGCAGCAAAGGCCACAAATGTATTATCTTGCTCAAAATAGTTTCTTTTTAAACCAGAATATAACTGCTTTATTTAAAGCTTGTATTGAACTGTCACAAATGCAGGCCCCAAATGTAGGTAGTTGCACAAAATTTGTGTTTTTTGAAAACTAGATTATAACAGCAGTATGTGAAGCTTGAATTGGACTGTCACAAATGCAGCAAAGGCCCCAAATGTAGTATCTAGGACAAAATGAGTGTTTTCTTAAAACCAAAATATAACAGCAGTATTTAACGTTTGCATTGGACTGTCACAAATGCAACAATGGCCCTAAATGTGGTATCTAGGACAAAATGGGTGTTTTTTTTAAAACCAGAATATAACAGCAGAATTTATTGCTTGTATTTCCTTTCAGAAATGCAGCAAAGGCCCCAAATGTAGTGTCTTGCACAAAATGGCTCATTTTTGAAAAGCTGAATTTAACAGCGGTTTTTAATGCTTGTATTGGACTGTAATAAATGCAACAAAGGCCCCAAATGTAGTGTCTTGCACAAAGTGGGTCGTTTTTGAAAAACAGAATTTAACAGCGGTATTTATTGCTTGTATTGAACTGTCACAAATGCTGCAAAGGCCCCAAATGGGTGTTTCTTGAAAACCACATTATAACAGCGGTATTTAACGTTTGTATTGGACTGTCACAAATGAAGCAAAGGCCCCAAATGTAGTATCTGGGACAAAATGGGTGTTTTCTTAAAACCAGAATATAACAGCAGTATTTAACGCTTGTAGTGGACTATCAGAAATGCAGCAAAGGCCCCAAATCTAGGGTCCTGCGTAAAATGGATGTTTTTTTAAAACCAGTATATAACAGCAGTATTTAATGCTTGTATCAGACTGTCAGAAATGTAGCAAAAGCCCTAAACATAGTGTCTGGCACAAAATCGGCTTTTTTTGAAAACTAGAATATAACAGCGGTATTTAATGTTTGTATTGGACTGTCACAAATGCATCAAAGGCCCCAAATTTAGTGTCTTGCTCAAAATGGGTGTTGTTTTGAAAACCAGAATATAACAGCAGTATTTAATTCTTGTATTGAACTGTCACAAATGCAGCAAAGGCCCCAAAATGTAGGGTCTTGCACAAAATGGCATTTTTTTTACATCAGAATATAGCTGCAGTATTTAAAGCTTGTATTGGTATGTCACAAATGCAGCAAAGGCCCGAAATGTAGTGTCTTGCACAAAATGCGTGTTTTTTGAATACCAGAATATAACAGCGGTATTTAACGCTAGTGTTGGAATGTCAAAAATGCAGCAAAGGCCCCAAATGTAGTAACTAGGACAAAATGGGTGTTTTTTTAAAACCAGAATATAACTGCAGTATTTAAAATTTGTATTGGACTGTCACAAATGCAGTCAAGTCCTCAAATGTAGTATCTTGCACAAAATGGGTGTTTTTTGAATGCCAGAATGTAACAGCGGTATTTAATTCTAGTGTGGGAATGTCAAAAATGCAGCAAAGGCCCCAAATGTAGTAACTCGGACAAATTGGGTGTTTTTTTTTTTTTTTAAAACCAAAATATAACTGCAGTATTTAACGCTTGTATTGGACTGTCACAAATGCAGAAAAGGCCCGAAATGTAGTGTCTTGCACAAAATAGGTGTTTTTTGAAATCCAGAATATAACAGCAGTATTTAATGCTTGTATTGAACTGTCACAAATGCAGCAAAGGACCCGAAATGTAGGGTCTTGCACAATATGGGTGTTTTTAGAATACCAGAATATAACAGCGGTATTTAACGCTAGTGTTGGAATGTCAAAAATGCAGCAAAGGCCCCAACTGTAGTAACTAGGAGAAAATGGGTGTTTTTTTTTAAACCAGAATATAACTGCAGTATTTAAAGTTTCTATTGGACTGTCACAAATGCAGCAAAGGCCCCAAATGTAGTGTTGTGCACAAAATGGGTCGTTTTTGAAAAATATAATTTAACAGTGGTATTTAATGCTTGTATTGGACTGTCACACATACAGTAAAGGCCACTAATGTATTATTTTGCCCAAAATGGATGTTTTTATTAAAACCAGAATATAACTGCAATATTTAAAGCTTGTATTGGACTGTCAGAAATGCAGCAAATGCCCGAAATGTAGTGTCCTGCACAAAATAGGTGTTTTTTGAAAACCAGAATATAACAGCAGTATTTAACGCTTGTATTTGACTGTCAGGAATGCAGTAAAGGCCCCAAATGTAGTGTTGTGCACAAAATGGGTAGTTTTTGAAAAACAGAATTTAACATATGCATTTATTGCTAGTATTGGACTGTCACACATGCAGCAGAGGCCACAAATGTATTATGTTGCTCAAAATTATTATTATTTTCTTAAACCAGAATATAACTGCATTATTTAAAGCTTGTATTGAACTGTCACAAATGCAGGCCCCAAATGTAGGGTCTTGCACAAAATGGGTGTTTTTTTAAAACTAGATTATAACAGCGGTATGTAACGCTTGTATTGGACTGTCACAAATGCAGCAAAGGCCCCAAATGTAGTATCTAGGACAAAATGGGTGTTTTCTTAAAATCAGAATATAACTGCAATATTTAAAGCTTGCATTGAATTGTCACAAATGCAGCAAAGGCTCCAAATGTATTATCTTGCACAAAATGGGTGTTTTTTTTCTAAACAAAATATAAAAGCAGCATTTAACTCTTGTATTGGACTGTAACAATAGCAGCAAAGGCCTCAAATGTAGGTTCTTTGAATACCAGTATATAACAGCAGTATTTAACCGCTTGCCGCCACGCTAACGCCGAAAGGCGTCATTGCGGCGGCTCTCCCAGGTCACACTAACTAACGATTGGAGTCATCTCGCGTGAGCCGAGACTTCCTGTGAACACGCGCACACAGGCGCGTGCGTTCACAGGAACGGAAGGTAAGCGAGTGGATCTCCAGCCTGCCAGCGGTGATCGTTCGCTGGCAGGCTGGAGATGTGATTTTTTTAACCCCTAACAGGTATATTAGACGCTGTTTTGATAACAGCGTCTAATATACCTGCTACCTGGTCCTCTGGTGGTCCCTTTTGTTTGGATCGACCACCAGAGGACACAGGTAGCTGTGTAAAGTAGCACCAAACACCACTACACTACACCCCCCCCTGTCACTTATTAACCCCTTATAAACCCTTGATCACTCCATATAGACTCCCTGATCACCCCCTGTCATTGATTACCCCCCTGTCATTGATCACCCCCCTGTAAGGCTCCATTCAGATGTCCGTATGTGTTTTACAGATCCACGGATACATGGATCGGATCCGCAAAACGCATACGGACGTCTGAATGGAGCCTTACAGGGGGGTGATCAATGACAGGGGGGTGATCACCTCATATACACTCCCTGATTACCCCGTGTCATTGATCACCCCCCTGTAAGGCTCCATTCAGACACCCGTATGTGTTTTACAGATCCATGCATCCATGGATCGGATCCGCAAAATGCATACGGATGTCTGAATGGAGCCTTACAGGGGGGTGATCAGGGAGTCTATATGGGATGATCACCCCCTGTAAGGCTCCATTCAGACGTCTGTATGTGTTTTACGGATCCACGCATCTATGGATCGGATCCGCAAAACACATACGGATGTCTGAATGGAGCCTTACAGGGGGGTGATCAGTGACAGGGGGGTTATCAGACCATATAGACTCCCTGATCACTTCCCTGTCATTGATCATTTCCCTGTCATTGATCACCCCCCTGTCATTGATCACCCCCCTGTAAGGCTCCATTCAGACGCCCGTATGTGTTTTACGGATCCACGCATCCATGGATCGGATCCGCAAAACGCATACGGACGTCTGAATGGAGCCTTACAGGGGGTGATCAATGACAGGGGGGTGATCACCCCATATACACTCCCTGATCACCCCCCTGTCATTGATCACCCCCCTGTCATTGATCACCCCCCTGTAAGGCTCCATTCAGATGTCCGTATGTGTTTTGCGGATCCGATCCATGTATCCGTGGATCCGTAAAAAACATATGGACGTCTGAATGGAGCCTTTCAGAGGGGTGATCAATGACAGAGGGGTGATCAATGACAGGGGGGTGATCAGGGAGTGTATATGGGGTGATGACCCCCCGTCATTGATCACCCCCCTGTAAGGCTCCATTCAGACGTCCGTATGTGTTTTGCGGATCCGATCCATGGATGCGTGGATCCGTAAAACACCCCCTGTCATTGATCAACCCCCCTGTAAGGCCCAAGTTAGCGGAAATATTTTTTTCTTTTATTTTTTTCTTACAAAGTCTCATATTCCACTAACTTGTGTCAAAAAATAAAATCTCACATGAACTCACCATACCCCTCACGGAATCCAAATGCGTAAAATTTTTTAGACATTTATATTCCAGACTTCTTCTCACGCTTTAGGGCCCCTAAAATGCCAGGGCAGTATAAATACCCCACATGTGACCCCATTTCAGAAAGAAGACACCCCAAGGTATTCCGTGAGGGGCATATTGAGTCCATGAAAGATTGACATTTTTGTCCCAAGTTAGCGGAAAAGGAGACTTTGTGAGAAAAAAAAAAGTTTCCGCTAAATTGTGCCCAAATTTTTTTTTTCTATGAACTCGCCATGCCCCTCATTGAATACCTTGGGGTGTCTTCTTTCCAAAATGGGGTCACATGTGGGGTATTTATACTGCCCTGGCTTTTTAGGGGCCCGAAAGCATGAGAAGAAGTCTGGGATCCAAATGTCAAAAAATGCCCTCCTAAAAGGAATTTGGGCCGCTTTGCGCATCTAGGCTGCAAAAAAGTGTCACACATCTGGTATCGCTGTACTCAGGAGAAGTTGGGCAATGTGTTTTGGGGTGTCATTTTACATATACCCATGCTGGGTGAGAAAAATATCTTGGTCAAATGCCAACTTTGTATAAAAAATGGGAAAAGTTGTCTTTTGCAGAGATATTTCTCTCACCCATCATGGGTATATGTAAAATGACACCCCAAAACACATTCCCCAACTTCTCCTGAGTACGGTGATACCAGATGTGTGACACTTTTTTGCAGCCTAGGTGGGCAAAGGGGCCCACATTCCAAAGAGCACCTTTAGGATTTCACAGGTCATTTTTTGCAGATTTTGATTTCAAACTACTTACCACACATTTGGGCCCCTAGAATGCCAGGGCAGTACAACTACCCCACAAGTGACCCCATTTTGGAAAGAAGACACCCCAAGGTATTCCGTTAGGGGTATGTTGAGTTCCTAGAATTTTTTATTTTTTGTCCCAAGTTAGCGGAAACTGATGTTTTTTTTTTTTCTTACAAAGTCTCATATTCCACTAACTTGTGACAAAAAATAAAAAATTCCATAAACTCACCATACCCCTCACGAAATACCTTAGGGTGTCTTCTTTCCAAAATGGGGTCACTTGTGGGGTAGTTATGCTGCCCTGGCATTCTAGGGGCCCAAATGTGTGGTAAGTAGTTTGAAATCAAAATCTGTAAAAAATGGCCGGTGAAATCCTAAAGGTGCTCTAGGCTGCAAAAAAGTGTCACACATCTGGTATCGCCGTACTCAGGAGAAGTTGGGCAATGTGTTTTGGGGTGTCATTTTACATATACCCATGCTGGGTGAGATAAATATCTTGGTCAAATGCCAACTTTGTATAAAAAATGGGAAAAGTTGTCTTTTGCAGAGATATTTCTCTCACCCATCATGGGTATATGTAAATGACACCCCAAAACACATTCCCCAACTTCTCCTGAGTACGGCGATAACACATGTGTGACACTTTTTTGCAGCGTAGGTGGGCAAAAGGGCACAAATTCCAAAGAGCACCTTTCGGATTTCACCGGTCATTTTTTACAGATTTTGATTTCAAACTTCTTTTCACGCATCTGGGCCCCTAGAATGCCAGGGCAGTATAACTACCCCACAAGTGACCCCATTTTGGAAAGAAGACACCCCAAGGTATTTTGTGATGGGCATAGTGAGTGGAAATTTTTGTTTTTTGTCACAAGTTAGTGGAATATGAGACTTTGTAACATAGCAACATAGTACATAAGGCCGAAAAAAGACACAGTCACCGTCCTGGGGATAAAAAGCTGATGGGATAGATCTCTGTACTGACCCCTGATATATTTATACATATTAATTAGATCTCCCCTCAGTCGTCTTTTTTCTAAAGTGAATAACCATAATTTTGATAATCTTTCAGGGTACTGTAGTTGCCCCATTCCAGTTATTACTTTAGATGCCCTCCTCTGGACTTTCTCCAGCTCTGCTATGTCTGCCTTGTTTACAGGAGCCCAGAACTGTACACAGTACTCTATGTGTGGTCTGACTAGCGATTTGTAAAGTGGTAGGGCTATGTTCTTATCACGGGAATCTATGCCCCTTCTGATGCAACCCATTATCTTGTTGGCCTTGGCAGCAGCTGCCTGACACTGGTTTTTGCAGCTTAGTTTGCTGTTTATTAAAATTCCTAGGTCCTTTTCCATGTCAGTGTTACCGAGTGTTTTACCATTTAGTATGTACGGGTGACTTGCATTTTTCCTTCCCATGTACATAACTTTACATTTGTCAGTGTTAAACCTCATCTGCCACTTATCTGCCCAAGCCTCCAATCTATCCAGATCCCTCTGTAGTAGTATACTGTCCTCATCAGTGTAAATTACTTTACACAGTTTAGTGTCATCTGCGAAAATTAATACTTTACTATGCAAGCCTTCTACAAGATCATTAATAAATATATTGAAGAGAATAGGGCCCAATACTGACCCCTGAGGTACCCCACTAGTGACAGTGACCCAATCTGAGTGTGTACCGTTAATAACCACCCTCTGTTTTGTATCACTGAGCCAGTTACTTACCCACATACAGATGTTTTCTCCCAGTCCGAGCATTCTCATTTTATATACTAACCTTTTATGTGGTACAGTGTCAAATGCTTTGGAGAAGTCCAGATATACGACATCCATTGATTCGCCGCTGTCAAGTCTAGAACTTACCTCCTCATAGAAACTGATTAAATTTGTCTGACATGACCGATCCCTCACGAAGCCATGCTGATATGGCGTTATTTGCTTATTTCCATTGAGATGCTCTAATATAGCATCTCTCAGAAAACCTTCAAACAGTTTACCCACAACAGATGTTAAACTTACCGGCCTATAGTTTCCAGGCTCTGTTTTTGGCCCCTTTTTGAATATTGGCACCACATATGCCATGCGCCAATCCTGTGGGACATTCCCTGTCAGTATAGAGTCTGCAAATATCAGAAATAAGGGTCTGGATATGACATTACTTAATTCCTTTAGGATACGGGGGTGTATGTCATCCGGTCCTGGCGATTTGTCTATTCTAATCTTTTTAAGTCGCTGATGTACTTCTTCCTGGGTCAGACAGGACACTTTTAATGGGGAATTTTTTTTATTTTTGCATTCTGCATGTCATCTGACAGTTTATTTTCCTCAGTGAATACATTGGAGGAAAAAATATTTAACAGCTTTGCTTTCTCCTCATCGCTCTCTGCGACTTCCCCCTCATTACTCTTTAAAGGGCCGACACCTTCAGATTTATACTTTTTAACATTTATATAATTGAAGAACATTTTAGGGTTAGTTTTACTCTCTTTGGCAATTAATCTCTCGGTCTCTAGTTTGGCCGCTTTTATTTGTTTTTTACATGTTCTATTTTTTTCCTTATAGTTTTTCAGTGCTTCCGTGCTCCCCTCCTGTTTCAGTGAATTATATGCTTTTTTTGTCATTTATTGCTTTATTTACAGTTCTATTTATCCACATTGGTTTATTTTTGTTCCTTAACCTTTTATTCCCATACGGTATGTACCTCTCACAATGAGATTTTAGGATGTTTTTAAAGATATCCCATTTTGTGGCTGTATTTTTATTTTTGAAGACTTTGTCCCAGTTAGTTTGGCCTATGGCCTTTCTTAGTTGGCTAAATTTAGCTTTTTTGAAGTTTGGTATTTTTGTTCCTCCCTGTAGAAACGCTCTTTTGAATGATAATTGGAAGGTTATTACTTTATTGTCACTATTTCCCAGGTGTCCCCCAACCTGCACGTCTGTTGTTCTGTCGGACCTATTGGTTAATACTAAGTCCAGTATGGCCGTCCCTCTAGTCGGGTCCTGAACCTGTTGGGAGATGTAATTGTCTTTGGTTATTGTCAAGAACCTGTTTCCCTTATGAGATATACAAGTTTCAGTTTCCCAGTCTATATCTGGGTAGTTGTAGTCCCCCATAATAACCACCTCATTATGATTTGCCGCCTCGTCTATCTCGTTTAGTAGTAGATTTTCTGTGGACTCTGGTATATTAGGTGGTTTATAGTAAACTCCTATTAGTAATTTATTGTTGTTTTTAGCTCCATGTATCTCTACCCACAGTGACTCCACATGTTCATGTCCCTCACTTATATCTTCGCGGAGTGTGGGCTTTTGACCGGACTTTACATAAAGGCAGACCCCTCCCCCTCTCCGGTTTTGACGATCCTTTCTAAACAGACTGTAACCTTGTACATTAAACGCCCAGTCATAGCTATCATCCAGCCATGTCTCAGTTATTCCCACTATGTCATAGTCCTCCTCACACATCACTAATTCCAGTTCACCAGTTTTATTAGTCAGGCTTCTGGCATTAGTATACATACATTTGAGAGGTTTATGTATATTTTTTACCCTACACCTTTCCTTCTGAACTGTTCTAGTCCCTCCTTCCATTCCTCCCCCAGTCCCACTACCTTGTCCCCGGTCTCTATCTGAACTATCTTCCCCTCCTATAACGTAATTACCCTCCCCCCCCAGTCCCTAGTTTAAACACTCCTCCAACCTTCTAGCCATCTTTCTCCCCAGCACGGCTGCCCCTTCCCCATTGAGGTGCAGCCCGTCCCTACGATAGAGCCTGTAGCCGATAGAAAAATCGGCCCAGTTCTCAAGGAACCAAAACCCCTCCTTCCTACACCAGTTCTTGAGCCACTTGTTAATCTCCCTAATCTCCCGTTGCCTTTCTTGTGTGGCTCGTGGTACAGGCAGTATTTCAGAAAATACTACCTTTGAGGTCCTTGCCCTCAGCTTTTGACCTAAATCCCTGAAATCATTTTTAAGGACTCTCCACCTACCTCTAACTTTGTCATTGGTTCCGATATGGACCATGACCGCTGGATCGTCTCCAGCCCCTCCCAGTAATCTGTCAACCCGATCCGCGATGTGTCGAACTCTAGCGCCAGGAAGACAGCACACTGTTCGGCGATCACGGTCTTTGTGACAAATTTCCCTATCTGTTCCCCTAATAATGGAGTCTCCCACTGCCAGCACCTGTCTGGCCTGCCCTGCTCTCCTGGTTCCCTGCTTACTGGAGCTGACATTCCCCTGACTGGCAGAGGAAGTGTCCAGCTGCAGCAGTGCCGTCCCCAGACTGACATCCCCCTCTTGTGCCAAACGTGCAAACTTGTTGGGGTGTGTCAGATCAGGGTTAGCCTCCCTGGCACTTTACCCTCTACCCCGCTTTCTAACTGTTACCCAGCTAGAAGTAGAAAATAGCCAGCAGCACTCCAAGTCAATTCAAATGATGAAGATTTATTTCGACCCAAAATAAGGCGACGTTTCAACAGCTTGTTGCTGTCTTTATCAAGCACAGTGCACATGTGTTACAGACACACTTTAAATAAGAGCATCAATCAAAAATAGATTAACATCAATTGAACATCATACAGTGAATATACAGTGATCGGGCAATACATGTGATTATAAAAAATACATATATCAGATTGCCATCATTTGGCAAAAACAGTGCATCAAACAGATAAAACATTAGTTCCACATATCGTGGTTTATATGAAATATATCATAATGAGTGTCAGTGATTACCCTAATGAGGTGAATTAAAAAACTCACTGTCAGGTGGGCAGCTGCATGTTTGGCGTTGATCGTGCTCCTTGGCGTCCCCATACACGATTGCGCGAAAATACCATACGCGATCAGCGCATGCGCGAAAATACCAAATCTCGCGATATCTCCGTCCTCAAGAGGCTAACACCCACAACCAAGATGGGCGAAACTGGCTCAAATGCAATGTGCGCATGTCAGAACGGTACTGGGTGCCGCCCAACAGACACCACGTGATCAAAGTCATCAGAATGGAGCTACTAATCCATGGAACCCGATATTATTGAAAAATTGGGTCCTAGGGCAATGTCGCTCGGCGATCCACGTGACACAGCACGTATGATAGCCGGGCACAGTGTCCCATAAACCCAAAATCTAAGCTATGGAAAAAGTTTTTCTTAATATATAAGAATGTCACCATATGGATGACAATTCATGATAATGAAATTTCGGCGTAAAAAATGGGAGAAAAAACTTTCGTCGCAAGGGGATCCCCACGGAACGCCACAGATCTCTCATAAGATGACAACATTAATGCCTATAGATAAAATATAAGCATCCAATTCAGACAAAAAAGGGGATAACCATGATAATGCAGGTACCACGGACAAGTAAATGTAGAATCCATATATGAACTGTATGAGTGGGCATCCAGCACAGTATACAACAAATTCCGCACAAGTAGTATAGCAATGATCCAGACATATATTAATTGGGTAAAGTCAATAGAAATTGGGGAACCAACCGGAACCAGGATGAACGTCACATCATGCAGTGAGATCAAAATAAATCTAAAAACAAAGAAAGAGAAAACTTTAGCGATTCTCATAAAAATGAATACTTGATTGGAGATAATAATTCAAATGCAAATACACACATGTGCATTTAACCTACAGCAAGGGATACGGATCCAGCAAAGGAGAGAAAGGCATAGGATTAGGGCAGTGCCAGGGCCAAACTACACTAATCCACCCTAAAGTCCACGTTTAACCCATTAGGTTTTAACGTTTTTAGCGTATAAATCCAGTATAACTCGCGCTTTTTAAGGAGAGCCTGTCTATCTCCACCACGCCTCCCCAATTCTACCTGCTCCAAAATGCGAAATCTCAGATCATTTCTGTGTGTGCCCTGCCTCTTTGAAATGTTTGGACACCGGTAAATCCATCTTTTCTTTCCTGATGGAATAGCGATGTTGATTCAATCGTGTCTTTACATCCCACGTGGTCTCACCAACATACCACTTCCCACACGTCCTCTCCGACAGAAGAAAAGAGGGGGTGATTTAAATTCCGCAACCTGGGGAAAACTATTCCCAATCAGCCTCCAATGTCTCCAAATGACACTCGCAATTTGCGGGCTATCAGTCGAGAAATGGGAGATGAAGGGAATACGTGGAGATTGGGGATCAGTCTGAACAGTAGTATTAGTGGGTTGATTCCCCACTCTATCAATGGTATTTCTGATCAGTTTTTTCGGATATCCACGTATGGCAAATTTCTGACTCATTTCATGAAATCTAGTATGTCTCACTTGTCTATCCTTAACTATCCGTTGTACTCGTAGGAACTGGCTGTAAGGTAGAGACCGGATCATGGAACAAGGATGATGGCTGTCATATCGTAACAGAGTATTCTTGTCAGTGGGTTTGACAAATAAATCTGTACTCAAGCCTTGTCCCATGATCCGGACCTCTGTATCCAGGAACTGTAGTTTATCCATGGACTACACCATAGTGAATTTCACAGTGGGGTCGATTTCGTTGAGAAAAGCATGGAACGCAAGGAGGTCCAACGTGTCGCCCGTCCACACCAAGAAGATATCGATATAGCGCCACCACCCCAGAACATGTCTGAAGTGGTGGCTGCCATAAATCGACGACTCCTCAAGGTGGGCCATGTAGATGTTTGCATAAGTGGGCGCCACGTTGGACCCCATCGCGGTTCCACGCAACTGAACAAAGAAATCGTCCTGAAAAAGAAAATAATTTTTCGTCAGAACAAATCTTAGTAATGAGAGTAAAAAATCTTGGCAAATTTCAGAATAATCAGAACTTCTAAGATATGCCTTAACAGCCTGTAGGCCAAGCTCATGGTCAATCGACGTGTATAAACTACACACGTCGAATGACACAAGAGCCGAGCCGACAGGGACCTCAAGATCATTTATCTTGGACAAAAAAATCACCCGTATCTCTGATGAATGATCTAGTGGAGATGGCAAAACGGCGCAACATTTTATCGAGGAAAATCGCCACATTGTAAAAAAGGGAATCCCTCCCAGATACAATTGGGCGACCAGGGGGGGGGGCAAAACCCCCTTGTGTACTTTTGGCAGGGTGTATAACAGAGGCGTATAGGGCTTGTCCCGATACAAGTAGCAAAACAACTTGTCATCAATAATCTCCGCCTCACGGGCTTGATTTAAAATATCTCTTAGCTCCCTTAGCAAGCCAAATTTCGGGTCCTGTGCGACCCGTTTATACACCTGTGTGTCGTCAAGTTGGCCATAGATCTCCCAGATGTACTCACTGGTGTCCATAACCACAACCCCACCACCCTTGTCAGCGGACTTGATGGTGAGGCTGTGGTCGGAGGCCAGAGAGCACATCGCAGTCATCTCATCAGAGGTGATATTAGCAAATCTGAGATCATTATACTCAGAAACCCTTTTTAATTCATTGAGGTCCCTCCGTATGGCTAGAAAAAAAGGCATCAACAGCAGGATGATCAATCACAGGGTTAAAATGACTTTTAACATATAGACCTGTATTATGTAAAGACAATTCTGTTGGTCTATCGCCTTCACCTCTCACAGTTTGGTTTTGTGTGGCAAACCAAATCTTGAGTTTGATACTATGCAAGAATCTATGTACCGTAAGTCCAGCTCAATGTTAAACCAATCAGTCTTGGACACAGGGCAAAAAGACAGGCCCTTGTTCAAGACTGATAGTTGTGCATCATCCAGAACCGTAGAGGAGATATTTACCACTGTGTCCTCTTTTTGTTCACTATTTTCTGGCGCTGAGGTCTGAGGTTTTTGTTTCTGTCCTCGCCATCTCCGGTGGCGTTTGTCACCCCTCCTGGTTCTATGGGATCCGTGCCCAGTCCTAAAAAAGATTTCGGATGTGTTGCTTGCTGGTTAGCATCTACACGTTCCTGACTCTTGTTTTGAGATTGGGATCGTGTATGTCTTTTATCAGAGGGATAAATCTGTCTCCTATCACCTCCTCTAGAATTCTTAGGATCATGTTGCCATACGTATATGAATCCACGTGTGTAGTCCTCCATGTCGCGTGACCATTTTTGGCGTTTTTTATCTTGCAGTTCAGCTCTTAATTTCTCAAAATGTGGTGTGCAAGACGCAACATATACATCAAATTCTGCAGCCGGCAATAAATCTTTCAATGCCACTGTAGTTGTCTGTAAAGCATCCTGTAGAGACAAAATCTCTTTCTGGAGAAACTCTATATTGAGCAGTATCATGTCAAATGCAAACTTATTACAAGTTTGTGAGAATCTCGCACAGAAATCGGCATTATTGGGAAATAAATCCGGTCTCAACTGTGACCTCATCCCACGTGGGATTCTGTGATTTTGATGATATTCACACAGAGTAAACATATGGAGCTCCAGGTTAATGAGACGTTTAGAGTCATACTCAAAACGCTTCTTAGTGTCCAGTATTGTGGGTGTGAACAAAATGGTTGTGTCTCTCTCTGTACCTTGCAGGATCCTCAGTTCGTCCTCCTTGCTGTAGGTGAAGACATCTGGGTCAAGGTTTTCAAACGGTGTAGCCATGTTAGGTGCAAAGCGACCTCCGGTGCAGTAGACAACTTGGAGAAAATGAGGAAGCAGCACACTGTATATGCAGCTAGCTACCTCACTTTCCTCAGCCTCCTCTCTGTCACCCTCCCCCTCATCTACCCCAAAAAGTGCTTGCTCTGTGAGAAGCAAACTCTTTTGCAAATTATCAATGCCTCTCAGTGTTGCAACTTGCCCGTTTAGAGACTCGATTTGCGATTCCAAACGAGTAATTTGCTCACATCTAGAACAAAGATATGCACCCTGGAACTGCAGTTCCAGGACTGCATACATCATGCAAGATGTGCACTGGACTGCGTTGTAAATTGTGCAACACATACTAAATGGGGATTACAACAGTAAAAAAGTAAAACAGTATATATGATTTAGATTTAGACCCTGTCTGATTGTAAGAAAAAAAAAAATCATCATTTTCCGCTAGCTTGTGACAAAAAATAAAAAGTTCTATGAACTCACTATGCCCATCAGCGAATACCTTAGGGTGTCTACTTTCCGAAATTGGGTCATTTGTGGGGGTTTTATACTGTCTGGGCATTGTAGAACCTCAGGAAACATGACAGGTGCTCAGAAAGTCACAGCTGCTTCAAAAAGCAGAAATTCACATTTTTGAACCATAGTTTGTAAACGCTATAACTTTTACCCAAACCATTTTGGTGGTAAGTTGCATGACCGAGCAATAAACCGCTAAAGTTGTGGAGTGCCGATTTGTAAAAAAGGGCCTGGTCACTAGGGGGGTATAAACCTGTGGTCCTTAAGTGGTTAAAGCTTGTATTGGTTTGTCAGAAATGTAGTAAAAGCCCTAAACGTAGTGTCTCGCACAAAATGGGTGTTTTTTGAAAACCAGAATATAACAGTGGTTTTTAACACTTGTATTGGACTGTCACAAATGCAGCAAAGGCCCCAAATGCAGTATCTAGGACAAAATGGGTGTTTTTTGAAAACCAGAATATTTATCGCTTGTATTGGATTGTCAGAAATTTAGCAAAAGCCGCAAACGTAGTGTCTTGCATAAAATGGGTGTTTTTTTAAAAACAGAATATAACAGTGGTTTTTAACGCTTGTATTGGACTGTCAACAATGCAGCAAAAGCCGCAAATGTAGGGTCTTGCACAAAACGGGTGTTTTTTGAAAACCAGAATATAACTGACGTATTTAAAGCTTGTATTGGACTGTAACAATTGCAGCAAAGGCCCAAAATGTATTAATTTGCACAAAATGGGTGTTTTTTTAAAACCATAATATAACAATGGTATTTAACGCTTGTATTGGACTGTCACAAATGCAGCAAAGGCCCCAAATGTAGTGTCTTGCACAAAAAATGGGTGTTTTTTTAAAACCAAAATATAACAGAGATAATTAATGCTTGTATTGGACTGTCAGAAATGCAGCAAAGGCCCCAAATGTAGGGTGTTGCACAAAATGGGTGTTTTTTGATAATCTGAATATAACTGCAGTATTTAAAGCTTGTTTGAGACTGTCACAAATGCAACAAAGGCCACAATTGTATTATCTTGCACAAAATAGGTGTTCTTTTAAAACCATAATATAACTGCAGTATTTAACGCCTATATTGGAATGCCACAAATGCAGCAAAGGCTGCAAATGTAATATCTTGCACAAAATGGGTGTTTTTGAAAGCCAGAATATAACAGCGGCATTTAATGCTTGTATTGGACTGTCAAAAATGCAGCAAAGGCCCCAAATGTACAAACCGGATTCCCAAAAAGTTGGGACACTATACAAATCGTGAATAAAAACTGAATGCAATGATGTGGAGATGGCAAATGTCAATATTTTATTTGTAATAGAACGTAGATGACAGATCAAACGTTTAATCCGAGTAAATGTATCATTTTAAAGGAAAAATGCGTTGATTCAAAATTTCACGGTGTCAACAAATCCCCAAAAAGTTGGGACAAGTAGCAATAACCCTGGGTTCAGACCTGAGCGTTTCTGAAACGCGCGTTTTACGCGCGTATTTGTCGCGCGTTTTTATGCACGTTTTTTGCAATAGTAAACGCGCATTTGACGCGCGTTTGTGTGATTGACTGCAGTGTTGTCCAATGAGTCTATGGCCCAAACGCGCGACAAACGCCCAAAAAAAAGCTCAAGAACTTGTTTATGCGTCGGGCGTTTTACAGCGCGTTCAAACGCGCTGTAAAACGCTCAAGTGTGAACCAGGGCCATAGGGAAGCATTGGTTTTCACGTGTTGAGCGTTTTACAGCGCGATTGAACGCGCTGTAAAACGCTCAGGTGTGAACTTAGGGTAAGAGGCTGGAAAAAGTAAATTTAAGCATAATGAAGAGCTGGAAGACCAATTAACACTAATTAGGTCAATTGGCAACATGATTGGGTATAAAAAGAGCTTCTCAGAGTGGCAGTGTCTCTCAGAAGCCAAGATGGGTAGAGGATCACCAATTCCCACAATGTTGCGCAGAAAGATAGTGGAGCAATATCAGAAAGGTGTTACCCAGCGAAAAAAATTGCAAAGACTTTGCATCTATTATCATCAACTCTGCATAACATCACCCGAAGATTCAGCGAATCTGGAACAATCTCTGTGCGTAAGGGTCAAGGCCGTAAAACCATACTGGATGCCCGTGATCTCCGGGCCCTTAAACGACACTGCACCACAAACAGGAATGCTACTGTAAAGGAAATCACAGAATGGGCTCAGGAATACTTCCAGAAACCATTGTCAGTGAACACAATCCACCGTGCCATCCACCGTTGCCAGCTGAAACTCTACAGTGCAAAGAAGAAGCCATTTCTAAGCAAGATCCACAAGCTCAGGCGTTTTCACTGGGCCAGGGATCATTTAAGTTATGTGGTCAGACGAGTCACGATTCAAAGTTCTTTTTGGAAATCTGGGACACCATGTCATCCGGACTAAAGAGGACAAGGACAACCCAAGTTGTTATCAATGCTCAGTTCAGAAGCCTGCATCTCTGATGGTATGGGGTTGCATGAGTGCGTGTGGCATGGGCAGCTTGCATGTCTGGAAAGGCACCATCAATGCAGAAAAATATATTCAGGTTCTAGAACAACATATGCTCCCATCCAGACTGTGGCAAACCTAGCCACTTCTGGACTATAATGTAAGAAAGGTTGTCCGTACGTTTGAATTCAATATTTGGGCATGTGGCATTTTATATTGCTACTACTGCCCCTTTAAGACTGGGTAGCAGATTGCATTCAGGCTGTCTTACAGATTATGTATGTTATTATGGGTTTGGTTAAATTGTATATGTGTATGCCAGGGGTCAAGTTAGTGCATTACGTTTGGTAATTGTATTTTGTGGATTACGTCTCAGACAATGCTTACTGTGTTGGTTAATTACGTCTCAGACAATGCTCATTTGGTTTTGTTTATTGTGTTACAGACAGAGGGAAGGGGATTTTGTGTACAAAACTGTATAAATATACAAGCTTGTGAATAAAGCGGGTTGTTGACTCCCAGACTGTGTTTCGTCCGGTTATTGGGAGGATTGGGAATATTGCCGTACTGTTCAGCGCTGACTGTGGATTTACCTGTTATACCAGCGGAGATCGTGGATTCTAATATTGCACTCCGCTACACAGACGTCATCTCTTTCAGGGAAGACCCTGCATTTTTCAACAAGATAATGCCAGACCACATTCTGCATCAATCACAACATCATGGCTACGTAGGAGAAGGATCCGGGTACTGAAATGGCCAGTCTGCAGTCCAGACCTTTCACCTATAGAGAACATTTGGCGCATCATAAAGAGGAAGGTGCAACAAAGAAGGCCCAAGACAATTGAACAGTTAGAGGCCTGTATTAGACAAGAATGGGAGAGCATTCCCATTTCTAAACTTGAGAAACTGGTCTCCTCGGTCCCCAGACGTCTATTGAGTGTTGTAAGAAGAAGGGGAGATGCCACACAGTGGTGAAAATGGCCTTGTCCCAACTTTTTGGGGATTTGTTAACACCATGAAATTCAGATTCAACATATTTTTCCCTTAAAATGGTACATTTTTTCAGTTTAAACTTTTGTTCCGTGATTTATGTTCTATTCTGAATAAAATATTAGAAGTTGGCACCTCCACATCATTGCATTCAGTATTTATTCACGATTTGTATAGTGTCCCAACTTTTTGGGAATCCGGGTTGTAGTAACTAGGACAAAATGGTTGTTTTTTTAAAACCAGAATATAACTGCAGTATTTAAAGTTTGTATTGGACTGTCACAAATGCAGCAAAGGCCCCAAATGTAGTGTCTTGCACAAAATTGGTCGTTTTTGAAAAACAGAATTTGACAGCGGTATTTAATTCTTGTATTGGACTGTCACACATGCAGCAAAGGCAACAAATGTATGATCTTGCACAAAATGGATGTTTTTTTCAAAACCAGAATATAACTGCATTATTTAAAGGGACACTGACAGGCACAATAACCATAATTTGCTGTACATATGCATGCACAGGTCTTCTAATGTGCATTAAAAACATATAAGTATAACCCCTGTCCATATTATGAATACAGTAAACTCATGTTTTATAACCTGAAGTAATTGCTTTTCTTTCTGCCCAAGGGGTGGGGTTTCAGCTCCACTTGCGCCCAGCCAGCATCAGCCCAACTGCCGTTTTGAAGCACCGCCCAGCTCATCAATATTCACTTCGCTGGGCGGCTTCTTCTGTTGTCAGCACAATTTATGCGCTTTCCTTCTTCTTTGTGTGGTGCCAAATCAATTAGAAGTATAAGTATGTGTATACCATACTGCTTTATAATGAGACCAGACACACTAGGTGGTTTCATGAAAGCATCTTCTCTCTTCCCTGAGCCATGGTAGAAGAGACGCCGCCCTTTATTCACATTACATTGACTTAAATAGCAGACATGACATCACAAAAGGGAAAAGACTATTGGCTCCTTAACCTGATAGGAGTGGTTTCAGCAACTTCAACTGTGTTCATAGGTATATTTGAAAACTGTAATGTAATCACCTCTTCCCCCTCCCTTATTTACCTTAAAGGGATTCTGTCACCTCCCCTAAGCCAAAAAAACGATTTTAAAGCAGCCATGAAGCACAGCTTACCTGGATTAAGCTGTGCTCTTTTATCTTGAAATCCGTCCAGCAAGTTACTGCAAAAAACGACTTTGATTGATAAGGAAATGTGTCCTGAAGGTGCCCAGAGGGGCGTTTTTTTCTTCTGAGAGAGCCCAGTACCGCCCCTCTTACAGTGCCCAGCCCGCCTTCCTTGTACTGTCTAACCGCCGCCCCCAGTCTGCCACAGAGGGGGAGGAGAGGGAGGAGAGGCTGTGGCAGGCTGGGGGCGGCGGTTAGACAGTACAAGGAAGGCGGGCTGGGCACTGTAAGAGGGGCGGTACTGGGCTCTCTGAGAAGAAAAAAACGCCCCTCTGGGCACCTTCAGGACACATTTCCTTATCAATCAAAGTCGTTTTTTGCAGTAACTGCTGGACGGATTTCAAGATAAAAGAGCACAGCCTAATCCAGGTAAGCTGTGCTTCATGGCTGCTTTAAAATCGTTTTTTGGCTTAGGGGAGGTGACAGAATCCCTTTAAACAAAAGAATGCACACATGGCTCAAACATCTGGCTTGCGGCCATCTTGTGGACAAAAATGTGTACTACAGAATAATGTTTTAAACCAGATACACGTCTCTCACACTGTCCCCGACCTTCTGAGATCTGGTGCATGCCCAATAGAAAGCTATGGGCATCGGACTCGCTTTCAGCTTCTGCTCATGCGCCTGGCACCCATAGCTTTCTATTGGGCATGCCCCGGATCTCAGAAGGTCGGGGACAGCAGAAGCCGCCCAGCGAAGTGAATATTGATGAGCTGGGCGGCGCTTCAAAACGGCGGTTGGGCTGATGCTGGCTTAAACCCCGCCCCTTGGGCAGAAAGAAAAGCGATTACTTCAGGTTATAAAACATGAGTTTACTGTATTCATAATGTGGACAGGGGTTATACCTCTATGTTTTTAATGCACATTAGAAGACCTGTGCATGCATATGTACAGCTAATTATGGTTATTGGGCCTGTCAGTGTCAGTTTAAAGCTTGTATTGAACTGTCACAAATGCAGCAAAGGCCTTAAATGTAGTATCAAGCACAAAATGTTATTTTTTTTTAAACCTGAATATAACAGCGGTATTTAACGCTTGGACTGTCACAAATTCAGCAAAGGCCCCAAATGTAGAGTCTTACACAAAAATGGTTGTTTTTTGAAAACCAGAATGTAACTGCAGTATTTAAAGCTTGTTTGGGAATGTCACAAATGCAGCAAAGGCCACAAATGTTTTATCTTGCACACGTCTGACTCTGTTATACCCGGAGTCAGGAAGTAGTAGCGGGTGGCTACGCGCTCTATGTCTAAAGATTGCGCTGTTACTCAATGGTAGCTTTCTGTGTTTGCCTTACAATCCTTTTTGTCTCACTCAGGGATCCGTAGCTTCTTCTCCTCAGCTGTTTCTTGCCCGACACTCCCAACCTCTTTATATTCCCCTCTCCCACTTCTCTGGTTGCCAGATATAGAGCTTCCTGCCTTGACTTCTATACTGACCCACTGGAACTGTGTCGCTGTTATTCCTGGTTGTCGTACCAGAGCATTACCCTCCGGATCCCTGTTGGGTATAACCCCTGTCCATATTATGAATACAGTAAACTCATGTTTTATAACCTGAAGTAATTGCTTTTCTTTCTGCCCAAGGGGTGGGGTTTCAGCTCCACTTGCGCCCAGCCAGCATCAGCCCAACTGCCGTTTTGAAGCACCGCCCAGCTCATCAATATTCACTTCGCTGGGCGGCTTCTACTGTTGTCAGCACAATTTATGCGCTTTCCTTCTTCTTTGTGTGGTGCCAAATCAATTAGAAGTATAAGTATGTGTATACCATACTGCTTTATAATGAGACCAGACACACTAGGTGGTTTCATGAAAGCATCTTCTCTCTTCCCTGAGCCATGGTAGAAGAGACGCCGCCCTTTATTCACATTACATTGACTTAAATAGCAGACATGACATCACAAAAGGGAAAAGACTATTGGCTCCTTAACCTGATAGGAGTGGTTTCAGCAACTTCAACTGTGTTCATAGGTATATTTGAAAACTGTAATGTAATCACCTCTTCCCCCTCCCTTATTTACCTTAAACAAAAGAATGCACACATGGCTCAAACATCTGGCTTGCGGCCATCTTGTGGACAAAAATGTGTACTACAGAATAATGTTTCAAACCAGATACACGTCTCTCACACTGTCCCCGACCTTCTGAGATCTGGTGCATGCCCAATAGAAAGCTATGGGCATCGGACTCGCTTTCAGCTTCTGCTCATGCGCCTGGCACCCATAGCTTTCTATTGGGCATGCCCCGGATCTCAGAAGGTCGGGGACAGCAGAAGCCGCCCAGCGAAGTGAATATTGATGAGCTGGGCGGCGCTTCAAAACGGTGGTTGGGCTGATGCTGGCTTAAACCCCGCCCCTTGGGCAGAAAGAAAAGCGATTACTTCAGGTTATAAAACATGAGTTTACTGTATTCATAATGTGGACAGGGGTTATACCTCTATGTTTTTAATGCACATTAGAAGACCTGTGCATGCATATGTACAGCTAATTATGGTTATTGGGCCTGTCAGTGTCAGTTTAAAGCTTGTATTGAACTGTCACATATGCAGCAAAGGCCTTAAATGTAGTATCAAGCACAAAATGTTTTTTTTTTTTAAACCTGAATATAACAGCGGTATTTAACGCTTGGACTGTCACAAATTCAGCAAAGGCCCCAAATGTAGAGTCTTACACAAAAATGGTTGTTTTTTGAAAACCAGAATGTAACTGCAGTATTTAAAGCTTGTTTGGGAATGTCACAAAAGCAGCAAAGGCCACAAATGTTTTATCTTGCACACATCTGACTCTGTTATACCCGGAGTCAGGAAGTAGTAGCGGGTGGCTACGCGCTCTATGTCTAAAGATTGCGCTGTTACTCAATGGTAGCTTTCTGTGTTTGCCTTACAATCCTTTTTGTCTCACTCAGGGATCCGTAGCTTCTTCTCCTCAGCTGTTTCTTGCCCGACACTCCCAACCTCTTTATATTCCCCTCTCCCACTTCTCTGGTTGCCAGATATAGAGCTTCCTGCCTTGACTTCTATACTGACCCACTGGAACTGTGTCGCTGTTATTCCTGGTTGTCGTACCAGAGCATTACCCTCCGGATCCCTGTTGGGTTTTTGTTGTCCGCTGTTGTTGCCCACCTGAGATTATACAGTACAAACCAAAAGTTTGGACACACCTTCTCATTCAAAGAGTTTCCTTTATTTTCATGACTATGAAAATTGTAGATTCACACTGAAGGCCTCACAACTATGAATTAACACATGTGAAACAACTGAAAATATGTCATATTCTTGGTTCTTCAAAGTAGCCACCTTTTGCTTTGATTACTGCTTTGCACACTCTTGGCATTCTCTTGATGAGCTTCAAGGTAGTCACCTGAAATGGTCTCCAACAGTCTTGAAGCTTCAGGTAGTCACCTGAAATGGTCTTCCAACAGTCTTGAAGGAGTTCCCAGAGATGCTTAGCACTTGTTGGCCCTTTTGCCTTTACTCTGCGGTCCAGCTCACCCCAAACCATCTCGATTGGGTTAAGGTCCGGTGACTGTGGATGCCAGGTCATCTGGCGCAGCACCCCATTACTCTCCATGGTCAAATAGCCCTTACACAGCCTGGAGGCGTGTTTGGGGTCATTGTCCTGTTGAAAAATAAATTATGGTCCAACTAAACGCAAACCGGATGGAATAGCATGCCGCTGCAAGATGCTGTGGTAGCCATGTTGGTTCAGTATGCCTTCAATTTTGAATAAATCCTCAACAGTGTCACCAGCAAAGCACCCCCACACCATCACACCTCCTCCTCCATGCTTCACGTTGGGAACCAAGCATGTAGAGTCCATCCGTTCATTTTTCTGCGTCGCACAAAGACACAGTGGTTGGAACCAAAGATCTCACATTTGGACTCATCAGACCAAAGCACAGATTTCCACTGGTCTGATGTCCATTTCTTGTGTTCTTTCGCCCAAACAAGTCTCTTCTGCTTGTTGCCTGTCCTTAGCAGTGGTTTCCTAGCAGATATTCTACCATGAAGGCCTGATTCACACAGTCTCCTCTTAACAGTTGTTCTAGAGATGTGTCTGCTGCTAGAACTCTGTGTGGCATTGACCTGGTCTCTAACCCGAGCTGCTGTTAACCTGCGATTTCTGAGGCTGGTGACTCGGATGAACTTATCCTCCGCAGCAGAGGTGACTCTTGGTCTTCCTTTCCTGGGGTGGTCCGCATGTGAGCAAGTTTCTTTGTAGCGCTTGATGGTTTGAAGTAATGATGGCCACTCGTTTTTCTTTACTTAGCTGCTTTTTTCTTGCCATAATACACATTCTAACAGTCTATTCAGTAGGACTATCAGCTGTGTATCCACCTGACTTCTCCACAACGCAACTGATGGTCCCGACCCCATTTATAAGGCAAGAAATCCCTCTTATTAAACCTGACAAGGCACAACTGTGAAGTGAAAACCATTTCAGGTGACTGCCTCTTGAAGCTCATCAAGAGTGTGCAAAGCAGTAATCAAAGCAAAAGGTGGCTACTTTGAAGAACCTAGAATATGACATATTTTCAGTTATTTCGCACTTTTTTGTTATGTATATAATTCCACATGTGTTAATTCAAAGTTTTGATGCCTTCAATGTGAATCTACAATTTTCATAGTTATGAAAATAAAGAAAACTTTTTGAATGAGAAGGTGTGTCCAAACTTTTGGTCTGTACTGTATGTTTTGTCAGTATAGTCTGTCCTCTCCCTGGTGTTTCCCTTTAGTGTTAGTGGTGCGGACTAGTGTTCCCACCGCCCTATTCACTACTTAGGGCTCATCTTAAGGAAAACCAGGGTTTAGGCACGTGATCGGCATACGGGTGAGAAACCCGTCTAGGGACGTCAGGGCAGTCAGGTGCCCGCCTCTAGGTGAGTTAGGAGTCACCATCTTTCCCTCTCCCTTGGACAGAGGCTTCCTTTCCCATCCCTTTGTCACGTATGTGTTGTTCTGTCACAAATGCAGCAAAGGCCGCAAATGTAGTGTCTTGCACAAAATAGGTGTTCTTTTAAAACCAGAATAATACAGCGATATTTAAGGCTTGTATTGGACTGTCACAAATGCAGCAATGGCCTCAAATGTAGTATCTTGCACAAAAAAATGATATATTTTTTTTAAAATCAGAATATAACAGCCGTATTTAAAGCTTGTATTGAACTGTCACAAATGCAGCAAAGGGCCCAAATGTAGGTTCTTGCACAAAATGGGTGTTTTTTGAAAATCAGATTATAGCAGCTGTATTTAACGCTTGTATTGGACTGTCACAAATGCAGAAAAGACCCCAAATGTTGTATATAGGACAAAATGGGTGTTTTCTTAAAACCAGAATATAACTGCAATATTTAACGCTTGTATTGGACTGTCACAAATGCAGCAAAAGCTGCAAATGTAGTATCTTGCACAAAATGGGTGTTTTTTGAAAACCAGTATATAACAGCAGTATTTAGCGCTTGTATTGGACTGTCAAAAATGCAGCAATGAACCCAAATGTAGTAACTAGGACAAAATGGGTCATATTGTATTGGACTGTCACAAATGCAGCAAAGGCACCAAATGTAGTATCAAGCACAAAATGGGTGTTTTTGAAAAACAGAATATAACTGCGGTATTTAACGGTATTTAGGTGGGAATAACGTGTCCTTGTGCCTGGGCTGAAGATTCCCTAGAATCCCTAAGATGGTGAAAGGGGGAAAGAGGCAGCCTGCTCCCTCAGGACCTGGAGGGGGCAGGCGTCTCTCTAACAGCCTAGACAGACAACCACAAGAAAACAAAACCCACTTATCTTTTACTGAGCAGTAACAGCAAATTCCATCTTTCCTTCCTTCCTTCCTCTGAGACAGACAGAAACTATAACCCGCACAGGACACTGGGAGTGGGCGTAATTTAAACTCAAACCAACGACCCCACCCAGTGCACCTGAAGGGAGGCGGATATAGCTTAATTCCAAAACAAAAACAAAAAGGCTTCACACGCGCTGCTAACCTGGCAGACCTCCGCACATAGCCTGAGCAGGGCATGACAGTACCCCCCCCTTCTATGGGGGACCTCCGGACACCCCATCCCAACTTTATCCGGGTGGGATCTGTGAAAAGTCCTCACCAGTCGGCTGTCACTAACATCCACAGCCTGAACCCGCATCCTCTCCTCAGGGCCATATCCCCTCCAGTGTACTAGATACTGAAGGAAACCCCGAAGAACTCTTGAGTCGAGAACCCTGGAGACCTTGAACTCTAATGGCGATGGTTCCAGAGTCGGAAAGCAGATATCCCAGAAATGGAAGCTCCTGCACAGAAAACACACATTTCTCCAATTTGGCATATAATTTATTCTCCCGAACGATCGTCAAAACCTGTCTCGCGTGATCCTGATGGGTGTTCAGATCAGGAGAGTAAATTAGAATGTCATCCAAGTAAACTACCACGAACCTCCCCACAAAATGATGGAAAATGTCATCGACGAATCGCTGAAATACCGCTGGCGCGTTAGTTAACCCAAAAGTCATAACCAGAAATGACCCTCGTGCATGTTGAAGGCTGTTTTCCACTCATCCTCTTCCTTGATTCTGATCAGATTGTAGGCCCCTCTTAAATCCAACTTGGAGAATACCTTGGCTCCGACAATCTGATCAAAAAGATCGGAGATCAAAGGAAAGGGATACGGATCACGGACCGTAATACGGTTCAATTCCCGGAAATCCAAACAAGGTCTCAGTGATCCATCCTTTTTCTTTACAAAGATTAAACCCACTGCCACTGGAGACTTAGATGGCCTAATATGACCTTTTGCCAAACTCTCGGCAATATACTTCCGCATGACCTCTCTTTCAGGTTGAGAAACATTGTAAAGCCGAGACTTTGGCAACTTAGCCCCTGGGATGAGATTTACTGGACAATCATAGTCACGATGAGGGGGCAGTTCCTGAGGCCCAACCTCCGAAAAGACATCCGCAAAATATGAGAGATACTGAGGTAAAGCCGTAGTAGACACACCAGAGATAGATGTGCCAAGACAATTGTCCAAACAAAATTCACTCCAACCAATGATCTGTCTTGCTTGTCAATCTATAATTGGGTTATGTTTTGTCAACCACGATAACCCTAAGACTATAGGAGCGGGCAAGTCCTTCATGACAAAACAAGACATGATCTCAACATGTGAATCACCCACCCTTAACAGAATACCATGAGCAATATAAGTGAGACTCCTTTGAGAAAGAGGGGAAAAATCAATTGTGAAAACCGGAATCTCTCTTTCTAAAGTGCAAGTACTTAGACCCAGATTTTGAAGAAAAAGAAAATCAATAAGGTTTACTCCAGCACCACAGTCAATGAATACTTCAACCATAGCTGGAAGGAGAAAACGAGTATTACAGGGAGCTTGCATACCTGCTTGCTCTACCACCCCATTCACACTACCAAGAGTCAGGGATGTTTCTTTTTTCTCTTTAAGTAAACCTGTTTGTGATTCTTTCTCATCAACATGCGGTTTAACAAAAGAACAAGCAAAAATAAAATGACCACTTTTTCCACAGTAATAACATAGTTTATGCAACCTCCTAAAGTTCCTACTACCAGAACGGATAGATACCTGACCCAACTGCATGGGTTCCTCCCCTACCCCAGAGTTACATGTCATATCACCCTGGGGAGCAGGTGAGATGAAACCACTCACAGAAGGGATCCCTTGCGCGGAGAGAACCTTACACCTGTCTCTAATACGTCTATCTAACTGTACTGCCAAAGACATAGCATTCTCCAATGTATCCGGGTACTCATGAAAAGCTAGGGCATCTTTCAATCTCTCAGATAACCCCTGACAAAACTGACTACATAATGCAGGGTCATTCCACTCTGACTCAGTAGCCCATCTTCTTAACTCAATGCAGTAAGCCACTGCCAATTACGCAATTTAGATTCCGCCATCGAGACCAGATCTGGATCATCATAAATTAATCCAAAACACAAAATGCAATCGCACACTGCAACCAGCACTCTGCCCTGCCTTTATGCTGGATGTTGAATAAGGCATTGGTGTACATTTTGGCCAAAGCGTAATAAGCCACTCACCGCGTCAAGGTTGCCTTCATGAGTGGTCCCTAACACTAGTTCCTACCTTTTATGGAGCCATTAGGCTCCAGGAGAAGTATAAAGTGGGCTCAGCATGCATGTGAGTACTTGCATCCCTGGATCCGATGAAAGCTGTAATGGCACCGGACGGGGTTAAAAGCAGAGTGTGCTTGGCATGCATGCTGTACCTGCACTCCCTGGACTTTATGTGGCTGTCATGGCCCATAAAAGGTAGGAACTAGTGTTAGGGACCACTCATGAAGGCAACCTTGACGCGGTGAGTGGCTTATTACGCTTTGGCCAAAATGTACACCAATGCCTTATTCAACATCCAGCATAAAGGCAGGGCAGAGTGCTGGTTGCAGTGTGCGATTGCATTTTGTGTTTTTACATTTATATCTCTATTTCGCCATAGCAATCTGCACCTGCTAGGGGTTGTGCGGGCTGAAATTTTCCATAAATTAATCCAAGGCTTTAAAAAATTCTTCCACCGAACGGGGGGCCAGAGAACCGGACGTCAGAGAAAAGGCCCAGGATTGCGTGTCCCCTTTAAGCAGGGAAATGATTATCCATACCCTCTGACTCTCATCACCAGACGAAGATGGACGCAGCTGAAAATACAACTTGCATGACTCTTTAAAGCGGATAAAGTCATCCACACCCTCTGCAAATCTATCAGGGAGAGTGACTTTAGGCTCCCCATAAATTTGACTTCCTCCTATTGCACCTGATGCCAGAGCATTCTGACACCATGTGACCAAATTACGCAGATCTCTAACCTCTAGGGATAATCCCTGCATGCGATCAACTAGCGCATCAATTGACTCCATCTCAAAACAGCTGAGAAATGGCAGTAAAAGTATTGGCGGGTTAAAATGTCACGGCAGACAGGATACAAGATACACAGGATATAAACAAAGGCAAGAAGCTGGGGATAGAGGTCACCTCCTGACAAATCCCTACCAGGTCTCCCTAGACTTCTATGCCCACGATCAGACCCGGAAGGTGGGAATAACGTGTCCTCGTGCCTGGGATAAAGATTCCCTAGAATCCCTAAGATAGTGAAAGGGGGAAAGAGGCAGCCTGCTCCCTCACGACCTGGAGGGGGCAGGCGGCTCTCTAACAGCCTAGACAGACAACCACAAGAAAACAAAACACACTTATCTTTTACACAGCAGTAAGAGCAAATTCCATCCTTCCTTCCTCTGAGCCAGACAGAAGCTATAACCCACACAGGACACTGGGAGTGGGCGTAATTTAAACTCAAACCAACGACCCCACCCAGTGCACCTGAAGGGAGGCGGATATAGCTCCATTCCAAAGCAAAAACAAAAAGGCTACACACGCGCTGCTAACCTGGCAGACCTCCGCACATAGCCTGAGCAGGGCATGACAAGTATCTAGGACAAAATGGGTGTTTTCTTAAAACCAGAATATAACTGCAATATTTAAAGCTTGTATTGAACTGTCAAAAATGCAGCAAAGGCCCTAAATGTATTATCTTGCACAAAATGGGTGTTTTTTTAAAAACAAAATATAACAGCAGTATGTAGCGCTCTTATTGGACAGTAACAATACCAGCAAAGGCCCAAAATGTAGGGTCTTGCACAAAATGGGTGTTTTTTGAAAACCAGAATATAACAGAGGTATTTAACGCTTAAATCGGACTGTCAGAAATGTAGCAAAAGCTCTAAACGTAGTGCCTTGCACAAAATGGGTGTTTTTTGAAAACGAGAATATAACAGCGGTATTTAACGTTTGTATTGGTCTGTCACAAATGCAGCAAAGGCCCCAAATGTGGTATCTAGGACAAAATGGGTCTTTTTTTAAACCAGAATATAACTGCAGTATTTAAAGCTTGTATTGGACTGTCACAAATGCAGCAAAGGCCACAAATGTAGGGTTTTGAACAAAACGGGTGTTTTTTTTAAACCAGAATATACCTGCCAGTGTCGTGCACAAAATAGGTGTTTTTTGAAAACCAGAATATAACAGCAGTATTTAACGCTTGTATTGGACTGTCACAAATGCAGTAAAGGTCACAAATGTATTATCTTGCACAAAATGGATGTGTTTTTAAAACCAAAATATAACTGCATTATTTAAAGCTTGTATTGAACTGTCAAATCACTGTCGTTTGGAACGCTACATTTCTGTTAAAACTGTTACTTTATTAATCAGAAAAACAAAAGGGAAGGGGGACTAACCTATATTAAAATTCTAGGACACCATCCATTCAGTATAGGGTCAATATGAGGACCTATAAGCCGCATACACGGTAAATGCAGCTGCGGATGGGGTCACTAGAAATGCCGCAGGCTAGTGCTATACTGCAAGTGAAAGCAGAGGGCCATGGGGCCGTGCTAATTGATTCCACAGAAGTAAGCACTAAGGTGCGGTCAGTGTGCTCTGAATCACTACCAGCTCATGGATCCCTCGACTAAAGTTATGGATAGACTAATCCAGTGATAAACATCTGCCTGCAGAAGCCGATCTCAATTGAATCCATCCGTTCATGTGAAACGGATGTCTAAGAATCGGCCCTGCAGACACGAATCACTGGATCTAAGCTAAGCTGGGTGAAACAGGCAGATCTGGATTGCTGTTGCTCATCTAACTGCAGAGGGCTGAGAACCGCAGACCTCAACTGCAGTGTGAGCGCAAAGCAGATACAAATGAACATTGATTCATCCCCACACCACACTCAACGCGTTTCGCCATAAGGCTCATCAGGAGCGTGTATCTGTGGTTCGCAGGATAAATATTCAAAGCTGCTGAGCCTCCATTACAGAGACTGCAGCTGTATGTACGAGGTGGCCGAACGCGGCCGCTCAGGTGCACAGAATATGAGGAGAGTCCTCCTCCCCTCAACTGAGCCCCGCCTGCAGAACGGCCAATGAGGACGCAGGAGGCACGGCATCGCCGCATCATCCATCCCGCCCCCATTGTGCCGCCCCCTCGATGAGACCGGCCCAGATGAATGTAATAACATTCTACATTAAAGTTAGAGTAAATATATACGGCGACTTACTCCCCTGGCAACGTTTGTATAGCTCCGATCGGGACAGGGATCATGAAGTGGTATGAACTACATTGTATTTTATTTTATTTTATTTATTTTATTTAATTAATTGAGGACATCAATCGGTGGTGGTGGAGACAATACAGGAGGGTCAGGAAAGACCCAGCAGCATTTTTACTAGACGGCAATACTGTGATCAGGCTGATTTAAAGGGGCAGTGTATGGTATAATGTGGTATAAGTAATCCACAACCAATAATTACACTATCACAGCCTAGGTGATCTAATGACATAGAGTCATTAGTAGTCCATGCCGCTGAGACACACGGATCGTGGGCAGTATGTCATCACCCCTAATGTTCCCCCATTGCACCTCAGCTCCAGGGATCTAGAGAAAACACACAAAGGAATTATACTCATTTAGTCCCTGGGGCTGGAGCGCACATAGGCGGTAAATCCACTGTGTCTCTTTTTGCAATAACCGCCTATCAAAGTCGCCTCCTCTTGGCGATCTTCTGACCACCTCCACAGCCTGAAATTTGATGACATCCACATCACCGTTGTGCATGGTCGATATGTGTCTAGCAATCGGGGTATCCGCCCCTTTGCGGATGTCATTTAGATGTTCTGCTATTCTTCTACGGAATTCTCTTGTGGTTTTACCCACATATTGCTTTCCGCAAACACAAGTGGCCAAATATACCAGGCCTCTTGTTTTGCAATTGACAAATGATCTGATAGTAAATCTCTGTTCGGTGACGCTACAGATAAATGTAGCGCCAGTCTGGATTGCAGGGCAAGCCACGCAGCTGCCACAGCGGAAGGTCCCTTTGAGGCTGGTACTCAGCCATGTGGATGTAGTCGGGCCCTGAAAAAAGCTGTGCACCAGGCGATCTCTCAAACTACGTCCACGTCTGTACGTAATTAGAGGTACATCGCCTATCATATCCCCAATATCTGGGTCTGATTTAAGAATACCCCAGTAGGTCGTCAGCAAGTCACGCACTGTGTTGTGTGCTTCATCATATGTGGCTATGATGCGCAACTGGTCCATTCCAGCCGATCCCGACCTAGGGGTAAGGAGGGCATCCCGGTTTTGTGCCAGTGAATGCTGGTACGCTTTAGTTAGTACATGTTGTGGGTACCCCCTACTCCTAAATCTGGTTCGTAGATCACTGGATGCCGTTCTGAAATCCGACATACTGGAGCAGTTACGCCTTACCCGAAGGTATTGCCCTTTTGGAATTCCCCTCTTCAGGGGCAGGGGGTGGCAACTGTCCCAACTAAGGAGGCTGTTTGTTGCAGTCTCCTTGCGGAACAGCCGTGTGCCAATATTGCCCATCCTGTCCCTGAAGATGGTTAAATCCAGAAAGTTGATTTGAGATTCCTGGATCTCTGATGTAAAAAATAATCCCATAGTGTTTATGTTCAGGTCTGAAACAAACCGATTGAAGTCCTCAACACTCCCAGACCATAAAATCAATACATCATCGATGAAGCGTAACCACAAATTAATGTGGTCAGCCCATCTCTGATTATCCGCGAACACAACTTCACGTTCCCACCAGCCCAGGTAGAGATTGGCGAAGGTCGGGGCACAGGGGCTCCCCATCGCCACTCCCCTGAGCTGGTGGTACATGCGATGATCAAAGATAAAACAGTTGTGCTCAAGGACAAATTTCATTAGTTCAAGAATAAATTCGTTATGCTGCCAGCATTGGGTGCCACGTTGACTAAGGAAAGAGGCCACAACTCCACACCCCCTATCATGGGGTATGGAGCTGTACAAGGCCTCAACATCCAGGCTGGCCAGCATAACGTTCTCACCAAGATGTATTCCTTCCAATTTTTTGATTACATCCATAGAATCACGTACATACGAGGATAGGGACACCGCAAATGGTCGTAAAATCCTATCCACGTATGTACTGATTGGATGTGTCAAACTCCCAGTCCCTGACACAATAGGACGTCCCTTTAAAGGGGTAAGTCCCTTGTGCACCTTGGGTAACCCATAGAAACAAGGGATCTGGGGATGTTTGGGAAACAAAAACTCAAATTCAGATCTACTGATAAGGGCATGATCGTGTGCTGTGTCCAAGAGGTCCTTCAATTGCCTCCTGAACATCTCAGTAGGATTTGATTCCAGCACACGATAACATGATTTATCACTGAGAATGTTCAGACACATGATCTTATATTGGTCACAGTTCATTACGACAATATTCCCTCCCTTGTCCGATGGTTTAATGACAAGGGAGTTGTCGCGTTCCAGTGAAATTAGGGCCTCAATCTCCCTTTTCCGGAGATTGGACTCAGTCCCCTTCAATGTGTCGAGCTTTCTCAGTTGGTCTGTGACGACCTTGAGAAAAATGTCAGGTGGTGTGCCATCACTAAGGGGCGGGTTTTTAGTAGAGGACAATTTGAGGTCCGTAAATGGACCCTCACCAATCTCCCTACTCCCTTCCTCCATAAGGGATGCCAGTAGTTGGATATCCGGCAGGTCATTTATGTCCACACCCAATTCATTGCACTGTTGTTGATTATGTGTAGCAAAGAATTTTTTCCATTTAAGTTTCCTCACGAATAAGGTCAAATCCTTGACCCATTCGAAGGAGCTAAAGGAACAGGTGGGAACAAATGATAGGCCCTTGCTAAGTAGTTCCAGTTCTACCTCCGTAAGTGACCTATCAGACAAGTTAATAATTTGTAACTTGTCCCTGGACCTGTTTTTTCCTAGAGGGTTTACAGTCTCGTAATCAGCTGCACCCATTCTATGATGGTGTACTATTGGTTCTTGCTGTTTCTGAGACTGTAGGACCTCGTAGTTTGGTTCCCTAAAAAACCTCCCCGTGATCTGGGGTTCCTACCTCTGCCTCCCCTTCCTCTAGGTCCCTTATTAGAGGGTTGGAAGATGGGGTATTGGCTATTCTGGTAGGAGGTACCTTCCAATTCAGTTTCCCCCTCAGAGGATGAGGGTTCTGTCTCAACCTCAAGGGTCCTTGCAGTTTTAGTCGCAAAATCGAGAATGCGCCCTTCTTTAAAATCAGCTTTATCTCTCAAAAATTGAGAGTGCTTACGTTCTTTAAGCTGGGCCGTAAACCGTTCCACCGTCTGTTGCAAAAAGACGGTGGACCGCTGTGTCTCAGCGGCATGGACTACTAATGACTCTATGTCATTAGATCACCTAGGCAATTGAGGGGGCTAGGAGATACCAGGGGTGTGATAGTGTAATTATTGGTTGTGGATTACTTATACCACATTATACCATACACTGCCCCTTTAAATCAGCCTGATCACAGTATTGCCGTCTAGTAAAAATGCTGCTGGGTCTTTCCTGACCCTCCTGTATTGTCTCCACCACCACCGATTGATGTCCTCAATTAATTAAATAAAATAAATAAAATAAAATAAAATACAATGTAGTTCATACCACTTCATGATCCCTGTCCCGATCGGAGCTATACAAACGTTGCCAGGGGAGTTGCGCATCATAGCCACATATGATGAAGCACACAACACAGTGCGTGACTTGCTGACGACCTACTGGGGTATTCTTAAATCAGACCCAGATATTGGGGATATGATAGGCGATGTACCTCTAATTACGTACAGACGTGGACGTAGTTTGAGAGATCGCCTGGTGCACAGCTTTTTTCAGGGCCCGACTACATCCACATGGCTGAGTACCAGCCTCAAAGGGACCTTCCGCTGTGGCAGCTGCGTGGCTTGCCCTGCAATCCAGACTGGCGCTACATTTATCTGTAGCGTCACCGAACAGAGATTTACTATCAGATCATTTGTCAATTGCAAAACAAGAGGCCTGGTATATTTGGCCACTTGTGTTTGCGGAAAGCAATATGTGGGTAAAACCACAAGAGAATTCCGTAGAAGAATAGCAGAACATCTAAATGACATCCGCAAAGGGGCGGATACCCCGATTGCTAGACACATATCGACCATGCACAACGGTGATGTGGATGTCATCAAATTTCAGGCTGTGGAGGTGGTCAGAAGATCGCCAAGAGGAGGCGACTTTGATAGGCGGTTATTGCAAAAAGAGACACAGTGGATTTACCGCCTATGTGCGCTCCAGCCCCAGGGACTAAATGAGTATAATTCCTTTGTGTGTTTTCTCTAGATCCCTGGAGCTGAGGTGCAATGGGGGAACATTAGGGGTGATGACATACTGCCCACGATCCGTGTGTCTCAGCGGCATGGACTACTAATGACTCTATGTCATTAGATCACCTAGGCAATTGAGGGGGCTAGGAGATACCAGGGGTGTGATAGTTATTGGTTGTGGATTACTTATACCACATTATACCATACACTGCCCCTTTAAATCAGCCTGATCACAGTATTGCCGTCTAGTAAAAATGCTGCTGGGTCTTTCCTGACCCTCCTGTATTGTCTCCACCACCACCGATTGATGTCCTCAATTAATTAAATAAAATAAATAAAATAAAATAAAATACAATGTAGTTCATACCACTTCATGATCCCTGTCCCGATCGGAGCTATACAAACGTTGCCAGGGGAGTAAGTCGCCGTATATATTTACTCTAACTTTAATGTAGAATGTTATTACATTCATCTGGGCCGGTCTCATCGAGGGGGCGGCACAATGGGGGCGGGATGGATGATGCGGCGATGCCGTGCCTCCTGCGTCCTCATTGGCCGTTCTGCAGGCGGGGCTCAGTTGAGGGGAGGAGGACTCTCCTCATATTCTGTGCACCTGAGCGGCCGCGTTCGGCCACCTCGTACATACAGCTGCAGTCTCTGTAATGGAGGCTCAGCAGCTTTGAATATTTATCCTGCGAACCACAGATACACGCTCCTGACGAGCCTTATGGCGAAACGCGTTGAGTGTGGTGTGGGGATGAATCAATGTTCATTTGTATCTGCTTTGCGCTCACACTGCAGTTGAGGTCTGCGGTTCTCAGCCCTCTGCAGTTAGATGAGCAACAGCAATCCAGATCTGCCTGTTTCACCCAGCTTAGCTCAGATCCAGTGATTCGTGTCTGCAGGGCCGATTCTTAGACATCCGTTTCACATGAACGGATGGATTCAATTGAGATCGGCTTCTGCAGGCAGATGTTTATCACTGGATTAGTCTATCCATAACTTTAGTCGAGGGATCCATGAGCTGGTAGTGATTCAGAGCACACTGACCGCACCTTAGTGCTTACTTCTGTGGAATCAATTAGCACGGCCCCATGGCCCTCTGCTTTCACTTGCAGTATAGCACTAGCCTGCGGCATTTCTAGTGACCCCATCCGCAGCTGCATTTACCGTGTATGCGGCTTATAGGTCCTCATATCGACCCTATACTGAATGGATGGTGTCCTAGAATTTTAATATAGGTTAGTCCCCCTTCCCTTTTGTTTTTCTGATTAATAAAGTAACAGTTTTAACAGAAATGTAGCGTTCCAAACGACAGTGATTTGATTTTGATAGGTGGAACGTATACCATATATCAGTTATACCAGTGAAATTTTTTTTTTTTGTATTGAACTGTCACAAATGCAGCCAAGTACCCAAATGTAGTATCAAGCACAAAATGGATGTTTTTAAAAAACCTGAATATAACAGCGGTATTTAATGCTTGCATTGGACTGTCACAAATTCAGCAAAGGCCCCAAATGTAGGGTCTTGCACAAAATGGGTGTTTTTTATTGAAAACCAGAATATAACCGCAGTATTTAAAGCTTGTTTTGGACTGTCACAAATGCAGCAAAGGCCATAAATGTATTATCTTGCACAAAATGGTGTTTTTTTAAAACCAGAATATAACAGCGGGATTGTCACAAGGGTGTCAAGAGCCACGTCTGACTCTGTTATACTCGGGGTCAGGAAGTCGCAGTGGGTAACCGCGTGCTCTATGTCTAAAGATCGCGCTGTTACTCAATGGTAGCTTTCTGTGTTTGCCTTACAATCCTTTTTGTCTCACTCAGGGATCCGTAGCTTCTTCTCCTCAGCTGTTTCTTGTCTGACACTTCCAACCTCTTTATATTCCCCTCTACAACTTCTCTGGTTGCCAGAAATAGAGCTTCCTGCCTGAACTTCTATACTGACCCACTGGAGCTGTGTCGCTGTTATTCCTGGTTTTCGTTCCAGAGCATTACCCTCCGGATCCCTGTTGGTTTTTTGTTGTCCGCTGTTGTCGCCCACCTAGGATTATATGTTTTGTCAGTATTGTCTGTCCTCTCCCTGGTGTTTCCCTTTAGTGTTAGTGGTGCGGACTAGTGTTCCCACCGCCCTATTCACTACTTAGGGCTCATCTTAAGGAAAACCAGGGTTTAGGCACGTGAACGGTGTACGGGTGAGAAACCCGTCTAGGGGCGTCAGGGCAGCCTCTAGGTGAGTTAGGGGTCACGATCTTTCCCTTTCCCTTGGACGGGGCCTCCCTTTTCCCTCCGTTGCATCACGTATGTGATAGAGATGTCGCAAACATAAAATTTTCAGTTCGCGAACGCGAATTTCCGCAAATGTTCGTGAACGGGCGAACCGCCATAGACTTCAATAGGCAGGCGAATTTTAAAACCCACAGTGACTCTGTCTGGCCACAATAGTGATGGAAAAGTTGTTTCAAGGGGACTAACACCTGGACTGTGGCATGTCGGAGGGGGATCAATGACAAAACTCCCATGGAAAATTAAATATTTGACGCAGAGTCTGGTTTTAATCCATAAAGGGCATAAATCACCTAACTTTCCTAAATTGTTTGGAATAACATGCTTTAAAACATGACGTATGATATTATATCGATCAGGTAGTGTAAGGGTTATGCCTGCTTTACAGTGACAGACCAAACTCCCTGTTTAACGCACCGCAAACAACCGCAAACAGTCCATTTGCACAACCGCAAACTCCCCATTTTCACAAGGTTGGATACCAAGCTAGCCATGTCCTGTTCCTTGTCCTCACTGATGTCATTAAAGGTCTTTTCCTCCACCCAGCCACGTATAACACCAAGGGTCCCCGAAAGGTGACAACAAGCCCCCAAGGATGCCTGCTGTGGTTGGTCTTCCACCTCCTCAAAGCCACCTTCCTCCTCTGACTCCTCTTCTTCAGACTCCTCTTTCTGCGTTGCCTCTCTCAGTGTTATTATAAGTTGTGTTAAGTATTACTATTCTTATCAGTTTAATCCCTGTTACGTACCCTATCAGGGGACGTGTATATGGCATCGATTTTAGGAACCGGGAGATGGAAAAAGATGCTTGGTCGGTCCTCCTACTTCCAATTTAGGGCACTGTGCGTGCAATCTAATGTGCCACCAGATATGAATGGTGTGTTAAGTAGCACTATTCCTATCAGTTTAATCCCTGTTATGTCCCCTATCAGGGGACGTGTATGGAATAGATTTTAGACAACCGCAAAGAGTTGGCAATAGTTGACACACTCATGACATAAATTTTATACCTCTATGCGTCAATCTTGGAGTAGTTATGAATGTGCTCGTGCGCACGCTTGGGAGATTGCAGGCGATGGTGATTTTGCAAAGCCTATGGTCGTGCTGAGGTAGTTCAATGACAGTTAAGTGACCCAGAAAACAATGATTCTGCAGTGTGGGCCCATTGTTGGCCTAGTAGGCTTTAATGATCACCTTAGATGATCACAAAGAAAATGAATGTTTTTCTAAGCAAAATTATCCAGCCGATCGCTTTTGGTCTGTTCACAATAAAGCAACGACCTTATCATCTGGGGTGTGCCAACATTGCCATTGCCAACCCACTCATAGAGGGGGTCGCTTCATTGTGATACGCAAGCCCCTTCACCACAACAAAGTAACGATCACGAAGGGGAATTGACACATTAACAGTACAGACCAAAAGTTTGGACACACCTTCTCATTCAAAGAGTTTTCTTTATTTTCATGACTATGAAAATTGTAGATTCACACTGAAGGCACCAAAACTATGAATTAACACATGTGGAATTATATACATAACAAAAAAATGTGAAACAACTGAAAATATGTCATATTCTAGGTTCTTCAAAGTAGCCACCTTTTGCTTTGATTACTGCTTTGCACACTCTTGGCATTCTCTTGATGAGCTTCAAGAAGTACTCACCTGAAATGGTCTTCCAACAGTCTTGAAGGATTTCCCAGAGATGCTTAGCACTTGTTGGCCCTTTTGCCTTCACTCTGCGGTCCAGCTCACCCCAAACCATCTCGATTGGGTTCAGGTCCGGTGACTGTGGAGGCCAGGTAATCTGGCCCCCCTCCCATTTGTCCATGACTTGAGTTGAACTTTATTACATCGCTAGAGGGGGGCAATTGAATATTCCTTGCTAGTGATGTCCGGTTCATGAACGAATCGTTCATTTGAATCGATTCAGTTCAGTGAACCGGAGAAGTCGATTCCTCAGACTGAGCTGATCCGAGTGAAACAGCTCAGTCTGACCTAGCACACAATAGCAGAGACGCTGGCAGCAGGGAGGGGAGGGACTCTCGACTCAGCGAGTGAATCGAAGCATCCGCACATGTGCACCACCTAAGCTCTTCAGTCAGTAGACTCAGCAAGTGAACCGAAAATCCGAATCATGAATCGGTTCATTTGAATGAGCTGATTCAAATGAACCGATTGATCTGAAAGATCCGAACTTCCTATCTCTATTCCTTGCCCAACCCCCCCCCCCCCCCCCGCTCCGCTGATTCCCGTATTATACCTGGTATACCGGCTCCGGCTGCATTCCCCTTTAAAAGGCTCTGAGCCACTGCGCAGAGGAATGCAGGTGACGTAAGACACTGTCCGCTGCCTGCTGCCGCCTCATGCCGTGACGTCGCCTTCAGATTATTGCGCCACAGCCTGCCTACCACTGCCAGACACAGTCAATTCTGGTTTGCAGGCTCGCAGCCAGGCGCGGTGGCGGGAACTTCTGTTCTGGCCTCTGGGAGTGGGACTGGAATCGAATCTGGAAAGAATTGTGGTGGAACCCTGCCCAGCTGCCCTAGTGCCCTCGCTCCTCGCCCCACTTAGCCAGCCGAGGAAGGAGTCAGTGCCGTTTCCATGCTCCACTCCATCACATGTTGGACCGGACGGACTCCAACGATTCATTAAGGTCCATTAGGTTACTTGTTTCCATAAATAATGTTATCATTTTACTGTTAATGATGGCATACAGTATTTTTTCAAAGCAGAACACACAGCTAAATAGCTGGTGCTTGGTGGGCTGGCAAGGGAGGGGTTAATAACAATAAGTGATGGAGGATCATGGCGCTGCGGGATAATCCAGAAAACATCTTTGCATTTTACCCACGAGCATACTAATACGGTGTTGGACCCCCTTTTGCCTTCAGAACTGCTCATGTAGCCCGTGGCATTTAAATGATGGCCAATTGGCACTAAGGGGCCTAAAGTATGCCCAGAAAACATCCCCCAAACCATTACACCACCACCACCAGCCTGCACAGTGGTAACAAGGCATGATGGATACATGTTCTCATTCTGTTTACGCCAAATTCAGACTCTACCATTTGAATGTCTCAACAGAAATCGAGACTCATCAGTCCATGCAACATTTTTCCAGTCTTCAACAGTCCAATTTTGGTGAGCTTGTGCAAATTGTAGCCTCTATTTCCTATTTGTAGTGGAGATGAGTGGTACCCGGTGGGGTCTTCTGCTGTTGTAGCCCATCCGCCTCAAGGTTGTGCGTGTTGTGGCTTCACAAATGCTTTGCTGCATACCTCGGTTGTAACGAGTGGTTATTTCAGTAAACGTTGCTCTTCTATCAGCTTGAATCAGTCAGCCCATTCTCCAATGACCTCTAGTATCAACAAGGCATTTTCGCCCACAGGACTGCCACATACTGGATGTTTTTCCCTTTTCACACCATTCTTTGTAAACCCTAGAAATGGTTGTGCGTGAAAATCCCAGTAACTGAGCAGATTGTGAAATACTCAGACCGTCCCGTCTGGCACCAACAACCATGCCACGCTCAAAATTGCTTAAATCACCTTTCTTTCCCATTCTGACATTCAGTTTGGAGTTCAGGAGATTGTCTTGACCAGGACCACAACCCTACATGCATTGAAGCAACTGCCATGTGATTGGTTGACTAGATAATCACATTAATGAGAAATAGAACAGGTGTTCCTAATAATTCTTTAGGTGAGTGTAGAGCTGCCTAGCCAAGTAGACAACATAAGTGTCACGTACCGGCAGGACAGGTAGTGGATCCTCTGGACCAGAGAGGCGATGGTGCGGGTTGTACTAAAGGACCGGTTCTAAGCAGTTACTGGTCTTCACCAGAGCCTGCCGCAAAGCGGGATGGATTTGCTGCGGCGGTAACTACCAGGTCGTGTCCCCTAGTAACAACTCGACCTCTCTGGCAGCTGATAAGGCGTGGTACACAGGGAGAAGGCAAGAGCGTAGTCGGACGTAGCAGAGGTCAGGGCAGGCGGCAAAGGTTCAAAGGCGAGTAGACGGTAGCAACGGGTTCGGCAACAGGCAAGGCAAACTAACACAGTAGGGAACGCTTTCTCTGAGGCACAAGGCACAAAGATCCGGCAGAAAGCTGTGGGAGGAGAAGGTATAAATGGGCAGTGCACAGGTGCAGCCTAATTAAGTCAGCACTGCCTCTCACAAACCTTAACCCTTAATAACCCCTTTGGACCAGGCACCAATCACTGGTGCACTGGCCCTTTGAATCTAAGAGTCCCGGCGCGCGGGCGCGCCCTAGAGAGTGAGGATGCACACGCCGAGATGTTGGAGTGTTGCCTGGGGGCATACGCTGTGAGCGCTCCGAGGCCAGCAGGGGACCCGGAGCGCTCAGCGTAACAATAAGGATCAATATGAAAATAAATAATTTGGAGCCTTTGAAATAGCTTAGCTCAGTAAGGCTACTTTCACACCTGCATTTAGGTGCGGAGACGGATCCGCACCTATAATGCAAACGTTGGTATCCGTATCCATCTGCATAACTCAGTAAAAAAAAGTCTAAGTCTAAGTGTAGGTCAAACGGATCTGTCATAACTTTACATTGAAATTTGATGGATCCGTTTGCAATTGCACCATATTTGTGTCAATGTAAACGGATCCTTCCCCCTTGACTTACATTGTAAGTCAGGACGGATCCGTTTGGCTCCGCACCGCCAGCTGGACACCAAAACGCTGCAAGCGTTTATGGTGGTGATGGTGACCACAACTCTTCCTCTTCACGCTCATCTACGGCCTGATCCAGCACTCTTCGCAGGGCACGCTCCAGGAAGAAAACAAATGGGATGATGTCGCTGATGGTGCCTTCGGTGCGACTGACTAGGTTTGTCACCTCCTCAAAAGGACGCATGAGCCTACAGGCATTGCGCATAAGCATCCAGTAACGTGGCAAAAAATTCCCAGCTCCGCAGAGGCTGTCCTAGCACCCGGTCATACAAATACTCGTTGACGGCTTTTTCTTGTTGGAGCAGGCAGTCGAACATTAGTAGTGTTGAATTCCAATGTGTCAGGCTGTCGCAAATCAAGCGCTTCACTGGCATGTTGTTTCGGCGCTGAATGTCTGAAAAGTGTGCCATGGCCGTGTAGGAACGCCTGAAATGGCCACACACCTTCCTGGCCTGCTTGAGGACGTCCTGTAAGCCTGGGTACTTATGCACAAAGCGTTGTACGATCAGATTACACACATGTGCCATGCAACTTGCCCAAATTCAATGCCGCCAACAAATTGCTTCCGTTGTCACGCACCACTTTGCCGATCTCCAGTTGGTGCGGAGTCAGCCACTGATCCACCTGTGTGTTCAGGGTGGACAGGAGTGCTGGTCCGGTGTGACTCTCTGCTTTCAGGCATGTCAACCCCAAGACGGCGTGACACTGTCGTATCCGGGATGTGGAATAGCCCCTGGGGAGCTGGGGGGGTGCCGTTGATGTGGAGCAAGACGTAGCAGCAGAAGAGGACTTAGCCGAGGAGGTTATGGAAGAGGATGGAGTAGGAGGAGTAGAGGAGGTGGCAGCAGGGCTGCCTGCAAGTCGTGGCTGTGTCACCAACTCCTCTGCAGAGCCACACATTCCATGCTTGGCAGCCGTGAGCAGGTTTACCCAATGCGCAGTGTAGGTGATATACCTGCCCTGACCGTGCTTTGCAGACCAGGTATCAGTGGTCAGATGGACCCTTGCCCCAACACTGTGTGCCAGACATGCCATGACTTCCTTTTGCACAATCGAGTACAGGTTGGGATTGCCTTTTGTGCAAAGAAATTTTAGCCGGGTACCTTCCACTGCGGTGTCCCAATAGCAAAAATTTTTTTGAAGGCCTCAGACTCCACCAGCTTGTAAGGTAAAAGCTGGCGGGCTAAGAGTTCAGACAAGCCAGCTGTCAGACACCGGGCAAGGGGGTGACTTTGTGACATTGGCTTCTTACGCTCAAACATGTCCTTGACATACACCTGACTGTGGGCAGATGAGCAGGAACTGCTCAAGGTGAGAGACGGAGTGGCGGATGGTTGAGAGGGGGTAAGGAGGACAGCAGTGGTTGACGTGGCTGAAGATGCTGGACCAGGAGGAGGATGGTGGCTATGAGTTTGTGTGCTGCTTGTACTCATGTGTTGATCCCATAGGCGTTTGTGATATGCGATCATGTGCCTTCGCAAAGCAGTTGTACCTAGGTGGGTGTTGGACTTCCCACGACTCAGTTTCTTTTGGCACAGGTTGCAAATGGCATTGCTGTTGTCAGAGGCAGACACACAAAAAAAATGCCACACTGCTGAGCTCTGCAATGACGGCATTCTGGTGGTGGCAACCGCATGCGTTGATTGGCGTGCTGTCTGGCTGACCCCGGGTGCCGATGCATGCTGTCTGACTGTGCCACTAGCTCCTTGCGACGACCTCCCCCTGCTTCCAACTCGTCTCCTCCTCCTCTCTGTCTCCCCATCAGAACTTTCCACCAGTTCTTCTTCTCTTCGAGCGGGCACCCACGTGACAACCACAGACACATCGTCATCATCAACCGCTTCACTTGTATCTGACAACTCAGCAAAGGAAGCAGCAGCAGGTACAGCATTATCATTATCATCACACCGTACGTCCATGTTTGTAATGCTGCCTGACTGAGACATATCCCTGTTATCTACAGCCTCTGGCAATAATGGTTGCGCATCACTCATTTCTTCCAACTGATGTGTAAACAACTCCGCTGACAGATCAAGTGAAGTGTGTTAGTGGTGGAGGCAGGCGGGCGAGTGGTAACTTGAGAGGTGCCCGAAGCTGAGCTGGAGGAGGATGGTGCGTCAAGGTTCCGAGCGGAAGCTGTAGAAGATTGGGTGTCCTGTGCTAGCCAGTCAACTATGTCCTCAGAACTTTTTTCGAGTTCAGGGTACGTGGCCTCTGAACACTGGGCCAAAGGGAATCACAGCACCACGACCACGACGGCCCCTGCGGGGTGGCCTGCCTCTGCCTGTTATTTTTTTACGTGCAAGCCACTGTGACACCAGATATGAGTTGCGCTGAAGTGACACTATGGACTTGCAGCTGGGCCTTTAACACACAAACACGTGTGTGCAACTGACTGCTATTTATTCACAGTCAAAATTGTTGATTTTCTTTAAATGGAATCGAATGTGACACCAGATATGAGTTGCACTGAGGTGACACTATGCGCTTGCAGCTGGGCCTTAAACACACAAACACATGTGTGCAACTGACTGCTATTTATTCGGTCAAAATTGTTGTTTTTCATGGAATCGAATGTGACACCAGATATGAGTTGCACTGGTGACACTATGCACTTGCAGGGCATGAAACACACACGCGTGTCGGCAACTGGCTGCTATTATATTACAGTCAAAAAAGTTTTTATTTTTTTTTTAAATGCAAGCTACTTTGACACCAGGTATGAGTGGTGGCACTGGGCAAGTGGGCACAGTATATGCTGTGAAGCCTGACACACACGCTGGCAGGCAGGCAACTGCAATTAGATTACACAGGAGAAAAAAAACAAACAGATGTTCTAGCCCTAAAATTGGCTTTTTGGGGTGCTGTCCTTACAGCTGAGATCAGTTGAGTCTTTCAGGACTGTAGTGGACACTGAATGCACTGAATACACTAGCCTAGCTATCGATTTACCTATTAAATCAGCAGCATCTACACTGTCCCTCCTCTCACTAAGAATGCAGCTTCTGAATGAATCTAAAATGGATGCTGTCCATGAGGCGGGAGGGTCTGCTGCTGATTGGCTGGAATGTGTCTGCTGACTGTGAGGTACAGGGTGATTAGGAACCCAGCTCTAAGTTGAAATCGCAATGCGATTAACCCTTTAGCGACCAAGCCTTTTTGGGCCTTTATGACCAAGCCTTTTTCTTCCTTTTTTCATGGTCTCGTTCCAAGAGCTATAACTTTTTTATTTTTTTTCGTCTATATAGCTTTATGAAGGCTTGTTTTTTACGGGACAAGTTGTAGTTTTTAATGGAACCATTTTGGGGTACACATAACTTTCTGATTAACTCTTTCTGGGAGGGAGATGGGGAAAAATAGCAATACTGCCACTGCGTTTTTACATTATAAATTTTACGGCGTTCATTTTTCGGTACAAATAACATAATATTTTTATTCTCTGGGTCAGTACGATTACAGTGATACTAAATACTTATAATTTATTTTTTACGTTTTACAACTTTTTTTTCCAATAAAACCCCAATATTAACCCCAAAAATGATTTTGCATTGCCACTTCACAAGACCCATAACTTTTTTTTTCTTTTTCTATGGAGTTGTGTGACGGCTTGATTTTTGAGGTACAACTTGTATTGTTCATTGGTATCATTTTGGAGTAAATGGCGCTTTTTGATCGCTTGTTATTACATTTTTTTCGGTGGAAACTAAGAATAAATTAGAAAATTCAGTCTTTTTTTTTTTCTTTTTTTTTACGGCGTTCACCATAGGGGATAATTTATGTAATAATACCAAACATATGGGGGATATTTTCTTTTTGCAATTTTTTACATTGAAAAGCGTATTTTCAATGGAAAAAAAAGCATATTTTTTTTATTTTATGGAATTTTTTTAATTTAATAAATGTGTATTTTTTTTCTATTTTTTTTACTACTTAAAAGTCCCACAAGGGGACCATAATATACAGTATTTTGATTGCTTTTAAAATGTAATGCATTATCTCTATAAGGCTGAGTTCACACGGGCGAGATTTCCGCGCGGGTGCAATGCGGTAGGTGAACGTATTGCACCCGCACTGAATCCGGCACCATTCATTTCTATGGGGCTGTGCACATGAGCGATTTTTTTCACGCATCACTTCTGCAATGCTTTAAAATCGCAGCATGCTCTATATTCTGCGTTTGTAACGCAGGACAGGCCCCATAGAAATGAATGGGGCTGAGTGAAAATCGCAAGCATCCGCAAGCAAGTGCGGATGCGGTGCGATTTTCACTCATGGTTGCTAGGTGACAGTCTATTCACTGTATTATTTTCCCTTATAACATGGTTATAAGGGAAAATAATAGCATTCTGAATACAGAATGCTTAGTACAAGGTCAATTGAGGGTTAAAAAAAATAAAAGAAATTAACTCACCTTGTCCTCTTCATCGCGCAGTTCCCGGTCTCTTCTGATGAGCTGTCGGCTAAAGGACCTTTGGTGACGTCAGATCACATGCTCCAATCACATGGTACATCACCGTGGTGATGTACCATGTGATTGGAGCATGTGATCTGACGTCACCAAAGGTCCTTTAGCCGACAGCTCATAAGAAGAGACCGGGAACTGTGCGATGAAGAGGACAAGGTGAGTTAATTTCTTTTATTTTTTTTAACCCTCAATTGACCTTGTACTAAGCATTCTGTATTCAGAATGCTATTATTTTCCCTTATAACCATGTTATAAGGGAAAATAATACAATCTACACTACAACTAACCCAAACCTGAACTTCTGTGAAGAAGTTCGGGTCTGGGTACCACAGTCGGTTTTTTATCACGCGAGTGCAAAACACATTGCACCCGCGTGATAAAAACTGAACATCGGAACGCAATCGCAGTCAAAACTGACTGCAATTGCGTACCTAATCGCGCGGGTTTGCCGCAATACACCGGGACGCATCCGGACCTAATCCGGACACGCCCGTGTGTATATCCCAGTCTAAGGCATTGCATTTCAATAGCAATGCTATTCAAAGATTGACCAGCAGGCTGCGCCAGAGAGGCACAGCCTGCTGGAGAGAACTGAAGACAGGCTCGGGGCCCTGATCGGAAACGAGGTAAGCTTCCGAACACATCAGCACCCCGCGATCGCATTTTCGGGGTGCTGATGGGAGACAGAGGGAGTCCGCTCCCTCTGTCACCACTTTACATGCAGCGGGCGCCATTGCGCCCGGCATGTAAAGGGTTAAACAGCCCGGATCGGCACTTCTGCCGGTCAGGGCTGTTAGAGCAGGGCCCCGGCTCTCATGTGAGAGCCGGGTCCGCGCTCCCCGCTGCACGGGGGAGCCGTGCAGAGCTTAGACCAGGCCGCCGTAAAAACGCGGCGGCCCAGCCTAAGGCCCCTTAGTGACCGCCGTAAAAACACGTATGGGTGGTCACTAAGGGGTTAATATAACCTGTATTAATCGCATTGCGATTACAAGTTAGATCTGAGTTCCTAATGGTTGTATTGCTAGAATTGACGAATATAACGAATATAGCACTATAGTCTCAATCTTCGTTAAATTCTAGCAATACAACAACCATTAGGAACCCAGCTCTAAGTTGAATTCGCAATGCGATTAATATAACCTGTATTAATCAAATTGCGATTATAACTTAGTCAAATTTGTGACACTGCAGCTTCTGAATGAATCTAATATGGATGCTGTCCAGGAGGTGGGAGGGTCTGGGAGGGGGGGTCTGCTGCTGATTGGCTGGAATGTGTCTGCTGACTGTGAGGTACAGGGTCAAAGTTTACAAAATGATGACGAATAGGGGGCGGACCGAACATCGCATATGTTCGCCCGCCGCGGCGAACATAGCTTATGCACAAAATGGGTGTTTTTTGAAAACCGGAATATAACAGCGGTATTTAACGCTTGTATTGGAATGTCACAAATGCAGCAAAGGCCCCAAATGTAGTGACTGGGAGAAAATGGGTGTTTTTTTAAAACCAGAATATAACTGCAGTATTTAAAGTTTGTATTGCACTGTCACAAATGCAGCAAAGGCCTCAAATGTAGTATCTTGCACAAAATAGTTATTTTTTTTTATCAGAATATAACAGCAGTATTTACCACTTGTATGGGACTGTCAAAAATACAGCAAAGGCCCCAAATGTAGTATCTAGGACAAAATGGGTGTTTTTTTTAAACCAGAATATAACTCCAGTATTTAAAATTTGTATTGGACTGTCACAAATGCAGCAAAGGCCCCAAATGTAGTGTCTTGCACAAAATAGGTGTTTTTTTGTTAACCAGAATATAACAGCGAAATTTAACGCTTGTATTGGACTGTCACAAATGCAGCAAAGGCCTCAAATGTAGTATAGTACATAAGGCCGAAAAAATACATTTGTCCATCCAGTTCGGCCTGTTATCCTGCAAGTTGATCCAGAGGAAGGCAAAAAAAAAACCTGTGAGGTAGAAGCAAATTTTCCCCACTTTAGGGAAATAAAAAATTTGTTTCCGACTCCAATCAGGCAATCAGAATAACTCCCTGGATCAACGACCCCTCTCTAGTAGCTATAGCCTGTAATATTATTAGGCTCCAGAAATACATCCAGGCCCCTCTTGAATTCCTTTATTGTACTCACCATCACCACCTCCTCAGGCAGAGAGTACCATAGTCTCACTGCTCTTATCACAAATAATCCTTTTCTATGTTTGTGTACAAACCTTCTTTCCTCCAGACGCAGAGGATGTCCCCTCGTCACAGTCCTGGGGATAAATAGATGAAAGGATAGATCTCTGTACTGACCCCTGATATATTTATACATATTAATTAGATCTCCCCTCAGTCGTCTTTTTTTCTAAAGTGAATAACCATAATTTTGATAATCTTTCAGGGTACTGTAGTTGCCCCATTCCAGTTATTACTTTAGTTGCCCTCCTCTGGGCCTTCTCCAGTTCTGCTATGTCTGCCATGTTTACAGGAGCCCAGAACTGTACACAGTACTCCATGTGTGGTCTGACTAGCGATTTGTAAAGTGATAGGACTATGTTCTTCTCACGGGCATCTATGCCCCTTCTGATATTATCTTATTGGCCTTGGCATCAGCTGCCTGACACTGGTTTTTGCAGCTTAGTTTGCTGTTTATTAAAATTCCTAGATCCTTTTCCATGTCAGTGTTATCGAGTGTTTTATAATTTAGTATGTACGGTTGACTTGCATAATTCCTTCCCATGTGCATAACTTTACATTTGTCAGTGTTAAACCTCATTTGCCACGTATCTGCCCAAGCCTCCAATCTATCCAGATCCCTCTGTAGTAGTATACTGTCCTCTTCAGTGTAAAATACTTTACACAGCTTAGTGTCATCTGCGAAAATTTATACTTTATTATGCAAACCTTCTACAAGATCATTAATAAATATATTGAAGAGAATAGGGCCCAATACTGACCCCTGAGGTACCCCACTAGTGACAGTGACCCAATCTGAGTGTGTACCGTTAATAACCACCCTCTGTTTTCATTGAGACAGTTACTTACCCACATACAGATGTTTTCTCCCAGTCCGAGCATTCTCATTTTATATACTAACCCTTTATGTGGTACAGTGTCAAAATAGTTGTTGGTTTTTTAAATCAGAATATAACAGCAGTATTTAAAGCTTGTATTGGACTATCAGAAATGCAGGAAAGGCCCCAAATGTAGTGTCTTGCACAAAATTTGTCGTTTTTGAAAACCTGAATTTGACAGCGGTATTTAATGCTTGTATTGGACTGTCACAAATGCAGCAAATGCCCAAAATAGGTGTTTTTTGAAAACCAGAATATAACAGCAGTATTTATTGCTTGTATTGGACTGTCAGAACTGCAGCCAAGGTCCCAAATGTAGGGTCTTGCACAAAATGGGTATTTTTTGAAAATCAGAAAATAACTGCAGTAAAGTTTGTTTTAGACTGTCACAAATGCAGCAGAGGCCACAAATGTATTATCTTGCACAAAATGGGTAATTTTTTTTAAAACCAGAATATTTTGATAGTCTATTTGTAGAATATTTGACAGAATATTTGTGACAGCATTGGACTGTCACAAATGCAACAAAGGCCCAAAATGTAGTGTCTTCTGTGTTTGCCTTACAATCCTTTTTGTCTCACTCAGGGATCTGTAGCTTCTTCTCCTCAGCTGTTTCTTGTCCGACACTCCCATCCTCTTTATATTCCCCTCTCCCACTTCTCTGGTTGCCAGATATAGAGCTTTCTGCCTGGACTTCTATACTGAGCCACTGGAGCTGTGTTGCTGTTATTCCTGGTTGTCGTACCAGGATCCCTGTTGGTTTTTTGTTGTCCGCTGTTGTCGCCCACCTGGGATTATATGTTTTGTCAGTATTGTCTGTCCTCTCCCTGGTGTTTCCCTTTAGTGTTAGTGGTGCGGACTAGTGTTCCCACCATTCACTACTTAGGGCTCATCTTATGAAAAGCCAGGGTTTAGGCACGTAATCGGCGTACATGTGAGAAACCTGTCTAGGGACGTCAGGGCAGTCAGGTACCAGCCTCTAGGTGAGTTAGGGGTCTCCCTCCCTTTTCCCTCCCTTTGTGTCCCGTATGTGATCGGCACGTGATATTATATCTGGCCCTTATTTTGTGCAAAAAAAAAAATTATATATATATATATCTATAGAAACCAAAAAAGGATCACAGCAGCACAAGACCGATGATACGGGTGCAAATCCTCTCAGCCGTGGGCTCAAACGGCTATAGGTAAGTATAGTATCCAAAGGATGCAGCACTCCAATTAAAGTGAAGAAATGGTGGATCTTTTATTCCCCTCTGCAACGTTTCAACCGTCTCAATTCGGTCTTTCTCAAGCATACCACATGGTGTCATACAGGGGTATTTATACCCACAATGCATAGCAAACAATTAGAGTGACAATAATTCAATACAAGATATAATAAAGTGTAGAATAAAGCAAACAACACATAAAGTACATTACATGTGAAGATTACATCAGTAGTGATTTACATAGTGTAATACATTGCATACAAACATAATAATCATAATGCCAACATAACTGTGCATTAATTAGTGACAATAGGATCCATCAACGCAATGTGATATCACCTGTGTATACACATTCAAAGTGATTACAATCAATAAGATTAAAAAAACTCACAAAGCGGTGCATGGACAGGGGCGCCAAAAGTCTGCGTCCTCACAGTCAAACCGCGCATGCCCGAAGTCCCGACAACGTCACCCTCAGAGGAAAAGCCCAGCGCCGTCACCACGGAAACGTGAGTAAACACATGACCAGAGCGACCGTCATGTGACCAATCCAAGGGAGGCGTCGGGCCAAGCCACGCCCGCGACGCCAGGCACGCGTCGCCCGGCCAACCACGCCAGTCATACCGGCGTCGTTGCCCCAGCAACAACAAGCCAAGCAACGCACGCAATGACACGCCTCAGACAAAGGGCCCGGCGCAGGCAGGCGGGAGCGAGCGGAAAGCGGAGAGGGGAGAGAAACAAAGGGCACAGCAGTTTAAAGAATAAATAAACAAACAGGCGGGAGCCAATGAGCACCCCACCGGGTCACTGTATACAAGGTTTAGAGAGTAAAGTGAACGTGGTATATGGCACTATGGAGAACCACCTACATGAACTGTGCCATACTCATACTATGAGACAAAGGGACGGGGGCCAGAGGTCACGCCATTCTCACGACCATGACCACAGGTCCATTAAGGGTGCGGGATCAGGGACACGTCCATGCCAGAGAACCCAAACCCAAAAAACATCCCCCAAGTCTGTAAAATCAAATGAATGAAAAGACCACCACTCAAAACAAACAATCCTATTACAGTCGACCCATACGATATATAGCATAGAGAGCATTTATGCTCCCCAAGGATCTCCCCCATCACCAAGATTTCAGCAAAGGGACGTAGAGGAAAACGCCCACTATCCATAGACAACGCCAATGGAGCGCCAAGAATCTGGAGAAAGAAAAATAAAGTATATTTAAAATAGAACAGTAAATCTAAAATAAACTGTACATCCAATTAGAACAATTAGTTCCATAATTGATGACACCAATAGAATTCACACATCACAGGGCATAACAGGGAGAGGATCAGGAGAGAACAGCGAGGAGCCCCACCCTATATAACACTCCACTTGAAATCAACGTTAAGACCATGCGGTCTCAACGTATTAAGGCGATGGATCCATCTCAGCTCCCTCTGTTTGAGAGCCAATGTCCTATCTCCTACCCTTCTAGACGGGGTGATCTGGTCCACTATCATAAATTTGTAATCCCTCTCCTTATGATTGGCTTCTACAAAATGTTTAGGAACAGGCAGATCTTTTCTTTTTTGTCTAATTGAGAACCGGTGATTGTTGAAATGTGCCTTCATGTCCCCCTTCATGTAAACCTCTCCCCCTTGGTCATGTATGGACAATTGACACACCCAAGACAAAGATAGGAACCCCTCCTCCGAGAGCCAATATGCGATTGTACCAAAGTTTTGGCAGGAATATCCGCCCGAACCAACTTATCACAAAAATTGGCAGACCGCCTATAGGAAAGCAGAGGCGGCACAGTAAGAGCTGTAATGTTGGAAAAATTACTTTAAAGTATTGACCAATGTTTACGGATAATGCGGGCAATTTTAACACTCTGTTCTGAATATGTAGATATGAACGGTATCCTTTTCACTTTACTGCATGTATTGTCTAGTGGCCCCTGTTGTGAATCTCTCACCCTATTAAGATGTTTATTGATCACCCGAGTAGGGTAGCCACGTTCTTTGAACTTATGTACCATCTGTGAAAAACGAGTAGGGAGTATATCTGGATCCTGTACCACCCTTTTAACCCTAAGTAGTTGACTGTATGGTACCGAATTGATAATTGACCTCGGATGACAACTTCCGTAGTGTAACAATGTGTTACAATCCGTGGGCTTGGTGAAAATATCAGTAGATAATTGATACCCACAATAGTAACCGTGGTGTCAAGGAATTGAACATGGGTGGCTTAGTGTACCAGGGTAAAGCTAATGTCAGGGTCTATGTTATTCAAAAAATCATGAAAACTCTCCAAAGAAACAGAATCACCATGCCAGATAAGGAAGACGTCATCTATGTATTGCCACCACCCCAGAACATTACTGAAGTGGTTGGATACATAGATAAGGTGCTCCTCGAGGGCCGCCATGAAGACATTGGCATAAGTGGGTGCCACATTAGACCCCATGGCAGTCCCTCGTAACTGAAGATAAAAGCTCTCCATAAACAAAAAATAATTATTAGTCCAGAAGATGGATGATGAAATCCTGACACTGTGGAGAATGATTGCTGCCAGATAGCTGTCTCCGGACTGCAGCCACCCCCCTATCGTGGTCAGTGGAGGTGTACAAACTCGTGATGTCAAAAGACGCCAAGAGACAATCATCCGGCAACATAATATCAGAGATCTTGTCAAGAAAATCACTGGTGTCCCCAATATAGGACCTGGCGCTGACTGCATACTGCCGGAGTAATCGATCTAGAAAAATTGAGATGTTAGAAAAAATATATCCAGTGCCCGCAACAATGGGGCGACCTAGCGGATCAACCAATGATTTATGAATCTTGGTGAGCATGTATATGACCGGTGTACGTGGCTGTGACATGGTTAAAAACGAATAGAGCTCGCAATCAATAATGTCCTGACACACAGCCGCGTCAAGGACCTTCTTGATGCGTCGTGCAATGTCAAACCTCGGATCACCAGCCAATACCCTGTAAACACTCTGGTCACCCAGTTGTCTCCTAATCTGCTGGATGTATTTAGAGGTGTCCATGACAACAACCGCACCACCCTTGTGGCTGGTTTAATAGTGAGGCTGCTGTCATGGCACAAACCCTCCAATGTGACAACATCAGAAGTAGTCATATTGGGATATTTTAAAGGCATATTCATGACCTCATCATGTAAAGAGGCTATATCAATAGAGACAGCCTTCTTAAACGTGTCCAGTGCAGGTGAATTACTATGTGGTGAAAAATCACTCTTATTAAAGAGCCCAAAAGATTTCAATCTTAATTCAGTATCTAAAGTTCCATTAGTCGATTGATCCATTGGAGGGCGACCTGCAAACCAAACCTTGAGTTCTATGTTCCTATACAGGCGCTGCAGATTGACCTCCAAATGGAACCAATCAACCTTGGTAGAAGGACAAAATGAAAGGCCCTTAGAAAGCACATTGATTTGTACATCAGACAGGGGTACAGAGGAAATATTTACCACAGTAGATATATTATTCATTGGGCCTGATTCCCCATCAGACTGTCCCGACTGATGGTGTTTTTTACTGTTAATCGGTCGATGTAGAGAAAACTGTCTCTTAGGTGCATCATTCTGCCATGTATAGATTTTTCCTTTGGCATAGTCATCGGCGTCCTGCTGCCATTTTTTCCTCTTAGTGGCCTCTTGATCCTTTATAAACTTAGACAAATAATCCATACAACTGTCCTCATAGGTTTTAAATTCATCCGGCCCCAACATAGCTTCTAATGCAGACTTGGTATGAATTTGCTGCGACCTGCTATCCGCCAGTTCCTGTTGCAGATATTCCAAATTAAGGAGGATTATGTCATACGCATACTTATTAGAGATCTGAGTAAACTTCTGCGCAAAAACATATTCAGTAGGAAAAAGATTCGGCTTAAGTTGTGAGCGGATCCCTCTAGGGATTCTATGCTCCTTAAAATATTGACCAAGGGTCATCAGATGCAGGTCAGTGGATGCAATCTTCTTGGCATCAGCCTTGAAGCTTCTTTTTAAATCGATCAAGGTAGGAGTGGACAAGAATGAAGGCTCACTCACCAGACCCTGTAAAATCCTCTCCTCGTCTGCCCTGGTATATGTGAAAACATCGGGGAGATCCATAATGGAAATCCAGTAGACACAAAAAGGTAAGGTGCAAGCTGGGTGAGTCCAGATAGACAGAAACCAAAAAAGGATCACAGCAGCACAAGACCGATGATACGGGTGCAAATCCTCTCAGCCGTAGGCTCAAACGGCTATATGTAAGTATAGTATCCAAAGGATGAGGCAGCACTCCAATTAAAGTGAAGAAATGGTGGATCTTTTATTCCCCTCTGCAACGTTTCAACCGTCTCAATGCGGTCTTTCTCAAGCATACCACATGGTGTCAATACCCCTGGTGTCAGAGAAAATGATAACGTGAGAGAGACTCTAATGGCGCAAGCCACGCGTGCGAGTCACCACAAGATAATGTATTGCAAGCCACAGATGACCGAGCCATGCGAGCGGGTCTGAAGGCAGAAAAGACATGGAACCTGCTGGTTGTGGGACCACGCAGCCGGCCTCGACTGGCGGAGTTATGTGTGTGGAATTTGAATGGGGAAGCGATGCGTGAGAGACTCTAATGGCGGAGCCATATGTGTGAAAATTGACAGAGAAGCCATGCGTGAGAGACTCTAATGGCGGAGCCATGCGTGAGAGACTCTAATGGCGGGGTCGTGTGTGTAAAATAATGCGGAGAAGCCATGCGTGAGAGACTCTAATGGCGGAGCCATGCGTGAGAGACTCTAATGGCGGGGTCGTGCGTGTAAAATAATACGGAGAAGCCAAGCGTGAGAGACTCTAATGGCGGAGCCATGCGTGAGAGACTCTAATGGCGGGGTCGTGTGTGTGAATTAAATACGGAGAAGCCATGCGTGAGAGACTCTAATGGCGGAGCCATGCGTGAGAGACTCTAATGGCGGGGTCGTGTGTGTAAAATAATATGGAGAAGCCATGCGTGAGAGACTCTAATGGCGAAGCCATGCGTGAGAGACTCTAATGGCGGGGTCGTGTGTGTGAAATTAATACGGAGAAGCCATGCGTGAGAGACTCTAATGGCGGAGCCATGCGTGAGAGACTCTAATGGCGGGGTCATGTGTATGAGATATATGCGGAGAAGCCATGCGTGAGACTCTAATGGCGGAGCCATATGTATAAACATTAATACGGAGAAGCCATGCGTGAGAGACGCTAATGGCGGAGCCATCTGTGTAAAAATAATACGGAGAAGCCATGCGTGAGAGGCTCTAATGGCGGGGTCATGTGTGTGAAATTGATACGGAGAAGCCATGCGTGAGACTTTAATGGCGGAGCCATGCGTGAGAGACTAATGGCGGAGCCATATGTGTAAAATGCGGAGAAGCCATGCGTGAGAGACTCTAATGGCAGGGCCGTGCGTGAGAGATTCTACTGGCGAAGCCATATGTGTGACACCAAACGGAGAAGCCATGCGTGAGACTAATGGCAGTCATATGTGTAAACTAACACGGCAAAGTGATGCGTGAGAGACTCTAATGGCGGAGTTATGTATGTAACACTGAAACGGAGAAGCCATGCGTGAGACTAATGCGGAGTCATGTGTGTGACACTAAACGGAGAAGCCATACGTGAGAAAACTCTAATGGCGGAGTCATATGTGAGAGACTCTAATGGCGGAGTTATTGTGTGAAACCAACGGCGAAGTGATGCGAGAGAGTCTCTAATGGCGGAGTTATTGTGTGAACCCAACGGCGAAGTGATGCGTGAGACTCTAATGGCGGAGTTATAAGTGTGACCTAAACGACGAAGTAATGCATGAGAGTCTATAATGGCGGAGAAATGTGTGTAAAACTAAACGGCGAAGTAATGCGTGAGAGTCTGTAATGGCGGAGAATTGTGTGTAACTAAAACGGCGAAGTAATGCGTGAGAGTCTGTACTGGCGGAGAAATGTGTGTGAAACTAAACGGCGAAGTAATGCGTGAGAGTCTGTAATGGCGGAGAATTGTATGTAAACTAAAACGGCGAAGTAATACGTGAGAGTCTGTAATGGCGGAGAATTGTGTGTAAACTAAAACGGCGAAGTAATGCGTGAGAGTCTGTAATGGCGGAGAAATGTGTGTGAAACTAACCGGCGAAGTAATGCGTGAGGGACTCTAATGGCGGAGTTATATGTGAAACACTGAAACGGAGAAGCCATGTGAGAGAGACTAATGGCGGATTGTATGTGAAACACTAAAATGGAGAAAGCCATGCGCGAGAGACTCTAATGGTGGAGTCGTGGGTGCGTGCTAAACCGGAGAAGACACGCGTGGGAGACCAAATGGCGGAGTGCTGTGAGTCAAACTAAGGCTTATTGCACACGACCGTATGTTTTTGCGGTCCGTTTTAAACGGATCCGTTGTTCCGTTTTTTGTTTCCGCTTTGCTTCCGTTTCCGTTCCGTTTCCGTTCCTTATTTTTAAAAAACAATATCCGTATGGTTTCAGTACACGATCCGTTTTTTGCGGATCGCAAACGGAACAAAAAAAAGGTGTGAACATCATTTTAGAACACATCCCCTTTTTCACTCCCCCTATTTAACTTGGTCATGTGCGACTTGTTACTCCAATTTCATCAGCTTGTTGCAGCATTGAGAGCGTACTTGGAATCCTGTGTTTGGCAGACATTGGATTGTGGCTACAATTTTCTGTTGTATCATGGCTGAGGAGGAACTGGTTCTCTTGTGCTGGCTGATTTCTCCGGGACAGGAACAGCAGCCAACTATGCTGAACCTGGAACCGAGGAGGAGGAGGCATTGGGTTCACCCAATTCTCTGTCAGCGGCGCAGGAAGGGTCATTTCCACACGCTGTACATGGATCTGCGACAGCATCCTGAGAAATTTCATGGGTTCTGTCGTATGTCTGTGAGCAGCTTTGATTTGTTGTTGGCGTCTCTGCGTCCTGGCCTAACCTACCAGGACACTAATATGAGGTGCTGCATTTCTCCTGAGGAACGGCTCATCGTCACGTTGAGGTATGGATATTTCATATGATTTATATGTTTGTGTGATAGTTTAGATGCAATGTGATTATGAGTATATATTAGTCTAAATTGTTGTTGTTAAAGACCAGGCATGCTCAACCTGCGGCCCTCCAGCTGTGGCAAAAGGACAACTCCCAGCATGGCCCAACAGCCTACAGCTATCAGCCTACAGTAGGGCATGGTGGGAGTTGTAGTTTTACAACAGCTGGAGGGTCGTAGGTTGAGCATGGCTGTTATAGTATATACTGTATGTGTTGCATGACTGTTTTTATGTTTGTGTCTTCCAGATTTTTGGCTACTGGGAATTCATTTGTATCTCTGCATTTTGAGTTCCTGCTGGGAGTCTCGACTATTTCTCGGATAGTTCGTCAAACCAGTGATTTGATTTGGCAGCAACTCCGGGGAGTGGTGATGCCAGAGCCCAAGGCTGAGGATTGGATCCGAATTGCTGATGGTTTTTATGTAGATGCGCAGTTTCCTAACTGCATTGGGGCACTGGATGGCAAACACATACGTGTTAAGAAGCCGCCTCACTCAGGGTCCCGGTACTACAATTATAAACAGTATTTTTCTGTTGTGCTAATGGCCTTGGCTGACAGTACGTACAAGTTTGTAATTGTGGATATTGGGGCCTATGGGAGCACTGCAGATGCGCGCATTTTCAGTTCTTCTAGAATGGGTGATCGGCTTCAAGCCAACCAGCTTTCACTCCCAGAGCCCAGAATGCTGCCAGGTTCTGCGGGACCTCCGGCTCCATTTGTTATTGTGGCTGATGAAGGGTTTGCTTTGACACCCCATGTCATGCGGCCCTTCCCCAGACGCAACCTGGATGACAGCCGACGTATATTTAACTATCGGCTGAGTCGAGCCCGTCGGTATGTTGAGTGTGCGTTTGGAATACTCTCACAGAAGTGGAGAGTATTACTGTCATCCTTACAGATGGCACCGGAGAATGCCACCAAGGTTATTCAAGCGTGTGTGATCCTGCATAACTTTGTCAGGATTCATGATGGTCCCTCAGAAGTTGATGAATTTGAACCTGGTACGTCTTCTTCATCCGGAGGATTGGACCAGACCCTTCATGGACGACCTGGAACTGCAGGGATTGCAGTTTGGGCTCTCTATGAACAATATTTTTCAAGTCCTGAGGGAGCATTGCCGTGGCAGATGGACGTAGTGCATGGCAGATAATGAATTGTCTGGACTCTGGTCATCTTAGTATTTATTATTTTCCAGTGTATATTTTTTGGTGGGTGGGGGTGGGGGTTTATGTAGATAGTGTAGGACTCACAAGACAAAGAGGACCCTTGACGTGGGCTTGTGGGCTGGGGTTCCAATGTAGTCAATTAAAAAAATAACACTATGTAGTAAATCATGTTCAATGAGAACATATTTATTTGTAAAAATGTTTTTTTTTTGGTCTACATTAGCCCTCTAATACCTCATTATCCTTATATATTTATTACATATGTATTGTGTGTTGAGATAGCCTATTCTTTATCTACATTTAACATTTTTTTAACATTCTTTATCCCTGCAGAGCGCTTTAAAGACGCTGTCCATTGTCCTGCCATTGGAGGTTATCCCAGCACTTGGAAGATTTAGCTTTGTAATACAATTTGCATATATATGTTTGTGGTTTACTACAGGAATGTCCACACCGCAGCACTCAAGCTGTAGAAAAAGTTATTTTCCTGCATGTGTGGACATACAACAGCTATTCAGACATGCAGGGTGTTGTGAGTTTTTTAATAGCTGTAGTGTGACAGGTTGAGCATAGCTGTCTAAAAGTATACGTACTTCACAATTTCTAATTAATGTACAAAATAAATACTATATATGTGTATTCTATTCCTATTCCTCTTATATGTCAATAAAGTTTGTCATGTTGTAATATTGGTATGTATGTGCAATATGAAATAAAAGTCGACACAGTGATTTTGGATTCATAAAGTATATTATTAAATAAAATTTTAAATTAAAATATACACAAAAGGCTTAACAATCAGCCCTGATTAGTTATTACTCCAACGTTAACATAACATTAAAGATCCATTAGCTCCCTCAAATATAACCCCGGACCAGTTTGACGAGGGCCAGCAACATAACTTGCACCGGTGTTACTCATTGTGGGCCCTGGATATTGTGGCCGTGGCATCAACTGTGACTCTTGGGAATAAAGAGGCTGTGAATATGAGGGTGGCCTAGGAGGTGGTTGGACCATACTGGGCCTAGATTGGGTTTCTTTAGCTAACCTAAATGCACGTTGCTTCAGGTTTTCCACCAAACTCACCAGTTCATGGGGATCAAGTGGCGTTTTTAAAATTGTCGCCACTGACCCCATGATGTCAATAAATAGTGTTTGTTTGTATGAATCAAGATCTTCTATAAGAGGAGCAAGACCACAGAGCATCCGCTCCTCCTTTCCTTCCGCCCGTCTCTGCCTCAAATAGTCAAGCACCTGATTTTGAACCAGGGCTTGAGTATTTGAGGCAGAGACGGCAGTGTTAGTTGGCCCCCTTCTCCGCCGTGGCTGCCTTCTTCTTGTCTCAGGGCTTGACTGAATTGCAGCCGAAGGACCCTCCAAAGCTGAAGACTCCTCCCTCTCTTGCAGCAGCACTGGTTGGGGCTCGTCATCCGCAGTAAGTGTGGAGTCTAGGGGATGCGCACCAGCATCTTCATCACTGTTGGTGCTGCTATGATCTCCCTCTTGCTCTAGGCTGTCAACGGTCCTGTGGAATGAGAGATAATTGCAATCAAGGAAAGTGTATATAAATGAAGGGTATAGACAGAAATTAAAACATTTACTATACACACTGGAACACAGTCTTCCATGATAATTATTAGTTATGTTGACAGTATTTATAGTACTGGTTGTCCATATCTTGAACTGAAGAAATATGTAGTAAAAAGCAACTTTATTGGTTTACAAAATGGGCTTCCAAAGTTATGATTTGGGTTTGTGAAAAAAAAAAGGGTGCTGCGCTGACCTGAGGCCAATCGGAAAAGGCACAGACAACACCGAGCGCGTGAAGGTACGTATCCAAACAAAGAGAAGAGAAAGTCCAGCTTCAAAGTTAATAAGTGGTATCTTTAATAATTCAGTGCACTAGAAACCTAAGGCATTCAAAGTCTACGCGTTTCGGATCCTACAATATTGATCCTTTTCTCCTCATAAACAAATGTCATGAGTAAAAGGATCAATATTGTAGTATCCGAAACGCGTAGACTTGGATTGCCTTTGTTTTTGAGTGCACTAAATTAGTAAAGACACCACTTTAATTAATTTGGAAGCTGGACTTTATCTTCTCATTGTTCATATTCATGTTTCAAGTAAGGGAAAAATACATTACAACAATTTGAAATAGTATTTTTCGTCTATGGTTCACATGAGCCATGTGAAGCATTGCAGAGGCCAATGTCTGTTTCATTCCTGGCAGTGATGTTATGTCCTTGTCCACACTATATGCTAGACCCTGACTTCTGCATTGCAATGTGGCCGACCTTTTTTTTAAATAAGGACCAGCACTGATTTGTGCTGGTAATGTCAAGAGGGAAAAAAAAGAGATGTAAGTATTCTTCTAGCAGGGTGTGTAGAAGGGCCGATTTTTGACCGCAGAGAACTAAGTGTACCATGCATGTGCAAACAAAAAATAAGTTTTCAGCATAGCATAGCACAAACCATTACTTCTATGCTGGTATATAAATGATTACCAAAAAAGAAAAGTACGATTATTTTCTTTGGCACTAACATTACAAGCGAGAAAAACATTACAGTGGTTACTCACGGCCTAAGATCCAACACGGGTTTGAGAAAGTGCAATTGGTTGGTATAGAGATAGGGTTTTTTACGGGGTCCACCATCTCCACTTTTGCCAAGTCCCTGGACACGTTCACGCCGGTATTGGTCCCGGCACGATTGCCAGCGGGTTTTGACACGTAGTACTGTAGAAAAGTAACCAAATAAAAAAATCGAACAGAATAAATCAATACAAACTTATCAATGCACATGTTAACCAAGGCTTACTACCACATGCTATAACATTGTAGTTTCTAAACTAGTTCCGTGCATTGACATAAAAATCTGGGTCATCTATAGACAGGTTCTATATTCGGTTTTTTGGCCACATACATTTAATGGGCCTGTAAACACAATTGCCATATATTTACATGACAAAGGTGTTTCCTGATACCATTTCGAATAAATGTCAATACATGAGGCCTAAACACTTTAGCATATATGTATTTTACATAATACATAATCCGACTCTGGCTCAATCATTTTTTTTACATGAAAAAAATTACAATATGCTGATCTTCAGCTGATTCTAAAATACAACTACAAATTATCAGCCTACGCAGGCCATGCTGGGAACTGTAGTTTGAGAAAAGCACGAGAGACACCGGCGGACAAGGTTGCTGACATAACAAAACTATCTAGTGCTATGGAAGGTGATAGTTACCAAAAAAAAAGGGTTGGACAAAAGTGCACCTTCATTACAACATGGTGGATTTTCCTGTATTCACATATAAACACACCAGTGCATCAGAGTTTTGACATAAATCGAATAAACATTTTCTAAAGAAGCACATATGCCCGCATGGGTAGGCTTACCTAATCTGCGCCTTTTCGACGAATTGCCCTTCTCCCATTCTCTCGCCAGCATCTCCTTGGTAATCTCCTCCCAGGCACGCTCCTTCATAATGCGATCATGGTAAAGATCTTGTCTGGTGTCCCACAGCTGGGGACGCTCCTGTATGAGGGTGATGAGCTTGCCAACATCCATCTTGTGGCTTTGCAGGAAACTCAGACAGCGTGGGGGTGGGTTATTAACCTGCACATGTGCTCACTTCCTCGATTGTAAACACAGAACACATGGCCACAGTGGGAAGGGCCGAGCATCTCCTAACTATTGTTCCGCTAAAAACGGAAGACATACGGATGTGTTCCGTATGCATTCCGTATGTGTTCCGTTTTTAAACGGACCCATTGACTTTCATGGAGCCACGGAACGTGATTTGCGGCCAAATATAGGACATGTTGAATGTTGGAACGGAACGGAAAAACGGAAATACGCCAACGGAAGGCATACGGAGTACCTTCCGTTTTTTTTGCGGGCCCATTGAAATGAATGGTTCCGTATACGGATCGTATACGGGACAAAATAAACGAACCTCAAAACGGAAAATAAAAACGTTCGTGTGCATGAGGCCTAAAACGGAGAAGCCATGCGTGGGCGACTAATGGCAGAATTTTTTTTAATTTTTTTTTTATTGCCATGGACTATATTGCGGGATTCCCTCTCTTTTATCTGTTTATTTGTTTACTTTGGACCATGGGGCACGCGGGTGATGTGGCGGGTTTGTGTTGTGATTGTGGTGCTTTGACCTGTTGGGGGGATCGTGCTGCCTAATTGAGTGTGGGGTAGGAAGCTGACCGCCTGCTCCGGGCTCCGCCGGCAGCTGGTAGAGACGGACAACCCTGGATGCCGGCGGTCCCCCGTACTTAGCCGCGGCCGCGGATGCCAGGCCGACCATCGCGCACGCGGCGGACGGGACCTGCCGCGCATGCGCAGTACCGCCAGGCCGCGCGCGCGCAGACCAGCCAGGAGGACGCGGAGGTAAGCAGTATGGCGGGTTTCTACCTATGACGCTATTGGAACTTTAAATAATTGATTTTTTTTTTTTTTTTTTTTTTCCCGGGGCGCGTGGGTGATGTGGCGGGTTTATGATGGAGGGAACTGTGGCCTGGTGTGGTGGGGGGTATTGGTGTGAAAGGGGGGGGGTGTGGAGGGGAAACAGTCTGAGCCCCTCCTGAATTGTGCCGCCTGATGGAGTGGGGCAGCGGCTGAAACCCTAGGGCGGAACACTGATTGACTGGAGCCGAGCAGACTTATTTATTTATTTATTTTTTATTTTTTCACTATATGGCGGGTTTCTTTGTGATTTTATGATGTGTTTTGAGTGGTATTGATATGGTGGATTTTATTTATTCATTTATTTTTGGCATGGCGGGTGTTCCCTGATGCATGCTCAGTTGATGATTTGACTTGCGCTCCCCCTGAAAAGCGCTGCCTGATGGAGGGGAGCGGTAGCTGGATCTGTGGTGCTGGTGCAGGGGTGTGCATGCGGCACCCCTCGGCCCCCCCCCCCCATACATACGCATGCGCAGACCGGGCGCCGGGACGCGGCGGCCGCCATCGGCAGCGCAGCAGAAGGACGGAGGCGCGGGCCGGCGCGGCGGTGGGGAAAGGGGGGACCGCGGCAGTGGTGTTGGCTTATGGAGGGGGAGTGTGTGGAGCGGCCGGGATGAGGCGAGCATCTGGTGAAAGTGAGGGTGCGGGCATGCCGCTGAGCTGGACGAGGGGTGTGAGGGGAGGGCGGCGGAATGTGTGTGAGAGAGATGTTGGTGAGGAGGGGAAACGGCGTTGGTGGCCGCCATGGGAAACCTGGTACACGTGCTGGCAGTGCTTGGAGTGGGGATGCGGTGTGGTACGCGTGCATGCATTACCGGAAATCGTGGCAGACATGAAACCGTGACTTGGAGTGAAACTGTGACATGGGTGAAATGACAATGGTGAAATGAATTGAGCTAGTACAGGGGGCAACCGTGAGGCCCTGTGCTGTACCGTATGGATGACTCACAGTTTAACGGGCAAACGCGACCCGCAGAGAACCAGGTGAAGCCGGACGGATGAAACCGGAATGCTCCAAATCCTGGACCCGAAAGCAACGAACTTCAGAAAACTCAGCAACTCGCAAGCAAAACTCCAGCGCCTCCCCAAGCGACTCTCTCTCTCAAAGCTCAGACCTCGGACAGTGCAGGAGCCAGGTAAAGGGGGTGCCCTAAATAGGCTGGAGGCGGACCTCAGCCCCTCCCACAAATCCAGGCAACCTGCCTTCACACATATATATATATATATATACAATTTATTTTTTCTTCCTATTTAGAATCCAGCATGGATCCTATTGCCGCTTTGAGAACCAACTTCAAGGCCTCTCTTGGGAGGTGGTAGGATTGAAGGTGTCAGTCCTCCAGCAACAGCAGCAATTGCAGCAGACCGCAAGTCCAGCAGTTGCTATGGGTAACCAGGTTGCCCTGGAACCCAAGTTTGTTCTTCCTGACAGATTTCCTGGGGGAAGGGACAAATTTGTGACGTTCCGTGAAGCCTGTAAGTTATATTTTAGGCTGCGCACCTACTCCTCTGGTAATGAAGAACAACGGGTGGGGATTGTTATTTCCCTGCTTCAGGGGGACCTGCAATCCTGGGCGTTCTCTTTACTCACTGATTTTCCGGCTCTCCGATCTGTGGAGGAATTTTTGGGGGCTTTGGGTCTCATATATGATGACCCTGACCGTATCGCCCTGGCTGAGTCGAACTTACGGAGACTCCTACAGGGAAAGCAACCAGCAGAGGAGTATTGCTCAGAGTTCCGTAGGTGGGCTACGGATACCCAGTGGAACGATCTGGCTCTCAGGAGTAAGTTTTGCTCTGGGTTATCCGAAAGGGTTAAGGATGCGCTGTATGAGACCCCCTTTTCCCTTGATGCTGTTATTTCCCTTTCTATCAGACTAGATAGACATCTTAGGGACAGATTGAAAGATCCTAAGCAATAAGTAACCCCTCCCAAGCAGCAGCTAGTCTGTATGGACCTAGACGAGCCTATGCAGCTAAGAGGAACTACTCGTCAGGTCCCTTCTCCTGAGGCTCGCCGTAGGCGTGGGGTTTGTTTTTTCTGTGGGGGGAGGGGTCATTTCATTAATGTCTGTCCTTCCATACTCAAAAACAAAAGACTGTCGGAAAACTACTAACCCCAGGCTGTGTGGAGGATGTCAGCCGGGGGGTATAGGTTTCCTCCTTACGAACATCTCAATTTGTGTTGCCAGCGGGTTTTTTTGGTGTTAAGATGGAAACTATTTCTTTCTTCCTAGACAGTAGAGCAGGAGTAAATTTGATAGATACCCAGTTTGCCCAGACTATGGGTTTGTCTTTCTGTACCAGACCTATTCCCATTTTTGCTATTGACTCTGCTCATCTGTCTCAGAGAAACCTTACTTATATTGTCCATAACTTACACCTTCGGGTAGGGGACCACCAACGAGTGTCTTTCATATTATGTTCTGGAGGGCTTTCCCTTTCCTGTGGTATTGGGTCTTCCCTGGTTGGTAGCGCACAATCCAGTGGTGGATTGGCAGGCCAGGGAGATATTGGAGTGAAGTGAGCATTGCAGAAAAAAATGCTTAAATAGCAATTGCTTAGTCGCCTACATAGCTACTCTACCTACATTTGTTTCAGACTTTGAGGACGTTTTCTCTGAAAAGGGGTGTCAGAAGTTACCACCTCATCGTCCTTATGATTGCCCGGTTAACCTGATTCCCGGTGAAAAATTACCCAAGACCAGGTTATATAATCTTTCGGGTCCCGAGAGACAAGCCATGAAAGATTATATCTCTGAGAGCTTTGCTAAGGGACACATCAGACCCTCTTCATCACCTGTGGCTGCAGGGTTTTTCTTTGTTAAAAAGAAAGATGGGGGCCTGCGTCCTCGCCTAGATTTCCGCAAACTAAATCGGAGATAACCATCCGAGACCCATACCCTCTTCCTCTCATTTCTGACCTGTTTAATCAGATTGCCCGGTGCTAAGTGGTTCTCCAAACTTGATCTTAGGGGGGCCTACAATCTGATTCGTATCAAGGAAGGGGATGAGTGGAAGACTTTAACACCCCGGAGGGGTATTATGAAAATCTAGCCGTGCCTTTCGGTCTGACCAATGCTCCCGCTGTCTTCCAACATTTCGTTAACAATATTTTTTGTCATCTTATCGGCAGGTTTGTGTTGCTATACCTAGATGATATTTTGATTTACTCGTCTGATCTGAAGACACACGAGGTACATGTCAGACAGGTACTGCGGGTCCTACAGACTAATAAATTATATGCAAAAATTGAGAAGTGTGTTTTTGCCGTTCAGGAAATACAGTTCCTGGGATATCTGTTATCTGCTTCAGGTTTCCGTATGGATCCTAGGAAAGTCCAGGCAATTCTAGATTGGGATCTTCATGAGAACCTTAAAACACTGCAACGGTTTTTGGGTTTCGCAAATTTCTATAGAAAATTCATAAAAAATTATTTGGTGATCGTCAAACCCCTTACTGACATGACTAGGAAGGGGACAGATTTTTCTATGTGGTCTGAAGCCGCCAAATTGCATTTTCCTCTCTAAAAGAGAGGTTTACCTCAGCACCGGTACTAATCCAACCTGATGTCTCCTAGTCTTTTATTGTTGAAGTAAATGCATCAGAGGTGGGAGTGGGGGCTGTACTGCCTCAGGGTCCGTCTCCTGGCAAATGGCATCCTTGCGCTTTCTTTTCTAAAAAACTATCTGCAGCGGAGAAGAACTATGATATTGGCAATAGGGAACTATTAGCTACTAAACAAGCATTTGAAGAATGGCGTCACTTTTTAGAGGGGGCAATCCACACTGTCACGGTGATTACGGACCACAAAAACCTTCTGTACCTCGAATCAGCTAAGCGTCTCACCCCTAGACGAGCTAGGTGGTCTCTATTTTTTACCAGGTTTAACTTTTTCATCACCTATCGTCCTGGGGCAAAAAATACCAAGGCAGACGCATTATCTCGTAGTTTCACTAGTGGCGGAAATGTCGGTGATCCGGTACCCATTCTACAAAGAGGAGTAGTTGTCTCTGCTGTTCACTTGGCTCTGGAGGGGAAGGTGTTAGAGGCCCAGGGGGATGCCCCCCGGTCTCTTGTCCCTCAGAGAAATTGTTTGTACCGTTAAACCTGTGTCTCGAATTATTAAAGGAACATCATAATTCGGCTGTTTCTTGTCTGACACTCCCAACCTCTTTATATTCCCCTCTCCTACTTCTCTGGTTTCCAGATATAGAACTTTCTGCCTGGACTTCTATACTGACGCATAGGAGCTGTGTCGCTGTTTATTCCTGGATGTCGTACCAGAGCATTACCCTCCGGATCCCTGTTGTTTTTTTGTTGTCCGCTGTTGTCGCCCACCTGGGATTATATGTTTTGTCAGTATTGTCTGTCCTCTCCCTGGTGTTTCCCTTTAGTGTTAGTGGTGCGGACTAGTGTTCCTCCCGCCCTATTCATTACTAAAGGCTCATCTTAAGGAAAACCAGGGTTTAGGCACGTGATCGTCGTACGCGTGAGAAACTCGTCTAGGGACGTCAGGTGCCAGCCTCTAGGTGATTTAGGGGTCACCATCTTTCACTCTCCATTGGACAGGGCTTCCCTTTTCTCTGGGTGTTTTTTTTTTAAACCAGAATATAACAGCGATATTTAACGCTTGTATTGGACTGTCATAAATGCAGCAAATGCCCCAAATGTAGTGTCTTGCACAAAATTTATGTTTTTTTAAAACAATAATATAACTACATTATTTAAAGTTTGTATTGCACTGTCAGGAATGCAAGGCCCCAAATGTAGTGTCTTGCACAAAATGTGTCGTTATTGAAAACCAGAATTTAACTGCGGTATTTAACCACCTCCCGACCGCTGTACGCAGATATGCGTCCGGGAGGTGGTTGCTTTACTCCTCCTGGACGCATATACGCGTCATCTCGCGAGACGCGAGATTTCCTGTGAACGCACGCACACAGGCGCGCGCGCTCACAGGAACGGAAGGTAAGCGAGTGGATCTCCAGCCTGCCAGCGGCGATCGCTCGCTGGCAGGCTGGAGATCCGAATTTTTTAACCCCTAACAGGTATATTAGACGCTGTTTTCATAACAGCGTCTAATATACCTCCTACCTGGTCCTCTGGTGGTCCCTTTTGTTAGGATCGACCACCAGAGGACACAGGTAGGTCAGTAAAGTCGCACCAAACACTACACTACACCCCCCCAGTCACTTATTAACCCTTTATGAACCCCTAATCACCCATAATCACCCCATATAAACTCCCTGATCACCCCCCTGTCATTGATCACCCCCCTGTCATTGATCACCCCCCCTGTCAGGCTCCGTTCAGATGTCCGTATGATTTTTACGGATCCACGGATACATGGATCGGATCTGCAAAACGCATACGGAGGTCTGAATGGAGCCTTACAGGGGGGTGATCAATGACAGGTGGGTGATCACCCATATACACTCCCTGATCACCCCCCTGTCATTGATCACCCCCCTGTAAGGCTCCATTCAGACGTCCGCATGTGTTTTGTGGATCCGATCCATGTATCCATGTATCCGTAAAAATCATGCAGACATCTGAATGAACCCTTGATCACCCATAATCACCCCATATAAACTCCCTGATCACCCCCTGTCATTGATCACCCCCCTGTCATTGATCACCCCCCCCTGTAAGGCTCCATTCAGACGTCCGCATGATTTTTACGGATCCATGGATACATGGATCGGATCCGCAAAACACATGCGGACGTCTGAATGGAGCCTTACAGGGGGGTGATCAATGACAGGCAGGTGATCACCCATATACACTCCCTGATCACACCCCTGTCATTGATCACCCCCTGTCATTGATCACCCCCCTGTAAGGCTCCATTCAGACGTCCGCATGTGTTTTGTGGATCCGATCCATGTATCCATGGATCCGTAAAAATCATGCGGACATCTGAATGGAGCCTTACAGGGGGGGTGATCAGTGACAGGGGGGTGATCACCCTGATCACCCCCTGTCATTGATAACCCCCCTGTAAGGCTCCATTCAGACGTCCGCATGTGTTTTGTGGATCCGATCCATGTATCCATGGATCCGTAAAAATCATGCGGATGTCTGAATGGAGCCTTACAGGGGGGGTGATCAGTGACGGGGGGGGGGTGATCACCCTGATCACCCCCTGTCATTGATAACCCCCCTGTAAGGCTCCATTCAGACGTCCGCATGTGTTTTGTGGATCCGATCCATGTATCCATGGATCCGTAAAAAATCATGCGGATGTCTGAATGGAGCCTTACAGGGGGGGTGATCAGTGATGGGGGGGTGATCACCCTGATCACCCCCTGTCATTGATAACCCCCCTGTAAGGCTCCATTCAGACGTCCGCATGTGTTTTGTGGATCCGATCCATGTGTCCATGGATCCGTAAAAAATCATGCGGATGTCTAAATGGAGCCTTACAGGGGGGGTGATCAGTGACGGGGGGGGTGATCACCCTGATCACCCCCTGTCATTGATAACCCCCCTGTAAGGCTCCATTCAGACGTCCGCATGTGTTTTGTGGATCCGATCCATGTATCCATGGATCCGTAAAAATCATGCGGACGTCTGAATGGAGCCTTACAGGGGGGGTGATCAGTGACAGGGGGGTGATCAGGGAGTCTATATGGGTGATCACCCCCCTGTCATTGATCACCCCCCTGTCATTGATCACCCCCTGTAAGGCTCCATTCAGACATTTTTTTGGCCCAAGTTAGCGGAAATTTTTTGTTTGTTTTTGTTTTTTCTTACTAAGTCTCATATTCCACTAACATGTCAAAAAATAAAATCTCACATGGACGCACCATACCCCTCACGGAATCCAAATGCGCAAACATTTTTAGACATTTATATTCCAGACTTCTTCTCACGCTTTAGGGCCCCTAAAAAGCCAGGGCAGTATAAATACCCCACATGTGACCCCATTTCGGAAAGAAGACACCCCAAGGTATTCCGTGAGGGGCATATTGAGTCCATGAAAGATTGAAATTTTTGTCCTAAGTTAGCGGAAAGTGAGACTTTGTGAGAAAAAAACTAAAAAAATCAATATCCGCTAACTTATGCAAAAAAAAAAAAAAATTCTAGGAACTCGCCAGGCCCCTCATTGAATACCTTGGGGTGTCTTCTTTCCAAAGTGGGGTCACATGTGGGGTATTTATACTGCCCTGGCTTTTTAGGGGCCCGAAAGTGTGAGAAGAAGTCTGGGATCCAAATGTCTAAAAATGCCCTCCTAAAAGGAATTTGGGCCCCTTTGCGTATCTAGGCTGCAAAACAGTGTCACACATCTGGTATCGCCGTACTCAGGAGAAGTTGGGGAATAATTTAGGGGCCCAAATGTGTGAGAAGAACTTTGCAATCGAAATGTGTAAAAAATGACCGGTGAAATCCGAAAGGTGCACTTTGGAATATGTGCCCCTTTGCCCACCTTGGCTGCAAAAAAGTGTCACACATCTGGCATCGCCGTACTCAGGAGAAGTTGGGGAATGTGTTTTGGGGTGTCATTTTACATATACCCATGCTGGGTGAGAGAAATATCTTGGCAAAAGATAACTTTTCCAATTTTTTTATACAAAGTTGGCATTTGACCAAGATATTTTTCTCACCCAGCATGGGTATATGTAAAATGACACCCCAAAACACATTCCCCAACTTCTCCTGAGTACGGCGATACCAGATGTGTCACACTTTTTTGCTGCCAAGGTGGGCAAAGGGGCACATATTCCAAAGTGCACCTTTCGGATTTCACCGGTCATTTTTTACACATTTCGATTGCAAAGTTCTTCTCACACATTTGGGCCCCTAAATTGCCAGGGCAGTATAACTACCCCACAAGTGACCCCATTTTGGAAAGAAGACACCCCAAGGTATTCCGTGGGGGGCATGGCGAGTTCCTCGAATTTTTTATTTTTTGTCGCAAGTTAGTGGAATATGAGACTTTGTAAGAAAAAAATAAAAATAAAAAATCATCATAATTTTCCGCTAACTTGTGACAAAAAATAAAAAGTTCTATGAACTCACTATGCCCATCAGCGAATACCTTAGGGTGTCTACTTTCCGAAATGGGTTCATTTGTGGGGTTTTTCTACTGTCTGGGCATTGTAGAACCTCAGGAATCATGACAGGTGCTCAGAAAGTCAGAGCTGCTTCAAAAAGCGGAAATTCACATTTTTGTACCATAGTTTGTAAACGCTATAACTTTTACCCAAACCATTTTTTGTTTTGCCCAAACATTTTTTTTTAATCAAAGACATGTAGAACTATAAAGTTAGTGAAATTTTTTTATATGGATGTCGTTTTTTTGCAAAATTTTACAGCTGAAAGTGAAAAATGTCATTTTTTTGCAAAAAAATCGTTACATTTCGATTAATAACAAAAAAGTAAAAATGTCAGCAGCAATAAAATACCACCCAATGAAAGCTCCATTAGTGAGAAGAAAAGGAGGTAAAATTCATTTGGGTGGTAAGTTGCATGACCGAGCGATAAACTGTGAAAGTAGTGTAGTGCCGAAGTGTAAAAAGTGCTCTGGTCATGAAGGGGGTTTCAGCTAGCGGGGCTGAAGTGGTTAATGCTTGTATTGGACTGTCACACATGCAGCAAAGGCCACAAATGTATTATTTTGCACAAAATAGTTGTTTTATTAAAACCAGAATATAACTGCATTATTTAAAGCTTGTATTGAACTGTCACAAATGCAGCAAAGGCCCCAAATATAGGGTCTTGCACAAAATGGTTGTTTTTTGAAAACCAGAATATAATTGCAGTATTTAAAGCTTATTTTGGACTTTCACAAATGCAGCAAATGCCAAAAATGTATTATTTTGCACAAAATGGGTGTTTTTTAAAAACCAGAATATAACGACAGTATTTAAAGCTTGTATTAAACTGTCACAAATGCAGCAAAGGCCCCAAATGTAGGGTCTTGCACAAAATGGTTGTTTTTTGAAAACCCGAATATAATTGCGGTATTTAAAGCTTATTTTGGACTGTCACAAATGCAGCAAAGGCCAAAATGTATTATTTTGCACAAAATGGGTGTTTTTTAAAAACCAGAATATAACAACAGTATTTAAAGCTTGTATTAAACTGTGACAAATGCAGCAAAGGCCCCAAATGTAGGGTTTTGCACAAAATGGGTGTTTTTTGAAAACCAGAATTAACAGCAGTATTTAATGCTTGTATTGGACTGTCACACATGCAGCAAATATAAAGTCTTGCACAAATGGGTATTTTTTGGAAAAACAGAATGTAACTGCAGCATTTAACACTTGTTTTGGACTGTCGCAAATGCAGCAAAGGCTGCAAATATAGGGTCTTGCACAAAATGGGTATTTTTTGATAACCAGAATATAACTGCAGTATTTAACACTAGTATTAGAATGTCACAAAGGCAGCAAAGGCAACAAATGTAGTATCTTGCACAAAATGGGTGTTTTTTGAAAACCAGAATATAACAGCGGAATTTAATGCTTGTATTGGACTGTCAAATATGCAGCAAAGGCCCGAAATGCAGTAACTAGGACAATATTTGTGTTTTTTTAAAACCAGAATATAACTGCAGTATTTAAAGATTGCATTGGACTGTCAAAAATGCAGCAAAGGCCCCAAATGTAGTGTCTTGCACAAAATGGTTAGTTTTTGAAAACCAGAATTTATTAGCGGTTTTTAATGCTTGTATTGGACTGTCACACATGCAGCAAAGGCCACAAATGTATTATCTTGCACAAAATAGGTGTTTTTTTTAAAACCAGAATATAACTGAAGTATTTAACGCTTGTATTGGACTGTCACAAATGCAGCAAAGGCCCCAAACGTTGTGTCTTGCACAAAATAGGTGTTTTTTGAAAACCAGAATATAACAGCGGTATTAAACACTTGTATTGGACTATCTAAAATGCAGCAAAGGCCCCAAATGTAGTATCTAGGACAAAATTTGTGGTTTTTTTAAAACCAGAATATAACAGCAGTATTTAAAGCTTGTATTGAACTGTCACAAATGCACCAAAGGCCGCAAATGTAGGGTCTTGCACAAAATGGGTATTTTTTGAAAACCAGAATATAACAGCAGTATTTAAAGCTTGTTTTGGACTGTCAGAAATGCAGCAAAGGCCACAAATGTAGTAACTAGGACAAAATTTGTGTTTTTTTAAAACCAGAATATAACTGCAGTATTTAAAGATTGTATTGGACTGTCACAAATTCAGCAAAGGCCACAAATGTAGTGTCTTGCACAAAATGGGTGTTTTTTCAAAACCAGAATATAACTGCAGTATTTAAAGAAAGCTTGTATTGGACGGTCACAAATGCAGCAAAGGCGCCAAATGTATTATCTTTCGTAAAATGTTTTTTGTTTTTTTTAAACCAGAATATAAAAGCAGTATTTAATGCTTGTATTGGACTGTCAAAAATGCAGCAAAGGCCTGAAATGTAGTGTCTTTCACAAAATTGGTGTTTTTTGAAAACCTGAATATAACAGAGGTATTTAACGCTTGTATTGGACTGTCACAAATGCAGCAAAGGCCGCAAATGTAGTATCTTTCACAAAATGGGTGTTTTTAAAAAAAAAACGGATTCTAACAGCAGTATTTAACGCTTGTATTGGACTGTCACAAATGCAGCATAGTAACATAGTAACATAGTACATAAGGCCGAAAAAAGACATCTGTCCATCCAGTTCGGCCTGTTATCCTGCAAGTTGATCCAGAGGAAGGATAAAAAAAAAAAACCCTGTGAGGTAGAAGCCAATTTTCCCCACTTTGGGGGAATAAAAAATTCCTTCCCGACTCCAATCAGGCAATCAGAATAACTCCCTGGATCAACGATCTCTCTCTAGTAGCTATAGCCTGTAATATTATTACGCTCCAGAAATACATCCAGGACCCTCTTGAATTCCGTTATTGTACTCACCATCGCCACCTCCTCAGGCAGAGAGTTCCATAGTCTCACTGCTCTTACCGTAAAGAATCCTTTTCTATGTTTGTGTACAAACCTTCTTTCCGCCAGACGCAGAGGATGTCCCCTCGTCACAGTCACAGTCCTGGGGATAAATAGCTGATGGGATAGATCTCTGTACTGACCCCTGATATATTTATACATATTAATTAGATCTCCCCTCAGTCGTCTTTTTTCTAAAGTGAATAGCCTTAATTTTGATAATCTTTCAGGGTACTGTAGTTGCCCCATTCCAGTTATTACTTTAGATGCCCTCCTCTGGACCTTCTCCAGCTCTGCTATGTCTGCCTTGTTTACAGGAGCCCAGAACTGTACACAGTACTCCATTTGTGGTTTGACTAGCGATTTGTAAAGTGGCAGGACTATGTTCTTATCACGGGAATCTATGCCCCTTCTGATGCAACCCATTATCTTATTGGCCTTGGCAGCAGCTGCCTGACACTGGATTTTGCAGCTTAGTTTGCTGTTTATTAAAATTCCTAGATCCTTTTCCATGTCAGTGTTACCGAGTGTTTTACCATTTAGTATGTACTGGTGACTTGCATTTTTCCTTCCAATGTGCATAACTTTACATTTATCAGTGTTAAACCTCATCTGCCACTTATCTGCCCAAGCCTCCAATCTGTCCAGATTCCTCTGTAGTAGTATACTGTCCTCATCAGTGTAAATTACTTTACACAGTTTAGTGTCATCTGCGAAAATTGATACTTTACTATGCAAGCCTTCTACAGGATCATTAATAAATATATTGAAGAGAATAGGGCCCAATACTGACCCCTGAGGTACCCCACTAGTGACAGTGACCCTGTCACGGACGGTGTACAGGAAACAAGGCAAAGCAACATGCATAAATGACTTGCTGGATCCAAAAACTAAGGAACCAAGGGGAGACCCCTGCAGAAGACCTGGCACTTTCCCTGGCTGCTCAGCCTATGCAAAGATCCGAATGGTGGAAGTTTGCATATCCACGTACCTTGATTATATAACCCCTGAGCACCCTACAATAGTGAGGGGACACGACCACCGGCTCCCTACACAAGATACGGAGGGAGTCAGGGTCACCTGGGATCCAGCAAACAGAAAATAACAGATAAATGTTCAACACTTAGCTTTTGTAGCAGACAGGAGAACAAGATCAGCATGCACACACACTCCAGGAAGAAGTATAATCCGCCCAGAAAAGCATTCTGGGGAGGAATTTAAAGGGAAGCAATTAGTCCAACACATGACAGCTGAGAGAGGCTAACAGATGAGGAACTGAATACCACAACAAAAAAAGTCAAGGAGGAGGTTCTGAAAGGCCTCTGTCAGAGCTTCTCAGCTGTCTGGTTGTGACAGTACCCCTCCCTCTACGAGTGGACTCCGGACACTCAGAACCCACCTTCTCAGGATGGGACCTATGGAAAGCCCTGATGAGATGAGAGGCCTTAATGTCCGTCACTGGGACCCACATCCTCTCCTCAGGACCATACCCCTCCCAATGAACAAGGTACTGAAGAGAACTGCGGACAAGACGAGAATCCACAATCCTAGAGACCTGAAATTCAAGATTCCCATCAACCATAATCGGAGGAGGAGGCAAAGGCGAGGGTACAATGGGTTGAACATAAGGTTTCAATAAGGACTTATGAAAAACATTATGGATCTTCCAAGTCTGAGGAAGATCAAGACGGTATGCAACAGGATTGATGACCGACAGGATTTTGTAAGGCCCAATAAACCTAGGACCCAACTTCCAGGAGGGAACCTTCAATTTGATATTCTTGGTAGACAACCACACCAGATCACCAACATTCAGGTCCGGACCAAGCACACGTCTCTTATCTGCCACACGCTTATATCTCTCACTCATGCTCTTTAGATTATCCTGAATCATTTGCCAAATAGATGACAAAGACGAGGAGAATCTGTCCTCATCAGGTAAACCAGAAGACCCCTCTCCCGAGAAAGTCCCAAACTGCGGATGAAACCCATATGCACCAAAAAATGGTGACTTATCAGAGGACTCCTGACGATGGTTATTTAAAGCAAACTCAGCAAGGGACAAAAAAGAACACCAATCCTCTTGATTCTCCGCCACAAAACAGCGCAGATATGTCTCCAGATTCTGATTGACGCGCTCTGTCTGGCCATTCGACTGCGGGTGGAAAGCAGAAGAGAATGACAACCGAACCCCCAAGCGAGAACAGAAAGCCTTCCAGAATCTGGAAACAAACTGCGTGCCCCTATCAGAGACTATGTCTGAAGGAATACCATGCAATTTGACAATGTGATCAATAAATGCCTGCACCAGCGTCTTAGCATTGGGCAAACCAGGAAAAGGGATGAAATGCACCATTTTGCTAAAACGGTCCACCACCACCAGAATCACAGTCTTCCCCGAGGAACGAGGCAGGTCTGTTATGAAGTCCATGGACAGATTTGTCCAAGGACGGGAAGGAATGGGTAAGGGAAGGAGAGGACATGATGGCCGTGAATGAGGGACTTTGGCACGACTGCAAGTCTCGCAGGCTGCCACAAAACCCTCAACCGACTTACGAAGCGCAGGCCACCAGAATCTCCGAGCGATGAGATCCAGTGTGGCTCTTACCCCCGGGTGCCCAGCAAGGACCGTATCGTGGTGTTCTTTAAAAATCTTGTGTCTTAAAGCGAGAGGCACAAACAACCTCCCAGGAGGACAAAGATCAGGAGCCTCTGACTGGGCTGCCTGCACCTCTGCCTCCAATTCAGGAAAAAGAGCAGAGACCACCACACCTTCAGCCAAAATGGGACCTGGGTCATCAAAATTCCCGCCTCCCGGAAAACAACGTGACAGGGCATCTGCCTTCACATTCTTAACTCCAGGGCGGAACGTGACAACAAAATTAAACCTAGAAAAGAACAAAGACCATCTGGCCTGTCTCGGGTTCAGACGCTTGGCTGACTCCAAGTAGGCCAGATTTTTATGGTCAGTAAATACGGTAATAGGGTGTCTGGCTCCCTCTAGCCAATGGCGCCATTCCTCAAAAGCCAACTTGATGGCCAACAATTCCCTATCTCCCACATCGTAATTTCTCTCTGCGGAGGAGAGTTTTCTTGAGAAAAAGGCACACGGTCGCCAATTGGCAGGAGAGGAACCCTGAGACAAGACCGCCCCCACACCCACCTCAGAAGCATCAACCTCAACTATGAAGGGTAAAGAAACATCAGGTTGCACCAAGATGGGAGCGGAAGCAAAACTCTCCTTGATATCAGAAAAAGCCTTACGCGCCTCTACTGACCAAGAAGAAAAATCTACCCCCTTTCTGGTCATATCAGTGAGTGGTTTAACAATAGAAGAATAATTCAAAATGAACTTCCTTTAATAATTGGCAAAGCCCAAAAAACGCATCAGCGCCTTCTGATTCTCAGGAAGCTCCCACTCAAGCACAGCGCGGACCTTCTCGGGGTCCATGCGAAAACCAGAAGCGGAGAGAAGAAACCCCAGAAATTGAATTTCTGGAACCGCAAACACACATTTTTCCAGTTTTGCATATAATTTATTCTCCCGCAGGATGAGCAAGACCTGACGTAAATGTTCCTTATGAGTTTTGAAATCGGGAGAAAAAATCAAAATGTCATCCAAATACACCAATACAAATTTTCCCATCAAATGATAAAAAATGCTGTTCGCGAAATGCTGAAAAACGGCTGGGGCATTCATCAAACCAAAAGGCATAACCAAATTTTCAAAATGGCCCTCAGGGGTATTGAAGGCCGTCTTCCATTCGTCCCCTTCTCTGACCCTGACCAGGTTGTATGCCCCTCTTAGATCTAATTTGGAAAAGACTTTAGCCCCAACAACCTGGTTAAACAGGTCCGGGATCAGAGGAAGCGGATAAGGGTCACGAATTGTGATACTGTTCAGCTCCCTGAAATCCAGACAAGGTCTTAAAGAACCATCTTTTTTCTTAACAAAGAAAAAACCAGCGGCAACAGGTGACTTCGAGGGTCGTATGTGTCCTTTTCTCAGACTCTCAGAGATATAAGCACGCATAGCGATCCTCTCAGGTTGGGAAAGATTGTATAAACGAGATTTAGGCAGCTTGGCGTCTGGGATGAGATTAATAGGGCAATCGTACTCCCTGTGCGGGGGCAAATCCTGAACTCCACTCTCAGAGAAGACATCCGAAAATTCAGAGAGAAAAGATGGTACAGTCTTAGTAGCAACCTCAGAAACAGATGTCATGAGGCAATTCTCTCTGCAAAAGTCACTCCAACCATTTATTTGCCTCGCTTGCCAATCAATGGTGGGGGTTATGCTTAGTGAGCCAGGGCAGCCCCAACACCAGAGGGGTAGGCAAACCGCTAAGGACGAAACATGACACATCCTCAACATGAGCATCACTCACAATTAAACGGATATCATGAACTATGCCCTTTAATGATTTCTAAGAAAGTGGAGCGGAATCGATAGAAAAAACAGGAATATCCTTTCCCAAAGTGCGCACCTGGAAACCATGAGTTATCGCAAATTGATTATCAATGAGATTGACCGCTGCTCCACTATCCACAAAAATCTCACAAAAAATGTTCTTGCTCTCTAGCGCCACCCTAGCCGGCATGACAAAACAGGAACTACAAGCAAATGGAAAACCTTCAATTTCCGCCTCAACCCTGCCAATAGTAACAGACGGAACATTTTTTAAAGATTTTTTCCTGTTTATTTCTTTATTACTCCCAGAAAACTGCCTGAATCTCCTAGAGGGACAAATATTTGCCAAATGATTTATACCTCCACAACAAAAACAAACCCTCCCATGCGAGCTGAATCTTCTATTGTCAGAAGCAATCAACCCCAGCTGCATGGGCTCTTGCTCAGAAGGGGCTGACGGCGACTGAGACCCCTGCACACAGAATGGGACCGCTGCACTGTCCTGGGACTGCGTATAACAGGAAGGGGACATCTCTCCTCTCTCTCTAAGACGCCTGTCAATACGAACGGCCTGAGACATAGCAGAGTCCAAAGAAATAGGCCTCTCATGAAAGGCAAATGCATCTTTCAATCCCTCTGAAAGACCATGACAAAATTGACTTCGGAGTGCAGCATCATTCTAACCAGTATCAACTGCCCATCTCCGAAATTCTGAGCAGTATATTTCTGCGGATTGTTTACCCTGGCATAATAGACGCAGTCTAGACTCAGCCAGAGCAATACGATCCGGATCATCATATATCTGACCCAGGGCTAAAAAGAATTCATCCACTGAACGGAGAGGCCGTGCCCCCTCCGGCAGCGAAAAGGCCCAGGACTGAGCGTTACCTCTGAGCAGCGATATAATGATCCCCACCCTCCGTTCCTCATCACCAGAGGAATGGGGAAGAAGGCGAAAATGGAGTTTGCAAGCCTCTCTAAAACGCACAAAATTCTCACTACCCTCGGAGAACGTATCCGGGAGCGAGATCTTAGGCTCAGAACAAACTCCATGAACGCAAGCTGAACCGGTCACTTGAAGCTGAGAAAAAGTCTTACGGAGATCAGCTACCTCCAATGAAAGACCCTGTAAGCGTTCAGCCAAAAGTGAAACCGGATCCATGCTTAAGACGGTTTTGGGCGGCTTATAATGTCACGGACGGTGTACAGGAAACAAGGCAAAGCAACATGCATAAATGACTCGCTGGATCCAAAAACTAAGGAACCAAGGGGAGACCCCTGCAGAAGACCTGGCTCTTTCCCTGGCTGCTCAGCCTATGCAAAGATCCGAATGGTGGAAGTTTGCATATCCACGTACCTTGACTATATAACCCCTGAGCACCCTACAATAGTGAGGGGACACGACCACCGGCTCCCTACACAAGATACGGAGGGAGTCAGGGTCACCTGGGATCCAGCAAACAGAAAATAACAGATAAATGTTCAACACTTAGCTTTTGTAGCAGACAGGAGAACAAGATCAGCATGCACACACACTCCAGGAAGAAGTATAATCCGCCCAGAAAAGCATGCTGGGGAGGAATTTAAAGGGAAGCAATTAGTCCAACACATGACAGCTGAGAGAGGCTAACAGATGAGGAACTGAATACCACAACAAAGAAAGTCAAGGAGGAGGTTCTCAGCTGTCTGGTTGTGACAGACCCAATCTGAGGGTGTACCATTCGTAACCACCCTCTGTTTTCTATCACTGAGCCAGTTACTTACCCACATATAGACGTTTTCTCCCAGTCCGAGCATTCTCATTTTGTATACTAACCTTTTATGTGGTACAGTGTCAAATGCTTTGGATAAGTCCAGATATACGACATCCATTGATTCGCCACTGTCAAGTCTAGAACTTACCTCCTCATAGAAACTGATTAAACTAGTTTGACATGACCGATCCCTCACGAAACCATGCTGATATGGCGTTATTTGCTTATTTCCGTTGAGATGCTCTAATATATATATATGCTCTGAATCCCTCAGAAAACCTTCAAACAGTTTACCCACAACAGATGTTAAACTTACCGGCCTATAGTTTCCAGGCTCTGTTTTTGGACCCTTTTTAAATATTGGCACCACATTTGCCATGCGCCAATCCTGTGAGACATTCCCTGTCAGTATAGAGTCTGCAAATATCAGAAATAAGGGTCTGGCTATGACATTACTTAATTCCTTTAGGATACGGGGGTGTATGCCATCCGGTCCTGGCGATTTGTCTATTTTAATCTTTTTAAGTCGCTGATGTACTTCTTCCTGGGTCAGACAGGACACTTTTAATGGGGAATTTATTTTTACATTCTGCATTTCATCTGACAGTTTATTTTCCTCAGTGAATACATTGGAAAGAAAAAATATTTAACAGCTTTGCTTTCTCCTCATCGCTCTCTGCGACTTCCCCCTCATTACTCTTTAAAGGGCCGACACCTTCAGATTTATACTTTTTAACATTTATATAATTGAAGAAGATTTTAGGGTTAGTTTTACTCTCTTTGGCAATAAATTTCTCGGTCTCTAGTTTGGCCGCTTTTATTTGTTTTTTACATGTTCTATTTTTTTCTTTATAGTTTTTCAGTGCTTCCGTGCTACCCTCCTCTCTTAGTGTTTTATATGCTTTCTTTTTGTCATTTATTGCTTTCTTTACAGTTGTGTTTATCCACATTGGTTTCTTTTTGTTCCTTAACCTTTTATTCCCATACGGTATGTACCTCTCACAATGAGATTTTAGGATGTTTTTAAAGATATCCCATTTTGTGGCTGTATTTTTATTTTTGAGGACTTTGTCCCAGTTAGTTCGGCCTATGGCCTCTCTTAGTTGGCTAAATTTAGCTTTTTTGAAGCAAAGGCCGCAAATGTAGTATCGTTACAAAATGGGTGTTTTTTTTAAAACCGGATTATAACAGTGGTATTTAACGCTTGTATTGGACTGTCACAAATGCAGCAAAGGCCTGAAATGTAGTGTCTTGCACAAAATGGGTGTTTCTTGAAAACCAGAATATAAAAGCGGCATTTAACTCTTGTATTGGACTGTCACAAATGCAGCAAAGGCCCGAAATGTAGGGTCTTGCACAAAATAGGTGTTTTAAAAAAACCTAATTATAACAGCGGTATTTCAACGCTTGTATTGGACTGTCATAAATACAACAAAGGCCCCAAATGTATCTAAGACATAATGGGTGTTTTTTTCAAAACCAGATTGTAACTGCAGTATTTAATGCTTATATTGGACTGTCACAAATGCAGCAAAGGCCCCAAATGTATTATCTTGCACAAAATGGGTGTTTTTAAAAAAAAAACAGAATATTACAGCAGTATTTAACGCTTGTATTGGACTGTCACAATAGTAGCAAAGGCCCAAAATGTAGGGTCTTGCACAAAAATGAAGTGTTATTTAAAAGCAGAATATAACAGCGATACTTAGCGTTTATATTGGACTATCAGAAATGCAGCAAAGGCCCCAAACCTAGTGTCTTGCTCAAAATGGATGTTTTTTGAAAACCAGAATATAACAGCAGTATTTAACAAATGTGGGATCTAGGAGAAAATGGTTTCTTTTTTTAAAACCAGAATATAACTGTAGTATTTAAAGCTTGTATTGGACTGTCACCAATGCAGCAAAGGCCCCAAATTTAGTATCTATCACAAAATGGGTGTTTTTTGAAAACCAGAATATAACAGCGGTATTTAACCCCTTCAGGACACAGCCTTTTTTCCCCTTTAAGGGGTTATCCCATCTTAGACAATGGGGGCATATCCCGTATATCCCACCTCTGGGACCCGCACCTACAACGAGAACGGAGCCGGGGAGAGTTGTGGCTCCCATTCATTTCTATTGGGCCGACGGAAATAGCCGAGCCAGCGCTCGGCTATTTTCGGCGGCTCCATAGAAATGAACGGAGGGCGGCTGCGCATGTGCAGTGCGCCCTCCTCAACTTTCTCTGCTCCGTTCTCCTTATAGGTGCGGGTCCCAGCGGTGGGACCCGCACCTATCAGACAATGGGGGCATATCCTTGCGATATGCCCCCATTGTCTAAGATGGGACAACCCCTTTAAGGGGCAGGCCATTTTTTGCAAATCTGACCTGTGTCACTTTATGTGGTGATAACTTTAAAACACTTTACTTAGCCAGGCCATTCTGAGATTGTTTTTTCGTCACATATTGTACTTCATGACACTGGTAAAATCTTTTTTATTCATAAAAAAATACCAAATTTACCAGAAATTTGCAAAAATTTGCAAATTTCAAACTTTAAATTTCTCTACTTCTACAGTACATAGTAATAACTCAAAAAAAGTTATTAATTTACATACCCCATATGACTACTTCATGTTCATTGGATCGTTTTGGGAATGCTATTTTATTTTTTGGGGACGTTACAAGGCTTGGAAGTTCAGAAGCAAATCTTGGAAATGTTCAGAAATTTTCAAAAAACCATTTTGTTAGTGACAAGTTCAGGTTTGAAGTCACTTTGTGAGGCTTACATAATTGAAACCACCCAAAAATGACCCCATTTTAGAAACTACACCCCTTAAGGTATTCAAAACTGATCTCACAAACTATGTTAACCTTTAAGATGCTCCACAAGAGTTATTGGCAAATGGGGATGAAATTTCTGAATTGCATTTTTTTTGACAATTTTTACATTTTAACCTAATTTTTCCACTAACATATCAAGGGTTAACAGTCAAACAAGACTGTATCATTATTTCCCCGACTCTGCCGTTTACAGAAACACCCCATAAGTGGTCGTACACTACTGTACGGCCACGCAGTAGGGCGTAGAGGGAAAGGTGTGCCGTATGGTTTTTGGAAGGCAGATTTTGCTGGACTGGTTTATTTACACCATGTCCCATTTGAAGCCCCCCTGATGCACCACTAGAGTAGAAACTCCCTAAAAGTGACCCCATCTAAAAAACTACACCCCTCAAGGTATTCAAAACTGATCTCACAAACTATGTTAACCCTTTAGGTGCTCCACAAGAGTTATTGGCGAATGGGGATAAAATTTAAGAATATAATTTTTTAGCCAATTTTTACATTTTAACCCATTTTTTCTGCTAACAAATCAAGGGTTAACAGTCAAGCAAGACTGTATCTTTATTGTTCTAACTGTTTACAGAAACACCCCAAATGTGGTCATACACTACTGTACAGCCACACAGCAGGGTGTAGAGGGAAAGGAGGGCCGTGTCCTATTTCAAGACCCCCTGATGCACCCCTACAGTAGAAACTCCCTAAAAGTGACCCCATTATGGAAACTACGGGATAAGGTGGCGTTTTTTTGGGGACTATTTTTAGGGTACATATGTTTTTTGGTTGCTCTATTTTAGATTTTTGTGAGGTAAGGTTACCAAAAATTGAAATTCTGAAATTTCATCTCCATTTGCCATAAACTGTTGAGGAACACCTAAAGGGTTAATAAAGTTTGAAACATTAAGGGGTGTAGTTTCATAGATGGGGTCACTTTTAGGGAGTTTCTACACTAGGGGGGCATCAGGGGGGCTTCTAAATGGACATGGTGTCAATAAAAAAAGGCCTTCCAGAAACCATGTCGGTCCTTTCCTTTTGCGCCTCCCTTTTACTGATACAGCAGTTTACAACCACAAATGTGGCGTTTCTGTAAACTGCAGGGTAATAAATATTAAGTTTTGTTTGGCTGTTAACCCTTGGTTTTTACTGGAAACGACGGATTGAAATGGAAAAGTGCCAAAAATAGCTCTTTTGGCACAATAAAAAAAAAAAATTTGACTGTGTTAATCTGGGAGGTTGGGTCATAGGGTATTTTTACAGAGGAGATTATTACGGACGTGGCGATACCTAATAAGTCTATTTTTTTACAATTATTTAGGTTTTAGACTATATTATATTTTTGGATACTAAAAAAGATTTATTTTGTATCTCTATAGTCTAAGAGTAATTTTTTGTCCTCATCTCGGCTGCACTGACCGGGGTCCAGCCACCGGGCCTAGCCAAAACTAGCCCGGGTGTTGAGCGACGAATTGTTGGGTGTACAGGTTCATCTGCTCCACCATCAGATTTACCAGTTCCTCACTGAAAAAAAGACTGAAAAAGTCCTATTCAGTAAAGCCCACTGTGTAAATCTGGATTCCTGATTCACCAACAAAATCAGGAATTGCGGGCTCCAAGTTCTCTGGGGTACACCAGACAAGTCCACCTGCAGGGGGCTCAGGTGGACTGACCTGGCAGGCTGGAAAACTAGTACGAGCCTCACAGCTGCTCGTACTAGGCTGGGCCACAGGGTCCCTAGCATAGGGGGCCCCTCGATCCACCTGGAGGCATCTCTGCCGCCTTGGGGGCTCATCGTCGCTTGATAATAAGGAGGATGCGGATGACAACAGGAACGTGGTGTCATCCTCACTGGGGCTCTCGGACTCAGAGGCAAGGAGGGCATATGCCTCCTCGTCCGAGAACGTCCGGCGGGCCATAGGGGAGTGTGAGTCTGCATGTGTATGTGTGTGTGTGTAAATCTTTATTAGGTGCGTGTGTGTGTGTGGGGCACGGGTGTTCACGCACTTACCCTATAGCTATAAAAAAAGAAAAATAAGATCCCTAACTTAAAAAAAGTAAAAAAAGGTGTAAAAAAGAAAAAAAAATACAAATGCGCTGTGGGGCAGGGTGGACGATGCGCTAATAGTGGACGGACGCGAAGAGCGGCGGAGTTTCAAACTTGCCGCGCTCCGCACACATGCCGCATGGGGACCAATCGCAGGCGATCTTGAGAGGTGACGTGATTAGTGATGTATAATCACACCACCGATCACCGTCCTTTCCGGATTATCGGGCCATCAAAGACCCGAATAACCCGGAAACGCAGAAAACCGCAGGTCTGAATTAACCTGTGGTATTCTGCGATCGCCGACACAAGACCCCCCCTAGGCATTGGTACAGAGTGCCTGCCGAATGATTTCGGCAGGCATTCAGTTCCGATCACCGCAGGCGGCGCTGCGGTGATCGAAAATTCTCAGGACGTACTGGTACGCCCTGTGTCCTTAAGTACCAGGACATCAGGGCGTACAGGGCGTACATGCTTGTATTGGACTGTCACAAATGCAGCAAAGGCCCCAAATGTAGTGTTTTACACAAAATGGGTCGTTTTTGAAAATCAGAATTTAACAACGGTATTTAATGCTTGCATTGGACTGTCACACATATAACAAAGGCCCCAAATGTAGTACCTAGGACATAATGGGTGTTTTTTTTTTTTAAACCAGGATATTTATAACTGCAGTATTTAAAGCTTGTATTGGACTGACAAAAAAGCAGCAAAGGCCCCAAATGTAGTATCTAGGACAAAATGGGTGTTTTTTGAAAACCAGATTGTAACTGCAATATTTAAAGCTTGTATTGGACTGTCACAAATGCAGCAAAGGCCTCAAATGTATTATCTTGCACAAAATGGGTGTTTTTTTTTAAACCAGAATATAACTGCAATATTTAAAGCTTGTATTGGACTGTCAGACATGCAGCAAAGGCCCCAAACGTAGTGTCTTGCACAAAATGGGTGTTTTTTGAAAACCAGAATATAACAGCGGTAATTAACGTTTGTATTGGACTGTCACAAATGCAGCAAGGGCTCCAAATGTAGTATCTAGGACAAAATGGGTGTTTTTTTTAAACCAGAATATAACTGCAGCATTAAGGCTAGGTCTACACGACGACATTTGTCGCGCAACATTTTGTTGCACCAATGTCGCGCAACAATTTTTATAATGGCAGTCTATGGTGTCGCACTGCAACATGCGACATGCTGCGACTGCGATGCGACAGTCGCAGAAAATCCATTCGAGATGGATTTTTCTGCGACTGTCGCGTTGCAGTCGCAGCATGTCGCATGTTGCAGTGCGACACCATAGACTGCCATTATAAAAATTGTCGCGCGACATTAGTGCAACAAAATGTTGCGCGACAAATGTTGCGCCCTATTTGTCGCGCGACTTTTGGTCGTGCAACAAATGTCATCGTGTAGACCTAGCCTTAAAGCTTGTATTAGACTGTTACCAATGCAGCAAAGGCCCCAAATGTATTATCTTGCACAAAATGGATTTTTTTTTAAACCAAAATATAACTGCAGTATTTAAAGATTGTATTGGACTGTCACAAATGCAGCAAAGGCCCCAAATGTAGGGTCTTGCACAAACTGGGTGTTTTTTTAAACCAGATTATAACAGCGGTATTTAAAGCTGGTATTGGACTTACACAAATGCAGCAAAGGCCCCAAATGTATTATCTTGCACAAAAAGGGTGTTTTTTTGAAAACCAGAATATAACTGCAGTATTTAAAGCTTGTATTGGCCTGTCACAAATGCAGCAAAATCCCCAAAATTTAGTGTCTTGAACAAAATGGATGTTTTTTTTAGACCAGAATATAACTGCATTATTTTAAGCTTGTATTGAACTGTCACAAATGCAGCAAAAGCCCCAAATGTATTATCTTCCACAAAAAGGGTGTTTTTTTAAAACCAGAATATAACAGCAGTATCTAACGCTTGTATTGGACTGTCACAAATGCAGCAAAGGCCCTAAATGTATTATCTTGCACAAATTGGGTGTTTTTTGAAAACCAGAATATAACAGCCATATTTAACGCTTGTATTGGACTGACACAAATGCAGCAATTGCCCCAAATGTAGTGTCTTGCACAAGTTGGGTGTTTTTTGAAAACCAGAATATAACTGCAGTATTTAAAGCTTGTATTGGACTGTCACAAATGCAGCAATTGCCCCAAAATTTAGTGCCTTGAACAAAATGGATGTTTTTTTTAAACCAGAATATAACTGCATTATTTAAAGCTTGTATTGAACTGTCACAAATGCAGCAAAGGCCCCAAATGTAGGGTCTTGCACAAAATGGGTGTTTTTTGAAAAACAGATTATAACAGCTGTATTTAAAGCTTATATTCGACTGTCACAAGTAGTAAGAGGGTATATGTTTAGTCAAACTAAAAGTGACAGGTACCACGCCCCCTTTTATACAGCTAACCCCGCCCCTTTTATATTGATTGATAGTGTTTGATATAAAGTTTATATCGCTTGATACTGTTTGATATTAAGTTTATATCGTTGGATACTGCTTGATATTAAGTTTATATCGCTTTATATTGTTTGATATAAAGAGTATTAGTCCATTAATGTCTTACCACTTCTGTCAGCTTCTTACTACAGATGGCAACATCCTCCCAGACATTCTTCTCAGATTACTGGTAGGGCTAGAACAGGATGTTGAGTACAGCTTACTACAGATGGTGAAATCTAATGTCTAATGTCCTAAGCTAATGTCCAAATGAATACAAAAGCACAAGGTTTTTGATATAAAAGCCAACCACTTTGATATGCATTTATATCAAATTAAACAGGTTAAGTTTCATTTTGATAAAAAATCATTTTGGATATGCCCATTTCTAACACTTTGATAACTTTTTTAATATAAAATTAAGCTTTGGACATAAAAAGGCCTATAATAAACATATAAATTCTTATAAAACATAAGCTAACTATTTGAAAAGACAGCAACTACTTAATGTGTAAACATAAGGTTTTGATATAAAAGCCAACCGCTTTGATATGCATTTATATCAAATTATACAGATTGATAAGTTTCATTTTGATAAAAAAATCTTTTTGGATATGTCCATTTATAACACTTTGATAAGTTTTTGATATAAAATTAAGATTTGGGCATAAAAAGGCCTAGAATAAACATATAAATTCTTATAAACATAATCTGGCTATTTGAGAGACAGCAAATAGTGACTGTGCTAATAGTTGCAACATGTTGTGGTTTACAACAGGCCCACAGCCTATATAAACAGGACACATTCTGGACATGGTTAGCACAGAGATACGTATGCACATACAGGCATAGGTCCCTAAGGCATTAAACACATCAAAAGGTAAGCACCATTCGGCGGTTGTGCTTTTAAATCTTTTACTATTTTTGAATATGATTTATGTTAGCTCTATCTATGTAACTGTGCTTATTTATAATTCGTAATGCTTCACTAACTGTCTTTCTTTTGCCACATACAAAGGCTGTTATATTTTAACTAACAATATCTTTCACTATTTATGAATATGATTTATGTTATCTCTATCTATGTAACTGTGCTTATTTATAATTCGTATTGCGTCACTAACTGTCTTTTTCTTTTGCCACATACAAATGCTGTTATATTTTAACTAACAATGTCTTTCACTATTTATTGAACATGGCTTATGTTATCAGAATCTATGTAACGTCTATCTATCTATCTATCTATCTATCTATCTATCTATCTATCTATCTATCCATCTATCTATATATCTATCTATCCATTTATCTATCTATGTATACATACCGGCCAAGACCACCAACTATCTAAATTCAATCAATGTATCTATCTATCTATCTATCTATCTATATATCTCATATCTATCTATGTAACTTTCCAGCTATCTGTTAGCTACCGGCCTAGCTATCTAACGTCCCATTTATCTATCTATGTATACATACAGCCAAAGACCCAACTATCTAAATTCAATCAATCTATCTATCTATCTATCTATCTATCTATCTTTTCATCTATCTGATAGCTATCTATCTATATACAGGGAGTGCAGAATTATTAGGCAACTGAGTATTTTGACCACATCATCCTCTTTATGCATGTTGTCTTACTCCAAGCTGTATAGGCTCGAAAGCCTACTACCAATTAAGCATATTAGGTGATGTGCATCTCTGTAATGAGAAGGGGTGTGGTCTAATGACATCAACACCCTATATCAGGTGTGCATAATTATTAGGCAACTTCCTTTCCTTTGGCAAAATGGGTCAAAAGAAGGACTTGACAGGCTCAGAAAAGTCAAAAATAGTGAGATATCTTGCAGAGGGATGCAGCACTCTTAAAATTGCAAAGCTTCTGAAGTGTGATCATCGAACAATCAAAATAGTCAACAGGGTCGCAAGAAGCGTGTGGAAAAACCAAGGCGCAAAATAACTGCCCATGAACTGAGAAAAGTCAAGCGTGCAGCTGCCAAGATGCCACTTGCCACCAATTTGGCCATATTTCAGAGCTGCAACATCACTGGAGTGCCCAAAAGCACTAGGTGTGCAATACTCAGAGACGTTGCCAAGGTAAGAAAGGCTGAAAGACGACCACCACTGAACAAGACACACAAGCTGAAACGTCAAGACTGGGCCAAGAAATATCTCAAGACTGATTTTTCTAAGGTTTTATGGACTTATGAAATGAGAGTGAGTCTTGATGGGCCAGATGGATGGGCCCGTGGCTGGATTGGTAAAGGGCAGAGAGCTCCAGTCCGACTCAGACGCCAGCAAGGTGGAAGTGGAGTACTGGTTTGGGCTGGTATCATCAAAGATGAGCTTGCTGGGCCTTTTTGGGTTGAGGATGGAGTCAAGCTCAACTCCCAGTCCTACTGCCAGTTTCTGGAAGACACCTTCTTCAAGCAGTGGTACAGGAAGAAGTCTGCATCCTTCAAGAAAAACATGATTTTCATGCAGGACAATGCTCCATCACACGCGTCCAAGTACTCCACAGCGTGGCTGGCAAGAAAGGGTATAAAAGAAGAAAAACTAATGACATGGCCTCCTTGTTCACCTGATCTGAACCCCATTGAGAACCTGTGGTCCATCATCAAATGTGAGATTTACAAGGAGGGAAAACAGTACACCTCTCTGAACAGTGTCTGGGAGGCTGTGGTTGCTGCTGCACGCAATGTTGATGGTGAGCAGATCAAAACACTGACAGAATCCATGGATGGCAGGCTTTTGAGTGTCCTTGCAAAGAAAGTTGGCTATATTGGTCACTGATTTGTTTTTGCTTTGTTTTTGAATGTCAGAAATGTATATTTGTGAATGTTGAGATGTTATATTGGTTTCACTGGTAAAAATAAATAATTGAAATGGGTATATATTTGTTTTTTGTTAAGTTGCCTAATAATTATGCACAGTAATAGTCACCTGCACACACAGATATCCCCCTAAAATAGCTAAAACTAAAAACAAACTAAAAACTACTTCCAAAAATATTCAGCTTTGATATTAATGAGTTTTTTGGGTTCATTGAGAGCATGGTTGTTGTTCAATAATAAAATTAATCCTCAAAAATACAACTTGCCTAATAATTCTGCACTCCCTGTAGCTATCTTTCCTATTTATAGGGGAGGGGGGGGCTGTTTGACTAACAATATACATTTCGTTAGATGGATTCTTACCAAAATCTATGGGGTGATGACAATATACCCGATGCGCAGATGCTCATGGCGACCGATGATTTCTATGAGTCGTACATTAGCGGCGGTGGGGCGCAATTGCTTTCAGACGCGTCGCCCAGTATGGCGCTATCTCATACTGGCATTTTATGCGAACCCGATTACAATCCGACGTCTCCTTGCCTGTTCGGTAAGTATAACCATCTTAGGGTTTTAGTACGTATATAGTTTTAGGTCCAGTTATATTTCAGGCCCTTTTATTACAGACGAGCAACGCCTAGACATTTTAAGAATTGCGAACAGCGCCATTGATACTAGAAATACAGAACATTCAAGCATTGAAGTTACTAGCAACAGCAATTCTGACGCGCTAAAGGAGAACGATCCGTCGCGAGTTATCGATCTCACAACCCCCGGGCGAAATGAAATAAAACAGATGATCCGGCTAGCCAGAACACGTAAGGCTCTATCGACTTCTTTGATGTTGTCTGTTTTAAACATTATCTATATTTCTAATACACTTTTTTAAAACACAGCGATGGAAAGAAAAGTGTATACAATTGATGACATCGCGACACTCTCCGATGAGACCCTACAAAAGCGTCGCAAGCGGGGCAAAGAGCGTAAGGAGAAAAATGTATTGCGGCTGTGATATATTTTAAACAATGTCTATAAGTCTAATACTTTTTTAAATACAGCGCTGAAAAGAAAAATGGCCACGACCGGTGTCTCCAAAGAGGTATTAAAGAAATCTAACACAACGGGTAAGGCTCCCTATACAGCGGCTCAAAAAAACAATGTCTATAACTTTTAAGCGGGTATAAACAATGATGTTTAATCAAACCTTGTAATTTAAAGTTTTTCAGGTCCCTGGTAGTAGCGCACATGTCAACAGAACTGTTTCAGTCCCCGAACCTCCAGAGGCAACCACCAACGCCTGCGACAGTTGGCTGTCTGAAAATACCGCAATGTCGGTTATCCGCTGTCCTGATGCACGTAAGTTAAAATTACACGGCGCTCTGTTTTAACTAGAGCCGATTGGTGTTCTTAATACATACAGCGGGCTGCTTGTCTTTAAATTTTTAATAAAAGGCATAATGACATATCTATCGATCAATCTAGTTATCTATCTAGCTACCCATTTATCTAGCTATGTATCTATACATCCAAATAACCCAACTATATAAATTCTAGCAATTTTTCTATATGTTTATAATAGCTGTTTAATTATAGCGCTTTAAAATTCTTAATATTTATATCTTTTAAAATTCAGCCAAAAGAAAAGAAAACAACAAAGCACGAATCGCTAAAGAGAGACGACGAGCGACAGCTAAACAGCCCCAGGAGCAGTTTACACCGTTAGCAGGAGTTCTGACAACACCGATGCCGGTTCTGCAGAGTGGTGAGCCAACTAGCATAATAAATTATATTACAGCTTTATGCGACATAACACCAGTACCCAATACACAGGATGTAATGCCTTGTAAAAAGCGCATCACATTTGATACGCCAGACACATGCAGCAACGTACAACAGATAAGCGAACTCCAACAGCGATACATTCCTGTTATTGTCGGGGTGGCGAGACATACGACGCGTTGAGGGATATCGCGAAATGTAATGACAAAATGGCCCGCGTGGCGTTGCATTTAAAATGTTACGTTAAAGACTCTATGGCTCTAGCGTTTAACAGCCCCAACAAAAATACTGAGGGCCAAATACACGTGACGCGGGCCAAATGCATACGACTGATTACGCATCTTGACGCTCTTGAAAAAGAGCTGCTATGCCGCGACTGACTAGTTATGACTGGTGTAGGTGGACGTCCTTTTAACCCCTTAAGGACCAGGCTCATTTTCACCTTAAGGACCAGGCCATTTTTTGCAAATCTGACCAGTGTCACTTTAAGTGCTGATAACTTTAAAACGCTTTTACTTATACAGGCCATTCTGAGATTGTTTTTTCGTCACATATTGTACTTCATGACACTGGTAAAATAAAGTCAAAAAAATTAATTTTTTTGCATAATAAAATACCTAATTTACCAAAAATTTGGAAAAATTAGCAAATTTCTAAGTTTTAGTTTCTCTACTTCTGTAATACATAGTAATACCCCCAAAAATTGTGATGACTTAACATTCCCCATATGTCTAGTTCATATTTGAATTATTTTGGGAATTATATTTTATTTTTTGGGGATGTTACAAGGCTTAGAAGTTTAGAAGCAAATCTTGAAATTTTTCAGACATTTACAAAAACCCAATTTTTAGGGACCACTACAGCTCTGAAGTCACTTTGCGAGGCTTACATAATAGAAACCGCCCAAAAATGACCCCATTCTATAAACTACACCCCTCAAGGTATTCAAAACTGATTTTACAAACTCTGTTAACCCTTTAGGTGTTGCACAAGAGTTATTGGCAAATGGGGATGAAATTTGAGAATTTCATTTTTTTGCCAAATTTTCCATTTTAACCCATTTTTTCCACTAACAAAGCAAGGGTTAACAGCCAAACAAGACTGTATCTTTATTGACCTGACTCTGCCGTTTACAGAAACACCCCATATGTGGCCGTAAACTACTGTACGGCCACACAGCGGGGCGTAGAGTGAAAGGTACGCCGTATGGTTTTTGGAAGCCAGATTTTGCTGGACAGTTTTTTTGACACCATGTCCCATTTGAAGCCCCCTGATGCACCCCTAGAGTAGAAACTCCATAAAAGTGACCCCATCTAAGAAACTACACCCCTCAAGGTATTCAAAACTGATTTTACAAACTTTGTTAACCCTTTAGGTGTTGCACAAGATTTAATGGAAAATAGAGATACAATTTCAAAATTTCACTTTTTTGGCAGATTTTCCATTTTAATATTTTTTTTCCAGTTACAAAGCAAGGGTTAACAGCCAAACAAAACTCATTATTTATGGCCCTGATTCTGTAGTTTACAGAAACACCTCATATGTGGTTGTAGACCGCTGTACAGGCAAACGGCAGGGCGCAGAAGGAAAGGAATGCCACACGGTTTTTGGAAGGCAGATTTTGCTGGACTGGTTTTTTGACACCATGTCCCATTTGAAGCCCCCCTGATGCACCCCTAGAGTAGAAACTCCAAAAAGTGACCCCATTTTAGAAAGTACGGAATAGGGTGGCAGTATTGTTGGTACTAGTTCAGGGTAGATATGATTTTTGGTTGCTCTATATTACACCTTTTGTGCAGCAAGGTAACAAGAAATAGCTTTTTTGGCACGTTTTTTTTTTTGTTATTTACAACATTCATCTGACAGGTTAGATCATGTGGTAATTTTATAGAGCAGGTTGTCACGGACACAGCGATACCTAATATGTATACAATTTTTTTTATTTATGTAAGTTTTATACAATAACTTCATTTTTAAAACCAAAAAATTGTTTAGTGTCTACATAGTCTGAGAGCCATAGTTTTTTCAGTTTTTGGGCGATTATCTTGAGTAGGGTCTAATTTTTTGCGGGATGAGATGACAGTTTGATTGGCACTATTTTGGGGTGCATATAACTTTTTGATTGCTTGCTATTACACTTTTTGTGACGTAAGATGGCAAAAAATTGCTTTTTTTACACCTTTTTTTTTTTTTTTTTTTACGGTGGTCATCTGAGGGGTTAGGTCATGTGATATTTATATAGAGCCGGTCGATACGGACGCTGCAATACCTAATATGTATACTCTATTTTTATTTATGTAGGTTTTACACAATGATTTTATTTTTAAAACAAAAAAAATGATGTTTTAGTGTCTCCATAGTCTAAGAGCCATAGTTTTTTCAGTTTTTGGGCGATTATCTTGAGTTGGGTCTCATTTTTTGCGGGATGAGATGACGGTTTGATTGATACTATTTTAGCATACATGCGACTTTTTTGATCACTTTTATTACCTTTTTTGGGAAGTAAGGTGGGCAAAATTTCAATTTTCTCATAGTTTTTATTTTTTTATTTTTATAGCGTTCACTGTGCGGGGAAAGTAACATGACCGTTTTATAGATCAGGTCGTTACGGACGCAGCGATACCTAATATGTGTAGTTTTTTTATTTTTTTATTTTTATTCAGTGATAAATGTTTTTTTTTTTTATCTTAACTTTTTTCACTTATTTTTTTTATTTTTTGACCCAGACCTACTTGGTTCTTGAAGATCCAGTGGGTCTGATGTCTGTAAAATACAGTACAGAACCCTATATAGGTTTCTGTACTGTATTTTACTTACACTGAACAGATCTATGCTTTCAGCACAGATCTGTTCAGCACCATGGACAGCAGGACGCCTGAGCAGGCGTCCTGTTGCCATGGGAACCTTCCCTGTCTGCCACAACTTCGCAGACGGGGAAGGGTGAGGACGGGGCTTCGGGGGGGCTGTCTGGGGGCTCTCTCCATCTCAATCGGGGGGCTGCAAAGGCACAGCAGCCCTCCGATCGGAGAGGGAGGGAGCTCCCTCTTACTGTTAACCTTTTCCATACAGCGGTCCATACGGACCGCTGTATGAAAAGGGTTAAACGGCTGACATCGCATCAACGATGTCAGCCGTTTATACCAGGGTGCCAGCAATGTGCTGGCACCCTGGTATACCCACTGTACACCAACGATTACGCAATGGGAGGCGGGCGGGGGATCGCGATCCCGCCTGCCACACCGCCCGCCTCCCGCAACGCCCCCACCGCCTGCGACACCCCCCCTGCACCACCCGCCGCCATCAAATCATGCAGGGGTGCAGGGGGGGTGTACTATATCGATTTTAGGCACTCTAAAGTTTCTGATCCCCGCGGTCAGGGACCGCGGGGATCAGAAACTGCAAAAAGCGCAGCAAACCGCAGGTCTGAATTGACCTGCGGTTTGCTGCGATTGCCGACACGGGGGGGTCACATGACCCCCCCTGGCGTTTTAACAGGATGCCGGCTGAATGATTTCAGCCGGCATCCTGTTCAAATTAACCCCTGCGGCGCCGGAATGCCGATTTTTTCAGGCGCCAAGGGTCACTTCCCACATTTTTTCAACACGGCCGAAAATCAAAACTACATAGGCGCCCTACCGGCCGCTATGTATTACGGCATCGAATACATGATGCCCGGTGAGAAAAAAGAATTCACAGATTGGTATGAGAAACATAAAAATGACACCTTTAATTTTCAAAAAGAGTTAAAAGCTTACTGTACGCAGGATGTTGAGGTTTTGAGAAGGGCTTGTGAGTGTTACAGGGACACGATTATGGCCATGACGGAACAAAAAGTGTTGCAACTTGCAACACATTAAACGTGAAAAGAAATACAGAACGGTCACTAAATGTATTGATCCACTCCAGCTTATCACATTGGCATCCGTGTGCATGGCCATGTATCTGTTTAAATTTCTACCCAAAAATACCATAGCGATTGTACCTGCAGATAATTACCACAAGACCCAGAAACGTTTTTCAACACCCGCTATACAGTGGCTCATGTACCTTGAACATGCTGAAGGCATTTCTATACAACACGCGTTAAAGGGCGGTGAAAAAAAGGTCGGTAAATATTTTTGGGACGGGTATGCTTTTGTTAACGGTAAACACGCCGCTTTTGAATTTCAGGGATGTTTATATCACGGGTGTCCTGTGTGCTATAACGAGCAGGACAGCAACAAGCTTACTAAATCGTCCTACGGGCAGCTATACCAATCTTTCCTAGTCAGGAAAAGTCGACTACAGAGACAAGGCTTTACGGTCCGCTTTCTGTGGGAACACGAGTGGCGGGAAATGATTGCAAACAATTCGGGGGTCAAAGACTTTCTGATTAAAATGAAATTCCCGACTCCTTTGGATCCTCGTGACGCGCTTTATGGCGGGCGCACTAACGCCATTAAACTTTACCACAAGGTGCAGGCCGATGAAACAGTGCATTATTACGATTTCACCAGTCTGTACCCTTTTGTTAATAAAACTAAGACTTACCCTGTAGGACACCCAAAAATCATTTATGATCATTTTGGCTACATCAAAAAATACTAACCGGTACATGGTGCACCATAGAGATAGTTTTAGCTGTTGAAAAAGGTTACAGGATTGCCGAGATCTACGAGATCTGGCATTTTCCGAATACAACAGACGATTTGTTCGCACCGTACATCAAATTACACCTCAGAGATAAACAGGAGGCTTCGGTTATCCCAGTTGGTGTAAAACGGATTCTGAAAAAACGGCTTGCATAGCGGCATTTTAAAAAAAAGAAGATGTCTGCTTGCGATCTGATAAGATATCTGTAAACCCCGCAAAAAGACAAAATTCAAAACTGTTCCTAAACTCTTTGTGGGGTAAGTTTGGCCAGCGTTCAAACTTGTCACGTACCAGCATAGTCACAGACTCCGTCATATTCGTGAGTAAGGGATCTGAATGGACGCCCCCCCTTGGGTGATTTTCTCGGTGAACTAACTAGTGAAATACCCGACGATGCCCACATTACCGAGTTTGTATCCGCTGGCCCAAAGACTTACGGCTACAAACTTAACAACGGAAAAACCGTATTGAAGGTTAAGGGTATAACACTCAATGTTGCTAACACACGGCTTTTTAATTTTGACAGTTTAAAAGACCTTGTGTTGGATTACTCACACAACAACGACCCCGAGACGCAGAAAACAATAGGCATCGAGCAAGCCGGCATTTTCAGAAATAGGAAGCGGTTGACCATGGAGACAAGACCGTTACGTAAAACGCAAAAGTGCGTCTACACAAAGAGACGGCTGACGGTTGACTTTACAACGCTGCCTTTTGGCTATTAAACATGACTGCGCAATTTCAACACCCTTTTTCGTGTATTCTAGCAGGACCCTCAAATTCCGGAAAGAGTTTTTTTGTTAAAAATGTATTAATGCACAAGGATACGTTAATGTTGCACAAACCTGATAATGTCATTTGGTTTTACGCTTGTTGGCAGAAATTGTATGATGAACTAACCCGTTTGTTTATAAATATGAGGTTTATCGAGGGGGTCCCACAAAATTTTACAGACGCTGATCTATTTCCAACGGGCAAGGTAAATTTGGCGGTTGTTGATGATCTTATACAGAAATAAATATATCACCAGTCCGCAATAATGCTATGCAATGCTATGCTACGTGGTCCAAACCCCATATATTGTACCTGTTGATGATCTTATGGAGGCGGCTTGTGAAAATCTTGAAATACAAAACGCATTCACCAAATACGTACACCACAGAAATTTGAGCATTATGTATCTCGTTCAAAACGTTTTTTTGTCAGGGTAACCATAAATTTAAACACTAAATACATGGTCCTTTTTAAGAACCCTCGTGATAAATTACAGGTTATTACATTGGCTCGGCAGATGTACCCCGGTAAAACACGTTTCTTTTTAGAAGCTTTTGAAGATGCTACACACAAGCCATACCGCTATTTACTTGTAGATTTAAGATCTGACACGCCTGAGGACCTACGACTCAGAACCGGTCTGTTCCCGCCAGATCTGCCGGTAGCTTATGTGTGCAAACAGAAGCTCTAAAATGAGGTATCTCACATCTTTACGGTTATTTTTGTTAGCTGCGCTGGTGCTGTAAGGATGTCGAACAGGATCCGGCGTAATTGGGATCTTTTAAAAGCATTAGTCAAAACAAATCTGAAGGCCCGAAAATCAATATTACGTAACGCCAGTAATGATTTGATATCGGCTATTGGCGAGATAGCTCTCAATATCCTTAAAGGAAAGATCCCTCTTAAAGAGCGCCAAAAAATATATTGAAAAAATGGCGTAGGGCTATAAAGAAATTAAGCGATAAAAAGTACTCCATTAAAGGAAAGAAGCGCATTGTGAACCAGAGCGGCGGTTTTATAGGAGCATTGCCCGGCTTTGCTATACCTTTAATCACTAGCCTGATAGCTAATACAGCCGGTGGTTCATAATGCAGCATGCAGAGAAAATGTTCCTGGTTTCCAAAAATGAAATGGATAGGCTTAAAAATACCTACGTAGATGCAACAGATATACGCCAAACAGCCATACGGCGCTTAGATGATGAGATTAGTGAAATACTACACAGAAATGACCTTTCAGATGATGAAAAAATTAAGAACTACACAGTCGTGTTACAGAGGTACTTAATGCTCAACAAACAGTCCGGTAAAGAAATGCCGCAAACCGATCAGCAACAATTGTCAAATGCAACCTCAAGCAGCACCGATACTAACGAGATACTTGACAGTATTAACACAAGTTATAGAAAAAATGCCGAACTATTGTTAAGTAAACTGTACCGCGCTGGTAATAAGCCGTACTGGAACGCTATGGGTGAGTTCATTTACAAAGAACAAACTGTACCCGAAACAGCTACCCAGAGTCACGGCTTGCCTAATATTAAACCTCACGGTTGGGACTATTTTATGGAGACTATTGCACAGCTGAACGCACCTTCAACGGTTATCGGTAATACAAGAACAAGAGAACTTTTCGATAATTTGAAAAAGCGATCGCTGAGTGAGCCCTTTGACGTGGCTCGAAGCCCTTTTACACCCCTGGTGTTATTAAGATCGCCTAGTGTATCGCCGCATGGCTCATTATTACCTAAAAAGAGGCCACCGCCCTTGTTGCAAGCTGTTTGGTTAACGTTGTAAATTTTCTTACTTTGGCGATTGTATATAAACTTTGTTTGTATTAAACATCTTATAATGTTTTTATTTTGTTTTACATAAATTTTTACTTTGCATGTATATAAAATTTCTTTGTGTGTAATGTCTTATAATGTTTTATTTACTATACATAAACTGTTTTAAGTAAAAATGTATTCAGTTTTTTCTTTTTACAATAAATATAATAGCTTGATTATTTAGAATTGTATAAACAGTTAGGACGTGTTGTTGAGTAGACACTGTTTAAAGCACAGCTAAAATGCCTGCAAAAAGCAAAATATTGCGAAAACAGTACTACACGCCAAAAGCTGTCGGCTCTTATGGGGGCGTTGACTCTTTATACAGAGAAGTATGGAAATTTGGAATAAGAAAAGACTCTGTAAAAAACTGGTTGAGCAACGAGGATACTTACACGTTGTACAAACCAGTTAAAAAATCCTTTACAAGAAACAAGGCTATGGTGTCTGATATAGATGCTCAATGGCAGGCAGATCTTGTGTCGATGATGGATTTTTCTAAAGAAAATAATGGTGTAGAATACCTGCTGACGGTCGTTGATATTCTATCTAAATATGCCTGGGTTTCGGGCCTTTCAAATAAGACCGGTGCTACCGTGGCTACCGCTTTTGGGCAGATATTTAAGTTAAGCGGCCGAACCCCCTGAAAGCTCCAGACTGATCGGGGCCGTGAGTTTATAAACAAACCTATGAGGCGTCTTTGTGAAACCTATAAAATACATCATTTTTTAACTACAAACGCTGTTAAGGCATCATTGGTCAAGCGTTTTAATAGAACGCTGAAAACTAAAATGTGGCGCTATCTTAGAGAACAAAACACGTACAGATACATCGACAAGTTACAAGACTTGGTGTATAGTTATAACCACACATACCACAGAACTATAAGGCAGCGCCCCGTCGATGTTACAAAAGAGAACTCTTTAACCGTTTGGAAAAATATCTACGGGTGTTACGGTACTATTAAAAAAGTTAAACAGGTATTAAAAATAGGTGATCACGTCAGAATTGTTCGTTATAAGGGTGTTTTTACAAAGGGGTATGAACAAACCTATACGGACGAGATATGTAAAATTGACGCTGTAAACACTAGGGGCCTCAGTCCCCTTTATAAGCTGAAAGACCTGTCCGATGAGTTCATTGAAGGCTCATTCTACCCGGAAGAAGTCCAAAAAGTAACTCTCGACAAGCTACGCATTTACAGGATAGAAAAAATACTGATGAAAAAGAAGAAAGTTCGGGGTAAAACGTTGTGTTTTGTAAAGTGGATAGGTTACCCTGACAAGTTTAACTCTTGGGTGCCTGAAAAACAGTTGATGCGTCTGTAAACTATGGAGGATGGATCGTTTTTTATCACGCTGCCCTGCAACGCCTCCGCCAAACTTTATCCCGAAAACAGCATCGCCGATTACACCACTAAGCTAGCAAAAGCGGTGCATCTTCGCGGCCCTTATGAAGTAGCTTTAGTGGAGATTCAGTATCCACATACATGGGAAACCTTTGGCCCGGGAGATGGTGTATTCTACGTCGCACAGCGCGACGAGACGATCAGCGAGCTTTTTGTTAAATCGGGTTATTACTCCAATATGCAAGATCTCATCAAAGCCATTAATAGCAAACTTGAATCTATAAAAATACCTTCCGATCAATTGCGTCTAAGATACGACTATATTGACAGAACCGTTTATGTACTGAATTCACCAGCATACAAGTTCATGCCTTGTGTGAAGTTGGGGAATATTTTGGGGCTGACGGGGTATTCGAAAGCTCCGCCGCTCAAGAATGTCAACACCGAGCACATCACTCTCCGCTACAAAGGACCCGGCTTACCTGTTTTAGAACATCATGTTGGTGGAATAAAGGGGATTGCTCTAGTTTCATCAAAAGATAAAAAAATTAATTCCGATATTAAAGCCGTTTTTTATACATTGTTTGTATGTACCGATATCGTCCAACATCAACTTGTTGGCGATAGTTACGTACAACTTTTAAGAACTGTCGAGTTAGGCGGCAAAAATGGTGATATAGTCACGCAAAAGTATCACCGTCCGGACTATATACCTGTTTGTAAACATCATTTTGACACGGTTACAATAGCGATACTGACGGATCAGGCTAAACCTGTTAAATTCAAATACGGTAAGACTATTGTGCGATTAGACTTTAGACCGCGCGCGGTGACGACGCACTAAAATGTTGTCCCAGAGAGTGTACGGTGACCGGACGCGTATACGCATTATTACATAACGCAAGCCGGTCATGGCTTGGACGGCTTTCACGGTACTGAATTCATGCATGGTTCTGGACTCGCCGGGTTATTTTGGGGTCTGTTCCGCCGTGTCGTTCCCCTATTTAAGAAAGGTGTGGAGCTTGCAAAACCACACGTGAAAACAGCCGCCCGTAACATCGCTAAAGACGTTGTCACTACGGCTTCGACAGCCTTTATGGATCGTATAAATAGGTCGACTCAGAACCAGGAGGGCTCTGGTGTCATACAAATAAGTAAAAAAACGCGTAAAAGAAAACGTGAACGCGCTGCCATTGTCTTACCAACTTTTATGAATAAAGTAGCACAACCTAAGAGACGTCGCCGCCAGAAAACAAGAAGTCGCTCACCGAGTGACATCTTCTAGGCCGCCGCTATGGCTTTCGTGCATGACGCATCCGCCGAGTACGCCAATTCAGAGTTGGATATCTTTCAAATACCTCCTACCCAAACAAGCATTGAAAAATCGCTTTATGTAGAGGTGCAGCCAATCGCCGCAATCACTGACAATGCCCCTTTGAAATTCTACATCACGGGCAGCGGTGAATATTATTACGACCTTAATAACACATTGTTACATGTTGTTTGCAAAATCGTTAGTCCTGATAACACACCCATACCAGAAGGATCCCGCGTTGCACTTTTTAACTACCCTATAGCGAGTCTTTTTAATCAACTGGATATAACTCTCGGCGACACGCTGATTTCAAGAAGCGACAACCTTTGTACGTATAGAGCGTATATAGAGTCCCTAATAAATTATAATTCACAAACTTTAGCGTCCCAATTTACAGCCGGTTTATTCTATAAAGACACAGCGGGACATCATGATGACCGGGTTCTCGACGGGCGTAATGACGGCTTCAGCAAGCGAGCAAAGTATTCAGCCCGTTCTAGGAGTGTTGAATTAATGGGCCCCATTTACGCCTATATATTTAATCAATCGAAGTTAATACTGAACGGTTTAGATCTAAAGATAAAATTGACAAGAAACAAAGACACTTTTTGCCTTATGTCGGCCGAGGCGGCCCATTTTAAAGTACAAATACAGCACGCTTCCCTGTTTGTCAAAAGAGTACAAGTATCGCCCGCTGTAAGAATCAGTCACAGTCGCGCTCTGTTAACCGCTAACGCAAAGTACTCGATCGATCGGGCGTCGCTTAAAGTGTATAGCGTACCCGCCGGCACTCGCATATGTAACCACGAGAATCTTTTCCTCGGCAACCTACCAAAAACAGTAATACTAGCGTTTGTGGATAACGAATCATTTTCGGGGAGTTACTAAAGAAACCCTGTGCTTCAACCACTATAATGTGAATTATGCAGCCTTATATTTGGATGGTCAACAGATACCGGCAAAACCTTTTCAACCTAACTTCCAAGACGAATCAGCTGTTCGTGAATATATGTCACTAGTACATATTTCGGGGAAACACAAGGCCGACAACGCTTTATCCGACGATCGACACGAGTTTTTGAACGGTTACACTTTGTTCGCTTTTTATTTATCGCGGGATCAAGAGCCAGGCGGTCATTTCTCTCTAGTAAAAACTGGCAATCTGCGAGCTGAAATTAGATTTGCTGAACCGATTGCGAACACAATCAATATGATTGTATAGTCAGTTCATGAAAATATTATTGAAATAAATAATCGTTGTGAGCTATTATATGATTTTCAATAGACATGAATAATTATGAAATTGCATGTGTTATTAAAGCTGATATTAACGCCAGGCGCATATTTAAAGGTGTATTCCCATGTGATTTATTACCGGGGGTAAAATCCTCGACAGGCCCCCGGCCTACATTGTAAATACGGATAATTCGTATCAGCGGGGGAAGCATTGGATTTTAATTATATTATACCCGAATGATATATCTATTTTTTTTTATAGTTATGGTTTATCCCCCGCAAATGAAATATTTCCGGGCGACTTTATGCAGTTTTTATATAAAAATTCTAAGACCATAAGATATCGAAACAGACAAATACAAGATGCCGTTAGCTCCGTCTGCGGCCATTACTGTATCTATATCTTACAATGTCTTGCTAAAAAAAATATCTTTTGAAAATGTTTTTAAAATGTTCACTAACGATTTTAGAAAAAATGACCGTATTTTGCGATCATTTGTAACAAAGCGCATTCAGCGCTTATGTTTACGATGCTGTAATTACAAGCAAATGTGCCTGTCCCTACGTGAATGTTGCAAATAACAAAATGAATAAAGCTTTTTAACCGAATTATATTTGTCATCGTTTGATTTTAATACTATTATATTAAAATATCAGGCACTATACATTTTAATATCAAACACTATAAATTTAATATCAAACACTATAAATTTTAATAGCTCGAACTATAAATTTTAATAACTAGACCAAATTTTAATAGCTATACCTATAAATTTTAATAGCTAGACCTATAAATTTTAAAAGCAGACACTATAAATTTTAATAGCAAACACTATGAATTTTACTAGCTATACCAATACATTTTAATAGCTAGACCTATAAATTTTAATAGCAAACACTATAAATTTTAATAGCTAGACCTATAAATTTTAATAGCTAGACCTATAAATTTTAATAGTTAGCCCTATAAATTTTTAAAGAGACGAATACTCTTTATATCAAACAATATCAAGCAATATAAACTTTATATCAAACACTATAAATTTTATATCAAACTATAAATTTTATATCAAACAATATCAATATACTCTTTATATCAGCAGTATCAAACGATATATACTTAATATCAAGCAGTATCAAACTATATAAACTTATTATCAAACAGTATCAAGCGATATAAAAGGGGCGGGGTTAGCTGTATAAAAAGGGGCGTGGTACCTGTCACTTTTAGTTTGACGAAACATATACCCTCATACTACTGTCACAAATGCAGCAAAGGCCCCAAATATAGTATCTAGGACAAAATGGGTGTTTTTTTAAAGCCAGAATATAACAGCGATATTTAACACTTGTATTGGACTGTCACAAATGCAACAAAGGTTCCAAATGTAGTATCTAGGACAAAATGGGTGGTGTTTTTTTTTTAAACCAGAATATAACTGCAGCGTTTAAAGCTTGTATTGGACTGTCACCAATGCAGCAGAGGCCCCAAATGTAGTATCTAGCACAAAATGTTTTATTTTTTTGAAAACCAGAATATGACAGCAATATTTAATGCTTGTATTGGACTGTCACAAATGCAGCAAAGGCCCCAAATGTGGTGTCTTGCACAAAATGGGTGTTTTTTTAAAACCAGAATATAACAGCGGTATTGTCACGAGGGAGTCAAGAAACACGTCTGACTTCGTTATATCCGGGGCCAGCAAGTCGCAGCGTATGGCTACTCGCTCTATATCTAAAGATTACACTTTTACTCAATGGTAGCTTTCTGTGTTTGCCTTACAATCCTTTTTGTCTCACTCAGGGATCCGTAGCTTCTTCTCCTCAGCTGTTTCTTGTCCGACACTCCCATCCTCTTTATATTCCCCTCTCCCACTTCTCTGGTTGCCAGATATAGAGCTTTCTATATTATAACAGCCATATTTAACGCTTGTATTGGACTGTCACAAAGGCCCTAAATGTAGTATCTAGGACAAAATGTATATATATTTTTTTTTTAACTAGAATATAACTGCAGTATTTAAAGCTTGTATTGGACTGACACAAATGCAGCAAAGGCCCCAAATGTATTGTCTTGCACAAAATGGGTGTTTTATTTAAAATCTGAATATAACAGCAGTATTTAACTCTTGTTTTGGACTGTCACAAATGCAGCAAAAGGCCAAAATTTTATGTCTTGCACAAAATGGGTGTTTTTTCAAACTAGAATATTACAGCGGTATTTAATGCTTGTATTGAACTGTCAGAAATGCAGCAAAGGCCCCAAATGTAGTGTCTTTCACAAATTGGTTGTTTTTTAAAAACCAGAATATAACAGCAGTATTTAACGCTTGTATTGAACTGTCACAAATGCAGCAAACGCCCCAAATGTAGTATCTAGGACAAAATGGGTGTTTTTTTTAAAACCAGAATATAACTGCAGTATTTAACCTGTCACGGACACAGGATGTACAGGTACGCCCTGATGTCCCGGTACTTAAGGACACAGGGCGTACCTGTATGCCCTGTGTATTTTCCATTACTGCCGCGCGATGAACGGTGATCGGAACTGGGTGCCTGCTGAAATAAGTCAGCAGGCACCCTGGGACAATGCCGAGGGGGGTCCTGTGACCCCCCCCCCCCCCCGTATTGGCGATCATTGCGGATTGACTCCTTCTATGCCGCTACCGCGGCATAGAAGGGGTTTGTGTTTGAGGGAGCCCATCGAGTTCCCGCTCTGCTGTGGCGGGGACTCGATGTCTTAGAAAGCATCCTGATGCCGTGCAAAGGCTGCCCAATGTCTTGCACAGCATCGGGAACTGCCTTTTATGGGAGCTGAGGAGATCCAGTCTCAGGCTGAGTCTCCTAGGCAACCTGTTTGTGTACTACTCACTGTAGTGCACGAACAGGCAATGCATTACAATACAAATGTATTGTAATGCATTGCAGAGGGGATCAGACCCCCAAAAGTGAACATCAGAAATAAAGTAAAGAAAAATAAAGTTAAAAAAGGGTTTTTAATAAAATGTATAAAGTAATAAAATTAATAAAGTAAAGAATGAGAAAAAAAACGCCCCTTTCCTCTTATTTTATAATAAAAAATAATAAAAAAAACACACATATTTGGTACTGCTGCGTCTGTAATGACCGGCTCTATAAATAGATCACATGATACACCCTGTCCGATAAATACCATTAAAAAAAATGTCAAAAAGCGCAATTTTTGTCACTTTACATAACAAAAAGTGCAACACCAAGTGATCAAAAAGGCGTATGCCCTCCAAAATATTACCAATCTAACCGTCAACTTATCCCGCCAAAAATGAGCCCCTACCTAAGCCAATCGCCCCCCCCCCCCCCCAAAAAAAATAAAAAATAAAACTATGGCTCAGAATATGGAGGCACTAAAACATCTTTTTTTTGTTTAAAAAATGCTGGTATTGTGTAAAACTTAAGTAAATAAAAATAGTATACATTTTAGATATCGCCACTTCCAAAATAACCTGCTCTATAAAAATATCACATGACCTAACCCCTCAAGTGAACACCGTAAAAAAAAAAAAGGGGGTAAAAAATTCAATTTTTGATCGACTTAAACCACAAAAAGTGCAATTGCAAGCGATCAAGAAGTTATACGCACCCTAAAATAGTGCCAATCAAACCGCCATCTCATCCAGAAAAAAATGAGCCCCTACACAAGACAGTCACCCAAAAAAATTCATAAAACTATGACTTTCAGAATGTGGAGACACTAAAGAATCTTTTTTTTTTTTTTTTTTATGCTTTGTTATGTAAAACTGAAACAAATAACCATGTTTGGTATTGTCGCATCCGTGACAACCTGTTCTATAAAAATACCACATGATCTAACCTGTCAAATGAATGTTGTAAATAACAAAAAAGCTGGAAAACAAACTTTGATTGATATGCAAATGAGCACTCGCAAGTGCCCAGGAGCGGTGTTGGAGCCCAGGCTGCTCCGCCTTTTTTCATTGTTCCCCCGCCCCAGCCTCTGCATATGCCCGCCCTCCTATTCCCTTGCGTTATCCTTCGGTCCGGCCGAGATCCCGTTCCTGTGCACTGAGTCGCCGGGCCGGAGCATGCGCACTGCGATGCCTATTGTGGGCACTGCATCGCTTTAACTACTGCGCATGCGGTGGCAAACGCCACATTGCCGCTGGTTTTGCGCCGTTTACCGGAGCATGCGCAGTAGTTAAAGCGATGCCGTGCCAACAATGGGAATTGCAGTGAGCATGCCCCGGTCCGGAGGTAGTGAGCACGCGCGGGATCTCGGCAAAGGATGACGCAAGGGAATAGGAGGCGAATAGGGAATAGGATGGCGCCAACCTGGAGGAGAAACAGCATGGGTAAATGTCCAAAGACTTACTTAATATTTGCTATACATTTATTTGTCATTCTGCTGCACATGCACTTTAAAAAGTGAAAATCATGTTGAATACATATGGACTTAGATCCGCTGTAGATCTCCTCCAGTGATGTCGTTTTTATCTCCTGCACTTTATTGTTTTTATGTCTAATCATGCAAATAATTGTGATTTTTTGTAATAAAGATTTTGAATAGTATAAGCGGTCTGGCAATTCTCTGTGTAGGTTCTATAAAGTAGTACCTTAGCCTACAGCAGGGATAGCCAACCTGCAGCCCTCCAGCATCGTGCCTCTCTGTGATCTCTTTACTACGAAATCACAGTGACAACTTTATCTCACTGTGATTTTGTAGTAAAGAGATCACAGAGAGGCACGGAGCATTATCAATCATGTTAATGCTCCGTGCCTCTGCAGTCTGCATCGGGTCTTGGCTGTCATTCACGGAGCGGATGTCACGCACGGCATCCGCTCGTGTGAAACAGCCCTAAGGGCTCATGCACACGGCCATTTCCCCGCCGTGGCCGTATTGCGCATACGGCGGGTCCGCAATACAAGGTGCACCGGATTGTAACCCCATGGAAGCACTATGGAGTGCTTCCATGATTTTTCTGGCCATGCTTCCGCACCGCAAAAAAGGAGTGAGTGCACAATTTTTCTGCGGTGCTGGTCGCAGACCCCATTCAAGTGAATGGCTCCACGATCCTAGTGCGGCTACTCCACGGTTGGTGCCTGTGCAATGAGGACTGCAATATTCGGTTCGCAGCATGGGCCCGGCCAGCACACGGTCATGAGCCCTAAGTCCCTCCTAGCCCTGCTGTAGGCAGTCTAAGAATGGTGGTATTTGTAGTTTTGATACAGCTGTAATACCACATTATGGCCACCCATGGCCTACAGTATTAGTAAATGCTTTTTACTTTTATTTATTTATTTTTTAAATGTAATCTTGTTGATCAGCATTCAGAGATAGAAGACGCTATGGGAGAATCTGATACAAGGTATGTGGATCAGGAGAAAGAAGATGAGGTATGCATTATTCTTAACCTGTATATTACAATACCTATGGTAAATGGACATCCATGTGCACATATAGGGAAAATTTATCATGAGGAGAATATTTGAAGTCAGTTTTGCTTGAGTCTGTGTTGGAGTACTTTGTGTCACATTTATAAAATCTCACAGGTTGTTTGATAAATTTGACTTGTCCTTAAACCTAACACTTGTGTTTAGAGAAGCTACTCCAGTTTTCCTACTCCACCCTCTTGGAGTGAGATTGCAACTTTTAAAAAAAAAGTCGCAATCATAAATCTGGAGTGAACTCATTAACAAAGTTAACCACACCACTTTTCCACGCATATTACAAAACTGGAGTGTGTGGTTTAAAGATGAAAAAAGTTGCAAATTTTTGCGCAAGCAAGTTCAAACAAAGTTGCAAAAGCTTTATTTTGTGACTTTTTGATGCCAGAATTCTGGAGTGAAGTTATGATAAATCAGAGCCATGGTATTTACTCACTTAGGCCTCTTGCACACCACCGTGTGTCCCCCGTGGCCGTATTGCTGCCCGCATATGGCGGGTCCGCAATACATGGGACACCGGCCGTGTGCATTCCTCATCACGGATGCGGACCCATTCACTTAAATTGGTCCGCAAATCCGGAGAAGCGGTGCGGAACGTAACCACGGTATGGAACAGATGGATCGCCGATCAAGTGAATGGGGTCGTGATGCGGCTGGCCCATGGTCAGCGCCCGTGCATTGCGGACCGCAAGCACACGTTCATGTGCAAGAGGCCTTAGTTCTTGTTTTGTGTGCACTATCTTTCAGGACTTAAATTTCTTTATTTCTTCTTCTGTAAATTTAAGTGTAATTACTACAAAGACTGAAAAATAAAGTGAATGCAGCACATCCAGGAGAGAATTATTGTTTTCAAACAGACCCCTTCTTAGCCCCTGCTGAAGAGCGTCCTGGACGCTCTTCAGCAGGAACCTGACCCAGAAAAAAAGGGCTAACATAGTTAGGCCTCATGCACACGACCGTTGTGTGCACCCGTGGCCGTTGTTCCATTTTCCGTGATTTTCTGCAGACCCATTGACTTTCAATGGGTCCGTTGAAAACTCGGAAAATGCACCGTTTGTCATCCGCCTCCGTGATCCGTGTATCCTGTCCGTCAAAAAAATATGACCTGTTCTATTTTTTTGACGGACAACGGTTCATGGACCCATTCAAGTCAATGGGTCCGTGAAAGAACACAGATGCACACATGATTGGCATCCGTGTCCGTGATCCGTGGCCGTAGGTTACTTTCATACAGACGGATCCGAAGATCCGTCTGCATAAAAGCTTTTTCAGAGCTGAGTGTATTATGAGGCCCCTTTCACACGAGTGAGTTTTCCGCGCGGGTGCAATGCGTGAGGTGAAAGCATTGTCCCCACAGTGAATACAGACCCATTCACTTCAATGGGGCCGTGTACATGACCAGAGATTTTCACGCATCACTTATGCGTTGCGTGAAAATCGCAGCAAGCTCTATATTGTGCATTTTTCACGCAAAGCAAGCAATTGCGGATGCGGTGCGATTTTCACACATGGTTGCTAGGAGACGATCGGGATGGGGACCCGATATTCATTATTTTCCCTTATAACATGGAACATAAAAAAGCAATTGCGGATGCGGTGCGATTTTCACACATGGTTGCTAGGAGACGATCGGGATGGGGACCCGATCTTCATTATTTTCCCTTATAACATGGTTATAAGGGAAAATAATAGAATTCTTAATACAGAATGCTAAGTAAATGGAGGGGTTAAAAAAAATATAATTAAACTCAGCTCATCCACTTGTTCGCGCTGCCTGGCTCGTCTTTTTTCTTCAATTTTTGAGGACCTGGGAGGAAAAGGACCTTTGGTGATGTCACTGTGCTCATCACATGGTCCATGATGGACCATGAGATGAGCACAGTGACGTCACCAAAGGTCCTTTTTCCTCCCAGATCCTCAAAGAAGAAGAAAGAAGACGAGCCGGGCAGCGCGAACAAGGGGATGAGGTGAGTTTAAATATATATATATATATATTATTTTTTTTTTTAACCCCTCCATCCCTAATTTACTTAGCATTCCTTATTAAGAATGCTATTATTTTCCCTTATAATCATGTTATAAGGTAAAATATTAAAATCTACAGAATACCTAACCCAAACCCGAACTTCAGTGAAGAAGTCCAGGTTTGGGTCTGGGTACCACATTCAGTATTTTCTAACGAGCGTGCAAAATGCATTGCACTCGCGTGAAAAAAACTGAAGAAAGCAACGCAATCGCATACAAAACTCACCCCAGTCTCAGGCAAAATCGCATGATTTTCCCACAACGCACCGCATCCTATCCAGCCCTCACACGTGTGAGGGCTGGATAGGATGCGGTGCGTTGTGGGAAAATCATGCGATTTTGCCTGAGACTGGGGTGAGTTTTGTATGCGATTGCGTTGCTTTCTTCAGTTTTTTTCACGCGAGTGCAATGCATTTTGCACGCTCGTTAGAAAATTGCAGGCCGCAATGCAGAAACACCGACCATGGGGCAGCCGCAGGGGATTGCTGACCCATTCACTTTAATGGGTCCGCAATCTGCCCGTTACGCAAAAAGATAGGACATGTTCTATCTTTTTGTGGAACGGAAGTACGGGACAAAACCCCACAGAAGCACTCTGTAGTGCTTCCGTAGGGTTCCGTTCCATGCTTCCGTTCTGCACCATACCACATCTCCGGATTTGTGGACCCATTCAAGTCAATAAGTCTGCATCCGTGATACGGAATGCACACGGAATGGTGCCCGTGTATTGCGGATCCGCATATGCGGTCCGCAATACGGCAATGGGACACCTATGGTTATATGCAATAGGATCTAACTAAAATGCAATGGTCACCCATAGAGTTGAGAGGACACCTGGATGTTCAGGTTCGACGGGTTCAGCCGAACTTCATAAAAAAGTTTGAGTTCGGCACCCGAACTTGACCCCGAACCCCATTGAAGTCAATGGGGACCCGAACTTTTGAGCACTAAAATGGCTGTAAAAATATAATGGAAAGGGCTAGAGGGCTGCAAATGGCATCAAAATGTGGTTAACAGCATGGCAAGTGCTCTGCAAACAAATGTGAATAGGGAAATGACTTCAACAAAATATGTAAAAATAAAAAATAATAATCTTGATCTAGGAGGACGAGGTCCATATGGAGTAGGAGGTTGAGGAGGTGGTGGTGTATGTGGAAGCGGCGGTGGAGGAGGAGGAGGTAGCCTACACTGCTTTTTGGTTTTAATTTTAATATTTTTTAATTAGGGTACACCCCAAAACATTGGGAAATATAACCTGTGATAACCCCTCTGCAGTGGTGCTAAACACACGTTCAGACAATACACTGGCTGCAGGGCAGGCCAGAACCTCCAAGGGGTAAAGGGCAAGCCCAGGCCATGTGCCCAATTTGGAGACCCAGAAGTTGCAGGGGCTGACCCCTGTCAGTTCGTGTAGGTGTGTGCAAACTTACTGCCCCCCCCCCCCCCCATGTCGCACGTCCCCATGATGTTCACGATCCAATTTAATATCTGCTCTATCAACTTTCGATGTTCTTTTCTGCGCCTACCATGGTGATCACGGGTGGCGGGGAATCAGAGTTCCGCGCCGGATTCGGAGCGTGAGAAAGAGAGACCACATCCAAAGGAGGATAAAAAAATTAAAATGAAAAATTATAGAGTTGAATTATGGGACAAATGATTAAAGCATAAAAGTGTGACAACTTTTTAAAGTTTAAGCATTGAATGAAAGGATGTGGCGCGCATTAATTGCTGAAGAAATTATTAAATTTTATTCCCTGTCAACTATGCAGAGCAGGGGTGTCTATCTGGCAAAAAGAGTGTGAAATATCCAAAATACAAGAATGAGCAATTGCGCTGCAGTATAAAGAATGGCTGGTTAGTGCAGGTATACATGTCTATTCTGCACAAGGTACGGACAAGTCCTGTGGGATCCATGCCTGGTTCTTTTTAATGAATGTGAGCTTGTCCACATTGGCTGTGGACAGGCGGCTGCGCTTGTCTGTGATGACGCCCCCTGCCGTGCTAAACACACGTTCAGATAATACACTGGCTGCAGGGCATGTGCCCAATTTGGAGACCCAGAAGTTGAAGGGGGCAGACCCGTCATTCGGTACGTGGAGGCGTGTGCACACATAGTGCTCCACCATGTTGGTGAAATGCTGCCTCCTGCTAAGACGTTCCATATCAGATGGTGGTGCTGGTTGTTGTGGTGTGCTGACAAAGCTTTTCCACATTTCGGCCATGCTAACCCTGCCTTCTGAGGTGCTGGCGGTGCCCAAGCTGCGTTGGCGACCTCTTCCTCGTCCTCTGCCTTCACCTTGTGCTTCCACTGTGCCCCCGCTGTCAGCCACCAGCAGCGCGTCTACCAGCATGCGCTTGTACTCGCACATCTTACAATCACACTCCAGTGAGGGAATTAAGGACGGTACGTTGTCCTTGTAACAGGGATCCAGCAGCGTGGCCACCCAGTAATCAGCACACAGTCTTCACCCCTGCCCTCCTTGTCAGTCTGCACACTATCGAAAGCCCCAGCAGTTGGCACCTGTGTTTTGTCATCATCCGAGATGTGCTGTGATAGTCCTCCCATATACTCATCTTGAAAGATAAGTGGTTGGGCAGCGGTGCGCTCAATCTCTTCCACTTCTGGGGCAGGGCTAGGTGGATGGCCCTGGGAAACCCTGCTAACAGATTCATCAAAAAGCAGAAGAGACTGCTGCATGACTTGGGGCTCAGACTGCTTGGCTGATTTGCAAGGGGGTGAGGTGAAAGACTGATGGACATTGGCTGCAGGTGCTAACTCTGATCTTTCAGCAGGAGACTGGGTGGGAGACAATGTGAAAGAAAGCACATTTAACAAAAAACACCTTAAAAGCACAAGGTTTACTGTTACAGTGTTATGGGGGGATCTGTGGATGACGTACTGTTATGGCCCCCCATAACAGTACGTCATCCACAGATCCCCCCATAACACTGTAACAGTAAACCTTGTGCTTTTAAGGTGTTTTTTTGTTAAATGTGCTTTCTGTGGCGGACTTACTGTTATGGGGGGAATCTGTGGATGATTTACTGTTATGGGGGAATCTGTGGATGACTTACTGTTATGGGGGGAATCTGTGGATGACACACTGTTATGGGGGAATCTGTGGATGACACACTGTTATGGGAAATCTGTGGATTACTTACTGTTATGGGGGGAATCTGTGGATGACACTGTTATGGGGGAATCTGTGGATGACACTGTTATAGGGGAATCGGTGGATGACACTGTTATGGAGATCTGTGGATGACACACTGTTATGGGGGATCTGTGGATGACACACTGCTGTGGGGGATCTGTGGATGACACACTGTTAGGGGGATCTGTGGATGACACACTGTTATGGGGGATCTGTGGATGACACACTGTTATGGGGGATCTGTGGGTGACACACTGTTATGGGGGATCTGTGGATGACACTTTTATGGGGGATATGTGGATGACACTCAACCACTCTCAAACCCAACTGGTCAAACTTGTTAAATGGATCCCAAACACAATATGCACAATAACACCCCCTCCAACACTTAATTAACCCCTTCATGGCCTAAACATTTTTTTCAAAGCTGAACACAAAGCTAAATAGGCCTGGGTGGGCTGGCAAGGGAGGGGTTAATAACAATAAGTGATGGAGGATCCTGGCCCTGTGGGATAATCCAGAAAACAGCTTTGCATTTTACCCCCGAGCAAAGACCACACAACATAGAGCTGCCTAGCCAAGTAGACAACATAAGGATCAATATGAAAATAAATAATTTGGAGCCTTTTAAATAGCTGAGCTCAATATGTGGCACAGGCTACTTTCACACTCTCGTTTCTGGGTCCGCCTGTGAGATCTGTTTCAGGGATCTCACAAGCGTCCCCAAACAGATCAGTTTTGCCCCAATGCATTCAGAATGGATAAGGATCCGTTCAGAATGCATCCGTTTGGCTCCGTTCCGCCTACATTCCGCTCTGGAGGTGGACACCAAAACGCTGCTTGCAAAACTGAGCCAAACGGATCCGTCTTGACTTACAATGTAAGTCAATGGGGAAGGATCCGTTTACATTGACACAAATATGGTGCAATTGCAAACGGATCCGTCCCCCATCGAATTTCAATGTAAAGTTATGACAGATCTGTTTGACCTACACTTAGACTTAGACTTTTTTTTAACTTAGTTATGCAGACGGATACGGATACCAACGTTTGCATTATAGGTGCGGATCCGTCTCCGCACCTAAATGCAGGTGTGAAAGTAGCCTTACTGAGCTAAGCTATTTCAAAGGCTCCAAATTATTTATTTTCATATTGATCCTTATGTTGTCTACTTGGCTAGGCAGCTCTACACTCACCTAAAGAATTATTAGGAACACCTGTTCTATTTCTCATTAATGCGATTATCTAGTCAACCAATCACATGACAGTTGCTTCAATGCACGTAGGGTTGTGGTCCTAGTCAAGACAATCTCCTGAATTCCAAACTGAATGTCAGAATAGGAAAGAAAGGCGATTTAAGCAATTTTGAGCGTGGCATGGTTGTTGGTGCCAGACGGGCCAGTCTGAGTATTTCACAATCTGCTCAGTTACTGGGATTTTCATGCACAACTATTTCTAGGGTTTACAAAGAATGGTGTGAAAAGGGAAAAACATCCAGTATGTGGCAGTCCTGTGGGCGAAAATGCCTTGTTGATGCTAGAGGCCATTGGAGAATGGGCTGACTGATTCAAGCTGATAGAAGAGCAACATTTACTGAAATAACCACTTGTTACAACCAAGGTATGTAGCAAAGCATTTGTGAAGCCACAACACGCACAACCTTGAGGCGGATGGGCTACAACAGCAGAAGACCCCACCGGGTACCACTCATCTCCACTACAAATAGGAAATAGAGGCTACAATTTGCACAAGCTCACCAAAATTGGACTGTTGAAGACTGGAAAAATGTTGCCTGGGCTGATGAGTCTCGATTTCTGTTGAGACATTCAAATGGTAGAGTCCGAATTTGGCGTAAACAGAATGAGAACATGTATCCATCATGCCTTGTTACCACTGTGCAGGCTGGTGGTGGTGGTGGTGTAATGGTTTGGGGGATGTTTTCTGGGCACACTTTAGGCCCACTTTAGGCCCCATTAGCTGTGTGTCCTGCTTTGAAAAAATACTGTATGCCACAATTAACAGTAAAATGATAACATTATTTATGGAAACAAGTAACCTAATGGACCTTAATGAATCGTTGGAGTCCGTCCGGTCCAACATGTGATGGAGTGGAGCGTGGAGCCGGCACTGACTCCTTCCTGGGCTGGCTAAGTGGGGCGAGGGGCGAGGGCACTAGGGCAGCTGGGCAGGCTTCCACCACAATTCTTTCCAGATTCGATTCCAGTCCCACTCCCAGAGGCCAGAAGAGAAGTTCCCGCCGCTGCGCCTGGCTGCGAGCCTGCAAACCAGAATTGACTGTGTCTGGCAGTGGTAGGCAGGCTGTGGCGCAATAATCTGAAGGCGGCGTCACGGCATGAGGCGGCAGCAGGCAGCGGACAGCGTCTTATGTCACCTGCTGCTGCGCAGCTACATTCCTCTGCGCAGCTGCTCAGAGCCTTTTAACATAGTAACATAGTACATAAGGCCGAAAAAAGACATTTGTCCATCCAGTTCGGCCTGTCATTCTGCAAGTTGATCCAGAGGAAGGCAAAAAAAAACCTGTGAGGTAGAAGCCAATTTTCCTCACTTTAGGGGAATAAAAATTCCTTCCCGACTCCAATCAGGCAATCAGAATAAATCCCTGGATCAACGATATCTCTCTAGTAGCTATAGCCTGTAATATTATTACGCTCCAGAAATACATCCAGGCCCCTTTTGAATTCCTATATTGTACTCACCATCACCACCTCCTCAGGCAGAGAGTTCCATAGTCTCACTGCTCTTACCGTAAAGAATCCTCTTCTATGTTTGTGTACAAACCTTCTTTCCTCCAGACGCAGAGGATGTCCCCTCGTCACAGTCACCGTCCTGGGAATAAATAGATGACGGGATAGATCTCTGTACTGACCCCTGATATATTTATACATATTAATTAGATCTCCTCTCAGTCGTCTTTTTTCTAAAGTGAATAACCCTAATTTTGATAATCTTTCAGGGTACTGTAGTTGCCCCATTCCAGTTATTACTTTAGTTGTCCCTCCTCTGGACCCTCTCCAGCTCTGCTATGTCTGCTTTGTTCACTGGAGCCCAGAACTGTACACAGTACTCCATGTGTGGTCTGACTAATGATTTGTAAAGTGGTAGGACTATGTTCTCATCACGGGCATCTATGCCCCTTTTGATGCAACCCATTATCTTATTGGCCTTGGCAGCAGCTGCCTGACACTGTTTTTTGCAGCTTAGTTTGCTGTTTATTAAAATCCCTAGATCTTTTTCCATGTCAGTGTTACCAAGTGCTTTACCATTTAATAAGTACGGGTGACTTGCATTATTCCTTCCCATGTGCATAACTTTACATTTGTCAGTGTTAAACCTCATCTGCCACTTATCTGCCCAAGCCTCCAATCTATCCAGATCCCTCTGTAGTAGTATACTGTCCTCTTCAGTGTTAATTACTTTACACAGTTTAGTGTCATCTGCAAAAATTGATATTTTACTATGCAAGCCTTCTACAAGATCATTAATAAATATATTGAAGAGAATAGGGCCTAATACTGACTCCTGAGGTACCCCACTAGTGACAGTGACCCAATCTGAGTATTTACCATTAATAACCACCCTCTGTTTTCTATCATTGAGCCAGTTACTTACCCACTTACAGACGTTTTCTCCCAGTCCGAGCATTCTCATTTTATATACTAACCTTTTATGTGGTACAGTGTAAAATGCTTTGGAGAAGTCCAGATACACAACATCCAATTATTCGCCGCTGTCAAGTCTAGAACTTACCTCCTCATAGAAACTGATTAAATTTGTTTGACCTGATCGATCCCTCACAAAGCCATGCTGATATGGCGTTATTTGCTTATTTCCGTTAAGATGCTCTAACATAGCATCTCTCAGAAAACCTTCAAACAGTTTACCCACAACAGATGTCAAACTTACCGGCCTATAGTTTCCAGGCTCTGTTTTTGGACCCTTTTTGAATATTGGCACCACATTTGCCATGCGCCAATCCTGTGGGACATTCCCTGTCAATATAGAATCTGCAAATATCAGAAATAAGGGTCTGGCTATGACATTACTTAATTCCCTTAGGATACGGGGGTGTATGCCATCCGGTCCTGGCGATTGTCAGACAGGACACTTTTAATGGGGAATTTATTTCAACATTCGGCATGTCATCTGACAGTTTATTTTCCTCAGTGAATACATTGGAGAAAAAAATATTTAACAGCTTTGCTTTCTCCTCGTCGCTCTCTGCGACTCCCCCCTCATTACTCTTTAAAGGGCCAACACCTTCAGATTTATACTTTTTAACATTTATATAATTGAAGAACATTTTAGGGTTAGTTTTACTCTCTTTGGCAATTAATCTCTCAGTCTCTAGTTTGGCCGCTTTTATTTGTTTTTTGCATGTTCTATTTTTTTCCTTATAGTTTTTCAGTGCTTCCGTGCTACCCTCCTGTTTTAGTGTTTTATATGCTTTCTTTTTGTCATTTATTGCTTTCTTTACAGTTCTGTTTATCCACATTGGTTTCTTTTTGTTCCTTAACCTTTTATTCCCATACGGTATGTACCTCTCACAATAAGATTTTAGGATGCTTTTAAAGATATCCCATTTTGTGGCTGTATTTTTATTTGTGAGGACTTTATCCCATTTAGTTAGGCCTATGGCCTCTCTTAGTTGGCTAGATTTAGCTTTTTTGAAGTTTGGTATTTTTGTTCCTCCCTGTAGAAACGCTCTTTTGAATGATAATTGGAAGGTTATTACTTTGTGGTCACTATTTCCCAGGTGTCCCCCAACCTGCACGTCTGTTGTTCTGTCAGGCCTATTGGTTAATACTAAGTCCAGTATGGCCGTCCCTAGTCGGGTCCTGAACCAGTTGGGAGAGGTAATTGTCTTTAGTTATTGCCAAGAACCTGTTTCCTTTATGAGATATACAAGTTTCAGTTTCCCAGTCTATATCTGGGTAGTTGAAGTCCCCCATAATAACCACCTCATTATGATTTGCCGCCTTGTCTATCTCGTTTAGTAGTAGATTTTCGGTGGACTCTGGTATGTTAGGTGGTTTATAGTAAACTCCTATTAGTAATTTATTATTGTTTTTAGCGCCATGTATCTCTACCCACAGTGACTCCACATGTTCATGTCCCTCACTTATATCTTCACGGAGTGTGGTCTTTAGACCGGACTTTACATAAAGGCAGACCCCTCCCCCTCTCCGATTTTGACGATCTTTTCTAAACAGACTGTAACCCTGCACATTAACTGCCCAGTCATAGCTATCATCCAGCCATGTCTCAGTTATTCCCACTATGTCATAGTCCTCCTCACACATCACTAATTCCAGTTCACCAGTTTTATTAGTCAGGCTTCTGGCAGTAGTATACATACTTTTAAAGGGGAATGCAGCCGGAGCCGGTACACCAGGTATAATACGGGAACCAGCGGAGTGGGGGGGGGGGGGTCGGGCAAGGAATAGAGATAGGAAGTTCAGATCAATCGGTTCATTTGAATCAGCTCATTGAAATGAACCGATTCACTATTCGGATCTTCGGTTCACTTGCTGAGTCTACTGATTGAAGAGCTTAGGTGGTGCGCATGCGCGGATGCTTCGATTCACTCGCTGAGTCGGCTCTTGGTACATTGTCTGAGCTCTCTGACTGAGTCAGGAATGAAGGGAAGCATTGTCTGTTGTGCATGCAATGCATTGTTACCCACGGTGACAGCAGTCTGACAGCAGTACAACCAAGTGAAGTGAATGCACAGGGAAAACTGTATGTGCTAAGTTGATAACAGATTTTCTAATAAACCTGAAGAGAGATTGTCACCCTGTCGTATCCGTCCTGCCACCGCTCCGTCCCCTTTGACTATAATGGGGACGGGGTGGAGCTCCGGCGCAGTACGGCAGTTCGCGATGAGAGGCCGCCGGACTAAAAAGTTGGACATGCAGTACTTTTAGTCCGGCGGCCTTTCGCCATGCACTGCCGTGCTGCACCGGAGCTCTGCCCCCGTCCCCATTATAGTCAATGGGGACGGAGCGGCGGTCCGGCGAAATAACGGCAGGAAGGATCCGACAGGGTGAATAGCCTGTCGGATCCGTCCTGCCGCTAGTGTGAAAGTACCCTTACAATCTCATGGCTTCTGAGCAACAGATTGCGTGGTCTTCACGGTCATCTGTCACTTCTCTTATCTCTCTGCTCCTGTCCCTTAATCTTATCACTGCTGCAACAAAAGCATCAGCCTCAGTGTAAACTGTTCTAGAGTCTGACTGACGGTTCTTTTAACTCAAAGAATCGAATGAGTCTCTAAGTCGGATCTTTAGATTCTTTTAATCCTGAGACTCATTCGATACTTTCTTAGACTCCCTGTACTTGTGTCAGTGACTCAGACTCAGAGCTGCTAGTGCTTGCCTTACCTCAGCTCTGATTGGTTGGTGGGTGGAGAGGGGAGGGGCTGGCAGAAGCAGCTTCCACTCTAGGATCAGATTACACTCCTCCCGAGTTCCTCCCCTCCCTGCTGCCAGCGTCTCAGCTATTGTGTGCTAGGTCAGACTGAGCTGTTTCACTTGGATCAGCTCAGTCTGAGGAATCAACTCCTCCGGTTCAGTTAACTGAATCGACTCAAATGAACGATTTGTTCATGAACCGAACATCACTAGCAAGGAATAATCAATTGCCCCTCTCTAGCAATGCAATAAAGTTCAACTCAAGTCACTGACAAATGGGAGGGGGGGATAAAAAAATTAAATTTTTCATTTTTTTATTAGAACTGTCCGGACCCCCCCAGGGTCCGGGCCCCTTACTGGGGTATCGGCTGTATCCCCCTGATAGCGGCCCTGCCCCTGAGATAGAAGCACCAAGACAGTTGTCTGAACAAAATTCACTCCAGCTACTGATTTGTCTTGTTTGCCAGTCAATAGTAGGGTTATGCTTCATCAACCACGGTAAACCCAGAACCATCGGAGCAGGCAAGCCCTTCATAACAAAACAAGAAATGGATTCAACATGTGAATCACCCACCCTTAACTTAATGTCATGAACGATATGAGTCAGACTCTTTTGTGAGAGAGGGGAGGAATCAATAGCAAACACTGGTATCTCTTTATCTAAAGTGCTAGTTCTAAAACCAAGATTTTGGATGAACTGAAAATCAATAAGGTTTACCCCCGCACCACTGTCAACAAATACCTCGAAATCACAATTTCCTGAGTCTAGCGCCACCATGGCAGACAGGAAGAAACGGGTACTGCAGAGAGAATGCATATTTGCTTGCTCAGACTCCCCATTCACACTGCCAGAGTCAGGGAAGTCTTTTTTTTCTCTTTATGTGAATACCTCCGTAGTTTTTCATTACCGCTTTGAGGTTTAACAAAAGGACATGCACAAACAAAATGACCTTCTTTTCCACAGAAGTAACATAGCTTATTCAACTTCCTAAAATCCCTATCACCTGAGCAAAAGAAAACCTGGCCCAACTGCATAGGCTCCTCTCCTGCCCCTGATTCAAAAGTCATCTTACCCCGGGAACTAGGTGGGACGGATACACTTACAAACGGGACCCCCTGCTCGAGAGGAATCTTATACCTTTCTCTAAGACGTCTATCAAGCAGCACTGCCAAAGACATGGCTGTCTCCAATAAATTGGGATACATATGAAAAGCAAGGGCATCTTTCAACCTCTCAGATAGCCCCTGACAAAACTGACTCCGGAGTGCAGGATCATTCTACCCCGAGTCAGTTGCCCATATTTTAAATTCTGCACAATACGACTCTTCAGTACGTCTTCCCTGTAACAAACTGCGCAGCTTAGATTCAGCCATAGAGATGCGGTCTGGGTCATCATAAATCAAGCCCAAGGCTCTAAAAAATTCATCCACCGACTGGAGGGATAGTAAACTGGTCGGCAGAGAAAAAGCCCAGGACTACGCGTCCCCTTTGAGCAGAGATATAATGATCCCCACTCTATGATTCTCGTCACCAGATGACATCGGCCACAGGTGGATCCAGCTCAAATCCAAATCAAAACAAACATGTGCAGCCAGTCTGACAGATCTCCGCACATTCACATGGCAAGGTGTGACAATAACCCATTAAAGAGTTCCTGCTTTACCTTCAACATAGAGCCTCGTCTCATGTGTGTGGGGCTTGCTATACGCTGTATACTCCCCTGGCTATAACCCCTATCTCTTGCAATAGCTGTTCCTGGTTTCTGTGGTGGTTACGGTGTCGAGCGGAGTGCTTGGAACCTTCATGAAGCACTAGGAGCATCCATCAACGGAGGTACCCAGGCGGGGTGCCAGGAGATCCGTTACAATCCCCGACTTACTATCGGTGGTGTGGGTGGGGAGCAAGAAAACGTTCTTTTGTCTTTTACTGGTAGTACCAGATTTCTCCTGTCTGCTGAGGTGGCGCTAGAGTCCAAAACTGTGGAAATCAAAGTATTTATCGACAGTGGGGCAGGGGTTAACCTGATTGCTGGACCGTTCGTTCGTATGCATGGTTTGACTAATAGTGCACTAGAGAAAAGTATTTCTGTCTTTGCAATTGATTCAGCACCTCTTACCCAAAAATGCCTGTCGCAGGTGGTGAATGACATTCATTTTAGAGTGGGTGATTTTCATTAGGAATCTATCTCGTTATGTGTTGGAGGGTCTGCCTGCTCCATTGGTGTTAGGTCTACCGTGGTTAAGCAAACATAACCCTACCATCGATTGGCAAGCGAGACAGATTCTCGATTGGAGTGAATTTTGCATAGACAACTGTCTTAATACATAATTCTCTGTGGTGACCACTAAAGCTGTACCCTCCTTCATTTCCGAATTTTCTGATGTATTTTCTGAGAGTGGTAACCAGGAGTTACCTCTGCATCGGGAATGTGATTGTTCCTTCATTCTTATTTCCGAAGCTAAACTGCCCAAATCTTGGTTGTATAATCTTTCGGAACCCGAAAGAAAGGTTATGTGAGAATATACAGTTGCAATAAAAAGTATGTGAACCCTTGGGAATGATATGGATTTCTGCACAAATTGGTCCAAAAATGTGATCTGATTTTCATCTAAGGCCGAATGCACACGGCCGTGGCCGTGAGCGGTCCGTGGTATGCCAGCCTGGATTCCTGCTGACAGCAGGAGCGCACGGCGTCATTGGTTGCTATGCCGCTGTGCGCTTCATGCCGCCGCTGCACTACATTAATACACTCGTGTAGATCAAATTGGTCATAAAATGTGATCTGATCTTCATCTAAGTCACAACAATAGACAATCAGTCTTCTTAAACGAATAACACACAAAGAATTAAATGTTACCGTGTTTTTATTGAACACACCATGTAAACATTCACAGTGCAGGTGGAAAAAGTATGTAAACCCTTGGATTTAATAACTGGTTGAACCTCCTTTGGCAGCAATAACTTCAACCAAATGTTTTCTGTAGTTGCAGATCAGATGTGCACAACAATCAGGAGTAATTCTTAACCATTCCTCTTTACAAAACTGTTTCAGTTCAGCAATATTCTTGGGATGTCTGGTGTGAATCACTTTCTTGAGGTCATGCCACAGCATCTCAATTGGGTTGAGGTCAGGATTCTGACTGGGCCACTCCAGAAGGCGTATTTTCTTCTCTTAAATCCATTCTGTTGTTGATTTACTTCTATGCTTTGGGTTTTTGTGCTGTTGCAACACCCATCTTCTGTTGAGCTTCAGCTGGTGGACAGATGCCCTTAAATTCTCCTGCAAAATGTCTTGATAAACTCGGGAATTCATTTCTCCTTCGATGATAGCAATCTTTCCTGGCCCTGACCCAGCAAAGCAGCCCAAACCATGATGCCCCCACCACCATACTTCACAGTTGGGATGATGTTTTGATGTTGGTGTGCTGTGTCTCTTTTTCTCCACACATAGTGTTATGTGTTTCCTCCAAACAACTCAACTTTGGTTTCATCTGTCCACAGAATATTTTGCCAGTACTGCTCTGGAATATCCAGGTGCTCTTGTGCAAACTGTGAACGTGCAGCAATGTTTATTTTGGACAGCAGTGGCTTCCTCTGTGAAATCCATTCTTGTTTAGTGTTTTATGTATCGCAGATTCGCTAACAGGGATGTTAGCATATGCCAGAGACTTTTGTAAGTCTTTAGTTGACACTCTAGGATTCTTCTTCACCTCATTGAGCAGTCTGCGCTGTGCTCTTCCAGTCATCTTTACAGGATGGCCACTCCTAGGGAGTAGCAGCAGTGCTCAACTTTATCCATTTATAGACAATTTGTCTTACCGTGGACTGATGAACAGCAAGGCTTTTGGAGATACTTTTATAACCCTTTCCAGCATTATGCAAGTCAACAATTCTTAATCGTAGGTCTTCTGAGAGCTTTTTTGTGCAAGGCATCATTTACATCAGGCAATGCTTCTTGTGAAAAGCAAACCCAGAACTAGTGTGTGTTTTTTATGAGATGTGCGCCTTAAGTCCATTGGCTCGCCAGTCCAGTGCAGATGAGACCTTTTTTTATATGTGTTTTTTATAGGGCAGGGCAGCTGTAACCAACATCTCCAATCTCATCTCATTGATTAGACTCCAGTTGGCTGACACCTCACTCCAATTAGCTCTTGGAGATGTCATTAGTCTAGGGGTTCACATACTTTTTCCACCTGCACTGTGAATGTTTACATGGTGTGTTCAATAAAAACATGGTAACATTTAATTATTTGTGTGTTATTCGTTTAAGCAGACTGTGATTTTCTATTGTTGTGACTTAGATGAAGATCAGATCACATTTTATGACCAATTTGTGCAGAAATCCATGTCATTCCAAAGAGTTCACATACTTTTTTTTGCAACTGTATATCCGAAAGTTTGGCGAAGGGAAATATCAGACCACCCAAATCCCCTGTAGCTGCTGGCTTTTTCTTTGTCAAAAAGAAGGATAGTACCCTTAGGCCATGTCTGGACTTCTGTGAGCTCAACTGTATTACCGTCCATGATCCTTACCCTCTTCCTTTAAGGCCTCATGCACACGACCGTTGTGTGCATCCGCGTCCGTTCCGTCATTTTTCACAGTTTAGCGGAGGTCCCATTCATTTCTATGGAGCTGTGAAAAAAAAATTAAAGTCCTCATTTTTTTTCTCCGCGTCCGTGATTCCAGCCCGTCAAATAAATATAACCTGTCCTATTCTTGTCAGTGGAAAACGGAGAACAGACCCATTCAAGTGAATGGGTCCGTCAAAAAAAACGGATGCACAACTCATATGTCATCCGTTTCGTGTCAGTTTTTTTCTACAAGACCTTGGTGCAATAAAATTACACTTTTCATTAACCTTCCTCTTTTTTCCCGTCAGATAGAAAAAAAGGAAGACACAAGGAAACACAACTGAAGCAAAATCGGACACGGACCACTGAAGCCCAAATCACTGACAGTGAAAAAACACTGTGGTGTGCATGAGGCCTAATCCTGGATTTGTTTAATCAGATTGCCGTTCCCAAGGTGTTCTCTAATTTGGATCTGAGGGGGACTTATAATCTGGTAAGGATCAAGGAGGGTGATGAGTGGAAGACTGCATTTAATACCCCTGTGGGCCATTTTGAGAATCTGGTCATGCCTTTTGGGTTAAACAATGCTCCAGCGGTTTTTCAACACTGACATCTTTCTTAATCTAGTGGGGAGGTTTGTTGTCTGTTGTTTATTCTCCCGATATGGAGACTCATCAGGATCATGTGCGACAGGTGTTACAGATCCTGAGAAAGAATAAGTTATATGCTATGATGGAAAAGTTACTATTGGTGGTGTGTGTGGGGAGCAAGAAAACTTACTTTAGTCTTTTACTGGTAGTACCAGATTTCTCCTGTGCCGATATGGCGCTAGAGTCTAAGGAAGTGCAGTTTAGGAAGTGCAATTCCTGGGGTACCTGCTCTTATCCTCAGGTTTTCATATGGATCCCGAGAAAGTTTGTGCCGGGTTGGACTGGGATCGACCCGAAAATCTGAAGGCGCTTATGCGATTATTGGGGTTTACCAACTACTACTGTAAATTTTATCCTGAACTATTTAACTGTGGTTAAACCTTTAACAGACATGACTAGGAAGGGTGCTTGATTTCTGATTTGTTTTGGTCTGATGCGGCATTGCAAACCTTTTCAGCTGTGAAGGAGTGTTTCGCTTCTGCCCCTATTCTGGTGCAACCGGATGTGTCACAGCCGTTCCTTGTGGAAGTTAACAAGTTGACGCATCCGAGGTTGGGGTAGGAGTGATCATGTTGCAGGGTCCTTCACCCAGTAAATGGTGCCCATGTGCATTTTTTTTTTTTTACAAACTTTCGACTGCTAAAATAAATTATGACATGGGTAATAGAGAATTGCTGGCCATTAAGTTGGCTTTTGAAGAATGGTTGGAAGGAGCAATCCATCCTATTACTGTGCTTACTCATCACAAAAATCTGGCTTACTTGGAGTCGGCTACCAGATTTAATTTAATTGTCACATATCGCCCTGGGGTTAAGGATGTCAAGGCTGATGCTTTGTCGCGTAGCTTTCTTGGGTCTAGGTGATTCGGAAGATCCTGGTCCGATATTGTCTGAAGGGGTAGTTATATCCGTCCTATATCCCGACTTGGAGGCAGAGGTGTTGGAGGCTCAGGGAGATGCACCGGATTCTTGTCCTCCGGGGAAAGTGTTTGTTACACCTGAATTACGTCACAAGGTGCTCGAGGAACATCACTGTACTGTTCTCGCAGGACACCCTGAGAGCATAGCCACTGTTGACCTCATATCTCGTAGATTCTGGTGGCCGGGGTTGCGTAAGTGTATTGAGGACTATGTGTCAGCCTGTAGTACTTGTGCACATGCTAAGGTGACACATACTCGGCCTTAGAAACATAGAAACATAGAATGTGTCGGCAGATAAGAACCATTTGGCCCATCTAGTCTGCCCAATATATCTGAATCCTATGAATAGTCCCTGGCCCTATCTTATATGAAGGATAGCCTTATGCCTATCCCATGCATGCTTAAACTCCTTCACTGTATTTGCAGCTACCACTTCTGCAGGAAGGCTATTCCATGCATCCACTACTCTTTCAGTAAAGTAATACTTCCGGGTCTTTGCTTCCGATGCCCATCTCGCCCAGACCATGGACTCATTTATCCATGGATTTTATCACAGATTTACCTAATTCTTCAGGGAAAACTGTGATTCTGGTTGTTGTTGATCGATTTAGTAAGATGGCACACTTTATAACATTAACAGGTCTTCCCAATGCTAAAACTCTTGCACAGGTGTTTGTCGACAACATAATGAAACTACATGGTATTCCCTCTGATGTGGTGTCTGATAGAGGGACTCACTTTGTTTCTAAATTCTGGAAGGCGCTCTGTACTCGTCTAGGGGTAGAATTGGCCTTTTCTTCGGCCTTTCATCCTGTTTTGTCTCTGAGAATCAGGAGGAGTGGGCTTCGTTCTTGGCTTTGGCCAAGTTTGCTATAAATAACCGTAGACAGGAGTCCGCTGATAAGTCGCCATTCTTTGGGGACCCCATATTTGGCACTTTTTCTGATACTGAGACTTCTGGTGTACCTGAAGAGGAAAGATTTTCCTATTCTTTGTCATCTATCTGGCGGAAAAATCTAAATAATCTGAAAAAGAAGAGTAAGAAGTACAACTGTATGGCCGACAATCGACATATGAGTGGTCCGGACCTGAGAGTGGGTGATTCTGTGTGGCTCTCCACAAGAAACATTAAGTTGAAAATACCTTCTTGGAAATTGGGTCCAAGGTTTATTGGTCCATATGAGATTACTGCCATTATTAACCCTGTCGCCTTCCTCAAGCTTTGTAGATTCATAACGTGTTCGATAGGTCGTTGTTGAAGAGATATGTTGAACCTGTTGGGCCATCCTCCTTGCCCCCAGCTCCGGTCATGGTGAACGGTAATTTGATATTTGAAATCGCCAAGATAATTGACTCCCAAGTTCTCCGTAGATCCCTCCAGTATCTCATGCACTGGAGGGGTTACGGACCTGAGGCGAGGATGTGAGTCCCAGCGACCGACATTAATGCTAATCGTCTGGTGAAGGTCTATCACAGAGCTCATCCAGAGAAAGTTGGTCCTGGGTGTCCGGAGTACACCCGTAGAAGGCGGGGTACTGTCATGGTCACTCCCGGGCTAGAAGGTCAGAGAGGCTGTCTGCACGTGATGTCATCTTACAGCCTCTTTTAATTTCACTTTGTTGTTGATGGTAATGACTATACCTCTAGTCAGGTGCAGCATAGTGGTCATTACTATTTAAGTCTGGCTACTCCCTTCATTCCTTGAGGTGGATAGCTTCATTTGCAAGTGGAAGAGCTGGTGTGTGTTGACTCCTCTGATGTTCCTGCTCTTTCTTCTACTTCAGGAGTTAAGTGTCTCATTCCTTTGTTTTTGTTTTGTGTTGTTTCCCATGCCTTCTTGTATCTGGTCTGAGTCATGACCCCTGTTCCTACCTCAGGGTATTACAGGGTAAGTCAGGCTTTAGGTTCCAGTTAATGAACGATCCTACCACTGAGGTCCGTTCATTAGATTAGCAGTCAGGACTAGGGTTAGGATTCATTAGGTGGTGACCTTTTCCTCTCCCTAGCTTCTAGGCTGGATACCTTTCCCCTCCCCTCACTTGTGTTTGGTGTGGTGTTCCCTCCCACACCTCGTCGTGACAGGTGTGAATTAACACCAACACCACAAGGTGACTTTTTGTTTGATTATAAATGCTTGTTTTGTCACTTGTTTAAAGTGTGAATGAAGCACTGAACAGTTTGATCCAAAGAACTAGTTGTTGCCTCTATATAGCATCTGCTAATCCTGTCGACCAGAGCAAAAGCCCACAGCCCGTACAGCAATTTACGATCACATGTGGGGTGTTTCTGTAAACTGCAGAATCGGGGTAATAAATATTGAGTTTTATTTGGCTGTTAACCCATCATGTGTTACAGGAAAAAAATCTATTAAAATGGAAAATCTGCCAAAAAAGTGTAAATTAAAAATTTAATCTCCTTTTTCCTTTAATTCTTGTGGAACACCTAAAGGGTTAACAAAGTTTATAAAATCAGTTTTGAATAACTTGAGGGGAGTAGTTTCTACAATGGGGTCATTTATAGGTCGTTTCCACTATGTAAGCCCCACAAAGTGACTTTAGTTAAATTGAAGTGGTCCTTAAAAATGTGGGTTTGAGAAAAAAATAAAATAAAATAGCTTCTAAAATTCTAAGGGTTATAAGATCATAAAAAATAAAATTATATTTACAAAATGATGCAAACATGAAAGTGGACATATGAGAAGTGTAAAGTAATAACTATTTTATGAGGTATCACTATATGCCTTAAAAGCAGATAAATAAAATTTTTGAAAATTGCGAATTTTCTTACAAATTTTCTGTAAGTTTTGGATTTTTTAATAAACATAGGTAAATTATATCAACTTTTTCACTATCATGAAGTACTGAATCGGTTGGATAAGTAAAAGCATTCCGAAGTAATCACAACATAAAGTGACACGTCAAGTTTCCCAAAAAACTGGTCCTTAAGGTAAAAAATGGCAAAGTCCTTAAGGTGTTAAGTTTTATTTTCGGCCCTTGGAATTGGTTCAGGCTGACAATGTGGCTCCAAACCAGAAAAGGTTGTGCACCCCTTGTCTAGATCAAGCTTACAAGAAACAAATTTCCATTTTGGTAAAGTTGCTACACCTTGCTTTCACTCTATAATAAATTATTCTGATGATTGAAAAGTAATGCAAAACACAGTCTTGGTGACATATGTAATATAATTTACAGTTGATCTAACTTCTATTTGATTACCCAATAATTACTATAAGGCTACATGCACACGACCGTTGTGTGTTTTGCTGTCTGCAAATTGCGGATGGCGTCCGTGTGAGTTTCGCAATTTGCGGAATGGCACAGACAGCCATTAATATAATTGCCTATTCTTCTCCGCAAAAAGGACAAGAATAGGACAGGTTATATATTTTTTTTTTGCGGACCACGGAATAGAGCAATGAATGCGGACAGCACACGGAGTGCTGTCCGCATCTTTTGCGGCCCTATTGAAGTGAAGGGGTCCGCGTCCAAGCTGCAAAAACTGTGGCTCGGATGTAGACCAAAACAACGGTCGTGTGCATGTAGCCTAAGACTGCAAAGTCACAAAGGTACTTTGTTTATTATAAGCTCTCACTTTGTTTTAAATTATGAACCTCAATAATAAAATGTTTTATTGTGGATACTGCATACTTTATTCATTTACCATTTCCTTATGATTTACTCATACTACGTAATGCAACTATCACATTTAGAATAGAAAATCATTAGGGTACTTTCACATTAGCATTAGAGGAATCTGGCAGGCATTTCCGTTGCCAGAACTGCCTGCCGGGTCCGGAAATCTGTGTGCAAACGGATACCATTTGTTTACAGATCCGGATCCGTTTGACAAATACATTGAAATACCGGATCCATCTCTCCCGTGTCATCCGGAAAAATGGACCGAACACTTGGTACCGGATCTGGCATTAATACATTTCAATGGAAAATAATGCTGGATCCAGCATTCCGGCAAGTGTTTCGGAATTTTGGCCGGAGAAAATACTGCTGCCTGATGCAGTATTTTCTCCGGCCAAATACCATAAAAGTGACTGAACTGAAGACATTCTGATGCATACTGAATGGAAAGAGAAGGGCGGATTTGTCCCATAACTGAGCTGATCTGAGTCTCTGGACCCCATATACTATAATGGAATGAAGTAAATTTGACTCCCCTACAAAAATTATTCCCTGTACAGAACACATCCAATTATAGTATATGGAGTCAGGAGTCCGTAGGCTCAGTTCAGCTTTAGTTATGCGACAAATCCGTAATTTCCTTTCTTCTGCTCCTATAACGGAGCAGAAAAAGGGAAAGACCAGAGCAGATGTGAGACCTGCCTTACCCAGTATAATGTATTGCTCAATAAATAAAAAAATGCAATTGTTAACAATGACAATAATACCAAAAAATAAACTCAACGCTCAGTGTAACACTTGTGTAACGTGACATATTTATGCTCAATTGTAGGCTGTTGTACTTTTGTTATAAACCCCATTTTTTTTATAGGTGAAGGCAGTAGTGAATGACCTTCAAAAATACATGGCTACATATCTGTCACAACCAGACAGCTGAGAAGCTCTGACAGAAGCCTTTCAGAACCTCCTCCTTGAGTTTTATTTGTTTTTGGTTTTCAATTCCTCATCTCGTTAGCCTCTCTCAGCTGTCATGTAGTTGGACTGATTGCATCCCTTTAAATTCCTCCCCATAATGCATTAGTGTGCGGTTTATACAGCTTCCTGGAGTGTGTGTGCATGCTGATCCTATCAGTCTTCTACAAGTTAAGTGTTTTACATTCATTTGTGATTTTCTGTTTGCTGCATCCCAGGTGACCCTGACTCCCTCCGTGTCTAGTGTAGAGAGCCGGTGGTCGTGTCCCTTCACTATTGTAGGGTGTTCAGGTGTTATATAGTCGAGGTACGAGGATATGCGATCATCCACCATTGGGATTATTGCATAGGCTGAGCAGTAAAGGAGAGAGCCAGGTCTGATGCAGGGGTCTCCCTTTTTGTTCCTTAGGCCTCATGCACACGACAGTATTTTTTTGCGTCCCGCAAAACGTTGTTCCGTTGTTCCGTGATCCGTGGCCGTTTTTGCTTCCGTTGCGCTTCCGTGTGTCCGTGTTACCGTTTTTTTTGCGTCCCGTCAAAAATCCAAGAATGGTGAAAAAAATGGCATTTTACTATCTCCACCCAGGATACTGGTATAAATCAGGGGCACCTGAGTATGCATTTGTGGCCATTTTCTGTAGTCTTTCCAGAGTACAGAGGTTATTTTGGCTGCTCTCTTTGCTGTTTCACCATGTCTGATTCAGAGGAAGAGGTCTTAGTGCATTGGCTCGTTTCTCGGCAATGGGGTCCGCGCCCTCCTTTGTTGAATGATGAACCGACTAGAAGGCGACGTTTTTGGGTCCATCCGATTGTTTCCAAACGCTACCGGAAAGGACACTTCCATACCCTTTACCAAGATCTGCGGCTGCATCCAGAGAAGTTCTTTGCCTTCTGTCGGATGTCAGTGGGTACCTTTGACCAATTGCTGTCGTCTCTACGTACTGTCCTTACCTTTATGGACACCAATATGAGGCGCAGCATTTCACCTGAGGAAAGGCTCATCGTCACGTTGAGGTAAGCAGTATTGTACTTGTAAAGTTTCACCAGTAATGTGCACTGCTTGTGTCAGGGGGAACATGTGCTAGAAAATGGCTGCTGTGAAACATGTGCTACTGTTTCCTGAAGTCCCCTTCTTTTTAAATCCTATTTTTCTTGGGGGTGTTTTTCTTTAGATTTAACCTCTTGAAAACCTGCGACATATGATTCTTTTCTTTGGGGTTAGGTTTATTTTCGCAGCTTTAAAACGTGTGTTCATCTATAAAGGGCTCCAGACACTCCATGATTCGTCGCCATTCGCCTGTAGTTTGTTTCAAATTGTGTTTTTAGTCAGTCACTCAGCCATGTTACTGCAGGCTGTTACATGCCTTTTTTGGCTTCTAGACAATTTTCCACAAATACAGGTGTATGCGTTTGTGTTTAGGAGTGTGTGAACGAATTGGGTCACTCTGTCAGGTTCGCTAGCAGCGTGTACCACCCTATTAGAAGTCTATATCCCAGTCTGTTCACTTTTATTGGGGATTGTGCTGCTGCCAACCCCTCAGATTTAATGTTCCCATAATGGCTATTGCTCGCAGATTTCTTACCTTGCACATGACTATCTGCATTTTTTCCAAAGGGTAGAACCAGTGTTTATGTTAAAATTTCGTGTTAGTACTGCCCTTACCCCAAATGATGCTCCGGTATGGTTTGTATTCCCCATTGCCAATATAATTTAGTTTAAGGATCCATGGACATGTTGCAGAGTTGGCAAGCCGTTTTCAGACAGAGGTGCGACTGGTCATCCATCATTTGGCTACTTTACTGCCAAAAGCACACCAGACAATTTTGCAGGAATACTGTGGTACAATATGGTTGGGCCTTTTGGTTTTTAACCATTTGCTAGACAATGCATGAATTAATTCCATGCCGCCTGTTGCTTGAATTGTGTGCTTTTGGCAGAGCAATGCTATGTAAAGTCTAGGGTGTATATTTGTTATCCCTTGAATTTACAATGGGTGTGGCCGCACACAGAGAGGCCCTTACCATAGGTTACGCTCCACTAGACATAGTGTGGTTTTAAATAATGTAGTGTATAGAACGTTGTTAAGGAATCCAGACTCTGTTGTTCCGTTACTTATTTTTTTTATTTTTCTCACAACAGATTCCTTGCCACTGGGAACTCGTTTGCATCCCTGCATTTCGAGTTTCTATTAGGAACCTCCACGATCTCGAGAATTGTTCGACACACTTGCCAGGTCATCTGGCAGCAGCTCCGAGAGACGGTGATGCCGCAACCCAAGGTGGACGATTGGCTTCGGATCGCTGAGGGCTTTCAAAATTCAGCGCAGTTCCCAAACTGCATCGGGGCAATGGATGGCAAGCACATCCGTGTGAAGAAGCCGCCACACTCAGGGAGCCGTTTCTTCAATTATAAACAGTTTTTCTCGGTAGTGCTGATGGCTGTTGCTGACAGTAACTACCGGTTTATAATGGTAGATATTGGGTCCTATGGAAGCACTGCGGATGCTCGCATCTTTAGTGCTTCTAGAATGGGTGAGCGGCTTCTTGCCAACCAGCTTGCCCTGCCCGAGTCCAGAACACTGCCCGGATATGCCCGTCCGCCGGCTCCATTTGTCATCGTGGCGGATGAAGGGTTTGCATTGACTCCACATGTTATGCGGCCCTTCCCAAAGCGTGGTTTGGATGTCAGGAGGCGTATCTTCAACTACCGGTTGACTCGTGCCCGTCGGTATGTGGAGTGCGCTTTCGGGATACTCTCTAGCAAGTGGAGGGTGTTCTTGTCATCCATACAGATGGATCCGGAGAATGCTACCCTGGTGATTCAAGCTTGTGTTGTTCTGCACAACTTCACCAGGATTCACGAGGCTTCCTCTTCTGTAGACTTGGAAGATCTTCCAACGTCTTCAGATTTGGGCTTGGAAAGGACCCTGCATAGACGACCAGGGACTGCAGGCATTGCAGTTCGTGAACTCTTTGCAGACTACTTTCACAGCCCAGAGGGGTCCTTGCCATGGCAGAGGGACGCTATTCGTGGCAGTTTTTGAAATCTTCTGGGCTCGTTAGTTTTTTGTTATTTTCTAGATAGATTACTTGAATTTATTGTATTAGTGGAGTGTAGGGACTCGCAAGGTAATGAGGACCCTTGACGTGGGCTTGCGGGCTGAGATTTTGTGGACATCGCATATTTTATTTAATCTACACATTTAATTTAAATGATGCTTTGGTCTAAATTTATTTAGACTATTTCATCATTAAACTAGTATTTGGTCCATAAAATTTTCTAATACCTCATGTTGAAAGTTAATAAATTTAAAGGTGCGGTGCATCTTAATAAAGTGTTGCATGTGTAGATACTGTGTGTGTGTTTTTGGGCATGATACACCAAATGATAAGGTTAATGGTTTGTGGAATGTTAGAAAATAAAACCAGACACATTTTTAGTGCACAAAATAACTTTTTTCAAAAATATTCAGCACCAAAACAGGTTAGAATCAATATTTTTGACAAATAAACACAACCAAACAAATTGAAACAGAAAACCCACCCCCCAAAAAAGAAAATCATAACTCAAAGAGGTCCTGGGTGAAAGACCCTGCCGGAAAGGAGGACCGTGGCCTTCCTTGAGCCTGCTGTTGTGGGACAGTGGGCAAATTGCCCTGGAAAATGGGCTGTGATGCCCCTTGCAAATGGCCATGGGGTGGCCCGTACTGGGGGTGTGGGGCAAAAGAAGGCGCCTGAGTTGGTTGCCTTTCCCGTCCAAATTGGCCGGCCTCTTGGGGTTGCCCCTCTTTTTCAAGATCCACCATCCATCTGTTCAAATGGCCCAGGATGTCCCCATGATTTGGGATGGCGAACATCTTCATGACCACCGCTATAGAAGCCACGCATGCGTTGTGGTCCGGTTCCGGCACTTTTTTCAGAAGGGGCGCCAATCCGCGAAGCATCTTCTCCTCCACTCCGTCACTCCGCCTCTGTGCCAGAAAATCAATGACGCGTGCGTCAATAACCTCCCGACTCTCTGGCACAGAGGTGGAGGGAGGGACTTGGCGGGGGCATCTTCGGTGCGGCTGCCTGACACGGGGTGGACTGGGCTGTTGGTGCTGGCCCTGTGACGACTCCTCCGGCTCCTCTGCTGGCGTCGGTTCCGGACTAATTGCAGGGGAGAAAACAGCTGGGGTTTCACTTCCATCTGTCGACGACTCCACAGAGGGTTCCAGACTGTCCACAGTACTGTTTTTCAAAGACATGTAAAAACTCAATTAGATATCTCTTTTTAAATTTAACAGAAAATAAACAGTGATATTAGGTGTGATCAGCTGTATACAGACACTATACATATGGAGTGGCTCGAAACAACATAATGTAAGAGAATATGCAATAAACACATGCATCTATGTGCACAGTGCAATTCCAAAAGTATTTACAATATATAGGGCAAGATGGGTCACAACTGGTAAAGCGCAAATGGTAATGTAATGGTAAAACATGGTTTGATGGTTGAAGCAGTCCAGCGAAAGAAGAGGAATATTCATTCCAGGCACCAAACCAGTGCGGATATTGACGCCATCTCACCAGTATGTGGCCTGCTTCAACCATACCAACATACAAGAGGTAGGGTCTAACTGGTCGAACTTATTTTCCAGCCAAATAATAACATGTACTGGGCCACAAATGTGCATGATGAGAGCAGTCATTCAGAGACGGGTGGTCAAGCCTAGAAGGAACATCATTGGATTCTGTTTTTTTTTTCATTGAACACAAACAAACCAAGGAATCAATGTTGGTCCTGGTGCCATACATTGAAAGCAATGTGAATGACGTGGCCAATACCAAATGGTGATCAAATTCCGACATGTCAGTAAAAAAAAGGAATCTATATGGGAACTATAAAAGCACCCGCTAATGTCAAAACTGATATACTAATCTGGACTTGCATTAAAATGGGAGACATGCACCTTTTGAGGTATAAATGACCTATCCCTATGCAAAGTTCCAAAGATTATTGTGGTATAAGACCAACAGGAGGCAAACACGCAGAACATCTGTATGATGAGATAATGCGTGCGGAGCGCACGTGGCTTGTCGTTTGTGAAATCCTTTCATTATTAAAAACATCTATGTTCTGGGACCTGCCCAAAATTGATGCAGCAGGAACCAAACAGAGAGGGGGGGGTGCTATATGAACACTACACGTGTCGTCTCATCATACAGCTCAGCAGCGGGTTTGAATGGGGGCAATCTTTCACATAAAGTGATGGACACAACCAACCCCAGGCATGTGCAAACTGATGCCCACCATCTGATGCACAACGACAACTCCAAGCAGGACTGGTTAACTTACAGGTATTCAGGCATGCTTGGCGTGTGCCTTCAAAAAATGTGGGATTGTGACATTTTGTACATGGCTGCCCCACAGAAAGTAGATGCCTTCAATAGTACAACAGAAATGAAGCCATTACTTTCGTGTACACATTAGCTGAGGCATACACAATTGAAAGATTAAGCACAATGAGAAATGGATCAACAAATCATAATTTACTTACGGCCTCAAGTCCATTACGGGTCGGAGAAACTGCAACTGGGCAGTATATATGTATGGCCTCTTCCGGGAGGGACCCTCTCCACTACGGCCCTTGCTGGAGACCTCTCGCCGAAACTGGTCCCGGCAACTGGCCCAGCGAGTCTTGGTTTGTTTCACTGTTCATAATGAAGCAAAAAAAAATAAAAATCACAAAGGATCCAAAGAAACCAGCATAAAATGACATTTTTCAAAAAAGGGAGCAAATGGGGAATAACAAGGTACCAAAAAAAAAAGGACCAAATAAACAGCACATGGTACAGTCCAGCAGGTGTCTGGATACTAATGCAGACGGACAAGATGGAGGAGACTAGTCGTGTAAGCCTTGTGGCCCTAACTTTAAAAATTAAAGTGTCGGTCACAACTCTAAGATGCTCAAATACAAGGACATGTGTCTGTGACAAAAAGGGCACAAACATGTGATTAGAAACATGAGAACTGTATGCCGGAGCAAAGGGAGGGACAGCCATTTACACTTAGAAATGGTGTTGTATGGAATGTAATAGACGTCACTTTAACAAAGCATGTGCGGCCCTTTATGGAAAATGAAGCTGAACTGCACAGAAAACACTATTGGAAACTCAGGGTTAAAATCAAAATCTGGTTGCTATCCAGTGGGCACGCACAGCACAACTACATTGCTCTCACTTACCTAAGTCGGCACGGCCTCTGCTATCAGCTTTGGCCCAATCATTCTTTCGGAGGCTACGGGCCACCTGCTCCCACGCAGCATCCTTTCTGGTCCGATCCAGATATATATTGCTGCGCGTGTCCCAAATTTCTGGCCTCTCCTGGACCAGGGTGATAAGCTTTTCCACATTCCACCTCAGCATTTTCTTCTCAGTGAAAAATTAATGGCTGCCTCACCACACAGAGAAGCTTCCAGACACAGGTGGCTAGAAATTAGCATAATCTGTGACCCTAAACTTCCTGTACATTTTTTTTTTCAAATTTTATTGCCACAACTTTTGCCAGACAGAGTGCCCATGGCAAATGAAATAAATAAAACGGGCGCGGACGCGGACGCGGGTGTCAAACGGGTGTGCAAACGTGTTTTTAACGGCCCCATTGACTTCAATGGGGCCGCGATCCGTTAGCCGTGAAAAAAATAGGACAGGTTATATTTTTTTCACGGCCTCGAAACACGGGTCACGGGCGCGGTGTAAAAACGGTGCACAAGCCGAGTTTTCAACGGCCCCATTGAAAGTCAATGGAGCCGCAGAAAAAAACGGCTAACGGCACAACGGCCACGGGTGCACACAACGGTCGTGTGCATGAGGCCTTAGGCAGAGCATTCCACAGTCTCACTGCTCTTACCTTTTTGCTGTGGAAAAAGGTGCTCTGACTTTTTGACTCCCTTTTAGGGTTCATGCACACAAACTTATTTTCTTTCAGCTTCCATTCCGTTTTTTTCCCGGACCGTATATGGAACCATTCACTTCAATGGGACTGTAGAAAATACAGAAGTTACTCTGTGTGCATTCCATTTCTGTTTGTCCGCATGGCCGTTCCACCAAAAAGTAGTGCATGTCCTATTATTGTTCGCAAATCACGGTCTGAGGCCCCAATCAAGTCAACGGGTCCGCAAAAAATTCAGAACGCACACGGAACACATCCGTATGTCATCCGTATTTCGCAGATTCAAACTGTAGAAATTCTATACCCAGCCCATATTGCTCATGTGTTTGGTGATTAATAAGTTACTGTTTCTGTATACGATCTGCAAAAAAAAACAGATCAAATACGGAAACCATGCGGATATGTTTTGTGCAATAACGGAAGGGAAGATGGCTTAAATCAGGTACCTTCCGTGACGTCACTTCCCGTTTTCGCGTCCTCAAGGAATCCAGACCGCGGAGCCTCCGGTAAGTGGTCCTGGCTGGGTAGCTGAGCCCTATCATCAGTGCATGCACCACTGCTTCTCTCCCCACGGTCATAGCAGGTCCGGTCGGCGTCTCCTGCGTCCCCCCGCAGTGAAGCCTGGGACCCGACGGAGGGGGGGGGGTGGTCGGTACGGCAGCACTGGGGCCTAGTTGACGCCGCGGTCCTCAGGTGAGGGACAGGTTCCCTGCAGATATGGACTCCAACTGTCCGGTCACCTCCTGTCTTCCTGGGCTTGCGCCGCTCCTGCTAGCCATGCCTGGTCCTCCAACGAACACCCCAGCTGTCCCTGTCACTCAGGGTCAGCATGGGGGGGGGGCCAGGCTGTTCCCGGGAGCTTGGGGTGGTTAGCAGGCAGGTCGGCGTGTCAGTCCTCTGCCAGCCGGCCCGCTGCGGGCAGCGCTCCTCTGTTCCCCACAGATCAGGGGGTGGGTTCTGCCGGCCTGCGGCGGCCTCGACCATGTTTTGTTCTCGGAATCTCAGGTTTCACGTTTCCAAATCGCATGCGTCATGTCTTCCCTGAATCGCTCAGGTTATGTTTTTTCCAAATCGCAGGTGTCATGCCATGTCTTCCCTGAATCGCTCAGGTTATTGATTCTCCAAAACGCAGGTGTCATGCCCCCAAAAATCGCATGTGCCATGTCTTCCCTGAATCGCTCAGGTTATGTTTTTTCCAAATCGCAGGTGTCATGCCATTTCTTCCATGAATCGCTCAGGTTATTGTTTTCTCCAAATCGCAGGTGTCATGTCCCCAAGAATCGCAGGTGTCATGTCTTCCCTGAATCGCTCAGGTTATGTTTTTTCCAAATCGCAGGTGTCATGTCACGTCTTCCCTGAATCGCTCAGGTTATGTTTTCTCCAAATCGCAGGTGTCATGTCCCCAAGAATCGCATGTGTCATGTCTTCCCTGAATCGCTCAGGTTATATTTTTTCCAAATCGCAGGTGTCATGCCATGTCTTCCCTGAATCGCTCAGGTTATGTTTTTTCCAAATCGTAGGTGTCATGTCACGTCTTCCCTGAATCGCTCAGGTTATGTTTTCTCCAAATCGCAGGTGTCATGTCCCCAAGAATCGCATGTGTCATGTCTTCTCTGAATCACTCAGGGTAATGTTTTCTCCAATTCACAGGTGTCATGTTCCCAAGAGTCGCTTGTGCCATGTCTTCCCTAGGTGGCTCAGGGCTCAGGTTCCCTGAATCACTCCGGCGGTTGCCTCCCCTTAGTCACTTAGGGGTAACGTTCCAGGTCTGGTGTGTTTCCTGAATCGCTCAGGCCTGGTGTGTTCCCTGAATCGCTCAGGTCTGGTGTGTTCCCTGAATCGCTCAGGTCTGGTGTGTTCCCTGAATCGCTCAGGCCTGGTGTGTTCCCTGAATCGCTCAGGTCTAGTGTGGTCCCTGAATCGCTCAGGTCTGGTGTTCCCTGAATCACTCAGGTCTGGTGTGTACCCTGATTCGCTCAGGTCTGGTGTGTACCCTGATTCGCTCAGGTCTGGTGTGTACCCTGATTCGCTCAGGTCTGGTGTGTACCCTGATTCGCTCAGGTCTGGTGTGTACCCTGATTCGCTCAGGTGTGGTGTTCCTGGTTCACTCGGGTATCAGGTGCTCCCTGTTTCGAAAAAATAAATAAAATAATGTTCAACAGGTTGTCTCCCCCGAGGTAGGTAGTCTGAGTCTCGCGGTTCCCTTCGCGCCATAGGGGCCGGTCATTCATACTCATCGCCGGGTATCGTTCCAACACAACTTATTTCTCCACGTAAACAGAGCCTCAGGCCTCCAGAGCTTCAAGCAAGCTTCTATCGTGTCACCAGGCTCCTCCTTGTGCAGGTAGGTTCAGCCAGAGGCTGCTGTTGCACCTTGTCCCGGCATCAAGCATGTCTTCTCACGAGCTTCCGTTCATAGGTTTCTGCTCACCTCTGAGAATAGTAGCGTGAGTCATTCGGGTAAGTATCAAGTAAAACACATTTCCGTACCAACCCGTCCTCTGACGGGTGTCGTCTTGTTGTCCGTAGGGGGGGGGGGGGGATTTTTATTCATCTGTTGTTGTCATACCACCTCAGGCAGCGTAAAGATGTCTCAGGCTCCAGAAACCGACGATAGCCTATCTTTACCCGGGACTTCCGTGTCAGGGCGGGCCAGCAACCCCTCTCTGCGAAGCTGGACCATCCCGAAGCTCATTGCAAAGCTCAACAGGAGGGGAAGCCGTCATCCCGCTTCCGCGAGGAAGGCGGAGCTGTACCGCCTCCTGATGACAGAACCAGAGGGCCCCAACGACCAGCCCTCTCTGTCGTCTATACAGCTGTCCATTCTGCAGTTGCAGGCTACCATTGGCAGCCTGGCAGGTTCAGTGGCAGACATACAGACCAGGATGGGGGAATCGGAGTCCCGGCCTCCGGCGGCACCACCTTCCCCAGCCCCTCCTGCCTTGCCTTCCACGTCTCAGGACGCAGCTGCAGGTACGGTCCGTGCCAGCCCCCAGATTGCCCCCTCGCACTTCATCCCCGAGAACCTGAAAAGGGACATTCTGGCAGGGAGGGACATCAACCTGGCGTCCATTCTCATTGCGTCCCAGGACGTGTCAGAGAAAAAAGTGATCAGTTGCGGGTAGATCTCGGTAGTTCTCAGGGCCGAACCGAAAACTATCGATTCCGGAGTTCGTCCTGGCTTTTAGCCTCTATAGGGACACCATATGTGGCGTCCAGCCACAGAGGCGGGAAGAGATGGACTCGTACTTGTACCAGGTCACCGACTTGGGGTACAAGTACGGCGGGACCAACTTCTACGATTACCACCGGTCTTTCTCGGCCAAGGCAGCCGCAGCCCTCGCCCAATTTCAGTTCCGCACGGACTGGGCCAATCTAGATATGGAGCTGTTTTGTCGCCATTTTGCAGGGTTACAGGCTCCAACTTGCGCAGCGTGCCAGTCAATTCAGCACACCGCCGACTGGTGTCCCAACCTCCCCAGCCCGGGAGGGTTCCTTGCCAGGCCCCTCTGGCACCCAGCGGTTCCAGGGCTCCACCGATAAACTGGGTAGGCCCATCACATACCTGGGGCAGAGTCAGGTGTGCAATAATTTCAATGCGGGGGGTTGCAGTTTCAATAGCCGTTGCGCATTGCACATCTGCTCCCTCTGTTTCAGGGCCCATCCCCGCCCCAGCTGCCCCAAGAGACAGCGAAAGAACCTATGACTGACCGATGTTAACGTCGAGCTCCTGGGCGTCCTTTTGCAAAACCACCCTGATCACCAAGCCGTCCAGTTCCTGCTCACCGGTTTCGAAAGGGGTTTCCATACGGGCCTCATTGCCCTCCCCCAAGTTTCCTGGGAGGGAAGGAACCTGCAGTCAGCTTGTCAAGATCCGGCGGCGGTGGCCACCCTCTTGCAGGACGAGGCCCGGAAGGGTTTTCTGCTGGGCCCGTTCGAGGCCATTCCCTTCAGCACTTGGAGGATAAACCCGATTGGTTTGGTCTCCAAGCAGGCCTCTAATAAAAAGCGCTTAATTTATGACTTGTCGGCTCCACACATGTCACCTGTCCCCAGCCTCAACTCCCTGATCCGGTCAGAGGAGTTCTCCATGTCATACGCGTCCATTGATGAGGCCATCCAGTACGTCCTGCTGGCCGGGGAAGGGGCTTGGCTGGCCAAGGCCGACATTGCAGACGCCTTTAAACTACTCCCCATCCTTCCCCAGTTGTGGCAGTATTACGGGTTGCATTGAGAGGATGGGTACTATTTTGCCAATCGGCTCACCTTTGGGTCCAAGAGCAGCCCGTGGCTGTTTGACAGGTTCGCCTGTGCGCTGCACTGGATCCTGGCCCACCACAGGGGTCTGGACATGGTTATCCATTATTTTGATGACTTTCTGATCGTGGAGAGGCCCCAGGGTTCCCCCTCGGGGTTGGCAAGCCTGCTTCAGCTATTCGCCAGTCTCGAGGTCCCTGTGGTGTCGGCTAAAACAGAAGGTCCGGGCACCAGAGTCACCTTCTTGGGCATCACCCTGGATTCGGTCCGCATTGAGGCCAGCCTCCCCGCAGCCAAGCTGGCCAAGATCCAGTCCGCCGTCTCCTCCGCGGCCTCTTCCAGGGTCCTGTCCAAGCGGGAGCTCCAGTCCCTGCTTGGATTCCTCAACTGTGCTTTCAAGATCATGCCCCATGGCAGGGCCTTCACTTCCCGGCTCCTCAGTCTCCTCCCGACAGCCCTGGATCAGGACTCCACCATCCAACTAGACAGACAAGCCATGGCGGATCTCCAGATGTGGCAGGCTTTCCTGGCCGGGTGGAATGGTATCTCTTTGTTTGTACCATCCCCGGATTCAGCGCCCCCCACGGTCTTCACCGATGCCGCAGCCTCCTGCATCTTCCATCCACAGTGGTTGGTCGGCGGTTGGCCGGTGGAGCTCATATCCGAGACTGAGGCCATGAAATCCTCCCCGCTGTTAGAATTGTACCCAATTGTGGCGGCGGCCCAGGTGTGGGGTTCTCTCTGGGCAAATAGATCGGTTATCTTACAGACTGACAGCCAGGTCCTAGTAGAGATCATATCCAAAGGGAGGGCAAAGTCCCGCAGGATCATGTCCCTTTTGCGTAGACTTGTGTGGCTGTCCTTGTCTTTCAATTTCCATATCGTCCCGGTCCATATTCAGGGGGCACAGAACGTAGCAGCGGACGCCCTGTCTCGTTTTAATTATGATGTCTTCTTTCAGGAGCTCCCAGAGGCAGACCCCGTCGGTGTTCCAGCTCCGCCGTTCAACTCCCTCCTGTTGGACTAGAGCCCCTGATAGCGTCTGCATGGTCATTGGTCCAGCGCTCGCTAGCCGCCAACACCGCCAGGAACTATGACGCCGGGTTCAGAGTTTTCAGGGAGTTCAGTGACACCCATCCCCGGGGGGAGGTGGACGAGGTCACGTTCATCATGGCTTTCATAGCCTATTGCCACACGCACCGGCACCTGTCAGTCAACACCACCTGTATTTGGCCGGCATTCAGCACCACCGGATGCTCGGCGACCCCTCTGCCAAATCCATATTTTCCAATCAGGCCATCAAAGCCACCCTCAGGGGCATTCAGAAAGCTAGCACGGTGGTCCAGGTGTGCAGGCAACCGGTGTCGGGTGAGCTTTTCCTCAGATTGTCCGTACCCCTAGACGGTCTCCCTTTTGGGCAATTGGCAAGCATCATCACCAAAGCGGCCATGTACCTAGGGTTCTATGGGTTCCTTAGGCCCGGGGAGTTCACCTGCGGCACGGTCGGTCGAGCGACCCTGCTCAGGTGACATCTCACCTGGCACGCGGACCACTTCATACTGTCCATCCCATCTACCAAGACCAACCAGGCAGGTCCTCCCACCGAGGTGGAGTTTTTCCCTACGGCCAAGTGTTGGTGTCCCGTCAAGGTGCTACAGGAGCTTCTGGCCTCCCTCCAGTCTTCCGCAGCAGACGAACCATTGCTCCCAGTTAATGGTAGGCCCCTATCTTCGACCCAGTTTGTCTCCAATATCCGCACCCTGGCGGCAGGACTGGGGTATAACCCCAGCACGATATCCGGACACTCTTTTCGCATAGGGGCCGCGTCCGCAGCGTCCAGTCATCAGGTTCCGGCGCACATCGTCGAATGGGTCGATGGCGGTCATCCTGCTACGCAAGGTATATTCCCAACCCGCGAGTTGAGATCTCCAGAGCCTTCCGTTCACTGGCTTTATAGGCATCACCATGTTCCAATAAATACTTGTACCCTACACCAGGTCAGTTCTCTTTTTGCCCACTTCTCTAGGCCTTACCTCGTCACTGGCGCCGGGCACACTCCAGCCAGTCAGGTTAAGGCAGCACATAGGCATGCCTATTCTGTTCCTCGGTTAAGCTCCTACCACAAATATTTAAGGCTGCTTGCAGCCTGTAATTGTGGGCGAAGCGCCCTCCTGCATTTAAACCCCCGGCTACAAGCAGGAGGGCACCCGTTCGTTGCCCCTCCCTCCCATCCCCTTTCTCAGTCATTTCCTCCTGGGTGGCCCACTTCTCTAGGCCTTACATCGTCACTGGCGCCGGGCACACTCCAGCCAGTCAGGTTAGGGCAGCACATAGGCATGCCTATTCTGTTCCTCGGTTAAGCTTCTACCACAAATCATTTAAAATAAGAAATATAAAATGAAAATAAAATGAATTCCCTTTCTGTTTGCTATATATAGGGTTGTAGTTTCTAGAAAGCAATCAAAAGGGGAATTCTATAAATATATAATATAATATTCTAATACATATATTCCTTATAACCTCATTAGATCTAATTTATAGTCTAGTACTACATATTATATTGATATGAAGATATTGTCTTTATAGTTCATAAATGTTGTCTAGCGGAAGCCCGGGCAGCCAAATTACAGCACACTGATTACCACGTAGGACGCCGAGACTTTGCTGTGTGCAAGCAGCGTTTTGGTGTCTGCCTCCAGAGCAGAATGGAGGCTGAACGGAGGCAAACTGGTGCATTTTGAATGGATCCTTATCCATTCAGAATGCATTGGGGCTAAACTGATCCGTTTTGGGCTGCTTGTGAGAACCCTGAAATGGATCTCACAAGTGGATCCAGAAACGCCAGTGTAGCCTAACACATGTATCTCTATTGAGTATAGACTCTTGATCATCATTGAATGTACATTATCATCAATACAAAGGAGACCCAGAAACCAACGTATTGGGAATACAGATCAATGATATGTTTACACAGTAATACAGAGTATCTATTGTACAGTGTTCATTTTAGGACATGGTCAGATATCATAGTCAAGTATCAAAATAATGCCAATGTAACACCTGACCCTGACACCTGACTCTGACACCTGACCCTGACACCTGACCCTGACACCTGACTCTGACACCTGACCCTGACACCTGACCCTGACACCTGACTCTGACACCTGACCCCTGACCCTGACACCTGACCCTGACACCTGACCCTGACACCTGACCCTGACACCTGACTCTGACACCTGACTCTGACACCTGACTCTCATATGTGAGTTTGACTTATGCTCTTCATAGGTCAGGGTCAAAGTGAGAAGGAGTTCTAGATAAACTATGTATTTGTCTGCTAAATCACACAACCAAAGTGTGTCTATTGCTGAGCTTATAACTCTGTGTCAGGCAAGCTGGTAGCTCAGTGGTAATGCTGCTGCCCCATGTCCAGGCTTTCTGAGTTCAAAACCCCTTTCAGCCTTACCTTTTATTATGCCCTAGATAAGAGGCAAATTTAAATGATGTGTGACGCTGATGTCTCACTTCCTTCAGTCGTCAGTATCACAAAACATTTTAGGTTTACTGTGGTTTTTGCTATACTACATCTCATAGATCAAAATAATCCCCATCTTTGCTGTCTAGAGTTATAGCTCAGTGGTAAGACACTTGCTTTGCATGTAGTGTTTATGGGTTCAAAACCTGTCTCAGGCTTTTAATAAAATTAATATTTTATATTTTATTGAGCTCTAGATCAGAGACAAATTCCAGTGCTGTGTGATGTAAGTAGTCCTTTTTATTTTATTTTATTAAGAGTACATGGGCAGCACTATGGTAAAGGGGGCCCTGTATACAGAGCTGTATCCTGGATTATACATATCTACTGTATATATGTGTATTATACACACAGTGTGCTATAGCTTCATCACACTGAGATTTGCTCAAAAAGCTGATATACATGTCACTGCTTTATCCACAGACACAATATATGGTCATACAGATGGCAGTACTATGTGATAGCTTCTTAGAATAGAAACCATGTGGTAATGTCATAGCTTGGAGGTTACATTAATGGCTTTGCTTGTTGAAGTCCCCAGAAAGACATATGTATTTTTTCTTTAATAGCATATACTATAATAAATAATATGTCATTAACCCATAGGATACCAGTGCTGTACATGTATGTCGCTGGAAACACGGTCACAAATCCCAGCACCATACAGGTACAGCGCTCTGATCGGGCGGCACAGGAGCTACTCCCTCCCGATCAGCTGCAGGGGTCCGGCAGGCACTAATAGTTGGACCCCTGCAGTATGCACCGGCATCGGTGAAAACACTGATGCCGGCTCATTAACCCTTGCACTGCCGCAGTCAGCGCTGACGGCTGCATGTGCGGTATCCCCATGGTGCTGTGATGTCAGCCTGCTGTCTAGCTCTGTCAGTCAATGGGGGAGGGGTGTGTGTGCAGAGCACAGGGTGTTATAGAGCATTAGAGAATAGGGTTGCCACCTGTACAGGTATGACCTGGATTGCAATCCTGTGCCCGGGTACAAGCCTTTCTCAGACCCAGGCACAGAATCAGCTGTGAATGATGGTGGCGGCGGCTGGGCACAGGGAGATGACCGCTTCCATTGTGGAAGCGCTCATCGCCATAGTCATCTGTATCGCCGTCTGCAGGACAACGATACAGACGGCAGTGCTGCGGCAGGGGAGGGAGAGGCGTCTCTCTCTCCTGTTCCTCTAATAGGCTGCGGGCCTTGTGCCTGCAGCCTATCAGAGGCCGGTGCAGGCGGCGCGATGACGTCATCACGCCGCCTGAGCCGTACAGCGCGGGACACAGGCCGGGAAGAGGCCTGCATATCGCATCGTTGGAGGTAAGTAAAAGGTTTTTTGTTATTTTTTTAGAGAAGAGAGGCACCTGAAATTGGCACATATGGGGGAAGGGGTGGAAAGAGGCACCTTATACTGGCACATATTGGGGAGGAGGAGAAATGAGGCACTTGAAACTGGCACATATGCGGGAAGGGGGGGGAGAGACACCTTATACTACCACATATTTGGGTGGGGGAGAAGAGGCACTTGAAATTGGCACATATAGGGGAAGGGGTGGAAAGAGGCACCTTATACTGGCACATATTGAGGGGGGAATGAGGCACTTGAAACTGCAATATATGGGGGGAAGGGGGGGAAAGAGGCACCTTATACTGGCTCATATTGGTGGGGAGAAATGAGGCACTTGATACTGGCACATATAAGGGAAGGGGGGGAAGAGGCACATATTGGGAGAGAAAAGATGCACTTCTTACTGACACATGGGGGCATCTATGGGGGGCACTTCTTACTGGCACATTATTTGGGGGCTTCTACTGAGGCCACAAAGAAGGAGTATTTTATATGGGGGGCTAAGTGTATTACTAGTATTATCAGGGGGTTAATCTGTTTATGCAGTATAGTATTGGGGAGCACAGCGGCACAGTATTGGGGTAGTAGGATGATTTGTCCAGAAGATGGGAGGATGATGGAAAAGTAGTAAACTGAGATCTTTTTTTTTGTTGTTGTCAAACTGCAGAGATGAAAAATGGCGAAAAAAGGGTAGTCTGGTCTGAAGATCTGAAAGGAGAAGATGAGAAAAGAACATCTACATCAAAGGAGACGTCACTGGATGTAAGAGGTATGGGGTGCTGTATTTCTGTAGTGACGGGATCAGGGGCGTAATGATCGTGGTGCGACAGCAACCAGGGGTGGAGGTGGGACATGGGCGTGGCTGGAGGTGGGACATGGGTGGGGCCTGAAAGGGGCCCTCCCTCCCTTCTGTTCGGGTTTGGCTTAGAGAAAAGATGGAAACCCTAAACGCCATGCGCAAAACCCCTAGCATGGTACAAAGAAGTTGCGGTCTACTTGGTGCAGGTTGCCATGTACAACTCTTTTGTGCTGTCCCGGAGCGCTGGCAGCACAGGGACATTCCTCCAGTTCTATAAGGGCAGTCCTTAAGACCATAATCTTTTCTGACCAGGAAAGAGCAGGCCGGAGTACCTCAGGAACTGGAGGCGCCCGGATCGTCCCGGCCAACACTTTCCAGGTGTGGTTCCCCCATACTGGAAAGAAGGGTTGGTCCCAAAAAAAAAAGTGCAGCATGTGTAACAGGAGGGGGTAACGAAAGGACACCACCACTCAGTGTGAAACGTGTCCCGATCATCCAGGCCTCTGTATTGACGGTTGCTTCAGGGAGTACCACACTTACATGGAGTACTAAATTTATAATTCCCTTCCCCCATTTTAATTTATTTCTCCACAGTCTTCACAGGAATAGCTGCAAAGTGGAGGAGAAAATTCTAAATCTCCTTTTTTTACACTAACATGTAGCCCCTTTTATTTCATTTTTACAAGGGGTAATAGGAGAAAAAGTGCCCCAAAATTTGTAGCCCAATTTCTCCGGAGTAAGGACATACCCCATATGTGGACGTAAAGTGCTCTGCGGGCAAACTACATGGCTCAGAAGAGAAGGAGCGCCATTGGGATTTTGGTTGTCCAAAATCCCAATATCGCTCTTTCTCTTCTGAGCCGTGTAGTCACCCGCAGATCATATTACGTCCACATATGAGGTATTTTCTGACTAGGGAGAAATTGGGCTATAAACTGTTGGGCGAACAAGTTTGTTTGCTCCACCATCAGATTCACAAATTGTTCACTGAAAAAAACTAAAAATGTCATATTTAGTGAAGCCCACTGTGCGAATCTGGATTCCTGGTTGGCCAACAAAGTCAGGAATCAAGGGCTCAAAATCCTCTGGGGTACTCCAGCCAAGTTCACCGGTAGAGGGCTCAGGTGAACTTTCCTGGTGGGCCGGAAAACTAGTACGAGTCCCAGGGCTGCTCATACTAGTGTGGGCCACAGGGTTCCTGGCACAGGGGGGGGGGTTCCTGGCTCTGCCTGGCGGCGTCTCCGCCACCTTGGAGCTCATCATCATCACTAGATGATGAGAAGAGGATGACAACAGGAAAGTGGGGTCATCCTTGTCCTCACTGGGGCTCTCGCAGTCGGAGAGCAGCTGGGCGTACGCCTCCTCGGCCGAGAACATCCAGCGGGCCATCTTAGAATGCTAAAGGGGAGTGTGTGTGTGTGTGTGTAAAACTTTATTTAGTGTGTGTGTGTGTGTGGGGGGGGGGGGCGGTGTGTTTTTATGTATACCCTACCCTAACCCACCCTAACCTAACAGAATCCCCGAAAAATTGCTCACAGCCCAAAAACTCACTGATCAGCGGTGGGGTGGGCGATGCGCTGACAGTGGCCAGGCGCTCTTTTACAGCTAAGAGTGCCGGCCACAGTCAGCGCACCTACAAAAAGAAGAAAAAAGGAATTTCGCCCCAAAATATGTGGGTGGGAGGAAAGCTGCAGCACCCCTGGGGGGATGGGGGTCGCACAAGTTGCTGTGGACCCCAGACACCCTCAGATCCGGGTGCTGCACACAAAAATTTACTCTTTTTTTTTCCACTACCCCTACCTAACCAAAAGCTCTCCCTAAATGTTTATATGCCAGATGGCACTTTATGTGGTCTCAGGGGCCACGGATGGCGGAGGATCGTGTGGGATGCAGATGGACCGACACAGGGCTCCTCTGTCCTTACTCACACAAAAGTCTGTGGGCGGGGACAGCGTAGCTCCAGGATGTTATCTCCAGGTCAATCCCTCCAACCAATCACAGGTGATCCTCACCCTCATCCTACATCACCGCCACCTCACAGGATCTACGGAGGGTGATTGGTGGTGTATATTACACCACTGATCACCCTCCTATTTCGGGTCACCGGAGACCTGAATAACCTGGAAATTATGCAAACCGCAGGTCTGAATTGACCTGCGGTTAGCAGCGATCGCCGATATAGGGGAGGATGGTCACAGGACCCCCCCTCGGCATTGTCACAGGGTGCCTTCTGAATGATTTCAGCAGGCACACCGTTCGTAACACTGCCCGCCGCACAGCGGTGATCGGAAATACACAGGTACGCCCTGTGTCCATAAGAGGCTAAAGAGGCTCTGTCGCCAGAATCAACCCTATTAGACCATACGTACTGCCTGGTAGGGCTGATTATGCTGATTATGTATGATAAATAGCTGCAGAGATATCTGTGTTTTTATTCATATGCAAATAAACAATTTGAGCCCTCAGAGGCGGGGCTTAATATTCTGAGCAATGCTCTATCTATAACACCCTGTGCTCTGCACACGCACCCCTCCCCCATTGACTGACAGAGCTAGACAGCAGTCTGACATCACAGCACCACAGGGATACCGCACATGCAGCCGTCAGCGCTGACCATGGCAGTGCAAGGGTTAATGAGCCGGCATCAGGGTTTTCACCGATGCCGGTGGATACAGCAGGGGTCCAACTATTAGTGCCTGCCGGACCCCTGCAGCTGATCGGGAGGGAGTAGCTCCTGTGCCGCCCGATCAGAGCGCTGTACCTGTATGGTGCTGGGATTTGTGACCGTGTTTCCAGCGACATACATGCACAGCACTGGTATCCTATGGGTTAATGACATATTATTTATTATAGTATATGCTATTAAAGAAAAAATACATATGTCTTTCTGGGGACTTCAACAAGCAAAGCCATTAATGTAACCTCCGAGCTATGACATTACCACATGGTTTTCTATACTAAGAAGCTATCACATAGTACTGCCATCTGTATGACCATATATTGTGTCCGTGGATAAAGCAGTAATATGTATATATCAGCTTTTTGAGCAAATCTCAGTGTGGTGAAGCTATAGCACACTGTGTGTATAATACACATATATACAGTAGATATGTATAATCCAGGATACAGCTCTGTATACAGGGCCCCCTTTACCATAGTGCTGCCCATGTACTCTTAATAAAAAAGAGGACTACTTACATCACACAGCACTGGAATTTGTCTCTGATCTAGAGCTCAATAAAATATAAAATATTAATTTTATTAAAAGCCTGAGACAGGTTTTGAACCCATAAACACTACATGCAAAGCAAGTGTCTTACCACTGAGCTATAGCTCTAGACAGCAAAGATGGGGATTATTTTGATCTATGAGATGTAGTATAGCAAAAACCACAGTAAACCTAAAATGTTTTGTGATACTGACGACTGAAGGAAGTGAGATATCAGCGTCAGGCTGCTTTCACACTAGCGTTCGGGTTTCCGTTCGTGAGCTCCGTTTGAAGGAGCTCACGAGCGGACCCGAACGCCTCCGTCCAGCCCTGATGCAGTCTGAATGGAGGCGGATCCGCTCAGACTGCATCAGTCTGGTGGCGTTCAGCCTCCGCTCCGCTCGCCTCCGCACGGACAGGCGGACAGCTGAACGCTGCTTGCAGCGTTCGGGTGTCCGCCTGGCCGTGCGGAGGCGTGCGGATCCGTACGGATCCGTCCAGACTTTCAATGTAAGTCAATGGGGACGGATCCGTATGAAGATGCCACAATGTGGCTCAATCTTCAAGCGGATCCGTCCCCCATTGACTTTACATTGAAAGTCTGGACGGATCCGTACTAGGCTATTTTCGCACTTAGCTTTTTTTTGCTAAAATAATGCAGACGGATCCGTACTGAACGGAGCCTCCGTCTGCATTATTATGGGCGGATCCGTTCAGAACGGATCCGCCCGAACGCTAGTGTGAAAGTAGCCTAAGACATCAGCGTCACACATGATTTAAATTTGCCTCTTATCTAGGGCATAATAAAAGGAAAGGCTGAAAAAGGTTTTGAACTCAGAAAGCCTGGACATGGGGCAGCAGCATTACCACTGAGCTACCAGCTTGCCTTATATAAGCTTGTGATTTTTGTTCATCTATGTGATGTAGAATACAAAACCACAGTAAAGCTAAAATGTGTTGTGATACTGACAACTGAAGGACGTCAGATATCAGCGTCACACATCATTTAAATATTCCTCTTATCTAGCGCATAATAAAATGTAAACATTTTTGGGAGGCTGAAAAAGGCTTTGAACTCAGAAAGCCTGGACATGGGGCAGCAGCATTACCACTGAGCTACCAGCTTGCCTGGCACAGCGTTATAAGCTCAGCAATAGACACACTTTGGTTGTGTGATTTAGCAGACAAATACATCGTTTATCTATAACTCCCTCTCACTTTGACCCTGACCTATGAAGAGCATAAGTCAAACTCACATATGAGAGTCAGGTGTCAGGGTCAGGTGTCAGAGTCAGGTGTCAGGTGTTACATTGGCATTATTTTGATACTTGACTATCATATCTGACCATGTCCTAAAATGAACACTGTATTGGAACTGATCGTCTGTCTACATAATAATAACAAGCTTTACCTTGAAAAAGGAGATACGACATTTATATATTTAACTATAGAGACAATATCTCCATATCAATATAATACTGGATTATAAATTGATTCTAATGAGGTTAAAAGAAATATATGTATTAGATATTTATGGAATTCCCTTTTGATTGCTTTCTAGAAACTACAACCCTATATATAGCAAACAGAAAGGGAATTATTATACATTTTTTATTTTCATTTTTATATTTCTTATTTTAAATATGTCTGCTAGCTATTTTAGGGCTCTTTCACACTTGCGTTCTTTTGTTCCGGCATAGAGTTCCGTCGTCGGGGCTCTATGCAGGAAGAATCCTGATCAGGATTATCCCCATGCATTCTGAATGGAGAGAAATCTGTTAAGGATGCATCAGCATGTCTTCAGTTCAGGACCGGAACTTTTTTGGCCGGAGAAAATACCGCAGCATGCTGCGCTTTTGGCTCCGGCCAAAAATCCTGAACACTTGCCGCAAGGCCGGATCCGGAATTAATGCCCATTGAAAGTCATTAATCCGGATCCGGCCTTAAGCTAAACGTTGTTTCGGCGCATTACCGGATCCGATGTTTAGCTTTTTCTGAATGGTTACCATGGCTGCCAGGACGCTAAAGTCCTGTCAGCCATGGTAAAGTGTAGTGGGGAGCAGTATACTTACCGTCCGTGCGGCTCCCGGGCCACTCCAGAGTGACGTCAGGGCGCCCCACGCGCATGGATGACGTAATCGCATGGCACGTCATCCATGCGCATGGGGCGCTCTGACGTCATTCTGGAGCGCCCCGGGAGCTGCACGGACTGTAAGTATACTGCTCTCCCGCTCCCCACTACTACTATGGCAACCAGGACTTTAATAGCGTCCTGGCTGCCATAGTAACACTGAACGCATTTTGAAGACGGATGCTTTCAGTTCACTTGCGTTTTTCCGGATCCGTCGTGCAATTCCGGCAAATGGAGTACACGACGGATCCGGACAACGCAAGTGTGAAAGAGGCCTTAGCTTTATATCCGTATTCATCCATTGTGGGTTTTTGTTTTTTTTACCAATAAATTTATATAAGGAATAGGATAATGCAAACCCGACGATTCTAGGTGGTTCTAAGTGAAGTGTGCCTGTCTTTATTCAGTATATAATTCTAGGTTCAGCTCTCCAACGTTGCCTTTAACATTAGGTGACGCTCCGAGACAGAACCACAGTTAACATTAAACTAAAGTAACTACTGAGCCGCGTAACTTGAGAGATAGCTGTGAACTAACAACCACTAAAACACTACACAGTAACATGAGCAGAAGGCAAACACATAAATGATCCCTCCCCTCGATTTGATTGGTCAGATTTGAGTCATCACTTCCTCTGCCTATGATTGGTTCCTTGTGAGGGGCGGCGGAGCACTCTCACAGTGACTGCAAAATATATACTACTCTGTTCGATCTCTTAGTATCCCTTCGCGTGAGGAGAAATAGTCCATCTCTCCCGCCCTCTGGTTTCTTGGACTAGAGGTGGTACGCGAACAGCGAATTGTGAGTACTGTCGTTACTTTCACGTAATGGGAAACGGATGGACATAGATTGATTAAGGGGGCGTTTATGAACTCCATTATGCAGGAAAATAAGTAAATAAACGTTTCTATAAAACATGAGTGTTATGAAAGTTAGTCCTTATGCGTAATACAGGCTGAATGAAGGTTTTATTTAAAAGGTCAAAGCAAAGTTGCAAGACCTAATAGAAAATGTGGTGGTTTTGGCTACATAGAAGCAGCACGATAGGAAGGTAGCAGAAAGAGTGAGAATGGAGGGGAGTTGGATGGGGGAGGGGTGAATTGCTCCATTTCCCTCCCCCTCTTTCTTACTCTATGTCTCTCTCATTACATTGTAGCAGTTGAAGTAGTTACAATTGCTGTTTCAGTCTTGAAACAGACATCAGTATCTTCCCCCACCCCCTAAAATTCAGTCTGGAAGGGCCAGTCACTGGAGAGGACCCCCCCCCCAAAGTCTTACTGACTCCATTGCTCTACACCTTTGTTTTTTTCTTGACTGCATCCATCCGGCTTCTTCTGGAAACAGACTTGTTCATTACCAGCTCCATGAAATCCTGAAATGCTCCTGGATGTTGTTGACTTTGTAAAGAGGTAAATCTAATCTTTTTACTGCTGTACATGGCCTTCATTGACGCTAAATACATTGATCTAGCCTGATGGCTGCCTAATTTTTCTCATTTTTTTATATTTCTATGTACCAAGTAACACTTTTTTGGGCAATTGTTTCCATAAATGCAATTAATTCTGCTTTGGGCCTTGGTGAAACCGATCATATAATAGAGGAGGACAGTTGTATTTTTGTAAATAACATTCCTTCCTTGTAACATATGTTATCTGGCCTGAATATTGCTGCTCTAAATGGTTTTTCTTTGCACACAAGACTGTATTTAGAGCGCTAGAAACACTGGTTTGTTCCTTTTTAATATTTGTTTTGTACTCATTATTTTCTTAACACATGTTTTCCAAAGAATTTTGCTTAATGGGTTGGATATCAAATTGCTAATCTAAAGTATAAATTTAAATTTTTCCACCCCCAGAATAATCCAGGTTGTAATCTGTATTCTATATAAAGTCTTGCATTTTCCATTCTAAAATGTTCTGAGTAGTTTGTACGTGTGTATAGGGGTACACCAATTTAATGTTTTGTATTGTAGGTTGTGTTCTACAAGACGCATGGCAGGGGTGTAATGGTGGATAAGAACCTTTTGTCCATAAGGAATTGGTTCTTCCTGAGTGAGTTTGCAGGCTCAGTTTGTTGAAGGAGGGGAGGGATGAGAGGGAGGTGGTGTGGTTAGAGAGAGGAGGGGGTGTCTTTCTGTGAGCTGCAGAAACATCTGCTATGTGTTAACTCAGTAGAACAGGGACTTCAGCATTCATCTGACAGAAAAAAAGACATTTTGTGCGCTATGCGTAATATATGGCTATTTGTGTAACTATTGATACGCTATTGGGGATGCATTTTATTCTGTGATTATTGCCAGTTGCATTGTTTTTGTATTTTATAGAGTACACAGACACACTGTAAGTTAGAAAATGTATTGTAAGTTAGAAAATGGTTGAAGACTTCTTATAAGTTGTGGGTGGCACACTTAAGAAATTTGCCTTTAAGCCCTCATACACATTAATGTATTGTTGGCTGAACCTCCTGAGAACAGTGAGCTTGACAGTCTAAAGCTACTTTTACACTCGCGTTTGGTGCGGATCCGTCATGGATCTGCACAGACGGATCGGTTCAGATAATACAACCGTCTGCGTCTGTTCAGAACAGATCAGTTTGTATTATCTTTAACATAGCCAAGACGAATCTTTAACACCATTGATACTCAATGGAGGACGGATCCATTTTCTATTGTGCCAGATTGTGTCATAGAAAACGTATCCGTCCCCGTTGACTTGCATTGTGTCAGAACGGATCCGTTTGGCTCAGTTTCGTCAGGTGGATGTTTTGGTGTCCGCCTCAAAAACAGAATGAAGATGGAACGGAGGCAAACTGATGCATTCTGAGCGGATCCTTTTCCATTCAGAATTTATTATGGCAAAACTGATCCGTTTTAGACTGCTTGTGAGAGCCCCGAATGCATCTCATAAACGCAAAGCCAAAACTAGCGTTTTACTTTTCCGGCACAGAGTTCTGTCCTAGAGGCTCAATACCAGAAAAGAACTGATCAGTTTTATCCCCATGCATTCTGAATGGAGAGAAATCCGTTCAGGATGTCTTCAGTTTAGTCTTTTTGACTTTTCAGGACTGAGATAATACCGCCGCATGCTGCGGTTTTATCTCCGTCTGAAATTCCGGAACACTGCAATTTACATTTAAATGGATTAAAAATGCCGCAATGCTGGATCTGTCCTTTCGGAGACCTTTTAAAAATGTGAAAAAAATAGAAACCGATCGATTTGTCCGTAATGCTGTCCATTTGCATGCAGATTGGCGGATACGGCAGGCAATTCTGTCAAGCATTTCCGTTGCCGGATCACTCTGCCTTAAGTGTGAAAGTATCCTAAGGGTACTTTTACACTAGAGTTGTTCGGATCCGGCAGGCAGTTCCGGCAATGGAACTGCCTGCTGGATTTGGCAAGCCGTATGCAAATATGTTTTTTCCGGATCCGTTAGATGGATCTGGTGATATACCGGATCCATCTCATGCGGTGTTATCCGGATAACCGATCTGGTATTTTATTTTTCAAAGATCAAAAGCAAAAAATAGCTCCTCCTATGTCCCGTGGCATGTGCAGACTGGAAAATCTGATCCGGCCTTAATTAATATCTATGGAAATAAATGCTGGATCCAGCAAGTGCGGTAATGCTGCGGTATTTTGTCTGGTTAAATACCGTAGAAGGGACAGAACGGAAGACATCCTGATGCATACTGAATGGATTGCTTTCCATTCAGAATGCATTAGACAAAACTGATGCTTTTTTTTTTTTTTTTCCTTCCGGTATTGAGACCCTTTACCAGATTTAAATACGGGACAATAATAACGCTAGTGTGAATGTACCCTAAGGCTACTTTCACACTAGCGTTTTAGTTTTCTGATATTGAGATCCGCCATAGGGGCTCAATACCGGAAAAAAAAAACGCTTCAGTATTGTCCCCATTCATTGTCAACAGGGACAAAACTGAACTGAACGGAATGCTTCAAAATGCATTTCGTTCTGTTTAGTTGTGTTCCTACACAGGAGAGCCAACTGCAACATGTAGTTTGCTTTCAGTCTTGCTTCGCATCCCAGGACGGATCAGGCATGATTCCCCCAATGCAACAATAGAAAATGCATCCGTTCTCCATTGATTTTTCAATGACTGATCCGTCTTGGCAATGTTAAAGATAATACAATTCCATTCATAACAGATGCAGATGGTTGTGTTATCGGTAACGGAAGCGTTTTTGCTGAACCCTGCCGGATCCAGTAAAAACGCTGGTGTGAAAGTAGCCTACGGGTGAGGTCACCACGTTTATGCCCCCATTTGACATTTGTTAAAAATAAAAATAAAAAAAATAAATAAAAAAAACGCAACACATCACGTTCTTGTTTCCTGCAGTCTGGTTAAAAAAATAAATAAATATATATAATTACTTTTATTTACAACGGAATTCTATGGTGAAGAGAAGCCACTGTATATGACTATATGACTTTCACCAGGAAGTGGCGGAAGATATAGCTGAAGTCTATGGCAGCCTGTAGCTAGTGTAGGCTTCAGTTTCTGGTGCACAGTAGCGTAGACATACACCTGATTGTGTGTGTGTGTGTATTTATTTTTTTATTTTTTTTTTAAGTGCAGGGAGATCAGGACTGGCGGATGGATCTGCTAGTCTTGATATATTTCCCCCATTGTGTTTGTTGGTTTGCTTTCGGTTAGGTCCCATGCAAAAGACCATATCTGTTTTGTGGACCATAAAATGCGGATGCAGCCCACGTGCTGTCTGCATCTTATTTGTGAATCCACTGTTCTCAATGGGTTTGTGGTCCACATTTTGCGGACATAGGGCTCATGCACACGAATGTATTTTCTTTTCGTGTCCATTCCGTTATTTGCGGACAGGATGTGAAACCATTCATTTCAGTGGGTCCGCCAAAAAAACGGAAGTTTCTCCATGTGCGTATATCCGTTACGCAAAAGAATAGAACATGTCCTATTATTGTCCACAGTACGGACAAGGAAAGGACTGTTCTGTTAAGGGCCAGCTGTTCCATTCCGCAGAATGCGGAATGCACGTGGAAGTAATTGTGTTTTTTGTGGATCCCTTTGTTGCAGACCGCAAAATACATATGGATGTGTGCATGAGCCTATAGAGGGATATTTATGAAGTGTTGTGGAGGAAAGCTGGCTTAGTTGTTCATGGCAACCAATCAGATCTCACCTTTCATCTTTTTTAGAGCTCCTTTGGAAAATGAAAGGTGGAATCTGATTGGTTGCTATGGGCATCCAAGCCGGTTTTCCTTTTCACCAGTTTTGATAAATCTCCACCAGTCTTTTTGCAGAATGGACATATGGATGTGGAAAACACACAAATGATCCATGTGCTTTCCACATCTGTATGTCCACTTAACTCCTTCCCGACATGTGACGTACTATTACGTCATGGAAGTCATTGACTCCCCACATTTTGATGTAATAGTACGTCATGGTGATCGGGCGGGCACCGGAGCCCTGCGTGCCTGATCACTGCATAGGTCCATCAGTCCCTGATAGCAGGGCTCCTTCTGTATCCGCCGGCATCGCTGCTGTGGCGGGGACCCGATCGGTGACGAGGCAGCCCGATGTCGTGCAAAGGCTGCCCAATGCCTTGCACGGCATCGGGACCTGCCTTCTCCTTGAGCAACCTGTTAGCATATTACAGAGAGTAATACATTTACTAACAAGCAATGCATTACAATACAGATGTATTGACCCAGAGTTCGACAGAATGAAAGTTAAAAAAAAAAGTTTAATAAATAAATTAAAAATTTTCAAGTAAAAAAAAAAATATATATATTTTATAATAAAAAAGAAAAATGCATATTGGGTATCGCCGCGTCCAGAACTACCGGCTCTATAAATATATCACATGATCCACCCTGTCCGATAAATGCCATAAAAAAACAAATTAAAAACTGTAAAAAAATAAAAGCAATTTTTGTCACCTTGCATCACAAAAAGTGCAACACCAAGTGATCAAAAAGGTGTATGTCCCCCAAATTGGTACCAATAAGTCACCGCAAAAAAATGGCTCTCAGACTATGGAGACACTAAAACATTTTTGGGTTTCAAAAATGCTATTATTGTGTAAAACTTTAATAATTAAGAAAAGGTATACTAATTAGGTATTGCCACGTCCGTAACTATCTGCTCTATAAAATATCACATGACCGGTGTGAACCCTGAGGTGAACGATGTAAAAATTAAATAAATAAAAACTGTGCCAAAATTAAAGGGGGTTGTCTCATCATGGACCATGTGGGCATATAGCTAGGATATTCCCCCATTGTCGTATAGGTGCGTGGGACCCGCACCTACAGTACAGACCAAAAGTTCGGACACATCTTCTCATTCAAAGAGTTTTCTTTATTTTAATGACTGAAAATTGTATATTCACACTGAAGGCATCAAAACTATGAATTAACACATGTTGAATTATATACATAACAAAAAAGTGTGAAACAACTGAAAATATGTCATATTCTAGGTTCTTCAAAGTAGCCACCTTTTTGCTTTGATTACTGCTTTGCACACTCTTGGCATTCTCTTGATGAGCTTCAAGAGGTAGTCACCTGAAATGGTCTTCCAACAGTCTTGAAGGAGTTCCCAGAGATGCTTAGCAATTCTTGGCCCTTTTGCTTTAACTCTGCGGTCCAGCTCACCCCAAACCATCTCGATGGGGTTCAGGTCCGGTGACTGTGGAGGCCAGGTCATCAGGTGCAGCACCCCATCACTCTCCTTCATGGTCAAATATCCCTTACACAGCCTGGAGGTGTGTTTGGGGTCATTGTCCTGTTGAAAAATAAATGATGGTCCAACTAAACGCAAACCGGATGGAATAGCATGCCGCTGCAAGATGCTGTGGTAGCCATGCTGGTTCAGTATGGCTTCAATTTTGAATAAATCCCCAACAGTGTCGCCAGCAAAGCACGGTCACACCTCCTCCTCCATGCTTCACGGTGGGAACCAGGCATGTAGAGTCCATCCGTTCACCTTTTCTGCGTTGCACAAAGACACGGTGGTTGGAACCAAAGATCTCAAATTTGGACTCATCAGACCAAAGCACAGATTTCCACTGGTCTAATGTCCATTCCTTGTGTTCTTTAGCCCAAACAAGTCTCTTCTGCTTGTTGCCTGTCCTTAGCAGTGGTTTCCTAGCAGATATTCTACCATGAAGGCCTGATTCACACAGTCTCCTCTTAACAGTTGTTCTAGAGATGTGTCTGCTGCTAGAACTCTGTGTGGCATTGACCTGGTTTCTAATCTGAGCTGCTGTTAACCTGCGATTTCTGAGGCTGGTGACATGTGGTCCGCATGTGAGCCAGTTTCTTTGTAGCGCTTGATGGTTTTTGTGACTGCACTTGGGGACACTTTCAAAGTTTTCCCAATTTTTCGGACTGACTGACCTTCATTTCTTAAAGTAATGATGGCCACTCGTTTTTCTTTACTTAGCTGCTTTTTTTTCTTGCCATAATACAAATTCTAACAGTCTATTCAGTAGGACGATCAGCTGTGTATCCACCTGACTTCTCCACAACGTAACTGATAGTCCCAACCCCATTTATAAGGCAAGAAATCCCACTTATTACACCTGACAGGGCACACCTGTGAAGTGAAAACCATTTCACTACCTCTTGAAGCTCATCAAGAGTGTGCAAAGCAGTAATCAAAGCAAAAAGGTGGCTACTTTGAAGAACCTAGAATATGACATATTTTCAGTTGTTTCACACATTTTTGTTATGTATATAATTCGACATGTGTTAATTCATAGTTTTGATGCCTTCAGTGTGAATATACAATTTTCAGTCATGAAAATAAAGAAAATTCTTTGAATGAGAAGGTGTGTCCAAACTTTTGGTCTGTACTGTATATCGAGAACGGAGCCCCGCAAGGTGGTGGCTGGAGGACTCCGATCCGGCTCCCCATAGAAGTGAATGGGAGTGTACTGCGCATGCGCGTCCCTCGCTCCCATTCATTTCTATGGGGCCGACGAGCGATCTGCTATTTTCGCTGGACCCATAGAAAATGAATGGAGGGCGGCTCCTTTACTTGCAGGGCCCTGTTCTTGATATAAGTGCGGGTCCCAGCAGTGGGGGCATATCCTAGCGATATTGTCCATGGTGAGACAACCCCCTTAACAATTTTTTTTAGTCACCTTGCACCATAAAGTGTAATACTGAACAAAAAATTATATGTACCCAAAAATTGTACCAATAAAACTGGCACCTTATGCCCTAGTTTCCAAAATGGGGTCCCTTTTTTGGGGTAGTTTCTACTGTAAGGGTGCATCAGGGGGACTTCAAATTGGACATGGCATCTAAAAACCAGTCCAGCAAAATCTGCCTTTGATAAACCATATGGTGTTCCTTTTCTTCTGCACCCTGCCGTATGACCTTACATCCATTTACGACCACGTGTGGTATTTCTGTAAACCGCAGAATCAGGGTATTGAGTTTTTTTTTATTAAATAAGAAAATCTGCTAAAAAAAAGTGAAATTTAGAAATTTCGTCTCTATTTTCCTTTAATTCCTGTGGAACACTGTTCCACAGGGTTAACGAAGTTTGTAAAATCAGTTTTCAGTAACTTGAGTGGTGTCGTTTCTACAATGTAAACCTCACAAAGTGACTTCAGACCTGAAATGGTCCTCTTTTAAAAAGTGGGTTTTGGAAATGTTCTTAAAAATTTTAAGAATTGCTTTTAAGGGTACTTTCACACTAGCGTCAGGACCGCAAAATAGATACTGTTGTGTGCATGAGGCTTTAGTCACCTTCACACACACTTTTGTTCATGGTGTGTTTTTTGGAAAACGAACCACCAAAGAAAGAGAGGGGGAAAAAAAAAAACACTAGAAAACTCTAACATTTAATATATCTCACAGACTTGCATTTAACATCTGGAGCTGGCTTTTTTGCCTAAAGAGCTGCAAAAATCTCCAGGGAAAAAAACCCCCAAAAACCATAACTCCTTAAAAATTTTCAAAAAAAGCTGTGTGTGACACCAGCCTAAGGACTCTTTCACACTTAAGTATTTGGTCAGCAATTTTATTCAGTGATTGTGAGTAAATACCGTGAATGGTGTTTTTTACCTGAACCGGGTTTTGGCTCTCGGTTTCTGACTAAATGACGGATCTTAAGGCGGAAGATCTGGGAAACATGGGCGGTGTGTAAGGCTACTTTCACACTCGCGTTTGGTGCGGATCAGTCATGGATCTGCACAAACGCATCCATTCAGATAATACAACCGCATGCATCCGTTGCGAACGGATCAGTTTGTATTATCTTTAATGTAGCCAAAACGGATCTGTCTTAAACACCATTGAAAGTCAATAGGGGAAGGATCTGTTTTCTATAGTGCCAGATTATGTCAGAGAAAATGGATCTGTCCCCATTGACTTACATTGTGTTCCAGAACGCATCAGTTTCTTCAGACAGACACCATAGCGCTGCAAGCAGCGTTTTGGTGTCTGTCTCCAAAGCGGAATGGAGACTGAACTGATGCATTCGGAGCGGATCCTTTTTCCATTCAGAATGTATTAGGGCAAAACTGATCCATTTTGGACTGCTTGTGAGCGCTTAACGGATCTCGCAAATGGAAAGCCAAAACGCCAGTGGGAAAGAAGTCTCATCTGCTTCTTCTGAATCGACCACAGCTCCCATGACCTAAACTGACTGGATCCTAGAGATTTATAATAATCGGTTTCTATCTGATTGCAGACTGTACCATGATCAGATAAATATTATATCATAAGTTACTGTGATGCAGTGTTAGTTCAGGGGAGCTGCAGTTGATCCAATAGATGCCACTGACACATTTATTTTATGCACTTATATAACGCTGACATATTCTGGAGTGCTTTAGAGACATTAGCATCAAGCTGTCCCCAATGGGGCTCACAATCTAACTTCCCTTTCAGTATGTCTTTGGAGTGTGGGAGGAACCCACACAAACACGGGGAGAATATACAAACTCCATGCAGATATTGTTTGGTCAGAATCGAACCTAGAACCCCAGTGCTAGCCCATGTTTTCTGGAACAAACATGGGCGGGTGGAGGGTTTCTAAACAGATAATCGGCACAGTTTAGTGTGGATTTCTATGCTTTGCCACATGCGTTTTTTTTGGTGCATATTTTCCGCAGAACTCTTGCAGTGAAATAAGGGCAAAAATTGCCCAAAGAATTTATATGCTGCGGATTTCAATATCCACATAGCAGGTCAATTTCCTCTCAGAAAATTTTCCCCTCACCCATGACGGCACCCATGCGACTAGGACCTTCCATCCAGGACCGGAAACCTGAAGAGATAAAATGGTTCACACACCCACCACACCTCAGTCCAGGTTTACTGTCTTCTGACTAGGAGGTACCTGAACCGTTACTTTGGCTCTCACCTCAGGAGGCTGGGGAGGTCCAGGTCTACTATACTGTAAAGGGACCTATCCCTGGCGGCATCAGTCTCCTTGGTAGCTGCTGCCAGAGCCTGCTTTTCCTCCTGCCTCCTCTCAAGCCTCATTGGTGAACCGCAGTGGCTGTGCTCAGGCGGCTCTTGGTCCATTGCAGCAGGGTGCCTGGTGTCCCACTTCCAAGAAGGCAGCGCGCGCTTCTATTGCGTTCTGCGCATGCGCGCCTGGATGGCTCCTTCCGGCTCATTGATGTCATTTCCGGAAGCCGGGCCATTGGATTAGGCATTTTTGGGCCTAGGGGTTAAAAGGAGCTGAGACGCGTTTGATAAATTGGCAGCAGGAGAAGGCAGCCATCTTTGTGTGCACACAGTGCTGTGGAGGATCTAGGTTTCCTTTAGACAAACTTTGCAGCCACCTGCTTCTGTTTAGTTGTGGATGGGGTTCCCAACCCCGTCAACATACATAATAGAAATCACAGCCAGAAGATTTGTGTAAGTGGATTGTGATTTTTTATTTTATTTTTTTTATTCAGAAAAAATGTGAAAAGCTGCTTTCCTTGTGCCAACGTTTCAGCCGACAATTCAGCCTTAGTCGGGCACTACAATTGTACAATGGAATATAATCAAAGTAAGGTTTGTGTTGACATGCATCAAAAGTTATGCAGATATATAGCGTAAAGAGTCACTATGGAAAATATATATACATTCAAAATATGCCATCATAAAATAGTATTCTATGCCTAGGGGAATAAAACAGAGGAAAACAGCATGTCATCTAGGTACAATTGTGAAGGTAATAAAATACACAAGATTTAGATCTAGGTTTCCACCAGCATGTTGGAACCAGGTGATGCAGAATGCGTCGAGGCCCACAAGCCTGGTTTTGGTCCTGAGGAGTGGGGAAGCTTCACTAAAATAGCCAAAAAATCATCTCTACCATTCGATGATTTAGGCTGCTTAGGAGATCCTTTTGATTTAAAAAAAAAAAAAAGCAGATGTTTATCTTAGACACTCTTAGGAGTCTGCTTCAACAAGTCTTAGTCCGGCCATTGCTGTCTTTTGGGTCTCCAGGTCCTTAAGGCTATGGTTATATCAGCTGTAGGATCATATTAAGGACAAAATACCTAGAGAGGAATTACGGTCGTCCCCCACTACATTTTCTAAAGCCGCAGACTTCCTGGTGGACGCTTCTACTGATGCGATCTGCTTTTCTGCCAGAACAGCTGCCATGTCTAACGCAGCTAGACAGGCTATCTGGCTTAAATCGTGGAAGGGGGATCAGGGTTCTATTTCCCTGGCTTATTCTTCCCTTAGCCTGACTCCTCCTGCATTCGGGGCTCATTCCAATAGAGCTGTGGCGGCCTCTTGGGCAGAGGGTGGATGCTTCTCTGGCCCAGATAAGCAGAGCTGCTATTTGGAGCTCTCCCCATACCTTTTTTTAGACATTACAGACTGCATCTTGACTCGGATGCAGCATTTGGGAGAAAAGTGCTTCAAGCTGTAGTCTCCCCCACCCCCTTCCCCCTAAATTCTTTTTGTTTCCTAGTTTATTCTCGCATGGGTGCCGTCATGGGTGGGAGAAAACAATAATTACTCTTACTGGTAATTGTTTTTCTTGAAACCCATGACGGCACCCCAAACAATTTCCCTAAAAAAAAAGTCATTTTATCTCTTCAGGTTTCCTGTCCTGGATGGGAGGTCCTAGTCGCATAGGTGCCGTCTATATATTAATATATATTATTATTTATTATATTTTTCCCCTCATAGAGAAATCTCAAGTAAACTTATTTTTTTCTAATTCAATTTTCTGGTACTGTATTACATAGTAACATAGTACATAAGGCCTGAAAAAAATCACTTGTCCATCCAGTTCGGCCTGTCATCCTGCAAGTTGATCTAGAGGAAGGCAAATAAAAAAGGCGAATAAAAAATTCCTTCCTGACTCCAATCAGGCAATCAGAATAACTCCCTGGATCAACGACCCCTCTCTAGTAGCTATAGCCTATAATATTATTACACTCCAGAAATACATCCAGGCCCCTCTTGAATTCCTTTATTGTACTCACCATCACCACCTCCTCAGGCAGAGAGTTCCATAGTCTCACTGCTCTTACCGTAAAGAATCCTCTTCTATGTTTGTGTACAAACCTTCTTTCCTCCAGACGCAGAGGATGTCCCCTAGTCACAGTCCTGGGGAAAAAATATGATAGGAGAGATCTCTGTACTGACCCCTGATATTTATACATAGTAATTAGAGCTCCCCTCAGTCATCTTTTTTTCTAAAATGAGTAACCCTAATTTTGATAATCTTTCAGGGTACTGTAGTTGCTCCATTCCAGTTATTACTTTAGTTGCCCTCCTCTGGACCCTCTCCAGCTCTGCTATGTCTGCCTTGTTCACTGGAGCCCAGAACTGTACACAGTACTCCATGTGTGGTCTGACTAATGATTTGTAAAGTGGTAGGACTATGTTCTCCTCACGGGCATCTATGCCCCTTTTGATGCAACCCATTATCTTATTGGCCTTGGCAGCAGCTGCCTGACACTGGCTTTTGCAGCTTAGTTTGCTTTTTATTAATATTCCTAGATCCTTTTCCATGCCAGTGTTACCGAGTGTTTTACTATTTAGTATGTACGGGTGACTTGCATTATTCCTTCCCATGTGCATAACTTTACATTTGTCAGTGTTAAACCTGATCTGCCACTTTTCTGCCCAAGCCTTTAATCTATCCAGATCCCTCTGTAGTAGTATACTGTCCTCTACAGTGTTAATTACTTTACACAGTTTAGTGTCATCTGCGAAAATTGATATTTTACTATGCAAGCCTTCTACAAGATCATTAATAAATATATTGAAGAGAATAGGGCCCAATACTGACCCCTGAGGTACTCCACTAGTGACAGTGACCCAATCTGAGTATGTACCGTTAATAACCACCCTCTGTTTTCTATCATTGAGCCAGTTACTTAACCACTTACAGACGTTTTCTCCCGGTCCGAGCATTCTCATTTTATATACTAACCTTTTATGTGGTACAGTGTCAAATGCTTTGGAGAAGTCCAGATGCACGACATCCATTGATTCGCCGCTGTCAAGTCTAGAACTTACCTCCTCATAGAAACTGATTTAAATTAGTTTGACATGACCGATCCCTCACGAAGCCATGCTGATATGGAGTTATTTGCTTATTTCCGTTAAGATGCTCGAACATGGCATCCCTCAGAAAACCTTCAAACAGTTTACCCACAACAGATGTTAAACTTACCGGCCTATAGTTTCCAGGCTCTGTTTATGGACCCTTTTTGAATATTGGCACCACATTTGCCATGCGCCAATCCTGTGGGACATTCCCTGTCAGTATATAATCTGCAAATATCAGAAATAAGGGTCTGGCTATGACACTACTTAATTCCCTTAGGATACGGGGGTGTATGCCATCCGGTCCTGGCGATTTGTCTATTTTTATCTTTTTAAGTCTCAGTTGTACTTCTTCCTGCGTCAGACAGGACACTTTTTTAATGGGGAATTTATTTAACCACCTCCGGACCGCCTAACGCACATGTGCGTTCCGGAGGTGGCAGGGCTGCGCACAGTCACGCATATACGCGTCATCTCGCGAGACGCGAGATAACGCGAGTATGCGCCCGCGCGTGCGCAGTTTGCGCCGGCATTTCGTTCAGGACCATTTCGTCAGCAACCTGCCAGCCAATGATCGTGGCTGGCAGGTTGCCGATTTTTAAAAAATCCAATCAAAGTGCCAGATAGCAGATCATATTTGTAAATATGATCTGTTATATGGCTGCCTGCTCCTCTGCTGGTTCTTTTCGTCGGTTGGATCCAGCAGAGGAGCAGGCTTCACAGTGAGTACACCAAACACTACACTATAGCCCCTGATCACCCCCCTGAACCCCTATTAACCCTTTGATCACCTCTTTGATCACCCCTGTCAATCACAAGTGAAAAGAAAAAAGTGATCAGTGCAAACTGTCACATTTTTTTTTCACTGTTATTGACCGTTAGGTTTTAGGTATAGTTTAGGTCCCTTGGTTAGGTAGTTAGCGATCAGTTAGCGCCCAGCCAACCGCACCGCAGTCCGTTATTCGCTGATTAGCGTATCGCTAATCAGCATTTGTACTTTTATAGTATCTGGAAGTGATCAAAACTGATCACGGTCAGATCTATAATAGTACTAGTGTCACTTTAGGTCGCCCACACGTGCGTTCGCCCACACCCGCCCCACCGCAGTGAGAAAAAAAAATTTTTTTTTTTTTGATCACTGCACATTCACTTTACACGCACTGCGGCGATAAAAAAATCAGTTTTGATATTTTTTATCAACCGCAGCGGCCTCCGGTACTTCGCTAGCCTCCCCTTTGTAAGACAGGCTTGCTTTTTTTTTTTCTTGGGTAGTCTCAGGGAATACCCCTAAATTTAGTTGCCCACATGTCAAACAGGGGGTATTCCTCTGAAGAGGCCTACAGGCTTCTGACCCAGTCGGATGAGGAGTGGGAACCCTCATCTGATGAATCCAGCGGGTCAGAATACGAACCTGTAGAAAGCAGTGGCTCTCTGACCCAAAGTTCGGACGAGGAGGCTGAGGTCCCTGATAGCACCAGGCGTACCCGGCCCCGTGTCGCTAGACCGCAGGTTGCGCAGGATCCGCTTCAAGAGCAGCAGAGTGGGGCTGGTGCTGTCGGATTACGTGGTGAGGCATACACCAGCAGCCCAGCCCTCCCTGGACCTAGTACCAGCACTGCCGTACAACCTGGTGAAGTAGCGAGCACCAGAAGGGCAGTTGAAGCTGGTACGGTGGCACGTGCAGTAGTGACCCCGTCGCAGCCACCGCAAAGACGTGCCCGTAGAGCCCCTAGAATCCCAGAGGTGCTGGCAAACCCTGATTGGCAGTCCCCAACTTCAGCCGCACCTGTAGTTTTCCCTTTCACTGCCCAGTCTGGAGTTCGGGTTGAGACGGCTCAGATCGGTTCGGCCCTGGGATTTTTTGAGCTGTTCTTGACTGCGGAGCTTTTAGACATAGTTGTGGCCGAAACAAACAGGTATGCCACACAATTTATCACCGCTAACCCGGGAAGCTTTTATGCCCAGCCTTTCCGGTGGAAACCAGTCCAAGTTTCCGAACTTAAAACTTTTCTGGGCCTCCTCCTCAACATGGGCCTGACAAAAAAACATGAATTGCGGTCATATTGGTCCACGAACCCAATTCATCACATGCCCATGTTCTCTGCTGCCATGTCCAGGGCACGTTTTGAGGCCATCCTGCGGTTCCTGCACTTGTGACAACACCGCCTCCCGTCCCAGGGGCCACCCTGCTTTTGACCGGCTCCACAAAATTCGGCCCCTCATAGACCATTTCAACCAGAAATTTGCAGATATTTATACCCCAGAGCAAAACATCTGCATAGACGAGTCCCTGATACATTTTACTGGGCGCCTTGGCTTCAAGCAATACATCCCAAGCAAGCGCGCCCGGTATGGGGTCAAATTGTATAAGCTCTGTGAAAGGGCCACAGGCTATACCCACAAATTTCGGGTCTATGAGGGAAAAGATCAGACCCTGGAGCCGGTCGGTTGCCCTGACTACCTGGGGAGCAGTGGGAAGACAGTTTGGGACTTGGTGTCACCCTTATTCGGCAAGGGGTACCATCTTTATGTGGACAATTTTTACACAAGTGTGGCCCTCTTTAGGCATTTGTTTCTAGAACGGATTGGCGCCTGTGGTACCGCGTGAACTAGTCGAGCGGGCTTCCCCCAACGGCTCGTTACCACCCGTCTTGCAAGGGGGCAGAGGGCCGCACTGTGTAACGAAGAACTGCTCGCGGTGAAATGGAGAGACAAGCGTGACGTTTACATGCTCTCCTCCATTCACGCAGACACGACAATCCAAATTGAGCGAGCAACCCGTGTCATTGAAAAGCCCCTCTCAGTCCACGACTATAACCTCCACATGGGAGGGGTCGACTTCAATGACCAGATGTTGTCTCCGTATTTAGTTTCCCGACGCACCAGACGCTGGTATAAGAAGGTGTCTGTATATTTAATTCAATTGGCTCTGTACAATAGTTTTGTTCTCTACAGTAAGGCTGGGAGAACTGGATCCTTCCTCAAATTTCAGGAAGAGATCATCGAGAACCTCCTGTATCCAGGAGGTTCCGTGGCCCCAACCACCAGTGTAGTTAGCCGTCTACACGAGCGACATTTCCCCAATGTCGTTCCTGGTACCTCAACCCAACAGTCACCCCGAAAAAGATGTCGTGTCTGTAGCAGGAGTGGAATAAGGCGTGACACCCGCTATTTCTGTCCTGACTGTCCGGACCACCCTGCCCTATGCTTTGGAGAGTGTTTCCGGAAGTACCACTCACAGGTACACTATTAGCATAGGGATCATCTCACCAGGACAGGCACACAGGGCTATTAGGGCCCATTCAGTCACTGCTGCTGCAAACGTCTCCTTTCACATGGGACAAAGTGCATAACGCACTTCGCCACATCTTTGGGCGATTTGCGCTTTGCACATTGACCCATGGGGAAGGAGAGGTTTGTTCTATAAAGGTAAAAAAACAAAAAAAAAAAAACAGGTAAGCAAACAGGTTAATGTTTAGTTCCAAAAGTTAAAGTTACATGTTCTGTTCCAAAGTTAATAAAATTATTGCGTTGTGGCCTGGTTTTTTTTTTTTTTTTTTTTTTGTCTTTTTACCTTCCAGGTGGACCAACCGATCTACTAGCTGCAGCACCGATGTGCATTCTGACAGAAGCATTGCGCTGCTGTCAGATTACACGCAAGTCGGTGTATGCGGCGCTGCAAGACGGGATTTTCTCCTCTGCAGTGACAGATACGTTTGCCGAGGCATACGAGCTTTGGCAAACACTTTGTATATATATAAAAAAAAAAATCCCGGCAATGATTTATTCATCCACATCGATTGATGCGAATGGAGAAATCTGGTTTGCCAGGGCATACGAGCTAAGTGGGTATGGATGTAGGGCGGAGCTCCTATGTCCTGGCAGACGCCTTTCCCCTCCGTTTTTTTTTTTTTTTTGGCAGAGATTTTTTCATCCACGTTGATCGATGCAAATGAAGAAATCTGTGCCGTTCATTTTTTTCTTTCAGCCCAGAGGCTGAACGGAAAAAAAAATCTCATTACCTGTATGCTCAATATAAGGAGAATAGCAGAAACTCCTAATGCTGGCCATACATGTAATGATTGCGGAGACCCTCAAATGCCAGGGCAGTACAAACCAGGGCTGTGGAGTCGGAGTCAGAGTCAATTTTGGGTACCTGGAGTCGGAGTCGGCAAAAAATGAACCGACTCCGACTCCGACTCCTACTAAATCTAAATTGGAATAAAAAAAAAAAAAAGCAAGTTTAAATGTCCGAATTCATAAACAGTTATAATTAATGACTTCTCTACTGTAAGAATAAAGGCCAATGCATGCAGCGCCTCACGTAACCGCAAAACGAACACGTTCAGTGATGTGAAGAAGCATGCTTCACTATATGGCACGCAATGCACAATTAGGAGCGGCAATACATATACTTTCCATTGTGTTGTGTTCTGATGTTACAGGGAACACAATGCCCATGGTTAGCCTCGCCTCTCACTGATAAGGGATTAAGTAAATATGTGTTTTGCAGGACTAGAGACACTTGTATAAGTGAAGGGAATGGAGGGTCAATAGTTTAAGACTGAAGCTGTAAACCATTGGAAAAACTGCTGTCATTCAGCTAAGGCTACTTTCACACCTGCGTTCAGGTGTCCGCTCATGAGCTCCGTTTGAAGGGGCTCACGAGCGGCCCTGAACGCAGCCGTCTGGCCCTAATGCATTCTAAGTGGAGGCGGATCCACTGAGAATGCATCCGCCTGCCAGCGCTCAGCCTCCGCTCCGCTCAGTGAGCGGACACCTGAACGCTGCTTGCAGCGTTCGGGTGTCCGCCTGGCCGTGTGGAGGCGAGCGGATCCGTCCAGACTTATAATGGAAGTCAATGGGGATGGATCCGCTTGAAGATGACACCATATGGCTCAATCTTCAAGCGGATTCGTCCCCCATTGACTTTCAATGTAAAGTCTGAACGGATCCGCTCAGGCTACTTTCACACTTAAACATTTTTCTAAGTTATAATGCAGTCGGATCCGTTCTGAACGGATGCAAACGTCTGCATTATAGGAGCGTATCCGTCTGATGAAACATCAGACGGACCCGCTCCGAACGCTAGTGTGAAAGTAGCCTAAGGCTATAAAACGTGTAAACTCAGAATGTTATCTTAAACTTTAAACATGACTATGGGATTCTTCTAGGGAAATCATGTTTTAAAATAAATGTCCCTTCCTGGATCCTCCCACTGCCCTATCTTCAGCAGAAGATCAGCACACAAAGGAGAAGGCAGCAGCTTCTGCCCAACTACCTCTCTGTGCTAGAAGAGCTTAGAAGAACTTCTTTCTTTCCTTCAAGGAATGTATAAAATACATTCACATATTAAATACAGAGGAGTCGGAGTCGGGGAGTCGGAAGTACAAAAAACTGAGGAGTCGGAGTCTGAGTCGGAGCATTTATCTACCGACTCCACAGCCCTGGTACAAACACCCCACAACTGACCCCATTTTGGAAAGAAGACACCCCAAGGTATTTGCTGTGGGGCATATTGAGTCCATGAAAGATTGAAATTTTTGTCCTAAGTTAGCGGAAAGTGAGACTTTGTGAGAAAAAACAAAAAAAAATCAATTTCCGCTAACTTATGCGAAAAAAAAAAAATTTCTTTGAACTTGCCAGGCCCCTCATTGGATACCTTGGGGTGTCTTCTTTCCAAAGTGGGGTCACATGTGGGGTATTTATACTGCCCTGCCTTTTTAGGGGCCCTAAAGCGTGAGAAGAAGTCTGGGATCCAAATGTCTAAAAATGCCCTCCTAAAAGGAATTTGGGCCCCTTTGCGCATCTAGGCTGCAAAAAAGTATGACACATCTGGTATCGCCGTACTCAGAAGAAGTTGGGGAATGTGTTTTGGGGTGTCATTTTACATATACCCATGCTGGGTGAGATAAATATCTTGGTCAAATGCCAACTTTGTATAAAAAAATGGGAAAAGTTGTCTTTTGCCAACATATTTCTCTCACCCAGCATGGGTATATGTAAAATGACACCCCAAAACACATTCCCCAACTTCTCCTGAGTACGGCGATACCAGATGTGTCACACTTTTGATGCCAAGGTGGGCAAAGGGGCGCATATTCCAAAGTGCACCTTTCGGATTTCACCGGTCATTTTTTACAGATTTTGATTGCAAAGTACTTCTCACACATATGGGCCCCTAAATTGCCAGGGCAGTATAACTACGCCACAAGTGACCCCATTTTGGAAAGAAGACACCCCAAGGTATTCCGTGAGGGGCATGGCGAGTTCCTAGAATTTTTTATTTTTTGTCGCAAGTTAGTGGAATATGAGACTTTGTAAGGAAAAAAGAGAAAAAAAAAAAAATCATCATTTTCTGCTAACTTGTGACAAAAAATAAAAAATTCTAGGAACTCGCAGTGCCCCTCACGGAATACCTTAGGGTGTCTTCTTTCCAAAATGGGGTCACTTGTGGCGTAGTTATACTGCCCTGGCAATTTAGGGGCCCAAATGTGTGAGAAGTACCTTGCAATCAAAATGTGTAAAAAATGCCCTGCAAAATCCGAAAGGTGCACTTTGGAATATGTGCCCCTTTGCCCACCTTGGCAGCAAAAAAGTGTCACACATCTGGTATCGTCGTACTCAGGAGAAGTTGGGGAATGTGTTTTGGGGTGTCATTTTACATATACCCATGCTGGGTGAGAAAAATATCTTGGTCAAATGCCAACTTTGTATAAAAAAATGGGAAAAGTTGTCGTTTGCCAAGATATTTCTCTCACCCAGCATGGGTATATGTAAAATACATTCCCCAACTTCTCCTGAGTACGGCGATACCACATGTGTGACACTTTTTTGCTGCCAAGGTGGGCATATTCCAAAGTGCACCTTTCGGATTTCACCGGTCATTTCTTACACATTTTGATTGCAAAGTTCTTCTCACACATTTGGGCCCCTAAATTGCCAGGGCAGTATAACTACGCCACAAGTGACCCCATTTTGGAAAGAAGACACCCCAAGGTATTCTGTGAGGGGCATGGTGAGTTCCTAGAATTTTTTATTTTTTGTCGCAAGTTAGTGGAATATGAGACTTTGTAAGAAAAAAATAAATAAAATAAATCATCATTTTCCGCTAACTTGTGACAAAAAATAAAAAGTTCTATGAACTCACTATGCCCATCAGCGAATACCTTAGGGTGTCTACTTTCCGAAATGGGGTCATTTGTGGGGTAGTTATACTGTTTGGGCATTGTAGAACCTCAGGAAACATGACAGGTGCTCAGAAAATCAGAGCCGTTTCAAAAAGCGGAAATTCACATTTTTGTACCATAGTTTGTAAATGCTATAACTTTTATCCCAAACCATTTTTTTTTTTTTGCCCAAACATTTTTTTTTTATCAAAGACATGTAGAACTATAAACTTAGCGAAAAATGTATATATGGATGTCGTGTTTTTTGCAAAATTTCACAGCTGAAAGTGAAAAATGTCATTTTTTGGCAAAAAAATCGTTACATTTTGATTAATAACAAAAAAAGTAAAAATGTCAGCAGCAATAAAATACCACCAAATGAAAGCTCCATTAGTGAGAAGAAAAGGAGGTAAAATTAATTTGGGTGGTAAGTTGCATGACCGAGCGATAAACGGTGAAAGGAGTGTAGTGCCGAAGTGTAAAAAGTGGCCTGGTCATGAAGGGGGTTTCACCTAGCGGGGCTGAAGTGGTTAAACATTCAGCATTTCATCTGACAGTTTATTTTCCTCATTGAATACACTGGCGAAAAAAATATTTAACAGCTTTGCTTTCTCCTCGTCGCTCTCTGCAACTCCCCCCTCATTACTCTTTAAAGGGATTCTGTCACCTCCCCTAAGCCAAAAAACGATTTTAAAGCAGCCATGAAGCACAGCTTACCTGGATTAGGCTGTGCTCTTTTTTATCTTGCAATCCGTCCAGCAGTTACTGCAAAAAACGACTTTTATTCAGTCAGCAGGGAAGAGCGAGCATCGGACGTCACTGGGCTCGGCGCATGCCCAGTGACGAGGATGAAGCTCCTGCCCTCAGTCTCCTGCTGATCGCACGGGCGCAGCCCTCAGTGGGTACTGCGCCTGTGCGAAAGTTCGTTCGGCGTGAGGGAGGGGGAGGAAAAGCTGTGGCAGGCTGGGGGCGGTTAGACAGTGCAAGGAAGGCGGGCTGGGCACTGTAAGAGAGGCGGTACTGGGCTCTCTAAGAAGAACAAAACGCCCCTCTGGGCACCTTCAGGACACATTTGCATATGAATAAAAGTCGTTTTTTGCAGTAACTGCTGGACGGATTGCAAGATAAAAAAGAGCACAGCCTAATCCAGGTAAGCTGTGCTTCATGGCTGCTTTAAAATCGTTTTTTGGCTTAGGGGAGGTGACAGAATCCCTTTAAAGGGCCGACACCTTCAGATTTATACTTTTTAACATTTATATAATTTAAAGAACATTTTAGGGTTAGTTTTACTCTCGTGGGCAATTAATCTCTCGGTCTATTGTTTGGCCGCTTTTATTTGTTTTTTAAGTGTTCTATTTTCTTCCTTTTATAGTTTTTCAGTGCTTCCGTGCTACCCTCCTGTTTTAGTGTTTTATATGCTTTCTTTTTGTCATTTATTGCTTTCTTTACAGTTCTGTTTATCCACATTGGTTTCTTTTTGTTCCTTAACCTTTTATTCCCATACGGATTTTAGGATGCTTTTAAAGATATCCCATTTTGTGGCTGTATTTTATTTGTGAGGACTTTATCCCATTTAGTTAGGCCTATGGCCTCTCTTAGTTGGCTAAATTTAGCTTTTTTTGAAGTTTAGTATTTTTGTTCCTCCCTGTAGAAACGCTCTTTTGAATGATAATTGGAAGGTTATTACTTTATGGTAACCTTTTCCCAGGTGTCTCCCAACCTGCACGTCTGTTGTTCTGTCAGGCCAATTAGTTAATACTAAGTCCAGTATGGCCGTCCCTCTAGTCGGGTCCTGAACCAGTTAAGAGAGGTAATTGTCTTTGGTTATTGCCAAGAACCTGTTTCCTTTATGAGATATACAAGTTTCAGTTTCCCAGTCTATATCTGGGTAGTTGAAGTCCCCCATAATAACCACCTCATTATGATTTGCCGCCTTGTCTATCTGATTTGCCTCATGCACACGACCGTTTGTTTCATTTCGTGTCCGTTGTGTCGTTTTTTCGTGATTTTCTGCGGACTCACTAACTTTCAATGGATCCGTTGAAAACTCGGCTAATGCACCGCTTGTTGTCCGTGGTTTCAGTCCGTCAAAAAAATATAACCTGTCCTATTTATTTATTTTTTCACGGAAAGTCAATGGGTCTGTGAAAAAACGCGCAGGCACAAAAGATTGTCGTCTGCGCGTCCGCGTCCGTTTTCTTCTTATCATTTGCATGGCAAACTTGACTTGCATTTTATTAAAAATTTTTAACTTTCCTCCATGTCTGGAGATCCTCCAAAAATAAAGGAAGACACACGGAAACAAAAACGGATACGGGTCATGGAACAACGGAACCCCCCGAGAAAAACGGTCATGTGCATGAGGCCTTACACTGTATTTGCTGCATGAAAATGCGTACGTAATCTGCAATGTATGCAGGTAGCCTTAGGCTAAGTCTCATATATTAGTTTCACCTTTTAAGTTGCATTACTGAAATGAACTTTGCACGGTATTGCCACCTGTACGAAGGCAAACTGATCCTTACGGGCCCCATAGACTATAATGGGGTCTGTTAGGTTTCCACTCGGAGGAAAATTCTATCAGGGTGAATAGGACTTCACACTGTCCCTGCTGCTCTGTGCACACAGCATCAGTGATGTTACCATGGCAGTAGCATCCTGGCTGCCATGGTAACCAATCGGAGCACCAGGATTACACTGCTGGGGCTCCGATCAGAAGTTGCCACTGCACCGCCAATGAGGAGGTCAACGAGGCCTCCCTACCCACCCCTTACAGGTACCTATCCCCAGATTGAGACCAGTGCTTTTACCAGTGGAAACCTGTTGCTGGTCAGATATAAGAACAAGAGGGATGTCCTTGTACTGTCCACAATTCATGGTAACTGCATCACCCCTATCCGGTCCTGAAGCCCGATTTGTATCGTGGACTGCAATCAGTATATGGGAGGAGTTGATCTCTGATCAAGCCATATAACGCCCTGCACAAAACTAGGGCATGGTATAAAAAAGTTGCGGTCTACTTGGTGCAGGTTGCCTTGTACAACTTTTGTGCTGTCCTGGAGCGCTGGCAACACAGGGAAATTCCTCCAGTTCTATGAGGCAGTCCTCAAGGCGCTGATCTTTTTGGACCGGGAAAGAGCAGGCCGGAGTGCCTCGGGAACTGGAGGCGCCCGGATCGTCCCTGGCCTACACTTTCCAGGTGTGGTCCCCCATACTGGAAAGAAGGGACGTCCCAAAAAAAGTGCTCTGTGTGTGTGTATCACAGGAGGGGGATACAGAAAGGACACCAACACTCAGTGTGACACGTGCCCCGATGATCTGAGCCTCTGCATTAACGGTTGCTTCAGGGAGTTCCACATTTCCATGGAGTACTAAATTTATAATCCCCTTCCCCATTTTAATTTGTCCAGTCTTCCAAATTATTTAGGGGGCATGTCGCATTTAGGAAACCCCCACATGGCACACCATTTAGGAAACTAGACCCCTTGTTAAGTACCTTGAGGGGTCTAGTTTCCAAAATGGTGTGCCTTTTGGGGGTTTCTTGCTGTTCTGGCACTATGGGGGCTTCCTAAATTTGACATGCCCCCCCAAAAACACCAGCAAAATTCTCTGTCCAAAATCCCAATGGCACTCCTTGACTTCTGAGCTGTGTAGTTCACCTGCAGATCACTCTACATCCACATATGAGGTATTTTCTGACTGAAAAAAATTGGGCTATTTTTTGGTGCTTTTATTTTCCCTTTTAACACTTGTAAAAATCAAATAAAATGGGCTACAAGAACATGTTAGTGTAAATAAGAAGAGATTTTGAATTTCTCCTCCACTTTGCAGCTATTCCTGTGAAACACTTAAATGGTTAACAAACTTTCTGAATGTCATTTTGAATACTTTGATTGGTGCAGTTTTCATAAGGGGGTCATTTATGGGGGATTTCTAACATAAAGACCCTCAAATTCACTTCCAAACTGATCTGATTTTGAAATGTTCATGAAAAATGTTAAAATTGCTGCTCCACTTTAAAGCCCTCTAACTCCTTCAAAAATTAAAAACATGCCAACATAAAGTAGACATATTGAATATGCGACTCAATGTAACATTTATTTGGCATGTCCATTTTTCTTACAAGAAAAAAAAAAAAAAACGCACACATTGGGTATCGCCGCGTCCGTAATGACCAGCTCTCTAAATATATCACACGATCAACCCTGTCTGTCCCATAATCACCATAAAAAATAAACAGTGTAAAAAAAAAGCCATTTTTGTCACCTTGCATCACAAAAAGTGCAACACCAAGCGATCAAAAAGGCGTATGCCCCCCCAAAATGGTATCAATAAAACAGTCACCTCATCCCACAAAAAATGGACATGGAGACACTAAAACTAGGGATCGACCGATTATTGTTTTTTTTTTTTTTTTTTTTTTTTTTAGGTCCGATACCGATAATTTGCGAACTTTTAGGCCGATAGACGATAATTTATACCGATTTTATTATGTGAATTTTCATTTTTGAAAAAAAATTAAGTATCCCTTCATCTTCAGGTCAAATTTACACTAGATTAGTGGCTAAAAAGAGAACATCCTAGTCAAGGAGTCCAGTGGAGACCATCAGATATAGTAGTGATCATAACCAATGCAAGCGGATTAGGATGGGGGGCTCACAGCGGGAGCCCGATTGTTCAAGGCATGTGGGGGACCAATTTTCTTCCTCTATCCTCAAATGCAAAAGAGCTACAAGCAGTGTTTCTAGCATTAAAAGCTTTTCAATCCTCTGTCCATCACAGGAACGTGAAAATCCTGACAGACAATACGACGGCGGCATGTATAAACAAGCAGGGGGGCACGAGAAGCATGATTCTAGGTCAAACAGCGTCCCGGCTGTTCTCCTGAGCACAGAATCACATAGTGTCTATATCAGCGGCCCACTTAAAGGGGAAAGAAAACCTCCTGGCGGATTACTTGAGCAGAAGCCTGCAAAAGTCAGTGTGGAGTGGTATCTGAATAAAATAATTTTTCAGGAATTAATCAAGAGATGGGGATCCCAATCCTGGACCTATTCGCGACAAAGGCAGTCAAACGAAGCAATTCTTTTCCCTATCATACCAGGACAATCCGCTGAGGGTGGATGCCTTCTCAGGTCCCTGGCCAGAGGGCCTTTTGTACGCGTTCCCGCCAATATACCTGATCCCCAGGACTCTAGCAAATATTTTAGAGGACAGATGCAATGTCATAATGATAGCGCCTTACAGGCCAAAAAGGACTTGGTTCCCTTTATTGTTGAAGACTGCAAAGGAGGACTTCTGGCAGCTTCCCTAAGGCTGAGTTCCGACCTGAGCGTTTTACTCTACTGGGTTAATGACATCCTACTGGGTTAATGACAGCGTTTTACTCTACTGTAAAACGCCCGACGCCCCAAGAAGTACATGAGCTTCTTTAGGGCGTCTTGTCGCGCGTTCCCATCAATAGACTTCAGCGGGAACGCGCAACAATGGGCGTTTGCTTGTCTCTGTATGCGCAATTGCAAACGCCTGTACAATCGCGCATACAGAGCGCTCCAAGTCTCGGATCTTCTGCACCAAGGCCCGGTCCAGCACCCAAAGATCCATCAACTAAATCTGACAGCTTGGAGGCTGAACGCGGCATCCTAAAAGCCAAAGGCCTATCAGACGTGGTAATTCACACAACTCTAAGCAGTTGGAAAACGGTCACTTCAAAAATTTATCATAGGGTCTGAAATGCCTTTCTTTGCTTTTCACAGGGCTCCTGGGATCCCTCGAGGAAACCGGACTTAAAAATAGTTCTGGAATTCCTGCTAAAAGGCCTGGAAAACGGTCTACGGATCAGTCCCTTTAAGGTTCAGGCGGTGTCACTCAGCACCTTTTTAGATCTAAAACTCTCAGAATTTTCCTTAAGTGTTCCTGTAAAGGCGCAAATAGATTCAGACCTACAGTAAGATTTACTGTCCCACCCTGGGACCTCAATTTAGTCCTCTCAGTTCTAGTAGCCCCTCCTTTCGAGCCCATTTCAGAAATCCCTCTTAGCCTGCTCTCTCTAAAAACAGCGTTTCTTATCGCGATCACCTCCGCCAGGAGAGTGGGAGAAATCCAGGCTTTGTCTTGCCGACCGCCCTATCTGACGATCCTGGAAGATAGTTGTCCTACGTAATGAACATTTCTGCCCAAGGTATGTTCTAGCTTTCATTGTGATCACGAAATGTCACTACCTACATTCTGTCCACAGGCTAGATCAGACAAAGAAGCTAAGTTCCATAATCTCAACATGATGGAAGCCGCAAAAGCTATAAGAAAGTCAAATAGACTTTTGGTCCAGTTCGCGGGAGCTAACAAGGGCCAGGGCGCATCGAAATTGACCATCTCAAGTTGGATCAAAATGACTATTACTAGAGCGTATAAGGAAAGGGAATCCTCACCACCATTGCGATTGACTGCCCACTCAACTAGGGCAATTTCAACCTCCTGGGTGGCATGTGCTTCTGCTTCACTGAGCCACCTGGTCCAATCCTAACACTTCTTCAGGCATTACAGACTGGACGTTGCTTCCAACAGGGACCTTTCCTTTGGCCGGAAAGTGTTATCTGCAGTAGTCCCACCCTAAATGGCTAGTGATTTCTCACTAATCCTTCTGCTCAGTGCCATTGGGGAGGCGTATGGAAAAGATAGTTACTTACCCGTAATTGGGATTTTTCATTTAGCCTTCACAACGGCAATGGGATTTTTTCCTACCCTTCCTTGGTATTTTTTTTAATGTCCTTTCTGACAGATTGTCTATATTTTGTTTATCAGTTAAAATGTCTTAGTGGCCATTTTTTTTCTCTTGTTGATCAGGGTGCTACAATTAGAGTAGTTTTTCATCATCCTCTTGAGTTCTCGGATACTTACTGGAGAAGGTAAAGGGGAGGAGGCTTTTAAAGTTTAGTTCTCAACGTTGTTTCCTGTCCCCGGGAGGCGGGGTATCCTCCTGTTCAGTGCCGTTGTGGAGGCTAAATGGAAAATCCAATTACCGGTAAGTAATTATCATCTTTTGTCGCATTACATCACAAAAATTGCAACAGCAAGTGATCAAAAGGTGTATGCCCCCCAAAATAGTACCAATCAGACTGTCACCTCATCCCGCAAAAAATGAGACCCTACGAGAGAATTGGTCAAAATAATAAAAAAAAGCTATGGCTCTGAGAAACTAAAATATCATTATTTTGGTTTCAAAAATGCTATTATTGTGTAAAACTTAAATAAGAAAGTAGACATATTAGTTATTACTCTGTAAAAAATAAAAACAGTGCCAAAACATCCCTTTTTTTTTTTTTTTTTTAACCTTCCAGGTGGACCAACCGATCGACTAGCTGCAGCACTGATGTGCATTCTGACAGAAGCATTGCGCTGCTGTCAGATTACACACACGTCTGTGTATGCGGCGCTGCAAGACTAGATTTCTACTCTGCAGTAAAAGATACGTTTGCCAAGGCATACGAGCTGAGGAGGAGGAGGCGGCGTTCCTATGCTTTGGCAAACACTTTGCCAGGATTTTTTTTCTTTTTTTATATACAATGATTTATTCATCCACATCGATTGATGTGAATGGAGAAATCTGGTTTGCCAGGGCATACGAGATAAGTGGGTATGGATGTTGGGCGGAGCGCCTATGTCCTGGCAGACTCCTTTCCCCCTCCTTCTCTTTTTTTTTTTTTTTTTTTTTTTTTTTTTTTTCCAGAGATTTTTTTTCATCCACATTGATCGATGCGAATGAAGAAATCTGTGCCGTTCATTTTTTTTTTTCTTTCAGCCCAGAGGCTGAACGGAAAAAAAAAAATCTCATTACCCGTATGCTCAATATAAGGAGAATAGCAGAAACTCCTAATGCTGGCCATGTAATGATTGCGGAGACCCTCAAATGCCAGGGCGGTACAAACACCCCACAACTGACCCCATTTTGGAAAGAAGACACCCCAAGGTATTCGCTGAGGGGCATATTGAGTCCATGAAAGATTTAAATTTTTGTCCCAAGTTAGTGGAAAGTGAGACTTTGTGAGGAAAAAAAATAAAAAAAATCAATTTCCGCTAATTTATGCAAAAAAATAATAATTCTATGAACTTGCCAGGCCCCTCATTGAATACCTTGGGGTGTCTTCTTTCCAAAGTGGGGTCGCATGTGGGGTATTTATACTGCCCTAGCTTTTTAGGGGCCCTAAAGCGTGAGAAGAAGTCTGGGATCCAAATGTCTAAAAATGCCCTCCTAAAAGGAATTTGGGCACCTTTTGCGCATCTAGGCTGCAAAAAAGTGTCACACATGTGGTATCGCCGTACTCGGGAGAAGTTGGGGAATGTGTTTTGGGGTGTCATTTTACATATACCCATGCTGGGTGAGATAAATACCTTGGTCAAATGCCAACTTTGTATAAAAAAAATTGGAAAAGTTGTTGTTTTGCCAAGATATTTCTCTCACCCAGCATGGGTATATGTAAAATGACACCCCAAAACACATTCCCCAACTTCTCCTGAGTACGGCGATACCAGATGAGACACTTTTTTGCAGCCTAGGTGGGCAAAGGGACCCACATTCCAAAGTGCACCTTTCGGATTTCACCGGTCATTCTTTACAGATTTTGATTGCAAACTACTTCTCACACATTTGGGCCCCTAAATTGCCAGGGCAGTATAACTACGCCACAAGTGACCCCATTTTGGAAAGAAGACACCCCAAGGTATTCTGTGAGGGGCATGGCGAGTTCCTAGAATTTTTTATTTTTTGTCGCAAGTTAGTGGAATATGAGACTTTGTAAGGAAAAAAATAAATCATCATTTTCCGCTAACTTGTGACAAAAAATAAAAAGTTCTATGAACTCACTATGCCCATCAGCGAATACCTTAGGGTGTTTACTTTCCCCTCCCCCATGACGGCACCCCATGCGACCAGGGACCTCCCATCCGGGACAGGAAACCTGAGAAGATAAAAGGTTCACACCCCCACCATGCACCAGTTCAGGTTTCCTGTCCTCCGGATAGGAAGTCCCTGGGAAGACTCCTCGTCGGTTCTCACCTGCAGCCGGGGGGAGGCCCAGGTTCTTATCCGGTGGGTGGCCTCCCCCAGGTGGCGTTATGCTCTCCGGGGCTGCTGCCTACAAGTCTGGGCTCCTTCTTCCCCCACATCCCGGCGCTGGCCTGAGGGAGCCGCTATGGCCGTGTTCAGGCGGCGTCCCTCCTTACTTCCGGGGTTGCCGGTCTCCTGCGGCGTCGCAAGGGGGCGTCTGCGCATGCGCGCGCCCCGACGCGGGGGGGCGGGGCTTAACCCGGAAGTCGGGTTCAGCGCTGATGTGTGCCCCGGCGCGTCCCTAAAATATAAATGGGGCAGAGGGGGGGAACCCAGCCGGCTGATGTGGCACACAGTGTGGTGCTGAAGAAGCTCTTGATTCCTGAAGAATGTCGGAGCCTGCAGACGGACGCGCCGAACCCCTGGAACCCTCAAGGCCTGCAAGTCCGGTACTAGTCCTGAGGAGTGGGGGCTGAAAGAAAAAGACCTTTGGTGAGACGTACCTATTTCTTACTAATGGGGTGTTATCTGCTTGATTTGTGTAGGTGGTAAAGCCCCCCAAAAAAGCGGCCTCTAAGACGAAGCATAAGGAGTGTGCGGGATGTAAGGCCCCCCTAGCTTCCTCATATTCCAAGCCGTTATGCACCCCATGTATCGATAAGTTGGTGGCGGAGGAATCTCAGAGCCTTTCTAGGAATATGAGATCTTTAATAAGATCAGAGGTGAAAGCCTCTTTAAGATCCCTGAGTAAAAATCGCCCGCGGTCTCCGGAAAAATCTCCGGATGTTAGGGATTCGGATATAGACCAGTCTGACGTGGAAGAGAGCGAAGCGGGCCAGTTACTCTCTAATGACGCTACTTCGTCAGCGGAGGAAGAAACAGGGGGCTCCTATTTCTCACCCGAAGACACCCAAAACCTCCTTAAAGCAGTCAGAGCAACTATGCAGTTAGAAGAGGAAAAACAGGCTAAGTCGACAGCAGATATTGCCTTTCAGGGGTTAGGTCCCAGAAAACAGAGGGTTTTCACCATTCATGAGAATGTTCAAGCATTGATTAAAAAGGAATGGAAAAATCCCGATAGGAAGTTTTTTATCCCAAGCTCCGTTAAAAGAAAATATCCTTTCGATGAGAAGGTAGCAGCCTGTTGGGACAAGGCCCCCACGGTTGACGCTCCGGTAGCGAAGATTGCTAAAAAGTCTGCACTGCCGTTTGATGATTTAGGTAGCCTATCTGACCCTCTGGATAAGAAAGCGGACTTTTACTTGAAAAAGGCCTGGGAATCATCCTCTACCTGCCTGAGACCAGCGGTGGCAGCGTCATGGGTCTCTAGGTCGCTGCATATCTGGCTGGAACAGTTAGAGCAGCATCTCAGTGAGAAGAAGCCAAGAGAGGAGGTGTTGGCCTCCCTTCTCACCTTTTTTAAGGCCGTAGATTTTTTTAGCCGATGCCTCCACGGATATTGTTAGGTTTTCCGCCAGATCATCCGCTATGTCCAATGCGGCCAGGAGAGCGATTTGGTTGAAGTCCTGGAAGGCTGATCAGGGTTCTAAGGCTAGGTTATGTTCTATCCCCTGTGAGGGTGACAGGCTCTTTGGATCCTCTCTCGACGATATACTTGAGAAAGCCTCAGACAAAAAGAAGGGATTTCCAGCTCCTCAACGCCCCCCCTTTCGTAGATACCAAGGTAAAAGGCAAAAGGGTAGGCAGTACGATAGAAGAGAAAAGGATAAATTCCCTAAGAAATCCGGAGGTTTCCTTTTTAAATCCCAGGATCCTAGACCCAAAGATAAGCAATGACGCCGAACCCCAGGTAGGAGGAAGATTGTCTCTGTTTCTCCCGGCCTGGAAGAACATAACCAAGAATGGCTGGATCTTGGGGGGGATTGGAGAGGGATTCCGGTTGGAGCTCCTGTCCCGTCCCCGGGATTCGTTCATTCTGACAGATTACCCCAAGGATCTAGTCAAAAGACAGGCCTTAGAGTCAGAGGTCCTGCTGCTTCTGCAAAAAGGGGTGGTTGTCCCGGTTCCGCAGGCAGAGAAGGGCAGGGGGTTCTACTCCCCTCTTTTTTTAGTAAAAAAACCCAACGGCTCCTTCAGGGTAATCCTAAACCTGAAGAGATTAAACAGATTCCTCAGCTACAAAAAAATTCGTATGGAGACCATAAGATCGGCCATAGATCTCCTATCAAAGGATTGCTGGATGGCGACTCTGGACTTAGAGGACGCGTACTACCACGTGCCAATTCATGTGTCCTCCCAGAAGTATTTGAGGACAGCAGTCTGGGTTCAGGGGGATTGTCTGCACCTGCAATACAGAGCCCTGCCTTTTGGGGTTTCTCAGGCCCCAAGAATCTTCACCAAAGTGATTGCGGAAGTTGCCTCCTTTCTAAGGTTGTCAGGGGTTCCGTTGCTGCCATATCTGGACGACTTCCTGTTTATTTCCCAGACCAGGGAAGGCCTGGTCCGAAACATCGAAGTTTCCTGCGCCCTATTAAAGAACTTGGGCTGGAAAATAAATTGGGTAAAGTCTTGCCTAACACCATCTCAGAGCTGTGTATTTTTAGGCATCCTGTTAGACTCCCGAGTAGAAAAGTCCTTCCTCCCGTCCACCAGGATATGCTCCATCAGGGAGCATGTTTGGGATCTTTTCAGATCCTACCTCTGCTCGTTCAGGAGGGCAATGGCGGTGCTGGGCCACCTGACAGCAACCTTTCCAGCAGTCCCATATGCACAAGCCCACACAAGGAAGCTACAGTCAAGCATCCTGCGCCAGTGGGACGGCCGCAAGCAGTCATTGGACCGGATTTTCCACTTATCCGCGGAGGCGAGAGTGTCTCTCCTTTGGTGGACTGTGACAGAGAATCTCTCAGCCGGAGTACCATGGTCCTTTCAGGATCCGATAGTATTAACAACGGATGCCAGCCCGTGGGGTTGGGGGGCCCACTCGGAGAACAAAGGTTGGCAAGGGAGATGGGATTTGAAAACCAGACAGGCCACCTCAAACTTCAAAGAATTAAAAGCAGTGGAGATGGCCCTAAGAGCAATAGCTCCGGACATATCCTTCAGGAACATAATCCTATACTCAGACAACTTAACTACAGTGGCATACATCAACCATCAAGGCGGAACAAGGGTACCTCCTCTGGCAACACTTTGTCAACAGATCTTTCAGTTAGCAGAACAGAAACATCTATCTCTGTCGGCAGTCCATATAAAAGGGAAGGAGAACATAGTAGCCGATTTTCTGAGTCGCACCCAGCTAAAACAGGGAGACTGGTGCCTAAACCCAGAGGTCTTCTCCCAGTTAACACAGAAATTCGGCCTCCCCACGGTCGACCTATTTGCCTCCAGGAAGAACAGGAAAGTGGAAAGGTTCTTCTCCATAAATCGTCTGGACGATCCAACAGCTTTAGATGGTTTGGCACAGAATTGGTCTCAGGAGGAGGGTTACGCCTTCCCTCCTTTTTCCCTAATCCCGCAGGTTCTGAAAAAAGTCCAGAGGGAGAAAGCGACAATTACCCTGGTGGCCCCAGCGTGGCCGAAAAGGTCCTGGTTCTCCTGTCTCCTAGACCTAGCAGTAGCCCCCCCGTGGATGCTGCCCCCTCGGGAGGATCTATTATTTCAGGGCCCAATCCTGCATCCCAATCCAGAGATTTTGCATCTGGCAGCATGGAGGCTGAAAGGGAGATTTGGTTAGGCCGGGGTCTGTCCCAATCTGTAGTATCCACAATGTTGGGGAGTAGGAAAGCCACCACAGCCAGAAAATATAATAAGATTTGAGAAGTCTTTTCCTCCTTTTTAGGGATCAGTCCTGACCCCTTCTCCCCTCCTAATGTCTCTAGGGTCCTAGACTTTCTGCAAGCTGGCTTGGATAAGGGGCTTAGGGCTTCCACACTAAGAGTGCATGTGGCAGCCTTGAGTTACTTTTTCGATTCCCAGTTGGCCCTGCACCCTTGGGTTAAAAGGTTTCTGTCAGCAGCTTCCAGGATCCGCCCTTCGATAAGACCCTTATACGGATTCCGCCTTTGGTAGGAAGGTACTTCAGGCGGTTGTCCCCCCCTAAGTTGACTTTAATAGTCTATCTCGCATGGGGTGCCGTCATGGGTGAGGGGAAAACAACATTGCTTACCGGTAATTGTTTTTCTCGATACCCATGACGGCACCCCCAAAATTTTCCCTTCCCTATATATAAAAAAAAATAAAATAAAAAAATAGATAAATTAAGAGGGGGAGCTAATGGGCTTAGTACCCTTTATTAGGTTATATGCGGAGTAGTCCGCTACTGCCTATAGGTTTCTGAGAGCTCTCTCTCTTGAGTATTGTAGAGATATAATGTACCATATTGGATCTCTCTCTCTTTTCTTTCTTATGTGTATTCACCTCCGGAGTACTGTTTATTACTATCACTGGTGCATGGTGGGGGTGTGAACCTTTTATCTTCTCAGGTTTCCTGTCCCGGATGGGAGGTCCCTGGTCGCATGGGGTGCCGTCATGGGTATCGAGAAAAACAATTACCGGTAAGCAATGTTGTTTTCCGAAATGGGGTCATTTGTGGGGGTTTTCTACTGTCTTTGTAGAACCTCAGGAAACATGACAGGTGCTCAGAAAGTCAGAGCTGCTTCAAAAAGCGGAAATTCACATTTTTGTACCATAGTTTGTAAACGCTATAACTTTTACCCAAACCATTTTTTTTATTTTATTTTCTTGCCCAATTTTTTTTTTTATCAAAAACATGTAGAACATTTAGCGAAAAATTTATCTATGGATGTTTTTTTTTTTGCAAAATTTTACAGCTGAAAGTGAAAAATGTCTCTTTTTTTGCAAAAAAATTGTTACATTTCGATTAATAACAAAAAAAGTTAAAATGTCAGCAGCAATGCAATACCGCCAAATGAAAGCTCTATTAGTGAGAAGAAAAGGAGGTAAAATTCATTTGGGTGGTAAGTTGCATGACTAAGCGATGAATGGTGAAAGTAGTGTAGTGCAGAAGTGTAAAAAGTGGCCTGGTCATTAAGGGGGTTTCAGCTAGCGGGGTTGAAGTGGTTAATTTGGGTGGAGGATCGTCCAGTGTCTTGACGGACAGCCAATTGGATCCTCTGGCTCAGTGCTGATGAAATTTTTTTGGGTCTTCCACTTGACCTTTTTTGTTTCATAACCCTCAGGATCATTTAAGAAATTCAAAATGACTTTCTTACTGCGTCCCACCTTAGCAGCGATGGCACGCTGTGAGAGATCCTGCTTATGCAGTTCAACAACCCGACCACGTTCAAAAAGGGAGAGTCTTTTTGCATTTGCCATCACAACGTGTGACTACCTGACAGAAAATGACAATGAATCCACATCTTTGCACAGATTTGGCCTTTTGGTCTTAAACTTTTGATCAGCTGAAAAACAGCCTGTTTTCAGTTTATTCGTTGTTTTCATTAAATTGAATGCTCAAAAAATGTTTTCTCACTCCTTTCTTCTTGTTGCACGTTGAAGCTCTACTTGGAACCTTGTTAAGATCCAACAATGTAAAATATGATTTTTGGCCATTTTTCAAGTGGTCTTAAACTTTTGATCAGGACTGTACTATGCTCTCACAATGGTAGAGACTCATTCATTCTCATACATGCCATGTGATGTCCAGCACAGGTGTCAGGTAATGGACATGTCACAGTGGGTTGCAACTGGGTTAGGATCATGTGCACAGTATTCTGCACGTGATCCAGGGAGCACACTGCTGGCCGGGTAGGCAAAATTTAGTAATTGTCAATAGAAAAGTTGTTCACATCAAGAAGGGAACATAGAATAAAAAAAATAAACACAACTCAGAATACCCTTTAAAGGACAGCCGAGAGCGAAGAGTTATCTGATCAGATCAGGGGGAACTGTATTTAAGCTGGAATAAAACTTGGACACAAATTTATTCACACAGTTTGGTCAAATTGCAGTTTTATTACTTACAAGACTGCTAAAAAGCATTTTTTACAAAATCATAACTAAGCTGCTGCAGTTTAGTGATATTTGCAGCAGTAAGCAGTGATTTGACTTCAGTGTGTAACTAGTGAGTCCCTTTAATACATTGAAAGGGGTTTTCTGGGAGTTGATTGTTGATTACCTATGGTTGCTACAGTAAATAGTTTCAATCTCGATTTAAACACTGAGACTTTCTGAATCGTCGCAAACGCCCTCCAGTAGGTGAAAAAAATAAAATAAAACTTGTTTATGATTTCTTGACAAAAGTGTAATGGCTCATTTAGACTATTAGATAATTGTTATTTCAAATGCTAATGATTCATGTTGGGTGATTGCATGTCGCCTGTAAAATTTGTTTATGCTAACTATTTGCTTGTTACTGAATTGTGGTCATGTAAACATGCAAGATGTGATCTTTCAGTAATGTGAATGATATAAAACCAGGCATCTTTTATGTAACAGGTGTCTAATGTAAATCGTTGCTGTCTAAATACAGTGAATGATCCTCTATTCGATTTAAACAATCTCATGCAAACTAATTTGTACGCATTCATTTTTGCATTAAAAAGGAATGTCATTGACTTTAAATGTACAACTTCATGGGCAATTTTTTATTTTTTTTTAATATTGCATTTTACTCATTTTGGGCAAAAAATGTTTTCAGTTGGTCTTTAATAAACATATTGAGCCATTCTGTCACAAAAGGGTTGACTGTTTCTGTGTGAATGGTACTTTTACTTTGTGCCTGTTTATCTAATAACTTTCACTAAATTACTAAAAGGTCATAAACACTTATTTTAGTCACATTCTTAGCATTAAGATAAGAACTGAGCTATAAATGTTTATAAGGTCAGAGAAAGGAGACCTTAAGCTCACTGTCTGACAGAGCAGAAAGAAATTTTTAAGCAAGCTACTAGATCAGGCATGTCGAAACTGCGGCCCTCCAGCTGTTGCAAAACTACAACTCCCAGCATGCCCTAATAGCTGTAATCTATCCAGGCATGCTGGGAGTTGTAGTTTTGCAACAGCTGGAGGACCGCAGTTTGGACATGCCTGTACTAGATGAACTCAAGGCTGTGTAGGTAAAACAGCTCAATATAAAAAATAAAAAAAAATGATTTGTAGCTCAAAACGAGTACAATGCAATAATTGCCACCAAAGGTTGCATACCCTTTAAATAAATGTGATTGGGTCGCTAAACATTTATCTTCGTTGTTTAGATATTGATGAAGAGATAGACGGATCAGAACCTCTGTTTCCGTGCTGTCAGCAGGGATTGGATACTAGGTAAGTATTATTGAAAGATATGTTTATTAGCGTTTAAAGGGCAAACAGCCCTCTTTGTCAGGACAATCGTGTATTGGGAACTGATACCACGCACAATTTTAAACCAACATTTTTGGCGCGCAGGCTGGGGTGGCAATGTCACGGCTTGGTAGTTTGCTAATGTGCATGATGTTTGCCGGTGGCAATGTGTTTGTTATGCATGCGTGTGCACGTCCAATTTAAGGCTATTTCCCTTCTCATTTCTGGTGTGCATGGGGTTAAGGTGTGTGCAAGGTGAAGCTGGGTGTGGCTTATTGGTTATTATTCTGAGTTGTGAGCCTGAGGGCAGATGGTCTGCAGTGTCTTGAGGAGCTGGTGCTATTCCATCTGCCCAGTCCTTGAGGGCCACCTTATGGGACATCGATGTCAACTGATGTCTTCTGATGTCACCCCCTTTGTTAGGGATCGACCGATTATCGGATTTACCGATATTATCGGCCGATATTCAGGATTTTGAAAGCTATCGGTATCGGCATCTATCTTGCCGATATTCCGATAGCGTTTGGGGAACACAGATCGTGCTGCTGACAGCGATCTCAGTGTTCCCCTTAGCAGCACAGGGGAGAAGGAAGCAGTGTCTCCTCCCCCTGTGCTACTGCTGCCGCTGCTGCCAATGAAAGGACAGGGGACAGGAGGAGGGGAGGAGCTATGGCCACTGCGCCACCAATGAAGCTTAATCTCTCATTTATTCATATACAGGAGGCGGGAGCTGCAGGATCACATAGCCGGCTCCCGACCCCTATGAGCAATAGCTGCGATCTGCAGTAGTTAACCCCTCAGGTGCCGCGGATCGCAGCTACTGCTCATAGAGGTCGGGAGCCGGCTATGTGATTCTGCAGCCAGCTCCCGCCTCCTGTATATGAATAAATGAGAGAGGGGTTGTCCAAGTTATATTTATTGATGACCTATCCCCAGGATAGGTCATCAATATCAGATCGGCGGGGGTCCGACACCCCCTCCGATCAGCTGTTTGAAGAGGAGACTCGCACGGTGTCAGCGCTGCCTCCTCTTCACTGTTTACCTTCTAACCGTTGCATCTGCAGTGGTGAGCAGATGTAATTGCACCCAAGCCGTCCCATTCATTTCAATAGGAAGGCTTGGGTGTAATTACACCTGCTCACCACTGCAGATGCAACGGCTAGAAGGTAAACAGTGAAGAGGAGGCAGCGCTGACACTGCGAGTCTCCTCTTCAAACAGCTGATCAGAGGGGGTGCCGGGTGTCGGACCCCCGCCGATCTAATATTGATGACCTATCCTGGAGATAGGTCATCAATAAATATAACTTGGACAACCCCTTTAATCTATTAAAGTATTAAATTAAAGTATAAGACATTGGTGGCGCAGTGCGCCCCCCCACCCCAGTATTAAAAACATTGGTGGCGCAGTGCGCCCCTCCACAGGATCCCCTCTCCCCTCCTCCTCCGATCGGAGACCCAGCAGTGTAATGCTGGGGCTCCGATCGGTTACCATGGCAGCCAGGACGCTATTGAAGCCCTGGCTGCCATGGTAAGCCACATGCTGCTGTGTGCACAAAGCACAGAGCAGCAGGGACAGTCAGAGATCTATCAGAGTGAATAGGAGCTCAATCAGGGTGAATAGGACAAGGGTTCTAGGCCCTAAGGGGGCTAAAAGTTAGTAAAAAAAAAAAAAAAGTTATTAAAATAAAACACCAAAATATTAAGTATAAATGAAAAAGAAAGATTTACAAAAAAAAACTACACATTAACAATAAACATTAATTTTCAGCAGATTTGTGGGAAATTTTTTTTTTTTCAAAAAAAAAAATTCCCTGAATATCTGTATAAATTATCGGCCTGAAAGTTCACAAATTATCGGTATCTGCCCTATAAATTCAATATCGGTCGATCCCTACCCTTTGTGTCTGTTGCTATTACCCTACCTCACTTGTATGTTTGGTGTGGGTTTATCTATGGGGTTATGTCTGGTGTTTCATGTCTGGCCTGTTTGGTGTTTCAGGTCAGCATGGATGCCAGACATATCCTTTTGTATGTCCTATACATCATGCCGCATGGTGGTCCAGGTTGTTTCTACTAGATTCTGTGTTTGGTGTTTGTGCTGGGTCTTGCCTGGTGTGTGTGTTTGGGCCTATGCGCATTACCAGGATCCTGTGGTAGCGACGTGGACGGTTCTTGTTGCAGCTGTGTCAGGTAGGTGTCCATGTTGGTCCTGTTGGCAGTGGTGTTTTCTGCCATTGGATACTTGCCCGTCGCGTCGTCCACTGCTGGCTGCTTTCTTCCCCTTTGTTGCTAGGCCTTTTGGAGACTCCCGTTCTTGTGTCTTGAAGGAATCGGTTGTCTCCACCTTCTGATGCCATATTGCATAGACCGTTGGGGTCAGTTGGGCCCAGGTTCGAGTGTATAAGCCCCCCCCCCCCCTACCATCGAGGGCGGCTCATACAGTTAGGAGGTCAGGGATAGGTTTTAGGGATGCTTAGTTAGTTTTCAGCTCCCTTTTCCCTGTTTCCAGGCTTAGCTGCTTCCCTATAATCCCCTCACTGTCATGGTGGGGAGTGGGGGAAACCATGCCTCCAGCAGGCCAAGCAACAAAGGGGAAGAAAGCAGCCAGCAGTGGATAACACAACAGGTAAGTATCCAATGGCAGAAAACACCGCTGCCAACAGGCGCAACATGGACACCTACCTGACACAGTTGCAACAGGAACTTGAGCCGTCCACAGGATCCTGGTAATGCGCATAGGTCCAAACACACACACACACACACACACACACACACGCACAAGACCCAGCACAAACACCAAACACAGAATCTAGTAGAAACAACCTGGACCACCATGCGGCATGAACCATGGCAGCACCAGGCTGCGCTGCTTGTAGTTCCCCCTCCGGAGAACTCGAGGGACCCCCTTCTGGAGGTATAGGACATACAAAGGGTATGTCTGGCATCCATGCTGACCTGAAATACCAAACAGGCCAGACATGACACACCAAACCAGACCTAACAACCCCAAACATAAACCCACACCAAACCTACAACAAGTGAGGTAGGGTAACAGATACAGACACAGAGGTGACATCGATGTCCCATAAGGTGGCCCTCAAGGACTGGGCAGATGGAATAGCACCCTGAAGATAATCTGCCTGCAGGCTCACAACTCGGGAACAATAAGAGCAAAGTGGCCACACCTAGCTCCACCTTGCATGCACACACACACACACACACACACCTTAACCCCATACACACCAGATAATGAGAAGGGGAAGTGCACACGCATGCATAACAAACAACACGTTGCCACCGGCAATCATTATGCGTGGCGAAAGTGTCACTGCAAGCTACCACCAAGCTGTGACAGGCAGTGCGGAGCATGACTTATAAAATGAACACTAGTGATAGTTTTCATGTAATAATAAGGAAATGTTCCATTACCTAAACTCTGAGTGTCCTTAAATGACAGTAAGGGCTCATGCACACGACCGTATGCCTTTCGAGACATATGGTCTGTGAGCGGGCCGTATATCCCAGAGCGGCATACATCAGGCGCGCACAGTATCATAGGTTACTATGATGCTGTGCGTATTGGGCCATCCGTGGGGCTTTTGTCCTGCACTCATAAGATCATATGACTGCAGGACAATAGCCCTGTGGGTGGCCCGATGTGCACAGCATCATAGTAACCTATGATGCTGTGCGCTCCCGCGCGCACAATGTATGCCGCTCCGGGACATATAGCCTACTCATGGGTCGTGTGCATGAACCTTAAGAGTCTCAGTACCAAAAAAAGGAACCCATTGTTTCATTTGTCTTAACACAATGTTAATGTTGCCAGAAGGTCAATGTTGCTATTTGACATGCACCATACTAGCCTCATTTTGGAAGTCCTCTTATTTACTATTACTATAATAAATTTTTATTATTTTATCTAATATTATGCTCATAAATATCAGTAGGTAACATCAAATTCCCACTATGTGTGTGTGTGGAGAGAGAGATGGAGAAAGATATCAAACTGTCCATAGATATAGAGATTAACAAGTTATATCGTAAAAGCACATGCAAATCTAGAAATAAAAATGGACAATATAAATAAGATAGTAGTAAAAAAATAAAGATAAAAATATTTCTAATGGTTTGGGCCCAACTGTAAACTATCTTAGTGGTATGGGACAGATGTTTTGCCATGTATGGACCCCTAAGATGGTTTACAGACGGGCCCCAATCGTTAGAAATATTTTAGTCCCAAGTAAACCAAAACAGCATGTGACAGCTCATCTCGAAGATGCATCTAGGTTGACCCAAAAAACAAGAAGTTATAAATTCGTGTCCAAGCGTTGCCTTTGTTGCAAACCGATTTAGACCTAATCAACCATGTCTTCCTCTAACCTAAATGGGACTACCTTTCTTATAAAACATCATATGACATTTCAATCAAATTATGTAATCTATTTGATTTGAATGAGAGTGTAGACTCCAGTATGTGGGACGTACCACACAGGCCCTACATTGCTGTGTGAATCAGCATAGGTATAATATATACAGAGAGAATATAAAAAACATAGTGTCTCTAGGAACTGTGCGTCTATGCCTGAAAAAGAGAAACACCCCATAAAAATAACTCCCATTGACTACATACCTGAAAGCCCCTTTAATAGGTTTGATAACCTCCAAAATGCGAGGTTTATTGGATATATCAATTAAACACTCTTGCCCCATATGGACTGAATGAAATTGGTGAAACAAATATTTGATTGAACATAAAAATAGGAGCAATAGAAATAAACATAACTCATTTACCTACATGTAAAAATTGAAGGGGATAAAGGGGAAGAAAATAAAAAAATAAGATAAATCGGCTTTGGTTTTTCTTTTATTACAATTTTTATTTTATTTTTTAATATTTCTAGATTTTTATTTATTTCATTGTGACCTTCTTATGTTTATAAGCTTAATATTAGGTCATATAAAATAATTAAATAATGGTAAATAAGAGGACTTCCAAAATTAGGTTAATATGGTGCATTTGTATGAACCTCCATGTCAAATGTACCACCTAGCAACATTGCCGTTCTGGCAACATTAACATTGTGTTAAGACAAATGAACCAATTTTGCCACTGTGACTTATTGTCATTTCAGGACACTCCGAATTTAGGTAATAGAAGATTTCCTTATTATTACTCAAGTACCATTACTAAGGTTAATTTTAGAAGTTATGCCCTACACTGAACCCCCCTGCACACCAAAAATGTTGTTTTAAATTGTGTGTAGTATCGGTTCCTAATGTATGATTCTCCTGACAGAGGGCTGTTTGCCCTTGAAATGCTTTGACACCTAATAAACTTATCTTTCACTAATATTTACGTAGTATCCAATCCCTTATGACAGCGCCAGAACAGAGGTTCCGATCCTTGTTTCTCCATCTATGGCTTCATCCCTGAATCCGTGCTTTCGGCGCAGGTAGAAACCCAGGCAGCAGAGCAGGAATGGTCAGGACAAAGCAGAGAAACCTGCATATCTGTTTTGACTGCTTACAACAGCAGAGGGTAAGCACAATTTATCGCTTGTACATTATATCATATCAGTTTCTTTTCTTTGTTTTCGTTGTTTAGATGCACCAAAACAACCCTTGGTAAATGTTTAAAAAAAACAAACAAAAAAAAAACACTTTAGATATTCCTCCCATGAAGATCCTATGGGGCAAATGTACAGGGGCTGCCTGAGCCCTCATCACTGCTGTTGGTTGGGTAAATAATGACCGGACTCTGTGTTAATTTAAGAGCATCAGGTACTTACACATTTGGCCACAGATGCCCTACTAAATTCTGATTGTATTGCCATCCTCAGGACAGTAATACAGTTGAATACTGGGATGCAAGTGGCTAGGAGAGGTTAGTCCAGGCAGCATGCTGAAAGTAGGGCTTGCTTTATGCTTTGGCCTGCATTTCTTCTCCTAAGTCCCCTTCTCCATACCTAGTTATATACAACTGGAGGAAGATAAAATGTAGTAGCTGGGCTGGGACAGCCTTATTTATTGCACTGTGGTATTTTGATTCTGCTGAGGCCGTATTTTGTGCTGCCCTTGGTATTGCTGACTGCACCTTCTGTCAAGTAGGACCTGCCTACAGCATGGGGGCCACTTTTTCAAAAGGTCAGTTTTTCAGTTTTAGCAATGGGTCTGTCTAACTGCTATTTGAAGAAAAACTTAAAAAATTTATATTTTTTTCACCCTTTAAGATACACCTAGGTTTTAGAGGAGGAAAATTTATATTTTTCCTCTCCGCCTATGACAGCAGCCTTGGAGCGACCGCCGCCTCCTTCTCAGGGCAGGGAACGGGAACCAGAATCTCTTTAAAAGAGGGACCTCTCTATCCCCTGTTCGGTTTCCTGTCCTAAGGGGGATAGGAGGAATTTAAAACGCTAGAGTGCTAAGAGCTGCAGGGGCCCAAGTTTATTATACGTATTAGGAGGGTTAACCCATGCGGCGTAAGCCTCCTCTAGGAGCTGCTGCAGCAAATATGGGCTTCCTTCTCTTCCTACACCACTCTGGTCTCCTTCCTGGCTTGGGAAGGTCACGGTCTTCCTGGGTGTCAGTGGACCTCTGCAGGATGTATTCTGTAGGTTTGTCTGCCGGTATGTGTTGTGCAGGATGACTTCACTTCTGGGGTTCAGCAGATGGAGGAAGCACAGGTGTTGTAGGACGGAAGAGGGGAGGAGGAGTCAAGTGTGCGCCAGGAGAAAAACCCAGCCAGCTCATTTTCATGCCGGTGAAGAAGAGGCAGACAGTTTCTTAATTGTGGCACTTGGATTGCCGTGGTATGATGGAGCAAATTCAGCATGCTGAAACCACCAATATTGGAAAAACACTAGCATGTGAATGAGGCTTAACTCTGCTCGCAGAGCTTTTTGGTTGGTTGAAAGGCTGAAACGGTGATACTAGTTCAAAGGCTAGGCTATGTGCCATTCCATATCTGGGTGAATTTTTATTTGGGCCGGTTTTGGACGATTTGTTGGAAAACACCTCAGATTAATTTCCCTCTACCAGCAGCCTCCTAGAAGGTCATTCCCTCCGAGGGTTAATAAGGAAAATTTCAAGGGGAAGGAAAGAGCAAATTTTGCAGGAGGTGCCAGGAATTCTACGTTTTTAAAAAAAATTGGTTTGATGCTGCAAAGAAGCAGCCCCAGTGACTCCAGGCTCCCAGTGGGAGGTCGCTGAATGGTTCTTTCTGAACAATAATAAACCTAAACTGTTTGAACCAGTATCTGATGTGCGAGAGGTTTCGGGTGCAATCCATTAGGTCGTCACTAAACAATATTTCAAGAGTGCTTCATGGCTTTTGTAGATCTGCGAGATGCATATGATGTTCCCAGCCACCAGAGTGTAATATATCTTCTATATGAAAGAATCTTCATATAAAAGAGAGGATAAAAAAATATAAAAATTATATTATCCTCCAGGCGGACATAAAAAAACGCCTTTAAGTTCTTTTATCAAGTATCTTAATTAGATTTGTGCAGCACTGAAACAAAGGAACCATTGTATATGCAAAAATATATAATCGTTTATTATAAAACCAAGAATATAAAACAATACAACTGCAAAACAAAGGATGAAGTTACAAAGTAACACCCAAAGTGTACCACGCGGTGATGTTAACACACCCCTATCTGATCAGCACAGTATGATTTAACGATTTATGACAAACAGTGTCATACTTTTAACAAACGAACTCGTATACCAAGAGAAACTTAGGATCTTCTGTTATCAAACAGGCTATAACAATAAAACATTTTTACAGGATTTACAGGAAAATAACTGTTATCCCTTGACTCTGTTTTCCTATGACCAATCAAAAATATGATATTATGATAAAATATTCAGCTCGGCAATCGGACTAAGGAAAATAACTTTCCAAGGGTTTAGTCCTCTTTTCAAATAATGTCAGATCTTCCATTAACAATATGCATCTTTGCTAAGAGAATAATCAGCATTATGGAGGCACCTAAGACTATATATTCCCACAGTATGGGAACTCTTGGCTATATACCGAGAGAAATATCTTATTAATATCATGAGTAGTAAACAAAATATAAGTTACCGGGTCAAAGGTAGACAGAGTTCAGATGGGACCAGTTCTGAAGAACTTTCCTAGTAATCCAAAATGAATAATCCAAGTTTCTTCTGATAAAGTTTTTCTTTTTGATTGAATGAATGGATCAACGGATATATGGATCTTTTTTCCTCTTTCTCTAGTTCTCCTTGTTACCCTGCATACGAGTAATTATTCCCCCCCCCCCCCTTATCTAAGAATCATCCCCTTTAGATTAGGGATTCCCAATCGGGTAAGGTGGGTGTACTTGCATGCTAATAATACCATGATGTCATATCTACTCCTAATATGGTCAAGAACAAATAATGAAATAATATAATATTGTCCATCTGCCTCCAGATGGCACTGCGGTACTGCAGATGAACATCACAACTTTTAAGCATTAAAATTAAATATCTAATATGTTTTCAGGACCTCGTTGACCTTTCTTAATAAATCATTGAGGAAGGTCTTTCCCTGACACTTTTAATTACCTATATCCTGGACTTGTTGGAGTTGACTGTCTTCTCCTATCTTTTTGAAATATAGTTTGACTTGATGAAAATTTTATATAGCGGCTTTGATGCTTGGCATCGGAACTTGTACATTTCACTTAACTACTTCCATGAATAACTATTGTTTTGAAATAACATTTTCTCTAATCAGAAAATCCAATTAACATAAACTTACTTGTTTCTATACCTTCTACATGATAAATACATGGTATAACATAGATAGATATATAGATATATATATCTATCTCTCTATCTCGATACATTGTTACACATAGATAATACATTATATGAATTATTGATTAACATATGTTGTAAACTAAATATACCATGCAGAGATATATACAATATAATTATGAATATATAAATTGAACTTCATATAGCAGGTGTTCCTCAAGGACATGAAACTTTATCAAGTAACCTTGTTCCCTCCAGACATATGTTTTAGGGAGTTGACTTACTCCTTACAGATGGTCCCATATCTTTAGCAATAACTTTTAAACACAATGTCCGTTTATGTTCACAATTAATTTTTTTTATAAATTTAACTTGCCATGAACTCATCTTGGCTTCCTCAGCCACATAATAGAACTTTGATACAGGCTGATTTTATTCTTAAAGGCAATGAGATGAGCATACATTTTGATCATAAAGTCATTAGATAATATTGTATACGTATGAAAATGCACAACAATAGGTTTCTGAGGGCTACAGTTAATCTAGAGCAGGCATGCTTAACCTGCGGCCCTCCAGCTGTTGTAAAACTAAAACTCCCACAATCCCCTGCTGTAGGCTGGCTGATAGCTGTATGCTGTTCGGGCATGCTGGGAGTTTTTAGTTTTGCAACAGCTGGAGGGCAGCAGGTTGAGCATGCTTGAGCTAGAGGAATGGATTCTACACCTTCAGTCTTGTCTTTCTATTGGGGTTATCACAGGCCCCGAGGGTCTTTACTAAGATTGTGGCAGATATGATGGCCCATGTGAGGGAGAGGCAGGTAGTTATAGTCCCCTACCTAGACCACTTTCTTAATATTGCCAAGTCAGTTCAGATTCTTCAGGGACAGATTGTCTGCTTGAGGGAGGTTCTAGAGAAGCTGGGCTAGGAATTACATCTAGAGAAATAAAGTCAGTGTCCAGGTCAGAGGTGCAGTTTCCTACGGATGGTTTTAGATTCCCAGTCTCAGAAGTGCCTATTAAACCTACAGGGAACTTTTCTTATCGGGTCAAGGGTTCAGGCACTTCTTTCCATTCAGTTGGTTTCCCTGAGGGAAGCTATGTCAGTGCTGGGTCTCATGACTGCAGCTATTCCAGGGGTAGAATGGGCCCAATATCATTCAAGACATCTGTAGCTTTAAATCCTGGTAGAATGGGACAGATGCCATCTTTCTCTAGATGCAAAGATCTCTCCATCACCTCACATTCAAAGATCTTTGAGGTGGTGGATAGATTTGCAGAACCTTCAGGAGGGAGTTCCTTGGTAGAGAGAAGTGGTTCTTCCCATTACCACAAATGCCAGCCCATCTGGGTGGGGAGCCCATTTGGCATCTCTCCTTAAGGGAAGTTAAGACAGCAGTACTCAGTCAATCCCATAATTTCAGAGATCCAAAAGTGGTCATGTTGGCCTTAGTTCAGAGTTGTCCAGTCCTCAAGTGCAGAAATGTGGTGATATACTCAATGTGACTTCAGTAGCCTACATCAACGGGGTTCCTGGTCTCGGGTCCCTTGCTCATCAGATATTCAGAATTGCGAAGGCTTCTCTTTAATCTCTCTCGGCTGTACATCTCGGGGGGAGCAGTCAATGTAAGGGCAGATTTTTTGTCGTCATCGTCTTTGTCAGGGGGACTGGTCCATAGATCAGGGAGTGTTCAATCAGGTTTTAGGCATAATGGTGTGTCCCACAGATATACCTTTTTGCCACCAGGTTGGACAGGAAGGTAAAAGCTTTCTCTTCCCTTTCGCCAATCATCCAACGGTGGTGGACACCTTTCCTTGATCCTGGAAGCAGGGCCTTCTCTATGCCATTCCCCGCTAAAATTGTTGCCAAGGGTTCTCAAGATAGAGGAAGAAAGAGCTACAGTGGTAGTGAATGTCCCATTTTGGCTTTCTTGGGTGTGGTTTTCTTGGCTCTGCATGATGTCTATTGCCCCTTCTTGGATTCTGCCAGAATCCCAGGATCTTTTAGGTCCTTTTTCAACCAGAGATGATAAACAAACGAAAGAAAACACCTTCATTTTGCTGTTTGAGAGGCAGAGTTTGAGAAAGAGAGTATTATCTGAGGATGTTATTACCACTCTGTTGGCCAGTTGTAAGGAGGTCACATCTTCCATTTATCTGAGAGTTTGGAGACCTTTTTATTGATTTGCCAACAGACCGGTTGATATGTTAGTGGTTCCAGACATTCCACTTGTTTTAGAATTTTTGCAGGAACGTTTGAGGAAACTGACTTGATGCCAAGATCTGCACTTTCAGTGTACTGAGTTCTTTGAGTTCAAGTTGAAAGAACACCCTTGGGTTAGGAGATTCTCCAGGTTGTCCCCAGTTTGTTAGAACAAGGTTCCCCACTGGGATCTGAACTTGGTTCTTTCAACACTCACTTCAGAGCCTTTTGAACCTATCAGTAAAATCTCCCTCAAGTTGATCTCTCGTAAGCTTACTTTTTTTTGCCATTTCTTCTGCCAGGAGGGTTAGTGAAATAGCAGCTTTTTCTATTGACCAGCCATACATGGTAATCTTGGAGGATCAGGTGATTATTTCTCCTGATCCTTCCTCCTTACCCAAGGGCTTACTAGTTTTCATTGCTTTCGGGAGGTAGTATTGCAATCTTTTTGCTCTTCTCCTAGGAATGATAAGCAATCAGAATTCCATTGTTTGGACGTTAGGAGATGCATTGTTCAATGTCTGCAGGCAACGCAGCCATAGAGGTCTTACTCCAGCTTGTTGCTTCAATATCAGGGGGCTAAAAAGGCATTTGCTGCTTCGTACCAGGCTAGAGCTAGATGGATTAAGCAGGCTATTTCTTTAGTGTATTCATCTAAGGGAGTCCCTCTACCTTCAGGGTTTGGGGCCCACTCTATTAGGTCTATTTCTACTACCTGGGCAAATCTGTAGAGCAGCCACCTGGAGTTCTCCACATACTTTCTTTAAACACTATGGACTCCAGCTCCCTTCTAATGAAGGCCTTAGTTTTTGGTCGTGAGGTTCTTCAGGCTGTTTTCCCGCCCTAGGTGGTCATTTCTTGCCTATTCTCCAGGAGTGCTGTAATAGGCGAAGGGGGGAAAATTTTTATTACATTTGCCGGTAATCTGTTTATCTGTTTTCTTTGAGCCTATGACAACACCCGCTCAAAAAATAAAAATAAAAATATATGTATGTTGATGTTGCTTGGGGCTGCGTTCTGGATGCAGTGTCTTGTGTGTACTCCCAGTGTCTGTATATCTGAGCAGTTCCTGTCTGTTGTGCCGTGCAGGCTGGATGCATGGACTTTGTGTACTGGCTGTGGGTGTTCTTAATGTATGCTGGTTCTGGCTGCGGCCTTGTGTGTACATGTCTGTCTGTTTGTATCCTAGTGCGATTCTGTGTCACCATGTTGCTGTGTAGGTTGGCTGCCTATAACCTCATACTGGCCGCAGTTCCTGGTGTATGCTGGTTGTCGTTCAGGTGTGCTGGTTGCAGCATTCTGTCTGGTGTGAACTGACACTTGTGATTTGTATATTCTATGGTTCTGGTTACTCCTGGTTCTGATGGGGTTACTTCCCCTGGTCTGTTCCTGGGTGTGGCTTATCAGATGACCTCATTATGCAGCCATATTTGTGAGCTGTGGTGCTTGTGGTTTAGTCTATCTTGAGCTTTGCTGGGTGTAGCACCTTGCTGCTTATCCAGTGGTTCAGTCCATCTTATGTCTTGTTGGCTGTAGCACCTTGCTGCATACCCATGTCAGTCTGTCCTGTGCCTTACTGGGTGTAGCCTCCTGCTGCTGATCCAGGTGGTTTTGCCATCTGCCCTTGTTTTGGTGTCGCCTGGTAAAGTGTTTTTGTTGCCTTGTCTGTCCTACAGTCATGTCGTAGTTTTTATTCCAGCCGCCTCTCGGCATGTTTGCCGCACTGCCGCCAGAACTCCGGCCCGCCCCTATTATAGTTAATGGCGCCGGAGTGGACCAGCTGTTCACCCGCCAGAACAGCCTGCCGGAGAAGGCTGTCGATAGTGGGGAAAATAGATTCTCATCTTTGGACATTTTAAAGGAAATTTGTCATCAGAAAATGTTTCTATTTTTAAAGAACTTTTGGTGGTTATTTTTAATTTTCATGTCAGTATCTATATTTAAACAAAAATCATAAGATCCTGCACTGGTCCATAAGCATTATAGACGCCACTTCTTGGTCTGAACAAATCGCTTTACTGCAGTTGCCTGCTTATCTTTACACAGAGGAGATAACCTTATAGGCAGTATTAGAATGACTTTCACACTAGCGTTTTTTTTGCAGATCCGTCATGTAGCTGCAACAATGCTTCCATTACAATAATACAACCGCATGCATCAGTCATGAACGGATCTGGTTGTATTATATCTTTTATAGCCATGACTGATCTGTCTTGAACACCACTGAAAGTCAATAGGGGATGGATCAGTTTTCTATTGTGCCAGAGAATACGGATTCATCCCCATTGACTTGCATTGTGTGCCAGGACGGATCCATTTGGCTCTGCTTCGTCAGGCGGGCAGCAAAATGCTGCAGGCAGCGCTTTGGTGTCCGCCTCCTGGATGAAATGGTGACTGAACGGAGGCAAACTGATTCATTCTGAGCAGATCCGTTTCTATTCAGAATGCATTAGGGCAAAACGGATCCGACCACTTGTGAGAGCCCTGAACGGATCTTGCAAATGGGAAGCCAAAACACTAGTGTGAAAGTAGCCTGATGGGATCCACCATTCAAAATAGGTGACTTTCATATCTATTCTTTCCTTGTACAATGACCTCTGCACTGGCCACGAGGATGCCTTGAAAACTCTCCTATAGAAGTAAATGAGGTCCCCTTCAGTCCAGTCCATTGTCTATGGACCATGGGGCTTACATAAAGCAAATTTCTTAATGCTTTCTAAATGTTACTAAGAATATCTTGGCCAAGATGGCAGCCTCAATAACTATGTTCAGAAAATAGAATAAAAAAAAAAAATCTGCAATCAGAAAATATAGAGATTAGAATAAAAAGATATATGTTTTACCGTCTGTTTTTAACTGGCAGAAAAAATATTTGGTAACACATTACCTTTAAGTACCGGGCCCATTTTTTTTATTTTGCCTTTTCATTTTTTTCTCCACACGTTCCAATAGCCATAACTTTTTTTTTTTTTAACTTGAGAAAGAGAGAGAGATGCTCCTGCTTCCTGAAGTGAGAGGAGCGTTACTAAGTGACGCCAGCATTCATAGTGACAGTGAGTACAGAGGCTGGCTATGTTATCAATAGTAGTAAAACACTTTACACACAAAGCCAGTTATGTGTGCAGTTTAGGACACATAGGGCCATGAGGGGGACCAGCATAAGATGCTATATGTGCGTCTTATGCTGGCCCCCCTCATGGCCCTATGTGTCATAGCACACATCCCCTATGACCGTGCCATCCACAGATCCACCCCATAACACTGTCCTCCACAGATTCCCCCCCCCCCCATAACGGTGTCCCCCACAGATCCCCCCCCAATAACTGCGTCCACCACAGATTCCCCCCCCCATAACTGTGCGTCCCCCACAGATGACCCCCCCTCCACAGATGATCCCCCATAACGATGCCCCCTCCACAGATGATCCCCCATAACGATGCCCCCTCCACAGATGATCCCCCCCCCCCCCCCAATAACGATGCCCCCTCCACAGATGATCCCCCCCCCCCCAATAACGATGCCCCCTCCACAGATGATCCCCCCCCAATAACGACGCCTCCTCCACAGATGATCCCCCCCCCCCCCCCCAATAACGGCACCATGCCCAGCCGCGTCAGCGGCTTATATGGGAAAATCCAAGCAAATGGACCTCTAGCACAATTCCTTTAAAATATTGCATCGCATATCGTTATCACAATTTTTAGGGCCCTAATCGCAATCGCACAAAATTCCCATATCGTGCAGCCCTAATAGAGATGGATGGGGGAGGGATGGGGATGGATGGAGATTATTATTATTATTATTATTATTATTATTATTGTATTTTTTTTAAAGGCACCATTTAATTTACCATAAAAAATCCTTTGTGGGGTTAAATTGGAAAAAAAAAACTTTGACAAAACCTTTGCCAAGGTTTTGGGGAGTTTTGCATCATGACGTTCACAACGTGCTAAAAATGACAGGACTAGCCTTGAGCAGAGGACTGGAGAGTGAGTGGGGCTATAAGTCTTACGTTCTAGGACAATGATGGTGAACCTTTTCGAGACTGTGATCAACTGCAACCATAAGTGGCCCACTTTTTGGTTGCAGTTTGATCAAAGTGCCAACACGGCAATTTAACCTGAATACCATAGTCCAATATGTTTATAAAATAGTTTATAACTTGTGGTAGTTTAGAAGGCTGAAAAAAGACATCCGTCCATCCAGTTCAGCCTGTTATCCTTCAAGTTGATTCAGGGGAAGGCAGAAAACACTTGTGAGGTGGTAGCCAATTTCCCCCACTTTAGGGTAAAAATATTCCTTCCCGACTCCAATCAGAATAACTCACTGGATCGAAGACCCGCCTCTAGTAGCTATAGTCTGTAATATTACACTCCAGAAATACATCCAGTCCCCTCTTGAACTCTTTTAGCGAACTCGCATCACAACCTCCTCAGGCAGAGAGTTCCATAGTCTCACTGCTCTTACCGTAAATAATCCTCTTCTAGGTCTGTGTACGAACCTTCTTTCCTCCAGACTCAGAGGATATCCCCTCGTCACAGTCCTGGGGATAAATAGATGATGGGAGAAATCTCTGTACTGACCCCTGATATATTTATACATAGTTATTAACACATAAAGTGAATAACCCTAAGGCCTCATGCACACGACCGTTGTGTGTTTTGTGGTCCGCAAATTGCAGAACGGCAAGGACAGCCATTGATAAAACTGCCTATTCTTGTCCGCGAAACGGACAAGAATAGGACAGGTTACTTTTTTTATTTTTTGCGTACCACAGAACGGAACAATGGATGCGGACAGCACACTGAGTGCTGTCGGCATTTTTTGCGGCCCCATTGAAGCAAATGGGTCCCCATCCAAGCCGCAAAAACTGCTGCTCGGATGCGGACCAACACAAAGGTCCGCATCCGTTGCTCTGTTCCGTGGTCCACAAAAAAATATAACCTGTCCTATTGTCTGCGTTTCACGGACAAGAATAGGCAGTTATATTATTGGCTGTACGTGCCTTTCCGCAATTTGCAGAGCGCAAAGCACTCCACCAACACGACCAGTGCCGATAACGCAGTTCTCGGCGTCATTATCCCACTTCTATGCCTCCTTGAAAAAACGCTACTGGCGATGATGGAATAGGATGTGGCACAGGAAGAGGGATCATTTCGCAGGGTTTCCGGCCAGTCATTCCCAAGTTGCTCCGAGGGTGGGTTCCTGCACCCACAAACCCAAGGTACACAATTGTCCAGCCAGGCCACAGTTCTGGAGGATGAGGAGATGGAGGAGGAACCATGTTCACAGGGTGGCACCCAGACCAGCTCATGGCCATCACTGGTGCGTGGATGGGGGGGGGGGGGGAATACAGAGGACGCAGACGATACACCTCCCACAGAGGACAGCTTTTCATTGCCTCTGGGCAGCCTGGCACATATGAGCGATTACATTCTGCAGTGTCTCCGCAATGACCGCCGAGTTGCCCACATTCTAACTTGTGCTGATTACTGGGTGGCCATGCTGCTGGATCCCTGTTGCAAGGACAACGTACCGTCCTTAATTCCCTCACTGGAGCGTGATCGTAAGATGCGCAAGTTCAAGCTGGTAGATGCGTTGCTGGTGGCATTCCCGCCTGACAGCGGGGGCACAGTGGAAGCACAAGGCAAAGGCAGAGGATGAGGAAGAGGTCGCCAACGCAGCTGGAGCAACGCTAGCACCTAGCATGGCCAAAATGTGGAAAGGCTTTGTCTGCACGTCACAACAACCAGCACCACCAGCTGATATGGATCGTCTTAGCAGGAGGCAGCATTTCACCAACATGGTGGAGCAGTATGTGTGCACACGCATACACGTACTGAATGACTCGTCTGCCCCTTTCAACTTCTGGGTCTCCAAATTGGGCACATGGCCTGAGCTTACCCTTTACGCCTTGGAGGTGCTGGCCTGCCCTGCAGCCAGTGTATTATCTGAACGTGTGTTTAGCACGGCAGGGGGAGTCATCAGACAAGCGCATCCGCCTGTCCACAGCCAATGTGGACAAGCTCACGTTCATTAAAATGAACCAGGCATGGATCCCTCAGGACTTGTCTGTACCTTCACTTATTTGTCAGTTACATTTTCTGGTGAAATTCAGCAATTTTTCGGTGTGATGTACCACTGCTATTAGACTGGTAAAAATAAAAAATATTACAATTGTCAGTTACATTTTATGGTCAAATTCACCAATTTTTCGGTGTAATATACCCCTCTTCTACCTAGTTGACAGCTTAATGAATTTCAATAATTTTTATTTTACATTTTCGGGTGACAATAAACAATTGTTTTCTGTCATAGACCCCTGCTCTACCAAGTAGACAGGTTAATTTCTGTAATTTTTCTGTTACATTCTTGGGTTGACATTATACAATTTTAGATGTGAATAAACCACTGCTCTGGATAGGTGACAGGGAATAAAATTTCTGAAATGCTGCTTTAATTGATGCACGCCACCTCCTTTCATTCAATGCTTAAACTTTAAACAAGTTGTACCACATTTAAGCTTCAATACTTTGTCCCACATTTCCGCTATATTCTTTTGGACAACATCTGCGCCTCAATAGCTTTTCCCACATTTCTGCTCTATTTTTATTTTTTTACGTATTTTGTTAAAGGGACACTGACAGGCCCAATAAGCATAATTAGCTATATATATGCATCAGGTTATAAAACATCAGTTTGCAGTGTTCATAAGGTGGACAGGAGTTAGACTTATATGTTTTTAATGCACAATAGAAGACCTGTGTATGTATATATATATATATATATATATATATATATACATACATACATACATACATACATACATACATACATACATACATACATACATACATACATACAGGGAGTGCAGAATTATTAGGCAACTGAGTATTTTGACCACATCATCCTCTTTATGCATGTTGTCTTACTCCAAGCTGTATAGGCTCGAAAGCCTACTACCAATTAAGCATATTAGGTGATGTGCATCTCTGTAATGAGAAGGGGTGTGGTCTAATGACATCAACACCCTATATCAGGTGTGCATAATTATTAGGCAACTTCCTTTCCTTTGGCAAAATGGGTCAAAAGAAGGACTTGACAGGCTCAGAAAAGTCAAAAATAGTGAGATATCTTGCAGAGGGATGCAGCACTCTTAAAATTGCAAAGCTTCTGAAGTGTGATCATCGAACAATCAAAATAGTCAATGGGGTCGCAAGAAGCGTGTGGAAAAACCAAGGCGCAAAATAACTGCCCATGAACTGAGAAAAGTCAAGCGTGCAGCTGCCAAGATGCCACTTGCCACCAGTTTGGCCATATTTCAGAGCTGCAACATCACTGGAGTGCCCAAAAGCACAAGGTGTGCAATACTCAGAGACATGGCCAAGGTAAGAAAGGCTGAAAGACGACCACCACTGAACAAGACACACAAGCTGAAACGTCAAGACTGGGCCAAGAAATATCTCAAGACTGGTTTTTCTAAGGTTTTATGGACTGATGAAATGAGAGTGAGTCTTGATGGGCCAGATGGCTGGATTGGTAAAGGGCAGAGAGCTCCAGTCTGACTCAGACGCTAGCAAGGTGGAGGTGGAGTACTAGTTTGGGCTGGTATCATCAAAGATGAGCTTGTCGGGCCTTTTCGGGTTGAGGATGGAGTCAAGCTCAACTCCCAGTCCTACTGCCAGTTTCTGGAAGACACCTTCTTCAAGCAGTGATACAGGAAGAAGTCTGCATCCTTCAAGAAAAACATGATTTTCATGCAGGACAATGCTCCATCACACGCGTCCAAGTACTCCACAACGTGGCTGGCAAGAAAGGGTATAAAAGAAGAAAATCTAATGACATGGCCTCCTTGTTCGCCTGATCTGAACCCCATTGAGAACCTGTGGTCCATCATCAAATGTGAGATTTACAAGGAGGGAAAACAGTACACCTCTCTGAACAGTGTCTGGGAGGCTGTGGTTGCTGCTGCACGCAATGTTGATGGTGAACAGATCAAAAGACTGACAGAATCCATGGATGGCAGGCTTTTGAGTGTCCTTGCAAAGATAGGTGGCTATATTGGTCACTGATTTGTTTTTGTTTTGTTTTTGAATGTCAGAAATGTATATTTGTGAATGTTGAGATGTTGGTTTCACTGGTAAAAATAAATAATTGAAATGGGTATATATTATATTTTTTTTTAAGTTGCCTAATAATTATGCACAGTAATAGTCACCTGCACACACAGATATCCCCCTAAAATAGCTAAAACTAAAAACTACTTCCAAAAATATTCAGCTTTGATATTAATGAGTTTTTTGGGTTCATTGAGAACATGGTGGTTGTTCAATAATAAAATTAATCCTCAAAAATACAACTTGCCTAATAATTCTTCACTCCCTGTGTGTGTGTATATATACAACCATGTTCTCAATGAACCCAAAAAACTCATTAATATCAAAGCTGAATATTTTTGGAAGTAGTTTTTAGTTTGTTTTTAGTTTTAGCTATTTTTTTGGATGTTTCAAAACTACAACTCCCATAATTCCCTGATAGCTGTAGTAAGCCCAGGCACGATGGGAGTTGTAGTTTTGCAACAGCTGGAGGGCCACGAGTTTGACATCCCTGCTATACAGCTTGGAGTAAGACAACATGCATAAAGAGGATGATGTGGTCAAAATACTCATTTGCCTAATAATTCTGCACGTAGTGTATATATAATTATGCTTATTGCGCCTGTTAGTGTCCCTTTAAAGTCCTTTCCCTATCCACATTATTTTGCAGAGCACTTGCCATGCTCTTAACCACATTTTGATCACCTTTGTAGCCCTCTAGCCCTTTCCATGCCATTTTTACAGCCATTATAGTGCTCAAAGGTTCGGCTCCCCATTGACTTCAATGGGGTTCGGGATCAAGTTCGGGCCCCGAACTCAAACTTTTTCCCGTAGTTCGGTCGAACCCGAACATCCAGGTGTCCGCTCAACTCTAACCATGACTGCTGGATTCTCTCCAGCCCCTCCCAATAATCTGTCAACCCAATCTGCGATGTGTCGTACTCGAGTGTCAGGAAGACCGCACACCTTTCGACGATCCTGGTCTTTTTGACAAATCGCCCTATCTGTATCCCTAATAGTCTCCAACTACCAGCACCTGTCTGGCCTGCCCTGCTTTCCTGGTTCCCAGCTTACTGGAGCTGACTATCCCCTGAGGAAGTGATCGGCTGCAGCAGTTTTCTACCTTAACTGACATCCCCCTCAGCTGCCAACCTTGCAAACTTGTTGGGGTGAGTCCGATCAGGGCTAGCCTCCCTGGCACTCTACCCTGCTTTCTAACAGTTATCCAGCTACCTACATCACTTTCCTGAGCCTCCATGCTACCACCCTCCGCCACATCTACCCCATAGAGTGCTTGCTCAGTGAGCAGCAAACTCTTTTCCAAATTGTCAACGCTTTTCAGTGTTGAAACTCGCCTCGTTAGATACACTATGGGCAATTTCCTCACATGCTCGAGAGAAAAGAGAAAAAATACAATACAGTGCAGTGATAGACTGACTTATAGTTTACTCCTAAATTCCCTGGATCTGAAGTCACTTAATTTAAAGTCGCACACTTAATACAAATACACACTTGAAATCAATGCAAACGCTCTCAAACTCAAGTTGTTTATCTGCTAAAGTGCAGCTCCCAAACAGCTTCAAACCAGACAGCTTCCCCACAAACGCTTCTTGCAGCGTTTTGGTGTCCGTCTGACGATCCGGAGGCAAACTGATCCGTCCCGACTCACAATGCAAGTCAATAGGAACTGACAATATGGCACAATAGAAAACTGATCCGTCCCCCATTGACTTTCAATGGTGTTCAAGACAGATCCATTTTGGCTATGTTACAGATAATGCAAACAGATCCGTTCTAAACGGATGCATGGAGTTGTATTATCTGAACGGAAGCTTTTGTGCAGATTCATGACGGCTCTGCACTAAACGCGAGTGTGAAAGTAGTTTAAGGCGTACCAATATGCCTTAGACTTTTCCTGACAGACGGGGCCCCCCCCCCGTCTGTCAGGAAAAGTCTAAGGCATATTGGTACGCCTTAAACTACTTTCACACTCGCGTTTAGTGCAGAGCCGTCATGAATCTGCACAAAAGCTTCCGTTCAGATAATACAACTCCATGCATCCGTTTAGAACTGTTTGCATTATCTGTAACATAGCCAAAATGGATCTGTCTTGAACACCATTGAAAGTCAATGGGGGACGGATCAGTTTTCTATTGTGCCATATTGTCAGTGAAAACGTTCCTATTGACTTGCATTGTGAGTCGGGACGGATCAGTTTGCCTCCGGATCGTCAGACGGACACCAAAACGCTGCAAGAAGCGTTTGTGTCCGCCTCTAGAGCGGAATCGAGGCGGAACGGAGGCAAACTTATGCATTCTGAATGGATCCTTATCCATTCAGAATGCATTAGGGAAAACTGATCAGTTTTGGACTGCTTGTGAGTGCCCTGAAATGGATCTCTCAAACGAAAATGCCAGTGTGAAATTTAGCCTTGGACTTTTTTCAGGGCATGGGTGCTCACAGATTGGGCTCTGAGTGCTGCCTCTGGCACCTGTGCCATAGGTTCATCACCACTGTTCTGGGGACATAGCTCTGTATCTAGAACAAGTGGAAGCTGCAGAATGTTTTGTGATGTCAGTCATATGGTCAAAGTTCTTCAGCCAAGCACTGTAAAGGAGGAGGACTAAACAATCGGTGACTGGGGTGCCATCTATGTGTGGTCTATGTGTGTGTATTGGGTGTCTTCTATAAAGTGTAAGTGTAGCCTATATAGCAGGGATGCTCAACCTGTGGATCTCCACCTGTTGCAAAACTACAACTCCCAGCATGCTCGGACAGCCTACAGCTATCAGGCCATGGTGGGAGTTGTACTTCTACAACAGCTTGAAGGCCCCAGGTAGAGCATCCCTGCTATATAGTGATATTTTTGTTTTGTTTATTATGGTAAGCTTGGGGTTTGGGGGGGTTGTATGCAGTCAGGACCACGCAGTTCCTGGAGGAAGACAAGGGGGGGGGGCGGGGTATATCTTTTGTAAAGCGGGAAACTTAATTTTAATTGTAGAATATTGGTTTGGAACACTGCAGGGACAGTGCAGGCTCACTCTTGTTCAACTGCTATTCCATTCATACTAGATCTGTTCTGTGACACATGGACTAACTCTGCATTACATTCGTTGGCCACAGGCGGTCTATTATATAGGCGTGATTTTATATTTTAGTGTTGCATTTGATTCTTGCAATCTTATCTATTTTAGAGCAATTATAGGTCTATGTAGCATACCAATTTATGTTTAATAATATTTTGTGTCATTATCTTCAGTATAAATTAAATTTACTGTCTACAACACTCTCCTGTGTGGCTTTGAATGTAGGTGTGCCCTACTACTTTTTCCATTAACAATTCCTTTTGAAGATTGGGTGTAATCTTCCTTGCAGGTGCACCCACTCCATTTTTTGCTTAGGAGGTGAGCCTTCTCGAAATATTTTCTGATCTTCATCTAAGTCACAAAAATAGACAATCGCAGTCTGCTTAAACTAATAACACACACAGAATTAAATGTTACCATGTTTTTATTGAACACACCATGTAAACATTCACAGTGCAGGTGGAAAAAGTTTGTAAACCCTTGGATTTAATAACTGGTTGAACCTCCTTTGGCAGCAATAACTTCAACCAAACATTTCCTATAAATCAACAAAAAGAGAAAATCCGGCTATTGAACAACAGGGGTCACTTTATTTAGCGGTAAAACTTCCAATCCTCATAGGCAGGGTATAGTCAACATGTTTCGGACCTTCGTATATCAGTCCTTAATCATTTCCTGTAATTGCAGATCAGACGTACACAACGGTCAGAAGAAATTCTTGACCATTCCTCTTTACAGAACTGTTTCAATTCAGCAATATTCTTGGGATGTCTGGTGTGAATCGCTTTCTTGAGCTCATGCCACAGCATCTCAATCAGGTTGAGTTCAGGACTCTGACTGGGCCATTCCAGAAGGCGTATTTTCTTCTGTTAAAGCCATTCTGTTGTTGACTGACTTCTATGCTTTGTGTCGTTGTCCTGTTGCGACACCTATCTTCTGTTGAGCGTCTGCTGGTGGACAGATGGCCTTAAGATCTCCTGCAAAATGTCTTTCTAAACTTGGGAATTCATTTTTCCTTCGATGATGGCAGTCCGTCCAGCCCCAAACCATGATGCCCCCACCACCATACTTCACAGTTGGGATGATGTTTTGATGTTGGTGTGCTGTGTCTCTTTTTTCCACACATAGTGTTGTGTGTTTCTTCCAAACAACTCAAATTTGTTTTAATCTGTCCACAGGATATTTTGCCAATACTGCTGTGGAACATCCAGGTGCTCTTGTGCAAACTATAAACATGCGGCAATGTTTTTTTTTTTTTTTTTTTACAGCAGTGGTTTCCTCTGTGGTATCCTCCCATGAAATCCATTCTTGTTTAGGGTTTTACGTATCGTAGATTTGCTAACAGGGATGTTAGCATATGCCAGAGACTTTTGTAAGTGTTTAGCTGACACTCTAGGATTCCTCTTCACCTCATTGAGCAGTCTGTGCTGTCCTCTTGCAGTCATCTTTACAGGACGGCCACTCCTAGGGAGAGTAGCAGCAGTGCTGAACTTTCTCCATTTTTATAGACAATTTGTCTCACTGTGGACTGATGAACAGCAAGGCTTTTGGAGATACTTTTATGACCCTTTCCAGCTTTATGCAAGTCAACAATTCTTAATCGTAGGTCTTCGGAGAGCTATTTTGTGCGAGGCATCATTCACATCAGGCAATGCTTCTTGTGTCAGTAAACCCAGAACTGTGTGTGTGTGTGTGTGTGTAATTTTTACTAGGGCAGTTGTAACAAACAGCTCCAATCTCATCTCATTGATTGGACTCCAGTTGGCTGATGCCTCACTCCAATTAGCTCTTGGAGATGTCATTAGTCTTGGGGTTCACATACGTTTTCCACCTGCACTGTGGATGTTTACATGGTGTGTTCAATAAAAACATGGTGACATTTAATTATTTGTGGTGTTAGTTTAAGCAGACTGTGATTGTCTATTGTTGTGACTTAGATGATCAGATCAAATTTTATGACCAACTTGTGCAGAAATCCATATCATTCCAAAGGGTTTGCATACTTTTTCTTGCAACTGTATATAGATGTTTGTATTCATATGCGAATCATGCATGGATAGCTACTGTCTACCCCTCATCTTTTCTTCATCTCCCCTGGTATGTCTGCACTGAACCTTTTTAATGCATCTATTTCCCTACTGTTTTTGAGTATTTTTTTACATTGGTTATAACACCCCTGGTCCTCCTTTTGATTAGGCCAAATGTAGCCCCTTCTTGTTCACACCTGATTGAACACTGGTATGAATATTAGGGCTCTTTCACACTTGCGTTCTTTTCTTCCGGCATAGAGTTCCGTCGTCAGGGCTCTATGCCGGAAGAATCCTGATCAGTTTTATCCTAATGCATTCTGAATGGAGTGAAATCTGTTCAGGATGTCTTCAGTTCCGGAACGGAGTACACGCCGGATCCGGACAACGCAAGTGTGAAAGAGGCCTAAGTCCTTTGCTCTTTCAGACCTTGGTCTTTTCGATGCAATATCTTTTAAGCGCAACTGTTTTAGTGCACATGTTGAATTATACAAGACTTGAACCAGAAGAGACCAAAGGTAACTACAGAAATAGTTAATGTTGAAATTTTTCATCTTACTTTTCCTACTTTTCCAAAACCTGACATACCCCCATATCCCTTCACCCAGCAAGGTACTATTTATCTGTCCCTCCATCCTATCTACTCATCTTACCGCTTGCACAACCCTGTTTGGACACATAAAACACTTACTTCCCAAACACACACACAGCCACCTGATGCCCTCTCTTACTCTGACCTACAAACACTTTATCTACTTCTCCTTCTTGCTGGTGATAACTCTCCTCTCCATATTCAGGCCCCCCTCAGCAATTTCCCACTATCACCTCTACCTTCCACTACCATTCTCCTTCTACAAATTTCTGCAACCCCTTAAACCTGAAAATGATTTCCCTAACCCCTAACCCCTGACCCCTGCTCCCTTGGTCCCTCTTGCAGGAACATTACGAAACGCTTGCTTTGTCTGTAACAAACTGTCCACATTCATGATCTCTTAACCCCTTAGGGACCCATGACGTACCGGTACGGCATGGATCCTGAATCCTTAAGGACCCATGACGTACCGGTACGTCATGGCTTTAATTAACGATTCCGGCGCCGCGGGGGTTAATCGGGACGGGATGCCGGCTGAAATCATTCAGGTTTCATTTGACTACCCCGTATCGACTATCACAGAAAACCGCAGGTCAATTCAGACCTGCGGTTTTCTGCATTTCGGTCCATTCGGGTGTCCTGTGACACGATGAACCGGAACAAGACTGCGATCGGTGGCGTGATTACACACCACCAATCGCAGTACGAAGATTTGAAGAGGCGGTGCTGGCCCTGGTGCTGAACACTGCTGTCCAGGGTGCTGATTGGTGCAGGGGAGAGAGGCGCGAGATTCAAACTTCCTGCGCTCCGCTCTCCCCTCCCCTTCCTGTCCAGTACCCTCACCGTGCAGCACCGTTCAGCACCAGCTCCTGCGTCCCCCTAATCGTTATCCATCACCCTCCTGCACCCATCGCCACCCAGGTAGGTTATGGTCAGTGAGGGAGAGGCACCATTAGGAAGGGAAAGAAGGGAAAAGTTAGTTAGGAAAAAAAACAACAACAAAAAAAACTTTTACACTAAACTTTCTTTGATCCATCTTTCAGACCCCAGGCCCCCCAGCCCCCCACCACCACCAGCCTTACAACCACTTTTTTTTTTTTTTCTGCGTGCGCTGACTGTCCGGCACTTTTATCGTCCGGCCACTGTTGGCGCATTGCCCTCCCCACCGCTGATCATCGTTGTACTGCTGGTCAGCAACTTTAAACTTTTTGCCCCTTTTTTTTTCCTTTTTTAGTACGCGAACACCCGTTGCCCCCACACACACGCACATATAGTAACGTTTTCCACACACGCACACATACACGCGCACACACACCCATGGTCCGCCGGATGTTCTCGGCCGAGGAGGCATACACCCAGATTGCCTCCGACTCCGAGAGCCCCAGTGAGGATGAGGATGACCCCACATTCCTTTTGTCATCCCCATCCTCCTCATCATCATCGGATGACGATGAGCCACCAAGGCGTCGGAGATGCCGCCAGGCGGAACCAGGGGCCCCACATGCTAGGGATCCTGTGGCCCACCCTAGTACGAGCCTCCCTGGGGTTCGTACTGGTTTCCCGGCCCACCAAATAAGTCCACCGGAGCCCCCTGCCGATGAACTTAGCTGGTGTCTCCCAGTGGACTTTGAACCTGAGATTCCGGATTTTGCTGGCAATCCTGGAATCCAGATTCCCACAGTGGGGTTTACTGAAATTGACTATTTTAGTTTTTTGTTTTTTCAGTAACCCACGGGTAAATCTGATGGTGGAGCAGACTAATCTGTACGCCCAACAGTTCGTCGCTCAAAACCCAGGCTCATTTTTGGCTAGACCTGGTAGCTGGACGCTGGTCAGTGCAGCCGAGATGAGGACATTTTGGGGCCTCGTGCTGCATATGGGTCTAGTCCAAAAACCCAGTGTCAGGCAATATTGGAGTGGGGACGTCCTATACCAGACCCCACTGTACAGTATGGCCATGACACGTCCCCGGTTTGAGGCCATCCGAAAATGTCTGCATTATTCCGATACCCGTGCACTTACCAGTGGAAACCTATTGCTTGTCAGGTATAAGGACAAGAGGGATGTCCTTATGCTGTCCACAATCCACGGTAACAGCACCACCCCTGTCCCTGTGCGAGGTACCACGGCAATGGTCCTCAAGCCCTATTGCATCGTCGACTACAATTGGTATATGGGAGGAGTTGATCTCTCTGATCAAGTCCTCAAGCCATATAATGCCATGCGCAAAACCCGGGCATGGTACAAAAAAGTTGCAGTCTACTTGGTACAGGTTGCCATGTACAACTCTTTTGTACTATCCCGAAGCGCTGGCAGCACAGGGACATTCCTCCAGTTCTATGAGGCAGTCCTCAGACCTGATCTTTTCGGACCGGGAAAGAGCAGGCCGGAGTACCTCGGGAACTGGAGGCGCCCGGATCGTCCCCGGCTAACACTTTCCAGGTGTGGTCCCCCATACTGGAAAGAAGGGACGAACCCAAAAAAGATGCAGAGTGTGTCACAAGAGGGGGAGAAGCCACTACTCAGTGTGACACATGCCCCGATCATCCGGGCCTCTGCGTTTATCGATTGCTTCAGGGAGTATCACACTTCCATGGAGTACTAAATTTTTATAATCCCCAGCAGTCCACTAGAGCAGTGTTTCCCAACCAGTGTGCCTCCAGCTGTTGCAAAACTACAACTCCCATCATGCCCGTGCAGACAAAGGCTGTCCGGGCATGCTGGGAGTTGTAGTTTTGCAACAGCTGGAGGCACACTGGTTGGGAAACACTGCACTAGAGAACATAAAAAACTGTCTCTCAGACTTTGGAGACACGGAAACAATTTTTTTTCCCCCCAAAAAATATTAGTTTTAGGGCAGGCATCCTCAAACTGCTGCCCTCCAGATAACTTTTGACCAAACGCCTCGAATGAAAGGTGTTAAAAATATAAAATAACAACGGTGCCAAAATTTCCATTTGAATCCTGTTTTGCCGGTAATAAAGCAAGAGTTAACAGCCAAACTAAACTCAATATTTATGGCCCTGATTCTGGAGTTTGCAAAAAAACCGCATATGTGGTCGTAAATGGCTATATAGCCGCACGGCAGTGCATAGAACGAAGGGAACTCCATACGGTTTCTGGAAGGCAGATTTTGATGGACATTATTTTATTTAATTTTTTTACACCATGTCCCATTAGAAGCCCCCCCCTGATGTAGCATAGACTAGAAACTCCCCAAAAGCATCTAAGAAACTACACCCCTCAAGGTATTCAAAAGTTACTTTACAACCCTTTAGGTGTTCCACAAAACTAAATAGCGAATGTAGAAACAATTTTAGAATTTAATTTTTTTGTTACATTGCCTCAAAAAATAGTAATATAGAGCAACCAAAAATCATATTTACCCCTAAAATAGTCCCAAAACAACAACCACCTTATCCCGTAGTTTCCTAGATGGGGTCACTTTTATGGAGTTTCTACTCTAGGGGTGCATCAGGGGGCTTGAAAGAGTACATGGTGTAAATAAACCAGTCCAGCAAAATCTGCCTTCCAAAAACCATATGACGTTCCCCTTCTTCTATGTCCTGCCGTTTAGCCAAATAGTAGTTTACTACCACATATGGGGTGTTTATGCAAACTACAGAATCAGGGCAACCCATTTTGAGTTTTGTTTGGCTGTTAACCCATTTTTTCCAGTAATAAAGTAAGGGTTATAATGGAACATTTTCCAAAAAATAGAAATTTCAAAATTGTTTCTCCATCTGCCATTAACTCTTGTGGAACACCTAAAGGGTTAACAAAGTTTGTAAACCCAGTTTTGAATACCTTGAGGGGTGTACTTTCTTAGATGGAGTTACTTTTTTGAAATTTCTATTCTAGGGGTGCAACAGGGGGCTTCAAATGGGACATGGTTTAAACAAAACCAGTCCTGCAAAATCTGCCTTCCAAAACCCATATGGTGTTCCCCTCCTATGTGCTCCCGTTTGGCCAAACAGTAGTTTACGACCACATATGGGGTGTTTTTGCAAACTACAGAATCAGGGCAACCCATTTTCAGTTTTGTTTGGCAGTTAACCCTTGTTTTACTCCTGGGGAAAATTGATTATATTGGAAAATTTTCCCAAAAATATAAATTTCAAAATTGTTTCTCAATCTGCCATTAACTCTTGTGGAAGACCTAAAGAGTTAATAAAGTTTGAAACAGTTTTGAATACCTTGAGGGGTGTAGTTTCTAGAATGGGGTCATTTTTGGGAGGTTTCTATTATCTAAGCCTCACAATATGACTTCAAACCTGAACTGGTCCATAAAAAGTGGGATTTTGAAGATTTCTGAAAAATTTCAAAATTTGCTTCTAAACTTCTAAGCCTTGTAACATCCCCAAAAAATAAAATATCATTCCCAAAATGCTACAAACATGAAGTAGACATATGGGGAATGTAAAGTCATCACAATTTTTGGGGGTATTACTATGTATTACAGAAGTAGAGAAACTGAAACTTAAAAATTTGCTAATTTTTCAAATTTTTTGGTAAATATGGTATTTTTTTATGCAAAAAAATTTGCTTTTTTGACCCAATTTTGGCAGTGTCATGAAGTACAATATGGGACGAAAAAACAATCTCAGAACGGCCTGGGTAAGTCAAAGCGTTTTAAAGTTATGAGCACTTAAAGTGACACTGGTCAGATTTGCAAAAAATGGCCAAGTCCTTAAGGTGAAATAGGGCTGAGTCCTTAAGGGGTTAATCTCTCGCAAACTTTCCTTTCTGGATCTAACAGAAACATGGCTGACAACCTCTGACACTGCCTCCCCTGCTGCACTCTTATAACTGATTTAATTTCACTCACCCCCACTCCCCCCCCCAGCTGCAAACATGGTGGAGGAGTTGGTCTTCTATCGGAAAACTGCTCCTACAGCCCAACTTCACTGCCACCCTCCATTATGCATACTTCATTTGAAGTACACAATGTTGGCATCTACTCTCCCTCCAAGTAGCTGTCATTTACCACCCCCCAGGCCCAGCCACCATCTTTCTTGACCACTTTAACACCTGACTCCTACACTTTCTTACTGCTGACATCCCCACTATCATCATGGGTGACTTCAACATCCCCATTGACACTTGCCACTCAGACGCCTCTAAGTTTCTATCAGAAGCCTACAATGCCTATCTTCCATATCCTCCTTCTCCTCTCACTTTCTTAAACTTAACATAGATTAAAACACAATGTATCAATTTCCCCCCAAGCTTACTCAACCCCCCCACAGACTCTTTCTATCACGATCAATGGCTGCACACTCTCCCCGGTCAACAAAGTCCGCTGCCTTGGAGTGATCTTGGATTCTGCCCTCTCCTTCAGACCGCATGTCCAAGCGGTATTGGCGTACCTGTAAGTCATGTGTCCTTAACTACCGGGACATCATGCCGTAACGGTACGTCATGTGTCCAGAAGAGGTTAAAAGTTTTTATTTATTTTCAGTTGCTTTAGGATCACTTTTCTAGTGTAAATTTGATTCCCCATTGCCCAGCGAATTCAGTTAAAAATTCTAACAAATATGTATAAAGCCATCCACATCCTCTCCCCTGCATATATCTCTGAGCTACTTTCCCGATACATCCCCACACGTAATCTTCCTGCCCAGGCCATTTATTTGCAAATCCGACATGTCACTTTATGTGGTAATAACGCATCGGAACACTTTTACTTATCCAGGCCATTCTGAGACTGTGTTTGTTTTCTTGTGACACATTGAACTTCACGACAGTGCTAAATTTGAGTCAATATATTTTTCCTTTGGGATTTATTTATTTTTTTTAAATAAAATTTACCCCAAAAAATTGAAAAAGTCACAATTTTTCGAAATTAGAATTTCTTTACTTTTAAGACAGTAATGCCCTATAAAATAGTTATCAGTCATCATTTCCCAAGTGTCTTCTGTTTGCATCATTTTGTAAATGTAATTACATTTTTTTTTTTTTTTTAGGACATTACAAGGTTTAGGAGCCATGTTTTCAAATTTTCTACAATTTCCAAAACAATTTTTTTAAGCACCAATTCGGTTATAAAGTGATTTTTTAGGGGCTTATATAATTGAAACCACCCATAAATTACTCCTTTTTAGAAAATACACCCCTCAAATAATGAAAACTGATGTTACAAACTTTGTTAACCCTTTAGGTGTTCCCAGAAAATTTAAGGGAAATGGAGGCGAAATTTCAAAATTTAATTTGTTATGCAGATTTTTCATGTTAATAAATCTTTTTTTTTTTCTTGCAACACAGCAGGGTTCAACAGCAAACTCAACCTCAATATGCAATACTCTGATTCTGCAGTTTACAGAAATACCCCATATGTGGTGGTAAACTGATCTATGGGCATGTGGCAGTTGTCAGAATGAAAGGAGCGCCATATGGGTTTTGGAGGCAGATTTTGCTACAATGGTTTTTGGGCACAATTTTTTTTGTATTTTGAAGAGACCCTGACATACCCAATACAGTGGAAACCCTCAAAAAGTGACCCTATTTTGGAGACTGCACCCTTTAAAGAATATATTAAGAGGGGTACTGAGCACTTTGACCCTCTAAGCGTTTTACGTAATTTGAAAACACTTTGCTGTGGAAATGAAAAGTTTTATTTCTTCCAATAAAATGTTGCTTTAGCCCCAAATTTTTCATTTTCACAAAGGGTAACGGGAGTAAAAGCACCCCATAATTTGTTACACATTTTCTCCTGAATACGGCAACACACCATATATGGTGGTATACGTCTGTGGGGGCTCATGGCAGAACTCAGAACGGAAGGAGCATATGGCTTTTGCAGCACAGATTTTGATGGATTGGTTTATGGGCACCATTTGGTTTTTATCTTTTGAGTGATTCTTCTGTGGGGGCTCATTTTTTGCGGGATGAGATTACCTTTCATCGGTACCGTTTTAGGGTCAATAAGACTTTTTGATTGCTTGGTAATTTCTTGCTTGTTTGTTTGTATGTTTTTTTTTTTTGTTTACAGCATTCACCTGAGGGGTCATCTTGTGATATTTTTATAGAGCAGGTTGTCACCTGTCACTCAAACCAAATGTTTTTTGACTATATACCCAAGATATCATGAAAGCTTAATGCATATCGTTGTGAAATAATGAACCAATTGTCACTAATTATAAATCCAAAAGAAGATCCAAGTGATCTCCATATTGCAAATCAGAGAATATATGCAATATACAACAGATACAGAGGTACAAAATGAGACTACCACTAGTAAGACATACAGACCAAGAGCTGAGGGGAGTGGAGCAACCCTGACGTACATCTCGCTGTGCTTCCTCTGGGGGGGTGTGTCCATCTCGTATACACTCAGTTTTATACCCTATTCAGTCCAATGTCCCTCTCATGTGCCCATGATTGTGATAGGCTTCTAATATATCCTTAATTATAATATCCTACTGTAAGAGAAGACCTAAAGTTAATGGTGTATAGTGCCAAAGTGCATCAGTGATCAGATGACAGTGACATAAGTGTGTGATATTATTTTAAGGCTATATTAGAAGCCACATGTTTCAGATTATGTATCCCTTGTCAACAATGTTTACACTTGATATTTATGGTTTTGACGGCGACACTATCAAGACATGTATTGCCGATACCTTACGTGATAATGGATTGTCATATTTTTAGCTGTAAAATTATTGGGCGTTATGAACTAAATGAGGCAGGGATGAATTTATAAATTTTATTCATATAACAAGCTATGTGATGTTATCTTATACATGATTCATATTGGTCTGTTAGGCTATTTATTGGATATGGGCATTCTGCCCTGCTCTGAGATGGTGGGCATCGCAATCACACAGGGTGGTGGGATCTGCTACATTTATGCTTGGTCCTTCCTCTTAGATCCAGGTTGCTCAATTTGAAATATACTGCCATGTCAGGCCTCGTCAGGTCATAATAATAATATGAATGTGGGATTGTAATTTGTTATTTTGGATTGGTTTCTCTATTAAATATGAGATCGGCAATATGCCTTTTTGTGGGATGGCGCCCGACTTGGCCAAAGCGGTGGGAATTGCCGGCGTGACACAGCAGAGTGGCGTTTCTTTTGTTACCCACATGATGCACATGTGCGAGACTTCTTGGGGTGGGAGTATTGGCATGTGGGATGTTGCGAGATTTGACCATATTGATCTATGCTGGCGATCTCGCTGTGTCTCGCGACATCCCGACGCCATTAGACAGCATGCCACCTGTGTCACGCAGGAATGAGCGCTCCCATTGCCTAACTATTTTCAGGTGACTATTTTATAATTAGGAGGGAGACATTGGACGGAATAGGGTATAAAACTATAGGTGTATTTGAGAATCGCAGAGGAATCGCAGCAAAGCGTACGTCGGGGTTGCTCCACTCCCCTCAGTTCTTGGTCTGTATGTCTTACTAATCATATACATATCTTGTCTGTATCTTGTATATTGCATATATTCTCTGATTTGCAATATGGAAATCACTTGGATCCTCTTTTGGATTTATAATTAGTGACAATTGGTTCATTATTTCACAATGATATGTATTAAGCTCTGATGTCTTGGGTATATAGTCAAAAACCATTTAGTGGACTGTTGGGTCACATTTATTGCATACCTGCATTAGAGTATATATATTTTTTTTCTACCTCTCATTTGGATTGCCATTTCTTACACACTTGAGACCTAAGGCTTTCACCTTCTCAGTGTTTTTACATTTTCTGTTATATGTATGTCCTTCATATGTGACACAAAGATGGTTTTTGTACTGTATGTGTGGTACTTCTGATTTTTGTTTTAGTAGGTATGGTCACACACATGACTTTGTTATATGGTGGTCCTTTTTTGGTTTTCTGATACATAAGTCTCTAATTTTTATTTTTGTTTTTTACACAGTAAATGCATTTTTTTTTTTTTTTTTACAGAATTAAATCTTGTTTTTGTGTTGCCATTTTCTGAGTCCTATTTTATTTATTTTATTTTTTGTGGGCAATTGTCTTATGTATGGTCTAATTTTTTGCTGGATGAGATGATGGTTTGATTGGGCTAAAAACACCTTTTGGATCGCTTGGTATTGTACTTTTTGTGAGGGAAGGTGACTAAAAATGTTTTAGCAACATGTGATATTTTTACAGAGCTGGTCGATACCGATGCGACAATACCTAATATGTATACCTTTTTATTTGTATATCCTCCCCCCCCCAATTAATTGCGTAATTTTTTTTTTTACTATGCAAAACTTTTTTTTTTTTTTTCTTTAAAGCTTTAGGGTGTCTGTAATGCATTGGCTGTAAATGTATTACACACTGTAATACAGTTACAGCCTTCCTGCCTGTGAGATCCAGGGGGACCCGATGGGGAAGGAGCTCCCTCCCTGCACACACCTCGCACATGCTGCGTTCAGCGCTGCTGACCGTGGCATAGTTGTTTTCACAGATGCCGGCGCATACAGCAGGGGTCGGGTTAAAGGGAACAGCCAGTCCCTCTGCAGCTGATCAGGCGGGCACAGCTGCTGCACCCGCCCGATCAGCGTGCTGTAGTACTACGGCGCTGGTCGGGAAGGGGTTAATAATAAATATGGCCAGACTGTTTTGAGCCTTACTGACAAGCGTTTTTCTTACTTTTTTCATTGTCTCGTTCCAGCATTTTAATGTCGGTGCTATTCTGACATTGACTGAAATTACTCAAGGCTGTTCTGGGGCCTACATCAGACTCCTGCCAGCCTTCACACACCTAGACACCCCACTATCGCATTTGTGGGGTGCCGATGGGATCCCGCGACATGTTAATGGGGTTGTCTGGGTTTAGAGCTGAACCTGGACATACCCTTATTTTCACCCAGGCAGCCTCCCTTAAGCTAGCATCGGAGCATCTCATGCTCCGATGTGCTCCCTTGCCCTGCGCTTGATTGCACGGGCTCTCTTGTTTTCAATAACACTGCCAGGCATAAACTTCCGCCCAGCAGTGTGTTTGTGACGTCACTGGCTAGGACGCCGCTTAATCCCGCCCATCGGTGCCGGCGACATCACCGGGGTTTCTGGCAACCCCATGGAGAGCCCCGATATATCACCGGATCTAAAAAAATAAAAATAAAAAACTTTGCCCTGCACGATGTGAGTTATGACTCTATGACAATAAATATTGTGCGAGCACCCACTAAAAGGCCCCGAAACGTTACACTGATGTATATTTTGTACCACTGGTGTTGAAATGAATTAATAAATGAAGCAATTTTCTAAATTATTTCATTGGTCTTCAACCACAAATATATACAGTTTTTTTTTTAGACAGATCTGCCTGCAGGTCTTTCAGCCACCAGGTAGGACAAGGATAGGACAATTAATTTCAAAATATTTTTGAATCTACTTCTGACTTTGGCAAAAAATCCTGCAGTAAAATTTTGCTTCAGCCTTGTCCAAAAAAATGTGTGGCCATACCCTAACATTGTCTATGTTCCCAGTGGGTGCTTACATGATTGGAACTTTCACAGATTTGGAAAACCACAGCATTGCAGTAAATAGCAAGTTCAAAGCATGCAGTGTACAGTCTGAGATTTGGGCCAAATCCCCAAGTAACATGTAGATTTTGATGTGGTTTGAGCCTTTGTCTAAAATCTTAAATTTTGCTTAAATTTTCTTGCTGTTAGATTAGTAATACTGTTTTCCATTTTTAAATTAGGGAACCCTATTTATAAAACTGGATGAATATGAATTCACAGCAGAGAATGGCAGTGGGCACAGACAAGGAACTAAGTGACCTTCTGGATTTTAGCATGGTAAGCAATTAAATATTTATATTTTATGCACTGACATTCCGCAGCACTTTACAAACATTAGCTTCAAGCTGTTTCCAATGGGGCTCTCAATCTAAGTACCCTATTAGTTTGTAAACCCACACAAACACTGGGAGAACAGACAAACTCCATGCAGATGTTGTCCATGGTTAGATTCAATCCAAGACCCCAGTGCTGCAAGGCACCAGTGACAACCACTGAGCCACCAGATATCCTTAACTAATATAGGGGTTATCCAGCCCATAAGGTTGATGACCTATACTCTGGATCAGCTGTGAGACGAGTAGGCGGTGATCCATGCGAGCAACACTTCCTTGTCATTACACTAAGTCTCGTTTCGGTGTAGTGTAAATACTGGCACCCGCTTCATTCACTTAAATGGAGTGGGTGCTTGCATTAAACTGCACTTCTGGTACGAAGTGCAGTGTAATGAAGAGGATGCGATGATCGAATGGAGCACTGCCTCCTCTTCAAACAGCTGATCGGCGGGGAAGCAGTGTGTGAGACCGCTGCCAATCTAATATTGATGACCTCAATATTATAGGCTGGATAACTTCTTTAATGTCTTCTCTCACTCCTCAGCCCTCACTTCAGGACTGTGATAAAACAATAAAGCCACCCTTTTTTCCTGTTGAAAGTATGCTGTTCTTTGTATTGTGCAAATTGAAACTTGCTGCCAATATTTACCTTGTTATGCTTGTGTTTTCTTAACCTCTTCAGTACTAAGCGGCTTTTCACCTTAAAGCTTAAAGGGGTTATCCAATTATTCAAACCCCCCCCCCCCCCCCTTAACATGGGCCGGGCCCCTGAACGGTAATATATTTGCGCCGCTCCTGGTCCCTGCACTGTCGCTGCTGCTTCTCCCTGCACACGGATTAAAACATCTGGTGTTGCGGGGGAGCAGCCAATGGCAGATGGGGACAAGCGTTCCCCTGTCCCCACCAGCCATTGGCTGCTCTTCCCCTGACTCTGGATGTGTGTATCCATGTGCGGAGACCAGGAGCGGTGCTGGGAGTGGGGTAAGTATATTACTGTTGAGGGCTGGTACATGTGGTGGGGTTTTGAGAAATTAATTACCCCTTTAAGATTTTTGCAAATCTGATCTTTCACTTTGTGGTAATAACTTTGGAATGCTTTTACTTATCCAAGCCATTTTTTAGATTTTTTTTTCTCGTGACTTTTAGCGGTAAATTTTGAGTCTGTTTTTAACTTTTTAACATAAATTTCAAAAGTTGCGATAAATTTGCAATTTGATTTTCTGTGCCTTTCAAGACTGATAGTGACGCTTCATAAAATAGTTTTTACTTAACATTCCCCATATGTCTACTTTATGTTGGCATCTTTTTGTAAATGTTATTTTATTTTTTATACTTTAGAAGACTTAAAATTTTACAATCCATTTTGAAAATTTCCAAAACCTATTTTTTAGGATAGTTTCACACCTCTAATGTGAAGCTCCGGTGGAAAATCAGCCAGACACAAACCACTGCATGTTCTCTGCTTGTTTGCTGGAATGATTGCAGATCTCCGCCTGACCCCATTATACTTAATGGGGCCCGCAGACTTTCTGTGCTCATCCAGCAGTGCTGGATCCAGTGAAGTCCGGCAGGATGTTCTCTGCAGGCACAGACTGCCGGAATTCACACAGGAGGCTTAAAGGACCAATTCAGTTCTGAAGTGACTGAGTGGCTTGCATAATTGAAATAACTCGATAAATGAGTTTTAGAAACTACACCCCTCAAATTATTAATAACCAATTTTACTAACTAAATTCTGGAACACCTGAAGGGTTATTTTAAGTATTCCAGAAGGAAAGGAAAATGGAGGTGAAATTAAAAAAAAATCACTTTTTGTAGACTTTTCGTTATTGATCCTTTTTATGAATGAAGGAGGCGGAGCAGGTGCGTTGCGTGAGTAAGTGACTTAACGCCGCCGCCCGCTCTGCCTGTTACCGGAGCTTTATTGTAAGTTAGTAAAGATGCGCTGATTTAAAGTTGAAGTAAAAGTTACTGCTGGTTAAGGACACTGACCCTTCCGCCCCGCATAGCAACGAATCGGACGATTATTCGATAATGGGATTCGGGTATTATCGATAACTTCGATTAATCGTTGCAGCCCGAGACAGGACAGCCAATTAAGACGTTTCAGCACATGGACACACCACCTACTCTATAAATAAACCCGATCTGGCCACCATTTTTCATTCTGTATTTTTGCCAGTGTAGGGAGAGGTTGCTGAGTGGAGCAGGGACAGACTGTTAGAGACGCCAAACGCTAGCTAATAGGGCCACAAAAGTCCTTTTAAGGACTGGTATTGGTGTGCTATAGATAGGTGTGACATACTGAGGGATGCAATATACTTAGAAAGTATTTTATAACATAGAAAGTATATTATAGTGCATTTGTATTGTGCAGAAGTTGTGTGCGGTTCTGCTGCGATACTGCAGTTATACAGAAGGACAAACTCTATTGGAACAAATAATTGCAACTGGTGTGCAATACCAGTTGTCCCCCCAAAATCTGATTGAGGCAGGGGTGTGATATACTTATAATATTATATCTATATAGTGCATTGATATTGTGCAGCATTTGTGTGCAGTTCTGCTGAGATACCGCAGCTATAAAGAGGGACAAACTACTGCCATATAAATTGGTGGTCTCGGAGGTCTTTAGAAAATTTGTGGCCTTTAGCACACTGCACAGGAAGGCCCTCCCGGAAGGAAATATTTCTCCCAGAAGAGCATCCCTGAACTACAGTCGGGTCCATAAATATTGGGACATCGACACAATTCTAACATTTTTGGCTCTATTCACCACAACAATGGATTTGAAATGGAACGAACAAGATGTGCTTTAACTGCAGACTGTCAGCTTTAATTTGAGGGTATTTACATCCAAATCAGGTGAATGGTGTAGGAATTACAACAGTTTGCATATGTGCCTCCCAATTGTTATGAAACCAAAAGTAATGGGACATAATAATAAATTGAACTTTCACTTTTTAATACTTGGTTGCAAATCCTTTGCAGTCAATTACAGCCTGAAGTTTGAAACACATAGACATCAACAGACGTCTTCAGTTCCTGCTTGTTCTTGGGGCATTTTTCCTTCAGTTTTGTCTTCAGCAGGTGAAATGCATGCTCAGATTCAGGTCAGGTGATTGACTTGGCCATTGCATAACATTCCACTTATTTCCCTTAAAAAACTATTTGGTTGCTTTTGCAGTATGCTTTGGGTCATTGTCAATCTTCACTATGAAGCGCCGTCCAATGAGTTCTGAAGCATTTGGCTGAATATGAGCAAATAATATTGCCCGAAACACTTCAGAATTCATCCTGCTGCTTTTATCAGCAGTCACATCATCAATAAATACAAGAGAACCAGTTCCATTGGCAGCCATACATGCTCAAGCCATGACACTACCACCACCATGCTTCATTGATGAGGTGGTATGCTTAGGATCATGGGCAGTTCCTTTCCTTCTCCATACTCTACTCTTCTCTTCCCATCACTTTGGTAGAAGATGATCTTGGTCTCATCTGTCTATAGGATGTTGTTCCATAACTGTGAAGGCTTTTTTAGATGTCGTTTTGGCAAACTCTAATCTGGCTTTCCTGTTTTTGAGGCTCACCAATGGTTTAGATCTTGTGGTGAACCCTCTGTATTCACTCTGGTGAAGTTTTCTCTTGATTGTTGACTTTGACACACATACAGGTCCTTTTAAAAAAATTAGCATATTGTGATAAAGTTCATTATTTTCTGTAATGTACTGATAAACATTAGACTTTCATATATTTTAGATTCATTACACACCAACTGAAGTAGTTCAAGCCTTTTATTGTTTTAACCTCTTAAGGACATAGGGCGTACAGGTACGCCCTTGTGCCCTGGTACTTAAGGACACAGGGCGTACATGTACGCCCTGGGTATTTCTGATCACTGCCGTGCGGCTGGCAGTGATCGGAACGCGGTGCCTGCTCAAATCATTGAGCAGGCACCTAGGCTAAATGCGCGGGGGGGTCCCGTGACCCCCCCATGTCGGCGATCGCGGCAAACCGCAGGTCAATTCAGACCTGCGATTTCTGCAGTTTCTGCAGTTTTCCGCGGGGATCAGAAACTTTAGGATTCCAAAAATGTTGCTGCATCCCTCCCCCCTGCACCCCTGAGTTATTTGAGCACGGTGGGAGGTGCAGGGGGAGGGTTGCGGGCGGTCCGGGAGGCGGGCGGTGCGGTAGGCGGGATCACGATCCCCCGCCCGCCTCCCCTTGAATAATCGTTGGTTTCTAGTGGGTATACCAGGGTGCCAGCACATTGCTGGCACCCTGGTATAAACGGCTGACATCGGTGATGCGATGTCAGCCGTTTAACCCTTTCCATACCGCGGTCCGTACGGACCGCTGTATGGAAAAGGTTAACAGCGCAGGGAGCTCCCTCCCTCTCCCATCGGGGGGCTGCTGTGCCTTTGCAGCCCCCCGAATGGAGAGGGAGAGAGCTCCCAGGCAGCCCCCCCAGAGCCCCGTCCTTACCCTTCCCCGTCTGCGCAGTTCTGACCATAACTGAGCAGACGGGGAAGGTTCCCATGGCAACAGGACGCCTTCTCAGGCATCCTGCTGTCCATGGTGCTGAACAGATCTGTGCTGAAAGGCATAGATCTGTTCAGACAAAGTGTAAAATACAGTAAAGTACTATATATTGTACTGTACTGTATTATACAGACATCAGACCCACTGGATCTTCAAGAACCAAGTGGGTCTGGGTCAAAAATAAAGTAAAAATCAAAAAACACATTTATCACTGATTAAAAATAAAAAAAATTAAATTCCCTACACATGTTTGGTATCGCCGCGTCCGTACCGACCTGATCTATAAAACGGTCATGTTACTTTACCCAAACGGTGAACGCCATAAAAATAAAAAATTAAAAACTATGATGAAATTGAAATTTTGCCCACCTTACTTCCCAAAAAAGTTAATAAAAGTGATCAAAAAAGTTGTATGTACTCCAAAATTGTAACAATCAAACGTCATCTCATCCCGCAAAAATCATACCCTACCCAAGATAATCGCCCCAAAACTGAAAAAACTATGGCTCTTAGACTATGGAAACACTAAAACATGATTTTTTTTGTTTCAAAAATGAAATCATTGTGTAAAACTTACATAAATAAAAAAAAGTATACATATTGGGTATCGCCGCGTTCGTATCGACCGGCTCTATAAAAATATCACATGACCTAACCCCTCAGGTGACCACCGTAAAAAAAAAAAAAAAAACGGTGTAAAAAAAGCTATTTTTTGTCATCTTACTTCACAAAAAGTGTAACAGCAAGCGATCAAAAAGTCATATGCACCCCAAAATAGTGCTAATAAAACCGTAATCTCATCCCGCAAAAAATGAGACCCTACTTGAGATAATCGCCCAAAAACTGAAAAAACTATGGCTCTTAGACTATGGAGACACTAAAACTTTTTTTGGTTTTAAAAATTAATTCATTGTGTAAAACTTACATAAATAAAAAAAATTGTATACATATTAGGTATCGCCGCGTCCGTGACAACCTGCTCTATAACATTACCACATGATCTAACCTGTCAGATGAATGTTGTAAATAACAAAAAAAAAAACGGTGCCAAAAAAGCTATTTCTTGTTACCTTGCCGCACAAAAAGTGTAATATAGAGCAACCAAAAATCATATGTACCCTAAACTAGTAGCAACAAAACTGCCACCTTATCCCGTAGTTTCTAAAATGGGGTCACTTTTTTGGAGTTTCTACTCTAGGGGTGCATCAGGGGGGCTTCAAATGGGACATGGTGTCAATAAAACCAGTCCAGCAAAATCTGCCTTCCAAAAAACGTATGGCATTCCTTTCCTTCTGCGCCCTGCCGTGTGCCCGTACAGCAGTTTACGACCACATATGGGGTGTTTCTGTAAACTACAGAATCAGGGCCATAAATAATGAGTTTTGTTTTGCTGTTAACCCTTGCTTTGTAACTGGAAAAAAAATATTAAAATGGAAAATCTGCCAAAAAAGTGAAATTTTGAAATTGTATCTCTATTTTCCATTAAATCTTGTGCAACACCTAAAGGGTTAACAAACTTTGTAACTTCAGTTTTGAATACCTTGAGGGGTGTAGTTTCTTAGATGGGGTCACTTTTATGGAGTTTCTACTCTAGGGTTGCATCAGGGGGGCTTCAAATGGGACATGGTGTCAAAAAAACTGTCCAGCAAAACCTGCCTTCCAAAAACCATATGGCGCACCTTTCACTCTACGCCCCGCTGTGTGGCCGTACAGTAGTTTACGGCCACATATGGGGTGTTTCTGTAAACTGCAGAGTCAGGGCAATAAAGATACAGTCTTGTTTGGCTGTTAACCCTTGCTTTTTTAGTGGAAAAAAATTGGTTAAAATGGAAAATTAGGCAAAAAAAGGAAATTCTCAAATTTCATCCCCATTTGCCAATAACTCTTGTGCAACACCTAAAGGGTTAATGAAGTTTGTAAAATCAGTTTTGAATACCTTGAGGGGTGTAGTTTCTTAGATGGGGTCACTTTTATGGAGTTTCTACTCTAGTGGTGCATCAGGGGGCTTCAAATGGGACATGGTGTCAAAAAAACTGTCCAGCAAAACCTGCCTTCCAAAAACCATATGGCGCACCTTTCACTCTACGCCCCGCTGTGTGGCCGTACAGTAGTTTACGGCCACATATAGGGTGTTTCTGTAAACGGCAGAGTCGGGGCAATAAAGATACAGTCTTGTTTGGCTGTTAACCCTTGCTTTGTTAGTGGAAAAAATGGGTTAAAATGGAAAATTAGCCAAAAAAATGAAATTCTCAAATTTCATCCCCATTTGCCAATAACTCTTGTGCAACACCTAAAGGGTTAACGAAGTTTGTAAAATCAGTTTTGAATACCTTGAGGGGTGTAGTTTATAGAATGGGGTCATTTTTGGGTGATTTCTATTATGTAAGCCTCGCAAAGTGACTTCAGAGCTGTAGTGGTCCAAAAAATAAAATATCATTCCCAAAATAATTCAAACATGAAGTAGACATATGGGGAATGTAAAGGCATCACAATTTTTAGGGGTATTACTATGTATTACAGAAGTAGAGAAACTGAAACTTTGAAATTTACAAATTTTTCCAAATTTTTGTCAAATTAGGTATTTTTTGGTGCAAAAAAAATATTTTTTTTTACTTCATTTTACCAGTGTCATGAAGTACAATATGTGACAAAAAAACAATCTCAGAACGGCCTGGATAAGTCAAAGCGTTTTAAAGTTATCAGCACTTAAAGTGACTCTGGTCAGATTTGCAAAAAATGGCCTGGTCCTAAGGTGTAAAAAGGCTGTGTCCTTAAGGGGTTAATATTGATGATTTTGGCATACAGCTCATGAAAACCCAAAATTCCTATCTCAAAAAATTAGCATATCATGAAAAGGTTCTCTAAACGAGCTATTAACCTAATCATCTGAATCAACTAATTAACTCTAAACACCTGCAAAAGATTGCTGAGGCTTTTATAAACTCCCAGCCTGGTTCATTACTCAAAACCGCAATCATGGGTTAGACTGCCGACCTGACTGCTGTCCAGAAGGCCATCATTGACACCCTCAAGCAAGAGGGTAAGACACAGAAATTTCTGAACGAATAGGCTGTTCCCAGAGTGCTGTATCAAGGCACCTCAGTGGGAAGTCTGTGGGAAGGAAAAAGTGTGGCAGAAAACGCTGCACAACTTGAAGAGGTGACCGGACCCTGAGGAAGATTGTGGAGAAGGACCGATTCCAGACCTTGGGGGACCTGCGGAAGCAGTGGACTGAGTCTGGAGTAGAAACGTCCAGAGCCACCATGTACAGGCGTGTGCAGGAAATGGGCTACAGGTGCCGCATTACCCAGGTCAAGCCACTTTTGAACCAGAAACAGCGGCAGAAGCACCTGACCTGGGCTACAGAGAAGCAGCACTGGACTGTTGCATGTCATTCGGAAATCAAGGTGCCAGAGTCTGGAGGAAGACTGGGGAGAGGGAAATGCCAAAATTCCTGAAATCCAGTGTCAAGTCCCCACGGTCAGTGATGGTCTGGGGTGCCATGTCAGCTGCTGGTGTTGGTCCACTGTGTTTTATCAAGGGCAGGGTCAATGCAGCTAGCTATCAGGAGATTTTGGAGCACTTCATGCTTCCATCTGCTGAAAAGCTTTATGGAGATGAAGATTTCATTTTTCAGCACGACCTGGCACCTGCTCACAGTGCCAAAACCACTGGTAAATGGTTTACTGACCATGGTATCACTGTGCTCAATTGGCCTGCCAACTCTCCTGACCTGAACCCCATAGAGAATCTGTGGGATATTGGGAAGAGAAAGTTGAGAGACGCAAGACCCAACACTCTGGATGAGCTTAAAGAGGACCTTTCATCAATATAATTTTATTTAAATGACCCCCCTACCTAATAGTCCGGCATCCACTGATGTTCCCCCCTTTTTTTTTTTTTTCAAATCGACCCCCGAATCTTGAAATAACAGCCTTTTTCTTCTGCTGCAGCGTCTGTCAATCAGACGCTTTTTTGTAGGGGGCGTTGCTCAAGTCTTTTCTTTGCTATTCTCCTTGGCTGAGAGCGCAGCCAATCGCAGCGCTCTCTCTCAGCCAGGGAGAAGGAGCTCAAGTTCTCGCGAGAATCGCGAGAACTTGAGCTTCCTAACATCCGGTTCCAGCGCCATCTTGGATTCCCCTGACGAGGATCGCGGCGGGTGAGGAAGCAGCGCAACGAGCGGCAGGGTAAGTATTAGAATATACCCCTTTTGCTCGATGTCTAATATTCTAATACTTACCCTGCCGCTCGTTGCGCTGCTTCCTCACCCGCCGCGATCCTCGTCAGGGGAATCCAAGATGGCGCTGGAACCGGATGTTAGGAAGCTCAAGTTCTCGCGATTCTCGCGAGAACTTGAGCTCCTTCTCCCTGGCTGAGAGAGAGCGCTGCGATTGGCTGCGCTCTCAGCCAAGGAGAATAGCAAAGAAAAGACTTGAGCAACGCCCCCTACAAAAAAGCGTCTGATTGACAGACGCTGCAGCAGAAGAAAAAGGCTGTTATTTCAAGATTCGGGGGTCGATTTGAAAAAAAAAAAAAAGGGGGAACATCAGTGGATGCCGGACTATTAGGTAGGGGGGTCATTTAAATAAAATTATATTGATGAAAGGTCCTCTTTAAGGCCGCTATCGAAGCATCCTGGGCCTCCATAACACCTCAGCAGTGCCACAGGCTGATTGCCTCCATGCCACGCCGCATTGAAGCAGTGATTTCTGCAAAAGGATTCCCGACCAAGTATTGAGTGCATAACTGAACATAATTATTTGAAGGTTGACTTTTTTGTATTAAAAACACTTTTCTTTTATTGGTGGGATGAAATATGCTAATTTTTTGAGATAGTAAATTTGGGTTTTCATGAGCTGTATGCCAAAATCATCAAAGGCTTGAACTACTTCAGTTGGTGTGTAATGAATCTAAAATATATGAAAGTCTAATGTTTATCAGTACATTACAGAAAATAATGAACTTTATCACAATATGCTAATTTTTTGAGAAGGACCTGTACACCTACCTCCTGGAGAGTGTTCTTGATCTGACCAACTGTTGTGAAGGGTGTTTTCTTTACCAGGGAAATAATTCTTTGGTCATCCTCCACAGTTGTTTTCCATGGTCTTCCGGGTCTTTTGGTGTTGCTGAGCTCACTGGTGCGTTCCCTCTTTTTAAGATTGTTCCAAACAGTTGTTTTGGCCACACCTAATGTTTTGCCATCTTTGCTTTTGTTTTTTGTTTTCAGCCTAATGATGGCTTGCTTCACTGATAGTGACAGCTGTTTGGAACTCATCTTGAGAGTTGACAGCAACAGATTCCAAATGCAAATAGCACACTTGAAATTAACTCTGGACCTTTTATCTGCTCATTGTAATTGGGATAATGAGGGAATAACACACACCTGACCATGGAACAGCTGAGAAGCCAATTGCCCCATTACTTTTGGTCCCTTAAAAAGTGGGAGGCAGATATGCAAACTGTTGTAATTCCTACACCGTTCATCTGATTTGGATGTAAATACCCTCAAATTAAAGCTGACAGTCTGCAGTTAAAGCACATCTTGTTTGTTTCATTTCAAATCCATTGTGGCGGTGTATAGATCCAAACATTTTAGAATTGTCGATGTCCCAATATTTATGGACCTGACTGTATACGCATTTTAATTCTGCAGTTATTTGTGTTGAAAGAGTTTAGTGGCCTATTTCAGTATAAAAATATATGCACATTTCACTTCTGCAGTAAAGTGAAATGTGTTGTGGTGAAAGGATTCAGAAATCACCTACTCAGCGGTGTGGTGTTTTTTTTTTTTTTTTTTTTTTTTTTTTTATTAAGCTGCCAGAGGAGGTTAACATGGCCATATGTAGAATATGTGGGCAGAAGGTGAAGAGTGGCCAGGGTGTCAATTTTGGCACTATGGCCCTGTGTCAACATATATGCAGCGTTGCCATAGTCTCCTGGGAGAACCATGGCTCCGATGTGGTGGTCCAGCCTACCGCAGCTACCATTGCATCACCCAGTGGCACGCACCCTGTTTCAGCCAGTCAAGGCTCCACCACCTCAGCCGAAGGGAGTGGTCTGTCATTCCCATCTTCTGCTGGTCCAGATGCTCCTAGTCAGTCATTCTGTCAGCAATCGATCACCGAAGCGATTGCCAAGAGACGGCAGTATGCATGCACGCATCCAACAGCTCAGAAGCTGAAGGTGCTGCAGTCCCTCCCTTTCTAAGTGGTGGACTCTGCACCTATCAGAGAACTGATGGCTTGTGCCGAGCCGAGGTGGAGAGTCCCAAGCCGTCATTTCTTTGCCAGAAAGGCAGTACCAGCCCTGTACAAATATGGCCCACTGGGTGACTGTGGTGCCTGCACAGCCACACCACTAACTTGGCCAGGTGACACTGCTTCCGCCTCCTCGTTCTCACGCTGTTGGTCCTGCAACAATATCCGCCTCCTCATCCTCCACAGTGTCCTCAGCCTCCACTGCAGGGACAATTCACAGCATACCACATGTGCAGGGCACAGCAGTGTCAAACTTTTCTACACCTTGTTTGCCTGTGCAATCTGAGTCACACAGGGGAGGAACCTGATCCGTGTCCTTCATCAAGAAATTGAATCCTGGCTTTCTCTGCGACAACTCAAAATCGTAACCATGGTGTCGTCACTGCTTCAAGGAGGGCTGAAGGGTTCAGGCTAAATTAACTGAAATCTGTGAGGGGATAAGAGTTTTTCAATCCTCTGCCCTATAGGAAAAACTTAAGGGATATACAGAAACTATGCAGTCTTGAAGCAATAATCCTGGACCCTCATCACCAAGAGTTCAGGGGCCATTATTGAAAGCTGTTCTTGATGGAAAATAAACAGACGTATCGTTTAGGACAATAATAAACATATAATTACTGAATAGGTGGATCACATACGACAAATTCAAGGAGTCTATAAGATCAGCGACTCCACTCATAACTACGGGAGCATTGATGTGCGCCATAGATCTAAAGGATGCGTACTATTACATTCCCATTCATCAGCAGTACCAGCAATACCTGAGATTTGCAATAAAAAGGCAAGAACTAATCTACCACTACCAGTTCCAATGCCTTCCATTTGGAATATCTTCTGCCCCTCAACTATTTATGGAATTAACTGCAGAGATAATGATCTATCTGAGACAGTGTCACATAATGAGAATTCCCTTTCTGGACAACTTTCTGCTTACAGCAGAATTATCTTCAGCAGACCTTATCTCCGCTAAAAGAGTTGGGATGGATAATACATTTCGAAAAGTTAGATCTACACCCAGACACCGAAAATATATTTCTGGGGGCTCTTCTAGACTCAAGGAAACAGAAATCCTATCTTCCTCTATTGAGACAAGAAAAGATAATCTAAAGGATTGCCTCCTCAGAAGAAGGGAAAGATGTACCTTTAAGAGAATTTATGCAGGTACTGGGTATAGTGACAACTTTTATTGCAGTTGTTCCATGGGTACAGTTCCACTCAAGGACTCTACAGGAGATTATTTTATCAAGATGGGACAGAGGCCATCACTCCCTAAACTCGAAGATGATCCTTACAGAAAAAGTGAGGAACTCCCTGGAATATGGCTCCAACTTCTGTGATCACGACAGATGCCAGTCAGAAAGGCTGGAGCGCTCATTTACATGATTCTTTTTCAAGGAAGATTGTCCATCCAAGACAGTCTAAAATAATCAAATTTCAGGGAACTTAAAGCAGTCCTGGAAGCCTCGAAGGCAGCAGTGCATTTATTGAGGGGCCAACACCTGAAGCTTCTTTCAGACAACATGACCACGGTCTGCTATCTCAAACATCAACGAGGAACAAGAAGTCCTCTCCAGGGTCTAGCAAACCAGATCTTTACAGGGGCAGAACAAAATGTGCTATTCATATCAGCCATTCATCTAAAAGGGTTATACAGTACATCAGCGGATTTTGAGTCGCCACAAGTTTGACCCGGGAGAGTGGATGCTCAACAGGCAAGTATTCTATCTGATCTGTCTCAGGTGGGGCAGACCACAAATAGACCTGTTTGCATCAAAGAATTTTCAGACTGATTATTTCTACTCTCTAAATTCCAGAGACATCCTGTGGGAGTGGACGCACTTTCCTAGGAATGGGATATTGACCTGGGGTATGAATTTCCTCCCTTCCCATTCATCTCTGCGGTACTGCGGAAATTAAGATCGAGTTCAGCAAGTCTAATTTTGATATAATGTGAGTTTATAGTGGCTCACCCCTCTGATTACCAGGTTAGGTGCTCTAACTATGATGTGGTTCACCCTAACCACATAAGGAGTTAACAGTAAAGAAATGTATAAATTATAGTGAGCACTCAATATCTGTGGTCATACATCAGGTCTACTAATATAACTAATTTATTAGGTCATAAAATTATGCATACAATAGGATAGAAATAGACAATATAAAATATATGGTATCTTAAAAAATAAAATATAAATAATATATAGAGAAACACAATTTGTTATACTAATAAGAGCAAATGTATCACTAGAAATTGGTCACTAAAAATTGGTATACGCGTTTCAAGGTCTCTGACCTCTTCCTCTGAGGGGTCCCAACCCAACCGTTTTAGGGTCCCAACCACTATACGCGTTTCAAGGTCTCTGACCTCTTCCTCTGAGGAAGAGGTCAGAGACCTTGAAACGTGTATAGCGGTTGGGACCCTTATAGAGGACAAGACACCTTAACCTATCGGAGCTGATCAGCACACGTAGTTACGGACACGACCGCATAGACGGTGATAGAAATTATTCCTAATCCATCACAGGAGTCTTGAACCAACTACAGGTAAAGACTTCCCCGGCGCCCTGATCACGTGTAGTGCCGGCAAAAAGCGCAGGACGCCAGCCACATGTGGGACGCACAGCGGCTACTTGGGAGCAGGATTACCGTAACCACATCGCGGACCTTGAATATCGGGAGATATCCCACAACGCCACACCGGGTGAGTGCACTGACCCACGGTGGGACGCCACCACGGACAGTTACACACAAGCCGGACCCCAAACAGTGAGTACCTCTGGATAATTATACTCACGGATATATCGTACAAACCAGTGAATTACCATCCTCACTTTACGCAGGATATAACTGAGACATTAACGTTGGGAACAATGCTGCAGCACTCATAAGAACAAAGTCGCATAAGCTTTCATAAGGACACAATACCAATTTTTAGTGACCATTTTCTAGTGATACATTTGCTCGTATTGGTATAACAAATTGTGTTTCTCTATATATTTATTTATATTTTATTTTTTAAGATACCATATATTTTATATTGTCTATTTCTATCCTATCTATTGTATGCATAATTTTATGACCTAATAAATTAGTTATATTAGTAGACCTGATATATGACCACAGATATTGAGTGCTCACTATAATTTATACATTAATTTTGATATAACCCCTGCATGGCCCAAGAGGTGTTCTCAATTCTGAAGGACATGTCTATTAGGAAGCCACTGTCCCTACCAAATAGACAAGATCTCCTTCTACAGGGTCCTTTTAAAACACCCGGACCTCGAAAGACCAGATTTGACAGCCTGGATCCTGAGAGGCAGATATTAAAAAGGCAAGTTCTCTGAGTAATATCAACCTTACAGTGCAATCGTGAGCCAGTAACTTTGGCCATATACAACAAGATATGGAGAAAAGTTGTCTCTTTAATCATCCAGAAAATGCTTTCCCCTCAATAGGTCATATTTTGGACTTTCTTCAGATGGGATTTGATATCGGTTTAAGACCTAGTGCTTTAAAGGTTCATATTTTGGCATTATCCTTTTTTCTGGAAATTCCTTTGGCAGAGCTTAAATGGATAAAAAGATTTCAAAAAGCAGTGTCTAGGATTAGACCTTAAGACAGACTGTTCCTGCCTGGGATTTAAACATGGTTCTAAATGCTGTTTGTAATCCACCATTTGAACAGTTAGAGCAAATATCTGATACATTTTTGTCTTTCAAGGCCTTATTCCTGATGGCTATAACCACGGCGTGTAAAATAGGAGAGATTCAGGCCTTGTTGTATCTAAACCATACTTGAAGATCTTAGATGATGGAATAAAAAAGAGGGAAGAATTATTTCCACTTTTGTTAAAGGTTAAGGCGGCCAGCCTTAACCCTTAACAAAAGTGGAAATAATTCTTCCCTTTTTTTTTCTTTTTTTTTTTTGTGCCTCCCACAAAAATGGTCAGGAGGAACGTTTCCATTGTCTAGATGTCAGAAAAATAATCCTGAGAGTTTTCAGAGAACAGAATCTTGGAGATCTTCCAAGCTTTATGTTCAGGAAGGAATAGAGGCAACAGGGCCTTGAAACAAACATTGGCCAGACAGATAAGAGACCATCAAGGAATCTTACAGACTTCAGAACAGATCCTGCTCTTTGACTGAGAGCCATTCGACCAGATCCATGGCTGCTTCATGGGCAGAGAAAGCTGAGCCCTCTGTAGATAAAATCTGCAAAGCGGCTATATGGTCAAGCTTTCACTCTCACACGTACTCTAGACATTATAGGCATGATGTGCTAGCCAATTAAGACCTGGCATTTGGATGGAAGATCCTCCAGGTGGTGGTCCCCCCCCCCCCCTCCTTTGTTCTGTCTAATTTAGTAGTTCTCCAGTGGCGCTGTCATGGAGGGACATCCTGGAAACTAGAATTTAGTCTTACTGGTAAATGGTTTTCCTAGAGTCCAACTTGACAGCATCTGGTATTACCCCCCCCCCCCCCCCCAATCCCAGTGTAGTAATTTGGAAAACACTTGGGATTGGGGTCGGGGAGGGGCCTCTTAATCTCTCCCACTTCCTGTCCCTACAAAGATAAATAAGTACATCCTCCAGTGGTGTCGCCGTGTCGTTCTCCTGGAAAACTGTTTACCGCTAAAACAAAATTCTTTAACTCAAAAAGTTTTTGAGGTACTTCTGTCGAGCTGCGCAAACAGCAGAGTGAGTGCTTGGCTATTTTCGGCCCTCCCATTAAAGTACATGAAGGGTAGGCATGCATGTGTGCACTCTTGTTCTCTCTGGGAATTTCGATCGATGTAGAAAAAGGAAAATCCCTGGGTGAAAAACCTGATCTCTAAGGGTCCATTCACGCGTTCATAATGTGTTTTGTGGATACGCAAAACACAAACACGGCAATGTGCGTTCCACATTTTGCGGGCCGCACGATGTGAAATAGAAATTAAATGGGTCCGCAATTTCGTTCCACAGAATGCTGAACGAAATGGCGGATGTGTGAATGGGGCCTAAAGCTACTTTGACACTGGCGTTTTGGCTTTCCGTTTGTTGAGATCCATTCAGGGCTCTCACAAGCTGTCCAAAACAGATTAGTTTTGCCCTAATACATTCTGAATGGAAAAGGATCCGCCCAGAATGCATCAGTTTGCCTTAGTTTGCCTCTGTTCCGCTTTGGTGTCTGCTTGATGAAACAGCCAAACGGATCCGTTCTGACACACAGTGCAAGTCAATGGGGACGGATCCTATGACTCAATCTGGCACAATAAAAAACTGATTAACTTTCAGTGGTGTTCAAGACGGATTTGTCTTGGCCATGTTAAAGATAATACAAACGGATCCGTTATGAACGGATGCAGACGGTTGTATTATCTGAATGGATGCATCTGTGCAGATCCAGGACAGATCCGCACCAAACGCGAGTGTTAAAGTAGCCTAGTCTTCTAATACAAATATTTATCAAATCAGATATCAGTTTTGTGGCTTAAAGTCACAAGTCATGGCTATTGCTTAGTTTTCTGTGACATTTGGAGCTCCTTGCCACTTTTCAATGTGGTTTAGGCCTCATGCACACGACAGTTGTTTGAGTCCGCATCCGAGCTGCCGTTTTGGCGGCTCGGATGCGGTCCGCATCCGTGGCTCCTTTCCGCGACCCCGCAAAAAAAAAAAATATAACATGTCCTATTCTTGTCCGCGCTTTGCGGACAAGAATAGGCATTTATATTGCCCATGCCCGTTACGCAAATTGCGGAAGGCAACACAGACACCTTGCGTTTTTTGCGTATCCGCGGTTTGCCCCCCCCCCCCCCATCCTCTGTTTACATAAGTCAGTCAGTGTTAGCAAGTCTCCACAGTTATGTAAACAGAAGACAGGTATTGTTGCTAATAGGGATGAGCGAATCGACTGCAGATGAAACATCCGAAGTCGATTCGCATAATTAGTTTGAATACTGTACAGAGCGAGAGCATACTGTATTGGAATGTATTGGCTCCTATGAGCCGAAGTTACTTTGTGAAGTCTTGCGAAACTCTGCATAATTAATTCAAAAATCAATTTCTACTGTAAAAAAACATTTCCTGAACTCTGGTTCTGTTCCAAGGGTTCGCTCGCTCCGTACAGTATTCAATCGAAGTATTATGCGAATCGACTTCAGATTTTTCATCCAAAGTAGATTCACTCACCCCTAGTTGCTAAGGCTCAAAGTTGGCAAATTTTGGCTCCAAAAAAAATAAAAAAATAAAAATTGGTTAAAATTAGCAATTTTCTGAAGTTAAATTTCTCAGCTTTTAAGACATTTATTTTATGCACTTATATAGCACAGCTATATTCCACAGCACTTTATAGACCTTAAAGGGGTTATCAGAGTTATTTTTTTTTTTGTTTTTTCTATGTTCATAAGCAAATGTAACCGCTTTCCAATGAACTCCATTTATCTGCAGTGGCTGGTTTCTCAGATTTCACTGAGGGTCACATGACCTGTGATGTCAGCTTCTCTCCCTGCTCTGATAAAGATCGTTTACTGTCACTGTGCTGGCCAACAGATTTTCAGTGCTCGATTTTTTTTTTTTTTTTTTTTTTTTTCATAAGGCTACTTTCACACTTGCGTTCGGGGTTCCGCTTGTGAATTCCGTTTGAAGGCTCTCACAAGCGGCCCCGAACGGATCCGTACAGCCCCAATGCATTCTGAGTGGATGCGGATCTGCTCAGAATGCATCAGTCTGGCACCATTTGTCCTCCGCTCAGCAGGCGGACGCAGCGTTCGGATGTCCGCCTGGCCGCGTGGAGGCAAACGGATCCGTCCAGACTTACAATGTAAGTCAATGGGGACGGATCCGTTTGAAGTTGACACAGTATGGCTCAATTTTCAAACTGATCCGTCCCCCATTGACTTTCAATGTAAAGTCAAAACTGATGCGTTTTTTTTTTTTTTGTTCATGGTAATGCAAACGGATCCGTTCTGAACGGATCTAAGCGTTTGCATTATAGGTGCGGATCCGTCTGTGCAGATACCAGACGGACCCGCCCTGAACACAAGTGTGAAAGTAGCCTAACTCGGACAACCCCTTTAAGCATCAAGCTGTCCTCCATGGGGCTCAAAATTAAAGTTCCCGATCAGTATGTCTTTGGAGTGTGGCGGAGTACCTTTAGGAAACACAGGGAGAACATACAGACTCTGTGCAGATGTTTTCCTTGGTTGGATTCATGATACCTCACAAAGTAGTTATTTAACATTCACGATATGTCTACTATATGTTGGCATTGTTTTATAAATGGCCTTTTATTTTTTTTAGGACTTTCGAAGAGTTCTACTAGGTACAGAAATATGATGAACTGCTGTGCAGTGCAGATTTTGATAGGTTTAAGGATGCAATGTTGCTTTCGGTCAGCCTTGCTTCGAACAATACAGCTTTTATTTTTCTCTCAACAGAGCTGTGTGAGAGCTTTGTTTGTAGAATCATTTGCCATTTTAATTGGATCTATTTTTGAGGAATAATTCTGCCATTGCTTTTTGGGTGCTCTGTGTGTGGGAAAAACATCTTGGCTTTTTTTTTTTTTAATCAGGGATCAGTATATATATATATATATATATATATATATATATATATATATATATATATATATATATATATATATATATATATATATAAATTATATATATATATATTAATTATATATAATAATATATTGGTAAGGCTGATTAGTCAGCCTGCATTTGTGGGAGGGGCGGAGGCTCTTCATATACGAGCCACACCCTCACTCACAGGCGTTTTCAGGTGCACAGCTGCTGCTGAGTGTCATTAGCAAACTAGCTTATCTGGTGTTAGGAGTCTTTCTTTGCAGCATGGAGTTTATTTTGCTCTCTGCTACCGTAGCATGCACGCGCCATACTAAGTAAGTAGGTTGGGCCGGTCGGAACCGACTTTGCTAGGGAACGTGAGGCTTTGCCTGATAATCTGCTACCTCAGGTTTGCCCGTTGGGCCTAAATACTTACACTTTCTTTTCGATTTTGTTTGTTGGTAATAGGAGTTAGTTCCTATAAATCTTACAAGTTTCACTTTTGCTTAGTTCGCTTAGTTCATCTCGTATGAAAAGTTTCTTCAGCCGGTTTGCTGTAAAGAAAGAGTTACCTGGGCTGCATGTGACGTCATGTTTGGAGATCGGACGCAGCGTTTATTGTTTAGACCTCTTGCTGTAGCTGTTACTGGCCATGTGTCTCCGACAGCCGGATCCTATTATATGCCTGTTATCACTTGTATACTCGGCTTACAGCCATAGCTGCTACTGTTACTCCGTTTTCATGCTCTGGACGCACCACCCTGGTGTTCCCACCTTGCTCCACTCACAACCAGAGCTGCGTTTATACCAAATTTCATGCTCTGCTTATACCCAAAGTTGTGTTCACACTTCTACTGCTAAACCAGGTCGTATACCCCACTCGCCAAAGCCGCTTTACATGTATGCTGTCACATCAAGTTAATATTCCGTTCACATCTAAAGCTGCGTCTGCATGTCTGCTTTTCACGTCTTGTCCTATACTCCTCCTTTAACTACTAGAGCTGCATCCACGTGTCTGCTTTCGCATCACGTTAATACTCTGCTCACTTGGCGCATTTATACGTCTGCTTTATACCATGCTTTTCATGCGCTACCCATACTCGAGCTGCGCCTATACCATGTTTTTTAGGTACCACTCGCATCCAAAGCTGTATTCACCAATTTGTGTTGTACTCTTCTCCCACTCAAAGCTGCATTCTCCTGTTCATTGCTACATCATGGTTTTGCTCAATCTCAACGGGGCAGTCTGCACCCACCGCTCTGGTACCTCTCTCCAGACAAACATAACTGTGTTCTTTTCAGGCTTACGTTCCCTTCTTTGGTGGTCTGTTACATTCCATAGGCCTACTATCTGTTAATCCTGGTTCATAATCGCTCAGACTGGTCTCCTTTTACTTCTGGTTTGTATTCACTCAGATTGGTCTCCTGCCCCAGTTCACCAAACTGCTCCTCAGCGGAGGTCAGTGGGCCAGTAAGTTTCCTGCTATGTTTTCACAAGCTGTTCATTTTTTTTTTATCATGATAAGAGACTTCACTTAGCGAACTTGCAATGCCCCAGGCATTTCATGTTTACGTTTTATGGTTTGCGGTGGTTAGTGTTTTATGTAGGCACGTGCTTCGGATTACTAATGTCCATATTTTTAACGCCTTTTGGCAGTCATGTTTTTTAGGCCACCTTCTAGCCAATCCAATCATTCATGACCGTTTTTTTCATGTATTGTTTGTTAAGGGTACGACATGGTTGTAGGCTGGTTAGTCTCCCAGGTTTTCTGTTGGAGGGGATCATGGTTATGTGAGTCCCCAAGGCATTCTGGTGCTGCATTAGTGGTTTATAAAAAAAAAATATGATTTTTTTTATTTATTATTATTATTATTATAAGAGGCTCGCACGAGTGGCTCTTCGCTTATAGGACCTCACGACTGGCATCGTCATTCGTAGTTCGCACGGTCATCTGATACTTGTCCCGCCATAAGGGGCTCTCGCGCATGGCTCTTGGCTTCGAGGATTTCACAATTGTCATCAACATTGGTAGGTTTCAGCCTCATTTTCATTAAGAAGCTTTACCCCATGTCTTTGTCTTTCTAGGTTATCGAGTCCCGGTTGCTTACTAAACCCATTGGATTAAGCCCCAATCTTTCCCCAGCCGCCCTTAATTCTAAGGTTCGCATCCCGTCGGCTGCCTGGCTTCATGGGCCCCTGGTGGTTGCTTCGACCCCATGGCTTCAGGGGTCCAACCAATGGTTGTCTGTCCACCTGTGCAGCTATGCTTTTGTATGACTCATATCTTTACCTGCTTGCCAGCTTATGTTATTCTGCTTGCAAGCTTTGTGTTATTAATTTTAGTTAATGTCCGTTATCTCCATTTTCTGTCACGTTTCCCTTCGTCTTTTCAGGTCATGCAGTTGAACTCCTATTGGGGTCACCTTCCACGTCAGTCAGGTCTCGTTCCTAGCGATATTTCGCCTTGCATGTTATCCGGGGGCCCGACGTCATGGCTTTGGGGGCCCGACATCATGGCTTGATAGATATATTAGATATATTTTTAAAAAATTATATTTGTTTTTGCTTATTTTACACAGTTTTTGAGAAAAAATGTGTCACCATTTTCTGAGGCGGCTTATTTTTTGCAGAAGGAGTTGAGGTTTCCATTGGTACCATTTTGGGATACACAAGTTTTTCTTTGACCACTTGATATTGTGCTGTTTGGGAGGCGAGGTGACCAAACAATGGCTTTTTTGGAATATATTTTTTTTTTTATTGCATTAACCTGACAGGGTAGAACATGTGATACTACTATATAGACGATTGTTACGGATGAGGAGATGCCTAATATGTCTTTAAATGGCATAATGAGTGGAAAGGGATTATTTTGTTTGGGAAAACAGAAGCAACACAGAACAGGGATGCCCAGATAAATTGTATACTGTACAAGGGTGACTTTATTCCTTTTGCTGTCCACTCCCACCCAGCCCTCTTAATACCCCCACATAGTAAGTATTCTCCCTTTGTGCCATCACGCAGTAGTTATGCCCACATTATGCCCCCTTAAAAGTAGTTATGCCCCCAACACAGCTGCACTTTCTCCACAGCTACACCTTGAACATGGCTAGAAGGTTGGAGAAATTTTTTAATTAGGGACTCGGGAGGATAATTTTAAACATTATAGGAGGGGAAGATATGAAAAACTCAATTTGGCAATTTCGCCAAAGTTAGCCAAGTAATTAGATTTTGTTTCGAATTTGTCACAAATCGCTATAAATCGGGTATACCCAGGCCATTCTGGCTTGGGGTTACGGCCATGTAGAGTGGCCTTGCTGAGGACGGGTTGCGGCTCTGCTTAGGTGACGAATCGTGCCACCAATTAGCCCACAACCGCCTTTCATTTAATTATGATTTAATTGCTGACTTTTCTAGGACCTGGAGACTTTGAAGGATGATTTGGAAGAAGTAAAACCAGCAAAAGAAAATATGGCCCCCCTAAGGGGTGCGGACTTGATGGTATTGGTTGGCACGCAGGCATTGTAATTATAAAGGCTACCATCTTATTGGTATTGAATTGCATATCTTTTTTTACAACTGATGTAGGAATAAGTAAATGAAGGAATAAATCTGACGCAGAATAAGACTCCCTGCTCTCTCCCTCTCCAATATTTTTCTATTAAAGGGGTTATCTTATGATTAAAGTAAAACATGAAAATCAGATCATATAGTACATAGTAACATAGTACCATAGTTTATAAAGCTAGAAAAAAAGACATCTGTCCATCCAGTAAGGCTTGTTAACCTGCAAGTTGATGCAGAGGAAGGCAAAAAAAAAAAGGTGAGGTAGAAGCCAATTTGAATATTGTGCAAAAGTTCATTTATACCTGTAATACAACCTAAAAGGTGAAACTAATATAGAATGCAAAGCAAGATATTTCAAGCCCTTATTTGTTATAATTTAGATGATTATGACTTACAGCTTATGAAAACCCCAAATTCACAATCTCAAAAAATGTGAATATTACATGAAATCAATAAAAAAGGATGTTAAATATAAAAATGTGTGGGACCTCTGAAAAGTATAATCTTGCATACGTACTCAGTACTTGGTTTGGGCCTCTTTTGCCTCTATTAGGCTAGGTCTACACGACGACATTTGTCGCGCGACAAAAAGTCGCGCGACAGGGCGCAACAGTTGTCGCGCGACATTTTGTTGCACCAATGTCGCGCGACAATTTTTATAATGGCAGTCTATGGTGTCGCACTGCAACATGCGACATGTTGCGACTGCGACGCGACAGTCGCAGAAAAATCCATCTTGAATGGATTTTCTGCGACTGTCGCGTCGCAGTCGCAGCATGTCGCATGTTGCAGTGCGACACCATAGACTGCCATTATAAGAATTGTCGCGCGACATTGGTGCAACAAAATGTCGCGCGACAAATGTCGTCGTGTAGACCTAGCCTTACTGCCTCAATGTGGCGTTGCATGGATGCTATCAGCCTATCGCACTGCTGAGGTGTTATGGAAGACCAGGATGCTTCAATATCAGCCTTCAGCTCTTCTGCATGGTTCGTGCTCATGTCTCTCATCTTTCTCTTGGCAATGTCTCATAGATTCTCTATGGGGTTCAGGTCAGGAGATTTTGCTGGACAATCAAGCACAGTAATCCCATGCTCATTGAACCAGGTTTTGGTACTTTTGGCAATGTGTGCAGGTTCCAAGTCCTGCTGGAAAATTAAGTCACCATCTCCATACAGCTCGTCTGCGGAAGAAAGCATGAAGTGCTCCAAAATCTCCTGGTAGACGGCTGCGTTGACTCTGGACTTAATGAAGCACAGTGGACCAACACCAGCAGATGACAAGGCTCCCCAAATAAACATCTTTGCAGGTGTTATGGATTAATTAGCTGACTAGAGTGTGAAACTTTGAGCCTAAAATATTGAAGCTTTTAAAAAAAAAAAAAAAATTAAACATTTTCTAATTTTCTGAGATTGTGAATTTGGGGTTTTCATAAGCTTGTAAGCCATAATCATCCAAATTATAACAAATAAAGGCTTGAAATATCTCGCTTTGCATGTAATGAGTCTATCTCCTATGTTAATTTCACCTTTTAAGTTGCATTACTGAAATAAATGAACTTTTGCCCAATATTCTAATTTTTCAAGTTTCACTTGTATAGCCTGTAATATTACACTCCAGAAATACATCCAGGCCTCTCTTGAACTCCTTTGGTGAATTCCCCAATACCACCTCCTTGGACTGAGAGTTCCATAGTCTCACTGCTCTTACTGTAAAGAATCCTCTTCTATGTTTGTGTACAAACCTTCTTTCCTCTAGACGCAGAGGATGTCCCTTCGTCACAGTCCTGGAGATAGATGATGGGAGATATAGCTGTACTGACCCCTGATAGATTTATACATAGTTTAAGATCTCCCCTTAGTCGTCTTTTTTCTAAAGTGAATAACCATAATTTTGATCTTTCAGGGTACTGTAGTCCACCCATTCCAGGTATTACTTTAGTTGCACTTCTCTGAACCCTCTCCAGATCTGCTATGTCTGCCTTGTTCACAGGAGCCTAGAACTGTAAACAGTATTCAATGTGTGGTCTCGCTAGTGATTTGTGAAGTGGCAGGAATATGTTCTCATCACGGCATCTATGCCCTTTTGATGAAACCGATTATCTTTGCCTTGGCAGAAGCTGCCTGACACTGGTTTCTACAGCTTAGGCTACTTTCACACTGGCGTTTTGGTTTCTGTTTGTGAGATCCGTTTCAGGGCTCTCACAAGAGGTCCAAAACGGATCAGTTTTGCCCTAATGCATTCTGAATGGATACGGATCCGCTCAGAATGCATCAGTTTGCCTCCGTTCCACCTCCATTCCGCTCTGGAGGCAGACACCAAAAACTCTGCTTGCAGATTTTGTGTCCGCCTGACGATGCGGAGGTCCTGGCACACAATGTAAGTCAATGGGGACGGATCCGTTTTCACTGACACAATCTGGAACAATAGAAAACGGATCCGTCCGGCATTGACTTTCATTGGTTTTCAAGAGGGATCTGTCTTGGCTATGTTAACCACTTCAACCCCCCTAGCTGAAACACCCTTAATGACCAGGCCACTTTTTACCCTTCTGCACTACACTTTCACAGTTTATTGCTCGGTCATGCAACTTACCACCCAAATGAATTTTACCTCCTTTTCTTCTCACTAATAGAGCTTTCTTTTGGTGGTATTTCATTGCTGCTGACTTTTTTTGTTATTAATCGAAATTTTAACGATTTTTCTGCAAAAAAATGACTTTTCACTTTCAGTTGTAAAATTTTGCAAAAAAAGACATCCATACATACATTTTTTGCTAAATTTATTGTTCAACATGTCTTTGATTAAAAAAAACTGTTTGGCCCAAAAAAAAAAATGGTTTGGGTAAAAGTTATAGCAATAACAAACTATGGTACAAAAATGTGAATTTCCGCTTTATGAAGCAGCTCTGACTTTATGAGCACCTGTCATGTTTCCGGAGGTTCTACAATGCCCAGACAGTACAAACACCCCACAAATGACCCCATTTCGGAAAGTAGACACCCTAAGGTATTCGCTGATGGGCATAGTGAGTTCATAGAACTTTTTATTTTTTGTCACAAGTTAGCGGAAAATGATTTTTATTTTTTTGTTTTTCTTACAAAGTCTCACATTCCACTCACTTGTGACAAAAAATAAAAACTTCCATGAACTCACTATGCCCATCACAAAATACCTTGGCGTGTCTTCTTTCCAAAATGGGGTCACTTGTGGGGTAGTTATACTGCCCTGGCATTTTAGGGTCCATATGCGTGAGAAGTAGTTTGCAATCAAAATCTGTAAAAAATGACAGGTGAAATCCGAAAGGTGCTCTTTGGAATGTGTGCCCCTTTGCCCACCTAGGCTGCAAAAAAGTGTCACACATCTGGTATCGCCGTACTCAGGAGAAGTTGGGGAATGTGTTTTGGGGTGTCATTTTACATATACCCATGCTGGGTGAGAGAAATATCTTTTAATGCAGAGGAGAAATCTCGTCTTGCAGCGCCGCATACACCGACTTGTGTGTAATCTGACAGCAGCGCAATGCTTCTGTCAGAATGCACATCAGTGCTGCAGCTAGTCGATCGGTTGGTCCACCTGGAAGGTAAAAAAAAACAGACCGCAACGCAATCATTTTATTAACTTTATAATAACTTTTGAACAGAACATATAAACTTTAACTTTTTGAACTGAACGTTAACCTTTTTGCTTACTGGTGATTTTTTTTTTTTTTTACCTTTTTATAGGACAAACCTCTCCTTTCCCATGGGACAATGTGCAAAGCGCAAATCGCCCCAAAGATGTTGCGAAGTGTGTTATGCACTTTGTCCCAGGTGAAAGGAGAGGTTTGCAGCAGCTCTGTGTGAATGGGTCCTAATAGCCCTGTGTGCCTGTCCTGATGAGATGTGATCCCTATGCTAGGTGTACCTGTGTGTGGTACTTCCGGAAACACTCCCCTAAGCATAGGGCAGGGCAGTCAGGACAGAAATAGAAGGTGTCATGCCTTATTCCACTCCTGCCACAGACACCATCTTTTTTGGGGTGACGGTTGGGTTGAGGTACCGGCAACGACATTGGGGAAATGTCGCTCGTGTAGACGGCAAACTACACTGGTGGAAGGGGCCACGAAACCTCCTGGGTACAGGAGGTTCTCGATGATCTCTTCCTGAAATTTGAGGAAGGATCCTGTTCTTCCAGCCTTACTGTAGAGAACAAAACTATTATACAGAGCCAATTGAATTAAATATACAGACACCTTCTTATACCAGCGTCTGGTTCTGCGGGAAACTAAATACGGAGACAACATCTGGTCATTGAAGTCCACCCCTCCCATGTGAAGGTTATAGTCGTGGACTGAGAGGGGCTTTTCAATGACACGGGTTGCTCGCTCAATTTGGATTGTCGTGTCTGCGTGAATGGAGGAGAGCATGTAAACGTCACGCTTGTCTCTCCATTTCACAGCGAGCAGTTCTTCGTTACACAAGGCAGCCCTCTCCACCCTTGCAAGACGGGTGGTAACGAGCCGTTGGGGGAAGCCCGCGTGGTGCCACAGCAGCCAATCTGTTCTAGAAACAAATGCCTGAAGAGGGCCACACTTGTGTAGAAATTGTCCACATAAAGATGGTACCCCTTTCCAAATAAGGGTGACACCAAGTCCCAGACTGTCTTCCCACTGCTCCCCAGGTAGTCAGGGCAACCGACCGGCTCAAGGGTCTGATCTTTTCCCTCATAGATCTGAAATTTGTGGGTATAGCCTGTGGCCCTTTCACAGAGCTTATGCAATTTGACCCCATACCGGGCGCGCTTGCTTGGGATGTATTGTTTGAAGCCAAGGCGCCCGGTAAAATTTATTAGGAACTCGTCTATGCAAAATGTTTTGCTCTTGGGTATACAAATCAGCAAATTTCAGGTTGAAGTGGTCTATAAGGGGCCGAATTTTGTGGAGCCGGTCAAAAGCTGGGTGGCATCTTGGACGGGAGGTGGTGTTGTCGCTACAGTGCAGGCCTCTTCAGAAGAATACCCCCTGTTCGACATTTGGGCAAATAAATTTAGGGGTATTCCCTGAGACTACCCAAGAAAAAAAAGCAAGCCTGTCTTACAAATGGGAGGCTAGTGAAGTACCTGAGGCCGCTGCGGTTGATAAAAAAAAAATCAAAACTGATTATTTTTATTTTTTTTAATCGCCGCAGCGCGTGTAAAGTGAATGTGCAGTGATTGGGTGAACGCACGTGTGGGCGACTGATCGGGCAAACACTGCGTTTTGGGTGGAGGGTCAGCTAAGGTGACACTAATACTATTATAGATCTGACTGATCAGTTTTGATCACTTATAGATACTATAAAAGTACAAATGCTGATTAGCGATACGCTAATCAGCGAATCAGTGAGTGCGGTGCGGTGGGCTGGCGCTAACCGATCGCTAAACTACCTAACCAAGGGTCCTAAACTATCCTAAAACCTAACTGTCAATACCAGTAAAAAAAAAAAAAAAGTGACAGTTTGCACTGATCACTTTTTTCCTTTCACTAGTGATTGACAGGGGTGATCAAAGGGTTAATTAGGGTGCAGGGGGTGATCTGGGGCTAAAGTGTAGTGTTTGGTGTACTCACTGTGAAGCCTGCTCCTCTGCTGGAACCAACCGACCAAAAGGACCAGCAGAGGAGCAGGGAAGCCATTTAACACATCATATTTACTAATATGTGTTAGATGGCTTCTGATTGGATTTTTTAAAAATCATCAGCTTGCCGGCCACTATCATTGGCTGGCAAGCTAATGACGTGACCCCCCCTCGAACAAATGCCTGCCCGCGATGCGCATGTGCGGGCCGGCTAATCGAGTCATCTCGCGAAATGACGCATCCGCGCCTGACTCTGCCTGCAGCTGCCGCTTCCGGACTGCGATCCTGCGCTAGGTGGTCCGGAGGCGGTTAACGACTTCAGCCCCGCTAGGTGAAACCCCCTTCATGACCAGAGCACTTTTTACACTTCGGCACTACACTCCTTTCACCGTTTATCGCTCGGTCATGCAACTTACCACCCAAATGAATTTTACCTCCTTTTCTTCTCACTAATGGAGCTTTCATTTGGTGGTATTTTATTGCTGCTGACATTTTTACTTTTTTTGTTATTAATCAAAATGTAACGATTTTTGTTGCCAAAAAATGACATTTTTCACTTTCAGCTGTAAAATTTTGCAAAAAAAACGACATCCATATATAAATTTTTTGCCAAATTTATTGTTCTACATGTCTTTGATAAAAAAAAAATGTTTGGGCAAAAAAAAAAAATGGTTTGGGTAAAAGTTATAGCATTTACAAACTATGGTACAAAAATGTGAAATTCCTGAGGTTCTACAATGCCCAGGCAGTAGAAAAACCCCACAAATGACCCCATTTCGGAAAGTAGACACCCTAAGGTATTCGCTGATGGGCATAGTGAGTTCATAGAACTTTTTATTTTTTGTCACAAGTTAGCGGAAAATGATGATGATTTTATTTATTTATTTTTTTCTTACAAAGTCTCATATTCCACTAACTTGCGACAAAAAATAAAAAATTCTAGGAACTCGCCATGCCCCTCACGGAATACCTTGGGGTGTCTTCTTTCCAAAATGGGGTCACTTGTGGGGTAGTTATACTGCCCTGGCAATTTAGGGGCCCAAATGTGTGAGAAGAACTTTGCAATCAAAATGTGTAAAAAATGACCGGTGAAATCCAAAAGGTGCACTTTGGAATATGTGCCCCTTTGCCCACCTTGGCAGCAAAAAAGTGTCACACATCTGGTATCGCCGTACTCAGGAGAAGTTGGGGAATGTGTTTTGGGGTGTCATTTTACATATACCCATGCTGGGTGAGAAAAATATCTTGGTCAAATTCCAACTTTGTATAAAAAAATGGGAACAGTTGTCTTTTGCCAAGATATTTCTCTCATCCAGCATGGGTATATGTAAAATGACATCCCAAAACACATTCCCCAACTTCTCCTGAGTACGGCGATACCAGATGTGTCGCACTTTTTTGCTGCCAAGGTGGGCAAAGGGGCACATATTCCAAAGTGCACCTTTCAGATTTTGCAGGCCATTTTTTACACATTTTGATTGCAAGGTACTTCTCACACATTTGGGCCCCTAAATTGCCAGGGCAGTATAACTACGCCACAAGTGACCCCATTTTGGAAAGAAGACACCCCAAGGTATTCCGTGAGGGGCATGGCGAGTTCTTAGAATTTTTTATTTTTTGTCACAAGTTAGCGGAAAATGATGATTTTTTTTTTTCTCTTTTTTTCCTTACAAAGTCTCATATTCCACTAACTTGCGACACAAAATAAAAAATTCTAGGAACTCGCCGTGCCCCCCACGGAATACCTTGGGGTGTCTTCTTTCCAAAATGGGGTCACTTGTGGCGTAGTTATACTGCCCTGGCAATTTAGGGGCCCAAATGTGTAAGAAGTACCTTGCAATCAAAATGTGTAAAAAATGGCCTGCGAAATCCGAAAGGTGCCCCTTTGCCCACCTTGGCTGCAAAAAAGTGTCACACATCTGGTATCGCCGTACTCAGGAGAAGTTGGGCAATGTGTTTTGGGGGGTCATTTTACATATACCCATGCTGGGTGAGAGAAATATCTTGGCAAAAGACAACTTTTCCCATTTTTTTATACAAAGTTGGCATTTGACCAAGATATTTATCTCACCCAGCATGGGTATATGTAAAATGACACCCCAAAACACATTCCCCAACTTCTCCTGAGAATGGCGATACCACATGTGTGACACTTTTTTGCAGCCTAGATGCGCAAAGGGGCCCAAATTCCTTTTAGGAGGGCATTTTTAGACATTTGGATCCCAGACTTCTTCTCACGCTTTCGGGCCCCTAAAAAGCCAGGGCAGTATAAATACCCCACATGTGACCCCACTTTGGAAAGAAGACACCCCAAGGTATTCAATGAGGGGCATGGCGAGTTCCTAGAATTTTTATTTTTTTATTTTTTTTTGCATAAGTTAGCGGATATTGATTTTTTTTTTTGTTTTTTTTCTCACAAAGTCTCACTTTCCGCTAACTTAGGACAAAAATTTCAATCTTTCATGGACTCAATATGCCCCTCACGGAATACCTTGGGGTGTCTTCTTTCCGAAATGGGGTCACATGTGGGGTATTTATACTGCCCTGGCTTTTTAGGGGCCCTAAAGCGTGAGAAGAAGTCTGGAATATAAATGTCTAAAAATGTTTACGCATTTGGATTCCGTGAGGGGTATGGTGCGTCCATGTGAGATTTTATTTTTTGACACAAGTTAGTGGAATATGAGACTTAGTAAGAAAAAACAAAAACAAACAAAAAATGTCCGCTAACTTGTGCCAAAAAAATGGCTGAATGGAGCCTTACCGGGGGGGGGGGGGGGTGATCAATGACAGGGGGGTGATCACCCATATAGACTCCCTGATCACCCCCCTGTCATTGATCACCCCCCCTGTAAGGCTCCATTCAGACATCCGCATGATTTTTTACGGATCCATGGATACATGGATCGGATCCACAGAACGCATGCGGACGTCTGAATGGAGCCTTACAGGGGGGTGATCAATGACAGGGGGTGATCAGGGTAATCAGGGTGATCACCCCCCTGTCACTGATCACCCCCCCTGTAAGGCTCCATTCAGACATCCGCATGATTTTTTACGGATCCATGGATCGGATCCACAGAACGCATGCGGACGTCTGAATGGAGCCTTACAGGGGGGTTATCAATGACAGGGGGTAATCAGGGTGATCACCCCCCTGTCACTGATCACCCCCCCTGTAAGGCTCCATTCAGACATCCGCATGATTTTTTACGGATCCATGGATACATGGATCGGATCCACAGAACGCATGCGGACGTCTGAATGGAGCCTTACAGGGGGGTTATCAATGACAGGGGGTGATCAGGGTAATCGGGGTGATCACCCCCCTGTCACTGATCACCCCCCCCTGTAAGGCTCCATTCAGACATCCGCATGATTTTTTACGGATACATGGATCGGATCCACAGAACGCATGCGGACGTCTGAATGGAGCCTTACAGGGGGGTTATCAATGACAGGGGGTGATCAGGGTGATCATCCCCCTGTCACTGATCACCCCCCTGTAAGGCTCCATTCAGACGTCCGCATGATTTTTACGGATCCATGGATACATGGATCGGATCCGTAAAAATCATGCGGACGTCTGAATGGAGCCTGATAAAGGGGTGATCAATGACAGGGGGTGATCAGGGAGTGTATATGGGTGATCACCCGCCTGTCATTGATCACCCCCCTGTAAGGCTCCATTCAGACGTCCGCATGATTTTTACGGATCCATGGATACATGGATCGGATCCGTAAAAATCATGCGGACGTCTGAACGGAGCCTGACAGGGGGGTGATCAATGACAGGGGGGTGATCAATGACAGGGGGGTGATCAATGACAGGGGGGTGATCAATGACAGGGGGGTGATCAATGACAGGGGGGTGATCAATGACAGGGGGGTGATCAATGACAGGGGGGTGATCAATGACAGGGGGGTGATCAATGACAGGGGGGTGATCAATGACAGGGGGGTGATCAATGACAGGGGGGTGATCAATGACAGGGGGGTGATCAGGGAGTTTATATGGGGTGATCAGGGGTTTATAAGGGGTTAATAAGTGACGGGGGGGTGTAGTGTAGTGTGGTGTGGTGTTTGGTGGGACTGTACTGACTACCTGTGTCCTCTGGTGGTCGATCCTAACAAAAGGGACCACCAGAGGACCAGGTAGGAGGTATATTAGACGCTGTTATGAAAACAGCGTCTAATATACCTGTTAGGGGGTTAAAAAATTCGGTTCTCCAGCCTGCCAGCGAGCGATCGCCGCTGGCAGGCTGGAGATCCACTCGCTTACCTTCCGTTCCTGTGAGCGCGCGCGCCTGTGCGCGCGCGTTCACAGGAAATCTCGGCTCTCGCGGGAGGACGCGTATATGCGTCCACCCAGAAGAGCAGGACCGCCGGCAGGACGCAATCCTGCGTACGGCGGTCCTGAGGAGGTTAAAATGAGGAAAGTTGGCTTCCACCTCCATTAATTTAACTGGTAGTCATGCTCACTTGTGCCCTCTTCAAGGTGGTTATGCCCCCATAGCTACCCTTGCTGGTAGCTATGCCCTAATGTGCCAACCTTCACAGTAGCTATGCACACATGTGCCCCCTTCATATTAGTCATGCCCATATATGCCCTCTTCTTGGTAGTTATGTCCACATGTGCACCCTTGCCAGAAGCTATGCCCCCATTTGACCCCACCGTCCTTTTTGTGGTGGCTATGCCCCCATGTGACCCCTCCCTTTGCAGTGGCTATGCCTCCATGTGACTACCCCCCCCCCATCCTTTGTGGTGGCTATGCCCCCATGTGACCCTTCTTTTGCTGTGGCTGTGCCCCCATGTGACCCTTCTTTTGCTGTGGCTGTGCCCCCATGTGACCCTTCTTTTGCTGTGGCTGTGCCCCCATGTGACCCCCTTCCCTCTGTAGTGGCTAAGAAAAAAAAAAAGTGTCAATATCTACTACTTTCGATCGGCAGAGCTCATCCCATGCTCCCCAGCAGCAGGCAGGAGCTGTCACACAATGCGCTGTTTAGAAGGAGTGCACAGGCTGATTTCTTGGTCTGCATGCTTCTCCTACACAGCTCAGCAGTGCGATGTCTCACCGCATCATGCCTGCTGCTGGGGAGCGTCAGCATCTGAGCTGAATGGTGAAGCCAGGAGCATAAGGCTCCCTGCTTCACTTGTACAAGCAACTGTCTCTGTGTCCTGTTGACACTGAGACTGCTGAGTGCGTTCCACACCTAAGCCATTCCTGGACCAAGGGACAACCACTGAAATCGGGGACGGTTGGTAGGTATGGTAATACAACTGGTAATCTGTCTGCAATGATGGGGATTGGAGTTGGCTCCAATCCTGGTGATTTAAACTTCAGATACCATTTTGAATACCAACTGCAGCATCTGAGAGCTTAGAACTGTTACTACTGCAGCCTGGGTTCTTGAGTGTGTCCAGGCCTGCCATAGAAAGCTGCCTCAGGCAGAGTTTCATGGGCAGTAAGGAGAATTCCTATAAACTGTCATGGAATACTATGAAGTCTGTTATAAATGGTCAGAAGATCTCATGTTCAATTCCTGTAAGGGGATGAAAAATACAAAAAAAATCTAATCGCCCCACTTTCCTAATTTTACAGATAAAAATAAACAAAAAATATAATTGTCAATAGGTCCAGACTATTAAAATATCAAAATGTTTATCAGGCATGTTGAATGTCTTAAGGGGGGGAAAAAAATCTAAATTAAGTTTCCTGTTTTTTCATGTCATTTTTATTGTTTAGTAAATGCCACAAAAACTAAACTCAAAAGAACATAATGGGATTGTGTGGTTTTGGTTTCGTGCCACAAAGATTTTCCCCTATTTGTCAGTGCTAGAATTGATAAATTAAATAGTGCCATTGAAAATTAGTTTTATTATTTACAATTGGTCCATAAGACCAAAGAAGCCCTATTAACTGTGCTTTAAAACGTAACTTTTATGGTTTCTATATTCAATGCTTCTACTGACCAAAAAGTGTTTAAAATCAGCTGTATCACTTTGTTACTTTGTTTCTTATGTATATTGGTAACACTGTTCACCTCAGTGTAATAAAGTAGCTATAGGGCCATGGTGAGCGGCATCAGTTCCCTGCTGCAACATTTAGAACAATTCAAAGAACCCCATTCACGCAGATCCATGATATATGTTAACAAAGGTCTGATAAATTAAATCAATATCGGAAACATCTGTCAGTGTCATTCCTTTGGGTCTACAGTTTTGCTGTTGCTTCATAGTAAATGTGTTATACAGTTTGATAGCATTCACTCATTCATGCACACCCCCGCAGCGCCGTTGGACTCCCACCTTCTTTTTAAACTATCAATGTTTTAGCATTCAGCCATAATCCCCATATTTTATCGAATTTCTCCGAAGTGTCTCTAGCTAGATATGTCATCTTATTCGTTGGCACAGCCTCTTCAATAAGTTGAATCTAATGTTGGATTGATGGAACTTTAGGGGGATTCCAGTTCAACAGGATAGACTTCCTGGCATAAAACATTAAAAGTAGATATAGTTTATTAGAGTATTTGGTGTGTAACAAATCATCCACGAGACTCCAACAAGCTATTTTCAGGGGAAGATTCATGTCAGCAATTCCAGTTTTAGGTTTAAGAATTCATGAATTGATGACCAAAACTCTGCAATTTACGTGCATCCCCATATCATGTGTATCAGAGTGCCAGTCGCCCCATTGCACCTGGAGCATAAAGAGCTTTTAAGTTGTTGCATTCGTTCCAGCCTGACCAGAGTTAGGTAGACCCTATACATCCATTTAACTTGTATCAATTGGTCTCTAGTACTTATAACTATGTTCCTCCAGTTATGCTGAAGTTCCCTTTCATGTCCATCTTCTAGTCTAGGGATTTCCTTCTGCAATCTTGCCATGGCCCTGGTCAACAGATAAGCTAATTGGGACATGAGTAATGAATAAAAGGAAGATGCTGGTTTGCATAAATTTAGTTTTTCTAGCAATAGTTTCCACCTCCCCCTATTCTATCTTGACCCTGCAACTACCAAATTGTTCTGCACAGGCGTGCCTCAACTGGAAATTCTGAAAAAGGCTATTCCTGGGTAACTAGAACTCCTCTTTCAACCCTGGAAAGTTTTTAAAAGCACACAGGTATTTGATACAGAATTCAAAATTGGGAAGTAAATCTAGCTCCGGTAGTTTTACATTCTTTCATAACGGCAACAAAGGAGACCATACCTCTCCTCCCCCCCCCCCCCATTACCCCAAACCCACGCATATTAGAAGTGGTGTTCATCTGGATATTTGCCCATTCTGTATGGAAAGCTCATTAAGGCCTCATATGATCCAAGCAGTGCCGCTTCAAGCGCCACTGCTGGGTTTTTAGCCTCTGCGCTTACCCACCAGCTTGCATATGTCAACTGAATTGTGCAGTAACATTTGTACATATCAGGCAGGGCTTAATCGCACACGGACAGTAGCCACATTTAGTGGATCCTCGACTTGCAGACCGCAAAACAGATACGGTTCTGTGCACAAGCCCCATCACTTATGCTGAGCGCCCATAACAGTGACGTCCACAGTGCATCCATAAGTGTCATCTGCAGGTCCCCCATAACATTGCGTCATCCGCAGGTCCCCCATAAGTGACATCCAGAGTATAGTGATCAGCCTTACATTGAGCTGTGCAGGAGTCGATACAGGCTTCACATAGAAGCCTGTACAATACATACGGCGGTACTGCGCGTGGGCACTAGCATTTAGCCTAGTGCGCTGTGTAGACTGCTGGAGAAAGAGAGGACCGGAAGACAGGGAGATAGACTTCGTCCGGAAGAAGAGAAAACATTGCCAGATGCACCACGTGACCAAGATCCAGATCGCAAGCACAGCACAGCACTGTGGAAGGTAAGTATATTAGTAGTAATCTTTCCTCCACAGGTTTAGTTATTTTTTGCAAAAAAAAAAATTTTTAGGCAGGATAACCCCTTTAAAAGTTTCTTTAATCTTTCCTGGTAAGTTTAATCCTGCAATCCATGTACTAGTTTAATGGCTCTTGTCTGAACTCTCTCCAAAGTATTAATATCCTTCTGGAGATGTGGTCTCCAGTACTGCTCACAGTACTCCAAATGAAGTCTCACTAGAGCTCTGTAGAGTGCATGATCACCTCCCTCTTTCTATTGTTAATGCCTCTCCCTATGCACCCAAGCATTCTGCTAGCATTTCCGGCTGCTCTGACATTGTCTGCCTACCTTTTAAGGGCTCTTTCACACTTGCGTTCTTTTCTTCCGGCATAGAGTTCCGTCGTCTGGGCTCTATGCCGGTATAATCCTGATCAGTTTTATTCTAATGCATTCTGAATGGAGAGAAATCCGTTCAGGATGCATCAGGATGTCTTCAGTTCCGGACCGGAACGTTTTTTGGCCGGAGAAAATACCGCAACATGCTGCGCTTTTTGCTCCGGCCAAAAATCCTGAAGAATTGCCGCAAGGCCGGATCCGGAATTAATGCCCATTGAAAGGCATTAATCTGGATCCGGCCTTAAGCTAAATGTTGTTTCGGCGCATTGCCGGATCCGATGTTTAGCTTTTAATGAATAGCGTCCTGGCAGCCACGGTAAAGTGTAGTGGGGAGCGGGGGAGCAGTATACTCACCGTCCGTGCGGCTCCCGGGGCGCTCCAGAGTGACGTCAGGGCGCCCCACGCGCATGGATGACGTGACGGGAGCCGCACGGTCTGTAATAGCGTCCTGGCTGCCATAGTAGCACTGAACGCGTTTTGAAGACTGATCCTTCTTCAAATGCTTTCAGTTCACTTGCGCTTTTCCGGATCTGGCGTGTAATTCCGGCAAGTGGAGTACATGCTGGATCCGGACAATGCGAGTGTGAAAGAGGCCTAAGTCTTCTGAAATAATTACCCCTAAATCCCTTTCCTCAGATACTGAGGTTAGGACTGTATCACTGATTTTATATTCTGCTGTTGGGTTTTTACGCCCCAGGTACATTATCTTGCACTATCAACATTTACATTTTAGTTGCTAGATTTTTGACCATTTCTCTAGTTTTCCTAAATCCTTTTCCATTTGGTGTATCCCTCCAGGAACATCAACCCTGTTACAAATCTTTGTGTCATCAGCAAAAAGACCCACCTTACCATCGAGGCCTTCTGCAATTTCGCTGATAAAGATATTAAACCGTATGGGTCCCAGAACAGATCCCTGAGGTATCCCACTGGTAACAAGAGCATGGCCTGAATATACTCCATTGACTACAACCCTCTGTTGTCTGTCCCTCAGCCACTGCCTAATCCATTCAACAATATGGGAGTCCAAGCCCAAAGACTGCAATTTATTGATAAACCTTCTAAGCCTTACTAAAGTCTAGTTAAGCGATGTCTACTGCACCTCCGCCATCTATTATTTTAGTCACCCAATCAAAAAAATCAATAAGATTAGTTTGACATCATCTCCCTGAAGTAAACCCATGCTGTTTTTCATCTTTCAATCCATGGGATTTTAGATGTTCCACAATCCTCTCCTTAAGTATGGTTTCCATTAATTTCCCCACTATTGATGTCGGGCTTACCTATAGTTGCCCGATTCCTCCCTACTACCCTTCTTGTGAAGAGGCACAGAATTTGCTAATTTCCAATCTTTTGGGACGACTCCTGTTATCAGTGATTGGGTAAATAAATCTGTTAATGGTTTTCCTAGTTCACCGCTAAGCTCTTTTAAAGAGAATCTGTCACCTCTCATAACACAAATTCAGATTTTAAACCAGTCATGCGCCACAGATTAACTTGAAAAGGCTTTGCTGTTCTATACTGTAATCCCTCCAGTAGTTTTAGGCTCCATTCACACGTCCGCAATGTGTTTTGCGGATACACGGATCCGAAAAACACGGAAAGCGGCAATGTGCGTTCCGCATTTTGCGGACCGCACATTGCCGACATAATAGAATTCGCCTGTTCTTGTCCGCAATTGCGGACAAGAATAGGACATGTTATAATTTTTTTGCGGAAGTGCGGATCCGCAAATGTGGATGCTGACAGCACATTCCGTCCCCATAGAGAATGAATGGGTCCGCAACCTTTCCGCAAAATTGCGGAAAGGATGCGGACCCATTTTGCGGACGTGTGAATGGAGCCTTACTGAAAAACGACTTTTATAATTATGCTATTTAATCTTGAAGGTGCCCAGAGGGGCATTATGTTCCACTTTTTGTCCAGTAACGCCCCCCTGCAGTGCCCAAAACGCCTTCCTCCTGAATCCCTAACCGCTCACAGCGTCTCATCCCTCTCCTCCCCCTCCCTGACGGCTGAGCGAAGTCTCGCGCAGACGTAGTACCTACTGAGGGCTGCGCCAGTGCGATTTGCCGGAGACTGAGGGCAGGAGCTTCATCGTCGTCACTGGGCATGCGTCGAGCCCAGTGACGTCCGATGCTCGCTCTTACCTCAGCAAATCGCACTGGCGCAGCCCTCAGTGGGTACTGCGTCTGCGCGAGACTTCGCTTGGCTGTCAGGGAGGGGGAGGAGAGGGATGAGACGCTGTGGGCGGTTAGGGATTCAGGAAGAAGGCGTTATAGGCACTGCAGGGAGGTGTTACTGGGCACACAAAGTGGAACATAATGCCCCTCTGGGCACCTTCAGGATTAATTGGCATAATTAGAAGTCATTTTTCAGCAAAACTACTGGACGGATTACAGTATAGAACAGCAAAGCCGATTCAAGGTAATCTGTGGAGCATGACTGATTTAAAATCTGAATTTGTGTTATGAGAGGTGACAGAATCCCTTTAATAGCTTTGGTGTATCCCATCAGGCCCCTGTGACTTATTTGTATTAATTTTAGACAGCTGACTTAGAACCTCTTCCTCTGTAAAGACACATGCATCAAAAGATTCATTAGTCTTCCTTCCTAACTGAGGCCCTTTTCCTTTGTAAAAACTGAACAGAAGTATTCATTGAGGCAGACAGCTAGTTCATAATCTTCTTCCATATAACTTCCTTCTTTTTGTTTTTAATTTGGTAATTCCTTGTTTTAGTTTCCTTTAGTTTGTGTCTGAAGAATGTCTTATCACCTTTTTTTCACTGACTGAGCCAATTTCTCTTCTGCCTGTGCTTTAGAAGCTCTTAAAACGTGCTTGGCCTCTGTCTAATCTTATAAATATCCCTGTCATCCTCGTGTTGTGTGTGTTTGTGTGTGTGTGTGTGTGTTTTTTTTTTTTTTTTATGATTTTGGCCACTTCTATTGAGTACCACAGTGGTCTCTTCCATTTTTTTGCTTTTACTGACAAGTCTAATGCAATTATCTGTTGCCTTCAATAGTGCCACTTTCAAGTAGTCCCCTTTCTCCTGGACTCCATTGAAACTGTTCCAATCTTATGGGGACTCGTATAATCTAATTTTGGAAGAGTCTGTTTTTCTAAAATCTAAAACATATGTTTTTGTGTGGTGTAACTGTTACTGTACTTATAGTAAACCACACTGACTGGTGATCACTAGATCCCAAGCTTTCCCCTACAGTAATGTCAGATGCCAAATTCCCATTTGTGTATACTAAATCTAAACTTGCCTCATTCTGGGTTGGGTCCTCAACTACTTGCTGTAGAGATAATCCCAGTAGGGAATTTTGAATATCTGTACTCCTGGCAGAACTAGCTATTTTGGTTTTCCAGTTAAAATCAGGAAGATTAAAATCTCCTATAAAGATAACTTCCCCCTTCAATGTCCTTTAAGCTATTTGCTCAACTAGTAGATCATCCATTTATTTATTTTTTTTTTTTTTTTTTGGGCAAGGTGGTCTATATATTACACCAACATGAGTTACCTTATGATTATCAAGCTGCAACGTAACCCAAACTGACTCTAAATTGGTATTGCTAGCTTGTATTAAATTAGATTTTATGCCATCTTTCACATACAGGACCACCCTCCCCCTTTCTTGCCTACTGTCTTTCCTCTATAGAGAGAACCATGGTATTCGCATTGAACCATGTCTCAGTAACGGCCACTAAATCTATATTCTCAGATGACATATTCCCTAAACTGCGAGCATTTGTAGACAAGATTCTCAGCTTGTCATCTCTTAACCTATGTGCTACTGGCATTGTTCCGGGGGGCAGTCGGACTGCTGGATTATCACTCTTTTGTCCCCCTTTCCTAGTTTAAATGCTCCTTGGCAAATACTTTGAACTGTCCACTGAGGACATTCGTTCCTTTGAAAGATGCAGATCATCTTTCTTCCTTCACTTTTGAAACCTCATTGCAAGCCAGATCATTTGTCCCAAGATGGACAATAACATCCACCTCCGTTTCCTGCTTTGCTTTCCTAACAATATTAAGGATACATCTTCTGTCCCTGCTAGCGGTAGCACCAGGGAGACATCTCACAATACCATTTTCCTCAAACTTCACACCTCTTATGATAGAATCGCCCACCAACAGCTGCTTACTATCAGTCACCTTATCCTTTTTGTCTTTGGCTGCAGTATTGCATACTTTAGGCATAGGAGATGATTGTTACTCACCCACTGTGCCTGAGCCATCCTTCATGTTGCTTTTGCTCTCTAAAAGTGCTGCAAATGAATTATGGAGAGCCACATGACTTCCCCAGCATAAAGCCAGACTGGTCCACCCCCACAATAGATAAGATAACCCCTGTCAATTGTATGGCTAACACTTTAGCTAAGATTTTAGCATCCGGGTTTGTGAGTCTTATGGATCATTACCATTGTGGTCTCATAAAAAGATGGTGGTAATTCAGAATTCTGCAGAGCATATGTAAACAGTTTAGTCAGCTGAGTACTAAAATCCTCAGCATATAATTTGTACCACTCGGCACGGAAGCCATGTGGCCCCGGAGTTTTATGCGCGGCCATAGATCCTACTGTTGTCTGGATCTCTGCAGCCGATATTGGGGGATCTAGTACTTCTTTATCCTTCCTAGATGCATCTCATAAATTTCAACCTCATCTAGGAACACCTTTTAAGCTATCAGTTGTGGGATCCGCCTTGACGGATTCAGTTTCTAGTTTATTTCTTGTAATCCTCAATTTAGATCTATGGGCGGCAGTAGCTGAAATACATACTCCCCTCAATACTGCCTTACATGCCTCCCATTCCGTTGAGGATTAGACTACACCTCATTCACTTCCCAATATTCCTTTAGCTCCTATCTACAGATGGCTTCTATCGGCAGCACCTGTAACCACATGGGGTTAAGGCCCCATGCACACGGCCGTTGTTCACAGCCGTGTGCGGGCCGTGGAACCGCGGCCTGGATCCCTCCTGAGAGCAGGAGCGCACCGCGTCACTGGTTGCTATGACGCCGTGCGCCCCCTGCTGCCGGCACAGTACAGTAATACACTGGTACGATCTATACCCAGTGTATTACTGTACTGTGCCGGCAGCAGGGGGCGCACGGCGTCATCGCAACCAGTGACGCCGTGCTCTCCAGCTTTCAGGAGGGATCCAGGCCGCGGTTCCACGGCCCGCACACGGCTGTGAACAACGGCAGTGTGCATGGGGCCTTAGTCTCCAAATCTTTGCTGGACCTTCTAATGGCTGAGAGAGGAGCACCTGCATCGGTGCGTGATATGATGTACCCCTCGGTAAATAGCTCTCATATCTCACCATAACCAAGGAATCCGGGCTACCAAATGCTAAGTCAATATGTGACAAAGCATTATTTGAGGCTGAGTGACATGAAAACTGCCTGACAGTAGGGTTTTTCCACATCCATAACTCCTCTAAATTGTGTGCCTTTGCCCAGTTGCTTAAAGATGGACTATGTCTTATTGGGGTTTTGAGTCTGAGTATTTAGTACTGTGTTAAAGTGTAATTGTGTTTTATCTTGATCATAATTCCGTCTAAAAGGGATCTACTACAGTCATGAAATGAAGTTTTCTTGCTGACACGAATGGACACTCCCCTTACATTGTTCGTGTATGTTGCAAGGTAGGTTTGTCCCACCCAGGGAAGGCGGAGAGCCATTATCTTTGCGTCTCGCAAATGGGTTTCCTACAAAATAACCACATCAGGCTTAAAAAGCTTTAGATAGTTAAAAACCAAAGCTCTTTTTTAATTCTACGGTTCAAACCCCTCACGTTCCATGAAATTAACTTAAGCGTCGCCATAGCAAAGTTCGACACATTATATATATATATATATATATATATATATATATATATATATATATATATATATATATATATATATATAATAAAAGAATTCCGCAGCACATCCACGTAGTAAAGAAAATGAAAAAAAACTTTATTCACCAAGCATGCAACGTTTCAATCCTCTCAATGGGATTTTCCTCAAGCAGTGACATAGTGGGCAGTGCTCTATGCCTATTTAAGCACAATCTCATAATTGAACAATCCATAGTTAAATTACATTCATTACTAGTAATATATATAAAAAAATCATAATACAAGCAGTGTCAATAGTATATTAATACAATCAAATCCTATCACAGATATATGTGCAGTGATACAGTGTACATAATACCCCTAACCTGTCTAATATACAATATACAAAGACAATACTTTAATAACGATCATAATTGATTCAGGTGTCGATCATATAAAAAACTAAAATGTGCAGGTGTACATTTAGTTTTTTATATGATCGACACCTGAATCAATTATGATCGTTATTAAAGTATTGTCTTTGTATATTGTATATTAGACAGGTTAGGGGTATTATGTACACTGTATCACTGCACATATATCTGTGATAGGATTTGATTGTATTAATATACTATTGACACTGCTTGTATTATGATTTTTTTATATATATTACTAGTAATGAATGTAATTTAACTATGGATTGTTCAATTATGAGATTGTGCTTAAATAGGCATAGAGCACTGCCCACTATGTCACTGCTTGAGGAAAATCCCATTGAGAGGATTGAAACGTCGCATGCTTGGTGAATAAAGTTTTTTTTCATTTTCTTTACTACGTGGATGTGCTGCGGAATTCTTTTATTTTATATCGTTGGAGGTGGATCGCCTACTCAGCCGCTGGCACTCCGAGTATACTACACAGACAGTGGTGCTGCCCACATTCCTTTTATTATATATATATATATATATATATATATATATATATATATATATATATATATATATATAATATGACTTAAAACAATGAAGAAAATCCGCAGCACTCCTTGAAGTATAAAAATGTGTAGTTTTATTCACACATGTCAAAATAAGACAACAGTTCGGTTCTCTCACAGAACCTTTCTCAAGTCAAGTCAATATGAGAGCTGACTTGACTTGAGAGAGGTTCTGTGAGAGAACCGAAACGTTGTCTTATTTTGACATGTGTGAATAAAACTACACATTTTTTTTATACTTCAAGGAGTGCTGTGGATTTTCTTCCAAAAAAAATAAAAATTATATATATATATATATATATATATATATATATATATATATATATATATATATTGTAGTCCCCCGTCACCCCTCCATTCTTACCATTTCAAACCTATCTTATAACTGCCCCATCCCCCACCCTGCCCACACATCCCCTTTCTGTCTGAGCATTGGATCCCAAACTGAAATATAATGCGAAAAAAAGCATAACTCTTGAGGTATCTCATCAGTGGCTGAAGCAGTCGCTGGCTTAGGCCAATTTGTTCCTCCCACAACCCCCCTTCCCACTGAGGTATTGCCCTCAACCACTAAACTGAGAAGAGGGGAACTAACTATTAAGAAAGGGCCCTTCACTAAATAGCCATCTTTTTCCCTGTATAACCTAACTTAGTAGAACTAAACTGTGTGATGATACAGAATAAAAGGAAGTCTCCCTTAAATCATACACTTGTTCCCATCTAAATGCCTGTCTCTCCCCCAACCAGATCGCCACCTCCCCAATAACCTGCGTCAATTTAGAAACGGATGTAAACTACATTTGTATATGAATTATTCTCACCTCAGCCGTGTTAGCCCCCCCCCATATCAAAATTTTTGAACAAAATATGTGCAGTTGGTTAGATCTTTGTTAGATCAGGTTAGATCAATTGTTGTTTGCGTTAGATCTCATACAGAAGTAGAGATATTAACAGTTATTTGCAGGGGGGGGGCTAACCCGTCATCAGCCCCCCCTTATCAAAAAATTGACCAAACAATTAGCTATTTTGGAAGATATTTGTTAGATCAGGTATGATCAACTAGTTTTGTTAGATCTCACATAATTGCAGACTTATTAAGTGATTAATGAGGGGGGCTAGCCCCCCCACATGCAATTTTCTGGTAAAATTTGATGCATACTAATAGGCCTTTGTTAGATCCGGTAAGATCAAGTGGTTTCAACGTTAGATCTCATATAATTACAGAGATATTATGGAAATTTGGTATTACGTCAGGGGGGGCTAGCCCCCCCACATGCAATTTTCTGGTAAAATTTGATGCAGACTAATAGGCCTTCGTTAGATCCGGTAAGATCAAGTGGTTTCAACATTAGATCTCATATAATTACAGAGATATTATGGATATTTGGTATTACGTCAGGGGGGCTAGCCCCCCACATGCAATTTTCTGGTAAAATTTGATGCAGAGTAATAGGCCATTGTTAGATCCGGTAAGATCAAGTGGTTTCAACGTTAGATCTCATATAATTACAGAGATATTATGGATATTTGGTATTACGTCAGGGGGGGCTAGCCCCCCCACATGCAATTTTCTGGTAAAATTTGATGCAGACTAATAGGCCTTCGTTAGATCCGGTAATATCAAGTGGTTTCAACGTTAGATCTCATTTAATTAGAGATATTTCACATAAAAATACAGATATTAGGTAGTATTAAATAAAGGGGCTAGCCCCCCCCCCCCCCCCCCCCCCCACATGTAATTTTCTGGTAAAATTTGATGCATACTAATAGGCCTTCGTTAGATCCGGTAAGATCAAGTGGTTTCAACGTTAGATCTCATATAATTACAGAGATATTTCACATAAACAGAGATATGAGGTTATATGACATAAGGGGGAAAGGTAGCCTTTCAAAAAGTACAGTATCAGCACCAGTTTAGAGATGATTGGAGTATATACAGCCGAGTGATACACAAATAAAATACATTTCCCTAAATAGTTGGGGTGCTTGAATGCATTTTTAACAGTTAACTCCTGAGTTTAGTGTCATTTTAAAGTAAAAGTAGGGCTTGTAATTGTAGTATAGAAATCCGAAACATCACTGAGATATATTTAAAACAGTGACAGATACTGCACCGCTGTTCTATCAACATTACAGTTCTTATCAATTGTGTTTGACTTTTGAGCTATAGTATGAAAACCATATTCTCCACTTATTCCATTCACCTAGATCCATATCTAATTCCTGTGTATCTTAGGGTACCACCATTTTTCACATGTAATTCTGTTAAAGACAGATAGACAGACAGAATTAGGTAATAGATTTAGTAGGAGGTGTCGTGGCAGTCCAAAGTTTAACTACCGTATTTTCCGGCGTATAAGACGACTTTCTAAAACTAGAAATTATTTTCAAAAGTCGGGGGTCATCTTATACGCCGGGTATGAGGCAGCACAGGTGAAGCAGTCCCTTCCTCCCCCCTGTGCTGCCTGCTGCCACCAATGATGATAGAGGGGCGGAGGAGGGGTCTGTGTTTTATTTATTGCAAAAAATATATATTTTATAGATATACAAATTACCAGTACCGGTACCTTTGTGGCCAAGGGGCTGATGCCGTTTTGTGCCCAGACGCGCCCCGAATCCTGGATCTAAGCTCCGCCCCTTTCTTAATTTATTCACTGCACTCGTTCGTTCTTGCTGTGAGGGAGGAGGGAATAGAGGAGACAGCGCCAACTAACTGCGCATGCGCGAGATTACAAGCAGCTTCAGAAGATAATTTATTCACTGCACTTTGGTTTTTTATCTTCTGAAGCTGCTTGTAATCTCGCGCATGCGCAGTTAGTTGGCGCTGTCCCCTCTATTCCCTCCTCCCTCACAGCAAGAACGAACGAGTGCAGTAAATAAATTAAGAAACGGGCGGAGCTGGGTTCCAGGATTCGGGGCGCGTCTGGGCACAAAACGGCGTCAGCCCCTTGGCCACAAAGGTACCGCTACTGGTAATTTGTATATCTATAAAATATATATTTTTGCAATAAATAAAACACAGGCCCCTCCTCCGCCCCTCTATCATCATTGGTGGCAGCAGGCAGCACAGGGGGGGAGGGAGGGACTGCTTCACCTGTGCTGCCTCATACCCGGCGTATAAGATGACCCCCGACTTTTGAAAATAATTTCTAGTGTTAGAAAGTAGTCTTATACGCCGGAAAATACGGTAGTTAAACTTTGGACTGCCACGACACCTCCTACCAAATCTATTACCTAATTCTGTCTGTCTATCTGTCTTTAACAGAATTACATGTGAAAAATGGTGGTACCCTAAGATACACAGGAATTAGATATGGATCTAGGTGAATGGAATAAGTGGAGAATATGGTTTTCATACTATAGCTCAAAAGTCAAACACAATTGATAAGAACTGTAATGCTGATAGAACAGCGGTGCAGTATCTGTCACTGTTTTAAATATATCTCAGTGATGTTTCGGATTTCTATACTACAATTACAAGCCCTACTTTTACTTTAAAATGACACTAAACTCAGGAGTTAACTGTTAAAAATGCATTCAAGCACCCCAACTATTTAGGGAAATGTATTTTATTTGTGTATCACTCGGCTGTATATACTCCAATCATCTCTAAACTGGTGCTGATACTGTACTTTTTGAAAGGCTACCTTTCCCCCTTATGTCATATAACCTCATATCTCTGTTTATGTGAAATATCTCTGTAAATATATGAGATCTAACGTTGAAACCACTTGATCTTACCGGATCTAACGAAGGCCGATTACTCTGCATCAAATTTTACCAGAAAATTGCATGTGGGGGGCTAGCACCCCCTGACGTAATACCAAATATCCATAATATCTCTGTAATTATATGAGATCTAACGTTGAAACCACTTGATCTTACCGGATCTAACGAAGGCCTATTAGTCTGCATCAAATTTTACCCGAAAATTGCATGTGGGGGGCTAGCCCCCCCCCCCCCCTGACGTAATACCAAATATCCATAATATCTCTGTAATTATATGAGATCTAACGTTGAAACCACTTGATCTTACCGGATCTAACGAAGGCCTATTACTCTGCATCAAATTTTACCAGAAAATTGCATGTGGGGGGCTAGCACCCCCTGACGTAATACCAAATATCCATAATATCTCTGCAATTATATGAGATCTAACGTTGAAACCACTTGATCTTACCGGATCTAACGAAGGCCTATTAGTATGCATCAAATTTTACCAGAAAATTGCATGTGGGGGGCTAGCCCCCCTCATTAATCACTTAAGTCTGCAATTATGTGAGATCTAACAAAACAACTAGTTGATCATACCTGATCTAACAAATATCTTCCAAAATAGCTAATTGTTTGGTCAATATTTTGATAAGGGGGGATGATGACGGGTTAGCCCCCCCTGCAAATAACTGTTAATATCTCTACTTCTGTATGAGATCTAACGCAAGCAACAATTGATCTAACCTGATCTAACAAAGATTTAACCAACTGCACATATTTTGTTTAAAAATTTTGATATGGGGGGGCTAACACGGCTGAGGTATTATTCTCTGCTTAACTATGCAGATAGATCATTGCCCTCCTCCTGGAGGACGGCGATTGTCCAGCCAATCTGTCTCTTCCTCCGGTGTTTGGAAGAAACGAGTAGTCTCATCCACCTCGATTCAGTCTTGTTGGATATAACATTGCATAGGCTATGCTAAGTTCCCTCAGTCTGCCCCGCACTTGTGTGAATTGTCTTTTCTTTTGCACCTCGGCAATGATGTCGGGGTAAAAGGATATTTTAGTGTTCTCATAGGAAATGGTTCCTTTCTTCCTGGCTGCTGCAAGGATATTGTCTGTCTCTATAATTAAGGACCTTTATTATGAAAGTTATAGGCAGGGTGCCAAGAGGCATAGTGGGGATTCTATGCGCTCGCTCTATTACGAAGCATTGAGAGAGCTGCAGTGGCGACAGCACCGACTTTATCAAGTTCTCAGCAAAGATATCAGGCTCTGTGCCCTCAGCCCTCTCCATAAGGCCGAGAATGTGGATATTACGTCTATTGCTATTTTCATCATCTACTGCTCTGGCTTGAAGAGTTTTTATTTGCTGAAGAAGTGAGTTTGTCAGTTCAGAAGTGCCTTGTACTGTGTCTTTCTCTTCTCCAACCCTACGTTCTACCGCAGTAGTGCGGTTTCTCATTATCATGGCACTTTTTAGGTGATCTGTTTTTGTTGCTAGGGCTGCCTGACATGCTGCTATGGCTCACATAATTTTATCTGTTTGAGGCATATCAGCAGAGTGAGTTGCAGAAATGTTTTCCGCCTCTGTTTGACTCATGTTGTCTATCAAGAATTTGCCAGAAGGGTGTGAAGGCATAGAAGCAGTTTTCCGCCCCAATATACACCTGCGTATGCTGAGTACAAAAACTTGCAGAAAGATACTAGTGCCTGAGCACTACTTATGAGCCACCCGACTCAATACAGTGGATTTTCCAGCACAGTAAGGGATAATGCAGCTCAATATGAAATCAGCAGCGCTCACTCTTCAAAGGGGTTGTCCGGGTTCAGAGCTAAACCTGGCCATACCCTTATTTTCACCCCAGCAGCATCCCTGAGGCTACCATCGGAGCATCTCGTGCTTTGATTGCGCTCCTTTGCCCTGTGCTAGATCGCGCAGGGCACAGGATCTTTTGTTTATCATAACGCACTGCCGGGGGGACTGTACGCTGAGGTGTGGAAGGGGGGGGTGAACTGTATGCTGAGGTGGGGGGGACTGACTGTATGCTGAGGTGGGGGGGGGACGACTGTATGCTAAGGTGGGTGGGACTGACTGTATGCTGAGGTGGGCGGGGGGGGGAGACACTGTATGCTGAGGTGGGCGGGGGGGGACACTGTATGCTGAGGTGGGCGGGGGGACACACTGTATGCTGAGGTGGGCGGGGGACCCAACTCGCTGTGAACTGGCTATATACTATTTCAGTTACATGTCCTACCTCAGGAGATGCGAGTTCATAGTGACCAAAAGGACCTTTCATGATGTCAGGAGCACATGATCAGTCACATGAGTGGGCGGAGTCAGGCTTCGGGCTGTGCTGGAGACTGTTACTGCTCACATTTGGTCACACAGGGGGCGGTGTTTGGTGATGGCCAGGCCAGGCCCCCAATTGGAGCTGCACTGTATGTGAAGGGGCCTGGCCTGAAAAACTATTAGATAATTAGGAAACTTTGTGCCTCACGCTGCTGGCCCCCGAAGCAGCTGCTTCCCCTGTAGTTAAGCCACTGCAGACATCCCCTTTAAGCCTACAATAGGGTGTACTCAATCCGAAATGCGTATTAGCACTGTTTGCACCAACTTCAGACTCGTGTCCCTGTTAACAAAATGGCCACCACACTGCCGGGCCCCGGCCTCTGCTCCAACTCTGCTTCAGAAAGCGGCCGTCTCTCTCCCCACACAATGGGACACCCCTCTGTAATGCCCCTTTTTAGCCCTCCACAGCAGAGTTATAGCCAGGAGTATAGCGCCGATCATGCGTGCATTTGAGATGGTCTATTGGGGACCTGTAGCCACGTTGTCAAGATGGCTGCTGTCTATAAAGGGCGCTATATGCTTGTCTCCCCCTACTGATGGGTATAACGCCCCGCAGTGGAAGTGGGGTGATTCTGATGCTGCCTTCCAGGGATAACAGCTCAGTCTATGAGTGTCCCGTATCTCCCCAACGCCGGGAACCGCACCATGCAGATGTCTCGTGGTTGTCTGCAATGTCGGCTCCCACGCCTCTCAGCACTGAACCACCCGCTCTTCTCTCCTTCGATAGGCGTTTGCCGGCCACCGCTCCATTGGCTCTCCAGCAGGTCCTGAGGTGTCCAGGTGTCTCCATCGGGTGGGGTAAGTAATTATCCGGGTGAAAGGAGATAGAAAATTCAGGATTCTCCACAGGATTCTGAGAGCTCTTTCAAGCATCCTCAAGCTATGCTGGGCAGGCCTTGCCCCCTGCAACTCACTCTTCCTTTCTCCCTGTGTTACTTATAATTTCATTCAGTAGTGTATATTTTAGAAACAAGTGAACCAAATGTCTAAAATGGCTTCAAACGATGCCCCCCGACATGTTTTGTCAGCTTACCTGGCGTCCTCAGGTGATATTGTCAGTTACTTTATTACACTGTGAGGTGAACAGTGTTACCAATATACATAAGAAACAAAGTTACGAAGTGATACAGCTGATGATTTTTAACACTTTATTATTTTTTTTTGTCAGTTGAAGCATTGAATATAGAAATGATAAAAGTTACGTTTAAAGCACAGTTAATGGCATATGTAACAATAGGGCTTCTTTGGTCTTAGGGTACTTTTACACTTGTGTTGTAAGGATCCGGCAAGCAGTTCTGTCGCTGGAACTGCCTGCCGGATCTGGAAATCTGTGTGCAAACGGATAGCATTTGTAGACTGCTCCAGATGCGGATCCGTCTAACAAATGCATTAAAACACTGGATCCGTCTCCGGTGTCATCCGGAAAAACGGATCTGGTATTTATTATTTGTATTTTTCAAGGTCTGCGCATGCTGCAACACTTGGTGCTGGATCCGGCATTAATGCATTTAAATGGAAAATAATGCTGCATCCGGCTTTCCGCCAAGTTTTCCGGAATTTTGGATTGGGAAAATACTGCAACATGCTGCAGTATTTTTGCCGGTCAAATACTGTAAGAGTGACTGAACTGAAGACATCCTGATGCATACTGAACAGATTGCTCTCCATTCAGAATGCATTAGGATGGAACTGATCAGTTTTTTTTTTTTTTTTACGGTATTGAGCCCCTAGGATGGAACTCAATGCAAAACTTTAACACAAGTGTGAAAGTACCCTTATGGACCATTTGTAAAAAATAAAAGTAATGCATATGCCCTGTCATAGTCCTTATATGTCTATGTAAGTAAAAAAATATATAAAGTTCTGACTCTTGAAATGTGGGAAAGGAGGAAAAATAATAATAATAAAATAAAAAGAGCATTTGCTCAGTCTTGACTGGCTTACTCCTGCACCTCCTTGCAGTGATTAGATGCCCTTTACAGATCATTGTGTCTCCAACACAAAGGCAATTGATTGGTACAGTACAGACCAAAAGTTTGGACAAACCTCATTTAAAGAGTTTTCTTTATTTTCATGACTATGAAAATTGTAGATTCACACTGAAGGCATCAAAATTGTGAATTAACACATGTGGAATTATATACATAACAAAAAAGTGTGAAACAACTGAAAATGTCATATTCTAGGTTCTTCAAAGTAGCCACCTTTTGCTTTGATTACTGCTTTGCACACTCTTGGCATTCTCTTGATGAGCTTCAAGGGGTAGTCACCTGAAATGGCCTTCCAACAGTCTTGCAGGAGTTCCCAGAGATGCTTAGCACTTGTTGGCCCTTTTGCCTTTACTCTGCGGTCCAGCTCACCCCAAACAATCTCGATTGGGGTCAGGTCCGGTGACTGTGGAGGCCAGGTCATCTGGCGCAGCACCCCATTACTTTTCTTTATGGTCAAATAGCCCTTACACAGCCTGGAGGTGTGTTTTGGGCTCATTGTCCTCTTGAAAAATAAATGATGGTCCAACTAAACGCAAACCGGATGGAATAGTATGCCGCTGCAAGATGCTGTGGTAGCCATGCTGGTTCAGTATGCCTTCAGTTTTGAAAAAAAATCCCCAACAGTGTCACCAGCAAAGCACCCCCACACCATCACACCACCTCCTCCATGCTTCACGGTGGGAACCAGGCATGTAGAGTCCATCCGTTCACCTTTTCTGCGTCGCACAAAGACACGGTGGTTGGAACCAAAGATCTCAAATTTGGACTCATCAGACCAAAGCACAGATTTCCACTGGTCTAATGTCCATTCCTTGTGTTCTTTAGCCCAAACAAGTCTCTTCTGCTTGTTGCCTGTCCTTAGCAGTGGTTTCCTAGCAGATATTCTACCATGAAGGCCTGATTCACACAGTCTCCTCTTAACAGTTGTTCTAGAGATGTGTCTGCTGCTAGAACTCTGTGTGGCATTGGCCTTGTCTCTAATCGGAGCTGCTGTTAACCTGCGATTTCTGAGGCTGGTGACTTGGATGAACTTATCCTCCGCAGCAGAGGTGACTCTTGGTCTTCCTTTCCGGGGGCGGTCCGCATGTGAGCCAGTTTCTTTGTAGCACTTGATGATTTTTGTGACTGCACTTGGGGGGAGTTTCAAAGTTTTCCTGACTGACTGACCTTAATTTCTTAAAGTAATGATGGCCACTAATTTTTCTTTAGTTAGCTGCTTTTTTCTTGCCATAATACAAATTCTAACAGTCTATTCAGTAGGACTATCAGCTGTGTATCCACCTGACTTCTCCACAACGCAACTGATGGTCCCAACCCCATTTAGAAGGCAAGAAATCCCACTTATTAAACCTGACAGGGAACACCTGTGAAGTGAAAACCATTTCAGGTGACTACCTCTTGAAGCTCATCAAGAGAATGCCAAGAGTGTGCAAAGCAGTAATCAAAGCAAAAGGTGGCTACTTTGAAGAACCTAGAATATGACACATTTTCAGTTGTTTCACACTTTTTTGTTATGTATATAATTCCACATGTGTTAATTCATAGTTTTGATGCCTTCAGTGTGAATCTACAATTTTCATAGTCATGAAAATAAAGAAAACTCTTTGAATGAGAAGGTGTGTCCAAACTTTTGGTCTGTACTGTATATACCTTAATTTCCTTTTTTAAACGGGACGACAGAGCAGCAGATCATCGGGAAGGAAGCGCTCCTTTCTGACATTCTACTGCTCGCAGGTGGAGCAGACTGCTGCATTTACATGCAGCGATCTCTTCCAGAGTATGAGGAGGAGCGATCGCTAATGCCATCGCTCGTCCTCATACTGACACGTTGTTCCTGTGAATGCTTGTTAGCGACTATCCTTAAGATTCTCGGCCCTGATGCTTTGAATCCTGTATACAGTACATGCTAGTTGAGAAATGGGCTACTGAGTCATTTAGTCTGTAAACACAGAGCTATATGTGTGGAGTTGTAAAGGACCATAGGTGCCATTTAATAAAATGTAAAATAAAATCTGCTCATTTTTATATTAGACTCCTTTTTTCTATTTTAATTTTTTTGAGGTAGGGGGTTTTATGGCCCACAATTGGTTGGATGGTAGTTACACATGTCACATTTATTTTTGTTGCCGTCTTGTTTTACAGATGTTTCCACTGCCTGTAGCTAATGGTAAGACCAGACCTACAACACTGGCCAGCACCCCATTTGGTGGATCAGGTAAACGTATTACTCGCTTTCAAAAAGTAGACAATCTGTTTAAAACCTGCTTAATCTCAGAGAGATAATCGGTAAAGAAAACCCTTTTCAATCTGGTTTATAGAACTGTTGTTGTCCTTTTAAATGGCATTGCCCCGCATTAAAGGGATTCTGTCACCAAGTTTTGGGCTATAGAGATGCAGACATGCACGGCTAGATTGCCACTAGCATATCCGCAATATACCTGTCCTATAGGGCTGTGTGATTTTATTTTCTCTAAAAAAGGATTGCGATGCGCAGTGCCGGTATAATGATCCTTCCCTGTGCTGGCATCAGCCTCAGGGAAAGAACTGCGCATGCGCGAGCTCGCACATTGCGAGATTACGGCAATCTATCGTTGATGAAAGGAGGAAATTCTGAGGACATAGACGGTGCCGGGCTCCTTCACAGGCGGGCACGGCTGGGCACCAGGAAGGTTCGTATAGCCCCTTGGGCACCTACAAGACTAATTTACATATCTCTAAAATCCTTTTTTAAAGAAAATAAAAACACACAGCCCTATAGGACAGGTATATTGCGGACATGCTAGCAGCGATCTAGCCGTGCATGTCCGCATCTCTATAACCCAAAACTTGGTGACAGAATCCCTTTAAGCACTAGTGTTGATCGAGCAGGGTGCTCGAGTAGAACACTTTGGGATGCTCGGGTGCTCTAGAGAGCACCCAAGCATAATGGAAGTCCAATGGGAGAACCCGAGCATTAACCCTTTAAGGACCCATGACTTAGCTGTACGTCATGGGTCTGATCCCTAAACAAGGCGCCCGCTCGCACGTGCAGCGGGCGCCTTTCCCGCAGGGTTTCTGCTATTTTAAATAGCAGAGACCCGCGGCACATGTATGAGATCAGCCATAAAGCTGATCGCATACATCTTGGGCCTCATGCACGCGACCGTTGTGTGCATCCTTGTCCGTTGACATTGACTTCGGATGCATCTGCGCAGACCGGAACCAGAAGTCATGCGCGTCCGGTAACAGCTTTCCCCAGCTTAGATCGGGGAGCCTGTTAACTTGTGCTAATTGACCGAAGCCTCAAGCAGGCTTCAGAGTCAATTAGATGTATATATCAATACAGGCCACTATGTGGCAGCCTTGTATTGATATAGTGCAAATGAAGTCTTCAATGATGGCTATTTAGCCATAACTGAATACTATGGGCAATCGAATGATTGCCAGTTATTGTCAACAAAGTAAAAAAAAAAAAAGTTTACAAATATAAAACAAAATAAAAAAAAACTGAAAGTTCAAATCACCCCCCTCCCCTTTTTCCTTAAAATAAAAATGCCCATACTATTAAAATATAACAATATTATATGACATATGGCAAATGGCGTAGCGGTGAAAAAAATTAACTGCCAATCTGCCATTTTTCACCTCGGCTACTCAATATTTTTTAAATAAAAAGTGATCAAAAAGTCGCACAAACTTAAATTCTATCACTGAAAAGACCAGATTGTCCCGCAAAAACTGAGCTTTCACACAGCCCTGTACACATAGCTGCAAAAAAGTAATAGGGGACAGAATATGGTTATGAAGAAAAAAAAATTTCCTCAAAGGTTTTAATATTTTTTTTTCAGTATTAAAATGCAAAAAAAAATTGTACAAGTGTGGTTTTGTTGAAACTGTACAGACATGGAGAATGAAGTTAACAGGTCAATTTTACTGCATAGTGTACAGTGTTAAAAAAATAAAATGATAACCTTTATCAGAATTGCATTTTTCCTCAATTCTACACCATTTGGAATTTTCTTTCCCACTCCCTACTACATTGTATGCAACTGTAAATGGTGCCATTAGAAAGTACAACTTGTCCCGCAAAAAATAAGCCCTCATAAGGCTATATGAATGAAAAAATAAAAAAGTTAGGACTATGGGAAGCGGTGAGTGAAAAACTAAATGCAAAAATGGAAAATCCCAGGGTCCTTGAGGGGTTAAACCAGGCTCCCCCTGCTCTAAAGAGGGGTGGGTGTCTGGTTCACAGGAAAAGGTCAGAAATTGATGGAAAGGCAACTGAAATTGCTCGGGAACAGCATGGGGAGGATGTCTGGATGCATCTTGGGCTTCCAGGTCGCTGCTGGGAACGATGTTGTCCGAGTAGTATGCCACTTTTACAGACTGACAATAATGCGCACAAAACCAAAGATAAAATCAATTTTAGAGGAAAAATTGTTAGGAAACATTCTTTCCTTTATATTTACTTGTATATAAAATGCAAGTGCCTCCAAAAATTACAAGGAAGAGTTGGTCCAGTTTCTAGGTCCAGTTGCTGGGCGGGAGGCATCCGGGCCTGCGTCTCTGACAGGGGATTGGCTGGCACATAACACAGTGGAAGAGGAGGCAGTGGTGTGTCCCGCAGACACTGATTGTGGACCCAGGCGTTCTGCCCACCTGTTAGGGTGCTTTGATGCCATGTGGAGGATCATGCTAGTGTTGGTGAGGTTGCTAGTGTTCACGCCCCTGCTTATTTTGGTACAGCACAGGTTGCAAATGACGACTCTTATCGTCTGCACTTACCTTTAAAAAAGCACACCTACCCCTTGGCAAGGGAGATTGCCGCAAGGGGGTGATCCAGGGGAATAGTTGCAGGCTTGTTTGGTGTGGCCAGTCTTCTCCCTTCTGCCACCCCACTACCTCTTCCAGCATGTTGTGATGCTGTGGATCCATCCCCCTCTGTACTGCTGTCCTCTATTGGCTTGCTACTGTTGTGGAAATTTTATTTTGCGGACATTTTATCTTAGGATGTGTATGTGTTTTTTAGAGATTGTCATCAGTCTCCCTGTGTCGGATTTAGCCAAAGAACGCTCTAGCAGAGGGTACTTGGGTTGAATCGGGACCAGTGGTAAAACAGTCAGTATGAAAACCTCATGGGCTTGGAGACGTGTTCTCAGTGTGTAGGGGGGAATTCGCCGGTTTGTGAGCACTAAGTGCAATGCACTGGGCTTCTTACCTTCAAATGGTCTATACACATTAGAGAAGTGAAGTCTGCATAACGAGAGATACATATTATACCTCTGCTGCGGCTTCGCTATCTCTTTCTGGATACATATCTGCTTTTAAGACGTGCATATCTGCCTTGTCGGTATACTCGTACCGTATACTGACAATAGCCGTAGCAATGTCTCGCAGATAGTTTCAGACCTATTGAATGGGATCCATGCTGAAAGTGGTGGGGGATGGGCGGCCGTCTGGCTGATCAGACAATGGACATGACTCATCCTTCCTTATACAGGGTTGGGGTGTGTGCATTGTCTGTCCATCCACGTTGATGCCCTTCCCTGTCCTTTGACACGTCTCACTTCCTGCATCCTTGTTATGGGCCAGCCCCTTTTACACCTTTTGTGAGTAAATAAAAGAAACAGACTGGGCAGGGGGAAGGAGGAGTGGCTCAGAAGACTGCGGTTGAGGGAATAGGGATTTACCTTTCCTTACACAAACCTCCTCTTCAGGGGCTGACTGGCAACTTTTGGCCAAGGGGGCAAGTAACACCCAGAGGCCTATTGAGCCCCCCCTCCTGCTTTCCCATTTCCCCTGCCTCCTCCTGACCCCCTCCCTTGCCACTTTCGTCAGTAAATTGCAACACAGAAAAACCAAATAAACTAGGGATGCTCCGATATATCGGCTGCCGAAACAGATCAGCCGAAAATGACATTTTTGGTATAATGCAGAAAGTGTCATTTTCTGGCTGATAGTGTTGCATCCGTGTATTCTCTCCTCCCCACTGGGCACTGCTCTGCGTGTCTCCCCCCCCCCCCCCCCCCCCTCATGACACTTGATCACTTGCGGATCATTGCAGAAGAAACTGTATATTGTGGGGCACGGTGTATGCTATGTGTATAACATAAACATATTTCATATGAAAACTAACAATTACTTGGCTTGGCCTTTGGGGATCTCAGACGCCACTTCAACACTTTGGCCGGGGGCTCGGCAGAGCTGATGTGTTTTATCCTAATGAGAAAGATTTCATAATAAGGATTTGGAGAAGAAGCAGAGGGATAGCAGAGCAGGGAGAGGCTGGTGCTGCTACTAGGGGGTCATACCATGGGGGAGTAATAAAGCCCCCCAGTAGAAATAATTCTCCTTATAATAGTGCACGAAATACCCCCTTGTTATGTCCCCAGTTGAGCTAATGTTCCCATAGTGCCCCCTATAATGTTCCAGTAGCCAGTAGACCCCCCTGTAATGTGCCAGTAGGCCCCCCTGTAATGTGCCAGCAGCCATAGCCCCCACCCTGTAATGTGCCAGCAGCCATAGCCCCTACCCTGTAATGTGCCAGCAGCCATAGCCCCCACCCTGTAATGTGCCAGCACCCATAGCCCCCACCCTGTAATGTGCCAGCAGCCATAGCCCCCACCCTATAATGTGCCAGCAGCCATAGGCCCCCCTACTATAATACACCATGCTGTGACAGAAATGGAAAAAAAAGTTACCTCCGACCTCGAGCACCTTCACTGAAACACTCCCGTCCCGCCTCCAGCGCTGCTGATGTCTTTACTTTACGGCAGCGCAGCGGCTCAATGATATCATCGTGTCGCCTGCGCCGGTACAGCGGCCTCTCTTATAGGCTGCCGGCAGCACGCCTCCCCGTCTCCCTCCGCAGGCCGCAGTGCTTAATAGTGACAAACTCGGTCACAGATCATTCCGGCCCGGCCGGTCGGGACACTGAGCTAACAGAGGCCCAGTCCGCCCCTGCTCCTCTTCCACTTCCTCACTCTGGTCATCTTCCTGACTTGTTAACCTAACAAGAACCTCCCTTATTGACAACTTTGTCTCATCCTCATTATGAACCTCTTGAGACACTAATTGTGTTTGACTTATTGACAACGGTGTATCATCTTCATCCACCTCGTGAAACCCTTATTGCCGTTCCCTACCGTCATTTTTTTGACACTGGATGCTTAAGAGTTTGGGAATCGGTGCACAAGATCTCTTCATGTCCCTCTTCAGGCTGGCGATGAAAAGAGCTCCCCAGAATATCTGAGTGTTGGATCACTTGTTTGCCAAGACTCTCCATGGTGGGAGGAAGGAGGATCAGGGTGAGGGTTCTGTTGACATGACTATTAGGTACTGAGACTGGACTTTGTGGAAGACAGGGTGGTGCTTAACCGACTGAAAGCATTATCTGCTGCAATCTAACCGACCATCTGGTCGCACTGGTCTGACTTCGAGAGTGGTGTCCTGCGCCGCCTGCAAACTGGGACATGAAGCTAGGTATTGTGGATTAGTGTGTTTCTTGTGCTTTGGCAGCAGGCACAGTTTCACCGCAGCCAGGGACATGGCCTCTGTTTGCACCATCAGCAGCACTGCTATGTCCCCGTCCCTTACTGCTCGCCTTGAGCATATTAAATGTTATATATGCTTGCAAGTATGTCACACGTACAGTAGTGCAGGTTTTGTAAGTGTATGTGCAAATAAATTAAACTGAATGTCACAGATATTTAGGATGCTCAAACTCTATACAGGAAATGTAGCGCGGGTAATGTGGCTGTCACCAGCGGCGAAAAAATTACACTGAATGTCACTGATATTTAGGATGCGCCAATGTTATACAGGAGATTAAGTGCAGGTAATGTCGCAGTCAGCAGCGGACAAACAATTGCGCTGAATGTCAGATATTTAGCATGCGCAAATGTAACACAACAGATGTAGCAGAGGTTGTGTCATTGTCAGCAGCGGCCAAACAATTGCACGCAATTTTGCGCTGGCTGCGCTAATATATATTGCAGCCAGATAAAACAATTGCCCTTAAAAGGACTTTTGGGTCTCTAACACCTTTCAACAATAAACCCTGCCTAAAATAAACCCTGTCCCTACAATATCTGTCCCTTCTACTGCAGCTCTCCCTGACTAAGACTGACCCGAACCATTACTTCCCTGCACATTTATTGGCTGCATAGCACTAGTAAGCACATTTGTAAATAGGAGTTAGTAATAAATAATGTAATATTCTTGCACCATATTTGACCAATATGGATCCCTAACCATGCTTCTGATGGGGACCAGGAAGACACTGCTCAGCTGATGTTGACAAAAAAAGGCAATGTGGCAGATTTATTAATACTGTCTAGAAGATAAACGCATAACAACCCATCACAGAACTTACATTTTTTTAAGCAGACAAATACAGGATTGGTGGTGCTGCTGATCCCAGTTTCATTCTTCTGCTTGTCCCTGGCTGACCTATGCACGCTCCTCTCCCCTTCCTCTTTTAAAGCTTTAATTTTTTTTTAAGCACTTTATAAGTTGATTGATTGCTATGAGCCAAGACATTTTTACTTTTTTTTTTTTTTTACTTACATTTTTAAATTGGTAATTTCTTATGTGAACCTTCCTGAGGTTTAAAGTGCATAAGTGAGCATATTTGTCCCTGTGAAACTAGCTTACCTGTTGCAAGTGTGCTTGGCAGCAGAAGGAATCCTTAGGATAGGTAATCAATATAAGATCAGCTGGGTGGTTTGAATTTCGGCACCTCTGCCGTTCAGATGTTTTAAGAGCTTTCTCTTCAGTGTTTACCGGATTGCTATCAACATTGCAGTGGTGAGCAGGTTTAATTGCAACTCCTAAGTCCCATTAACTTGATTTGGTGGTTGTGGTGGGGGGTCTAACGGCAACTGCTTTGCATTCAAGTGAATGGGATGGAGGAGCTGTATTTGCACTGCATGGCCACGGAAGTGCCAAAAACTAGTAGGTATACACTGAAGAGAACACCAATCTCATACGAAAGCTGAAGTCTCTTCAAACAACTGATAGGCAGGAGTGCCACAAGTCGGACCATGGCCAATCTGATATTGATGACCTATCCTTAGTGTTATATTTAGAAAAAAATATGGCTGAGAGGAGATCTTATAACTATGTATAAATATACTGGTCAGTACAGGGATATCTCCCAAGATCTATTTATTCCCAGGACTGTGACTGTGGCAAGGGAGACGCACAGGGAAGGATGACTGCTCCTGCCCCTGTACTGTAACAGGTGTCTGGAGCAGGATGGGTCCCTGGCTATCGGCGAGAGTGGGGGGAGCCGTGGAGAAGGCAGGCCCAGTTCATCAGTGCTTCTGCCTTCTTCTCAAGGAGCGCTCTGCAGCAGTGGGGTGCTATGGGGGAGGGGGGGGGGGGGTCGTGGAGGACAGTCCGCTGCGGGTGCCACTCTCAGGGGTTGCCAGAAGCAATAAGCGCTTCCATCAATACAGATGGAGGCGCTCATTGCTGGAGCACAGTGAGTGCGGTCCCGTCACTCACTGCTAAACTCCCTACGCTCCTCCCCTCCTTCAGGAAAGCTGAGTTCTGCCTGCTGAAGCAGGATCACTTCTCCAGGCCAGAGAAAGGACAGAGAAAGGACATTCCTGGGGCCAGGCCAGAGAAAGGACATTCCTGGGTGCCAAACAAGCTAGGCATGCCGCTGATCAGCTGATAAACAAGCGATCACTCATTTGTTGGCTGATTTTACAAGTTTTATCAGGATGAAAGATTACAATTATTGTCAGCACATCTCGCTATGTAATTAGTGTGCTGCCAATAATCAACAGAACTGAATGAGGGAGCAGTGACTGTGGTAGCGCTTATTTCTCCCCATTCAATTTGCATCAGCCTGTGTAATAGGCTGATGCAAACAAGTGATTAACTTTTATTTTTATTTTTTGTCGCCCTGAGACCAAAAAAGGTTGTGCACCCCTGGTCTAGAGTAAAGAAATTTGCTATTTAAGCATTGAAGGGGATTCTTTACTGTAAGATTTTCCAACCAGAGAAGGTTAATACGATGAACTCACTAAAACAGTTACAGTTCTGGAATGTATTGGATAACACTGGCACCGCAAATCACATACGGTTGGGTGCATGTAGCCTTATAGAGCATAAATTCACTGAGTCTTCCAGAAAGGCTACTAAAAGGAAGGGGGGAGTACTAGTGAGTGCTCAGGCAGTGTTAATTTTTGACAGAGCATTAGTTTAGCTTGCAGCCATTAGATGTGATAGCAGTTGGGCAGAACTGTAAAAATTTGTGTTGGCACATTAGCGTTTACATACCAAATGGGAAAATACTTTGATAGGAATCTGTCTAACTTAAGATTTTAAAGTTGAGATACAGTGCTGATCAAAAGTTTAAGACCACTTGAAAAATGGCAAAAAAAATCATATTTAGCATGGCTAGATCTTAACAAGGTTCCAAGTAGAGCTTCAACATGCAACAAGAAGAAATGGAAGTGAGACAACATTTTTTGAGCATTCAATTTAATGAAAACAACGAATAAACTGAAACAGGCTGTTTTTTAGCTGATCAAAAGTTCAGGACCACACCTTAAAAAAAAAAAAAAAAGAAAAAACTCTGAAAATTTGTTTCGGCATGCTTGATGCAAGCGTTTCCATGAGCCGAGTGGGAACATTTCTCCGAATGGTGAAGACGGCCGCACGAAGGCCATCTACTGTCTGGAACTGTTGTCCATTTTTGTAAACTTCCCTTGCCATCCATCCCCAAAGGTTCTCAATTGGATTTAGATCAGGGGAACACGTTGGATGGGCCAAAAGAGTGATGTTATTCTCCTGGTAGAAGTCCCTTGTCCTGTGGGCATTGTGTACTGTAGCGTTGTCCCGTTGAAAAACCCAGTTGTTACCACACACACAAGGGCCCTCAGTCATGAGGAATTCTCTCTGCAACATCTGGACATAGCCAGCGGCCGTTTGACTCGCCTGCACTTCCTGAAGCTCCATTGTTCCACTGAAGGAAAAAGCACCCAGACCATTATGGCACCCCCTTCACTGTGGCGCGTAGATAACATCTCAGGTGGGATCTGCTTGTCATGCCAGTAATGTTGGAAACCATCAGGACCATCAAGGTTAAATTTTTTCTCATCAGAGAATAAAACTTTCTTCCACCTTTTTGAATGTCCCATGTTTGCAAGAGAGCACCAAAGTCCAAACGAGCAGTTCTGTGGCGTTCAAGGAGACAAGGTCTTTGAAGACGTTTTTTGTTTTTGAAGCCCTTTAGTCTCAGATGCCGTCTGATGTTTATGGGGCTGCAGTCAGCACCAGTAAGGGCATTAATTTGGGTCGAGGATCGTCCAGTGTCTTGACTGACAGCCAATTGGATCCTCCGGCTCAGTGCTGATATTTTTTTGCGTCTTCCACTTGACTTCACCAAAGCGCTTCTGAGGGCGGCCGACGTCACTTCCGGTGGACGAGGGAAGTGACGTCATCCAGGAAGCGTCTCCAATTTCAAATTCTGGCACCAGCAAGCGCTGAATGCCTCCTGTGCGGCATACCTGGAGCTGTGTGCGGTCATGTCGGCTGAACCCCGCTCCCCTGGAGACCCTCCTGTGCTGCCTACCGTAAGTCCCCTGTGGGGAAGCGCTTCTTACTCTGCTACTTGTTCTCAAACACTGTACCAGGGTACCTACTCCTCCTCCTCCTCCTCCTCCTCCACTTCTCAGGCTTGGGGCTTTATCTCCATGGCATGTTTTTTCCTGGCTGATAGGGATTATTTCCCCTAAGGAGGCCCAGAAAAAAATCAGGAAACAGGCCAAATGCGTGTCCTGCCTCAAACGTCTTCCGGACGATTATCGCAAGAAACTCTGCAAGGACTGCATCTCTAGTGTCATTGCAGAAGAACAACCTTCCTTCCTTGAGGAACTGAGGTCTATGATCCATGATGAAGTGAAGACCTCCTTATCCCAAATTACCCCCCCTCTCAGGGATCCGCCTCTACCTAAAAGGCGAAGGGAACCCTCTCCCTCCTTATCTGACCCGGAGGTAACGGGGGAAGATGCCTCTACATCTAGAGCCTGGGAGGACGAGGAAGTTTCCTCCGATATTGACACAGCTGAGTCAGAGAGGAAATTTTGTTTCTCGTTAGAGGAGATGCCAGACCTCCTAAGGGCTGTCCGGGCCACGATGGGGATAGAAGACACCCCAAAAGCCCACTCAATACAAGACGAGATGTTCTGGAGACTTCGTTTCCAGTTTCCAATTAGCGAAAATATTCGTGACATGGTTCTGGACGAATGGTCCAACCCTGAAAAACGGTTGGGGCTTTCCAAATCCTTCAAGAACCGGCTACTATTTGATTCCAATAAGGGGAAGATCTTCAATGAGACTCCCAAGGTAGACATTCAGGTCGCTAAAGTTAATAAAAAGACCGCCCTACCCTTTGAGGATACCTCACAGTTGCGTGACCCTATGGATAGGAAGGCGGATAGTCTCCTGAAGAAATCATGGGAAGTGGCCATGTTTAATTTAAAAGCTAACATCGCGGCCACCTCGGTGGCTAGGTCCATGAGGTTGTGCCTTGACGAGTTAGAAAATCACATTAGAGATAATACCCCAAGGGAAGAGCTACTTAGGTCCCTCCCCTTATTGAAGTCTGCCACAGCCTTCATGGCAGACTCCTCGGCCGAATCCGTTCGATTCGCTGCGAAGGACATTGGGCTTTCCAACGCTGCCCGCCGCGCCTTGTGGATGAAGAGCTGGTCGGGCGACAATACGTCAAAAATGAAGCTATGCTCCATCCCGTTTTCAGGGGAATATGTCTTTGGCCCGGTCTTGGACCGTATCCTTGAAAAGGCTGCAGACAAGAAGGGTTTTCCGGAGGAAAGATCCTTTAAAAGGAAATATCCCTTTTGGGCCCCCTCTAGCCAGAATAGACCATTCAGGTATAAGGGAAAGTCAGGGCGTTGGAGCTACCCTAAAGGGGGCAGGGGTAGAGGTAACCCCTCCCAAAGTAAGTCCTCCGACAAACAATGACGCCAGTGTGGGGGGGAGATTGATGAAATTTCTGACTCCGTGGGAGTCCATCTTCCCGAATCCTTGGGTCCGGGACATCATACAATTCGGTTACCAAATCGAACTTTGCTCATCTCCCCCAAACCGCTTCATCATTACAAATCCAGGCTCCTCCAGTATTCGTATAAAAATTCTACAGGGAATTCAGAGCCTTCTTGCTATGGACGTGATAGTACGGGTCCCCCCTTCTCAACTGGGGTAGGGCTTCTATTCAAGCCTTTTTCTGGTGGAGAAGAGGGGTCTTTCCGTACAATTATAAACCTGAAAGCCTTGAACAAATTCATAACTTATCGAAAGTTCAGGATGGAATCCCTAAAATCCTTGATCCCCTTAATAGGGAAGAATGCCCTGATGTGCTCAGTAGATCTTCAGGACGCCTACTACCACGTCCCAATTCATCCGGAATCCCAGAGGCTCCTAAGATTTGCTATCCAGGACCACAGGGGGGTAACCAGCCACTTCCAGTTTACAGCCCTCCCCTCCCCCAGGATATCATCTGCACCCAGAATCTTTACGAAGCTGGTAGTAGAGATGGTAGCCTTCCTGAGACTCAAGGGTCTAGTGATTGATCCATACCTGGACGACTTCCTCTTGGTTGGGAACTCAGAGGACGTTCTGAGATCAGACTTGCTAACCTTCCTCTCTCTCATCCAGGATGCTTGGTGAACCAAAAAAGTCACATCTTGTTCCTTCCAGCGCTATCCAGTTTCTAGGAGTCATCCCGGGCTCAACGTACCTTCCTTCCGCCAGATAAAATCCAAAACCTCCAGCTGAAGATTCGTTGGTTTCAGAGCAGAAGATCTTGTCCCATAAGGGAAGCCATGAGCCTTCTGGGCCTTCTTTCATCCTGCATCCTGTCCGTGCCCTGGAGCCAGTCCCACTTTCGATCTCTTCAGCTATGGATCCTCAGATCCTGGGACAGACGACAGTCCTCACTGAACCACAAGGTTCTGATCCCACCTGCGGTGAAGACCTCCCTGAACTGGTGGAAATGTTCAGCCAACCTGCCCTTGGGAGTCGCCTGGGAAAAGACCCCCTACATCCAGGTTCTCACGGATGCAAGCGGAAAAGGATGGGGTGCGAAAGTGGGAGAACACTTCTTTCAGGGCTCATGGAGTCCGATAACCCGCTCCCAATCTTCCAACTTCAGGGAGCTGGAGGCGGTTCGGGAAGCTCTGAAGGCGGCAGAAGCCCTCCTTGTGGGTCATCACCTAAAAATACTTTCCGACAATACGACAACGGTGGCGTACCTTTCTCATCAGGGATGCACGAGATCTGAAAAGCTGATGTCCATCGCAAGAAAAATCTTCGACTGGGCAGAGTCCCGCGTGAGGTCCATCTCCGCAATTCTTTTGAAAGGGATACTAAACGTGGAGGCAGACTACCTCAGTCGTCAGTTGATAGACCATACCGAATGGTCTTTGAATCAGGACGTGTTCCAGACTCTGGTGGAAAAGTGGGGCACTCCACAGGTGGACCTGTTTGCCCCCAGGAAGAACGCAAAGGTGCCAATGTTTTGTTCATTGAACCCTCGAGACAACCCTTGGGCTCTAGATGCGCTGACGATTCCTTGGGACTGGGATCTCTGCTACGCTTTTCCACCCTTGCCTCTGCTTCCCAGGGTAATCCAAAAGCTCAACCTCGAAAACTCGACTCTGATCCTAATAGCTCCCTATTGACCGAAAAGGAGCTGGTTTCCTTCCTTAAAGATCCTATCGATATAAGACCCGTGGCCTCTTCCCTCCAGGAGGGACCTTCTTCATCAAGGGCCTATACTTCACCCAAACGCGAGTTTTCTCAAGCTATCTGCCTGGATCCTGAAGTCCAGAGGTTGAGATCACAAGGACTTTCTGACCAGGTGATTTCTACCCTAAAAGCAAGTAGGAACAAAGTCACCTTCTCCATATATCTGAAAATGTGGAAGCGCTTTTGTTCCTGGAGCGGCAGTCCTGCCCCAAATCTAGAGCCACCCAACTTCCAGAAGATCTTGGACTTCCTCCAGCAGGGACTTGAATTGGGTCTCAGGCCTTCCACCCTGAAGGTACAGGTCTCGGCCCTAGCCTGTTTTTTTTTTTATCAAGATCTAGCCAATCACCGCTGGATCAGGAGATTTGAGAGCTGCTTCCCGACTTTGTCCCTCCTTAAAAACCAGGATCCCCAATTGGGACCTCAATACGGTGCTCACAGGCCTGACCCTTGCCCCATTTGAGCCCTTGGCCAGTTGTTCTATCAAACACCTTTTTCTAAAAACAGCCTTTTTAGTGGCCATCACGTCCGCAACAAGGTTAGGCGAGATTCAGGCTCTATCCATTCAGGAACCCTATCTCCGCATCACCGATGATCAAATTGTCCTAAGATTAGATCCAGGGTTTCTACCTAAGGTAGTATCATATTTCCACCGGAACCAGGAGATAGTCTTACCTTCCTTTTGCAGTAAATCCCTCTAATGATAGGGAGTCTAGCTTCCATTCTCTGGATGTGAGACGTTCAGTCCTGCGATATCTTGAGGTATCTAAAGATTTCCGTAGATCTAATAACCTATTTATCCTTTTTTCAGGTAAGAATAGGGGTCTAAAGGCCTCCAGGTCCTCCTTAGCTCGGTGGATCAGGGACTCCATTTCCATTTCCTATGAGTCTCAGGGCCTTTTCCCTACCCTTTATTAAGTTCCTGGGAGGTTATGAAGTAATACCCTCTTGATTTATTATGCTTTGTTCTCACCACTTTCTTTTGTCTCTGTAATTTTGGACACACTAGTGCTGGTGGTGGGAGGGGGGGATTTAAACCCTCTCTCTGTTCCTGCCCCTACAGAGGTCAGGGGTCAATCTCCTCGTAGCCGTCGTGGTGATCTCGTGGAAACTGAATTACCGGTAAGTCTAATTCCAGCTTTTTGTTCCATAACTCTCAGGATCTTTTAAGAAATTCCAAATGACTGTCTTACTACATCCCACCTCAGCATCGATGGCATGCTGTGAGAGACCCTGCTTATGCAGTTCAACAACCCGAGGACCTTTAAAAAAGGGATTTATTTTTTTGCCTTTGCCTTCACAACATGTGACTACCTGACAGAAAAGGACAATGAATCCACGTCTTTGCACAGATGTGGCCATTTAAAGGCATGTGGTCCTAAAATTTGGATCGGCTGAAAAACAGCCTGTTTCAGTTTAATCGTTATTTTCAATTAATTGAATGCTCAAAAAATCTTTTGTCTCACGCTCATTTCTTCTTGTTGCATGTTGAATCTCTACTTGGAACCTTGTTAAGATCAAACAATGTTAAATTATTTTTTGCCATTTTTCAAGTAGTCTTAAACTTTTGATCAGGACTGTATGTTGGCTTTTTTTTGGGGGGCCAAAAATGCTAAGGACAGATGCTTCATTAAGCCTTCCAGCCCCAGGGTTTTTATTTATTTTTTGTTTTTGCCTTTTCATTTTTAAGTCCTTGCCTTTCCCGGGCCATAAACTTTTCTAGAATCTTCAGTACAGGATTTATGATCAGTGGAATAAACCAAATAAAAAGTTCTTCATTGCTAGTTCAGTAAACAAAGTTATGTTCAAGGGCTCATTTACACGAACGTGTGAAGCGAAGCCTGTGCTGTGGACCGCAAATTGTGGTCTGCAATGCATGGGCACCATTCGAGGGGCAGGTGCTTGGGGATCGCAGACCCATTCACTTGAATGGGTCAGCGATCCTTCCGTTCCACAAAAAGATAGATGAAGTTCTCTCTTTGCAGTGCGAAAGCACGGAATGCAACCCCAGAAAGCACTCCGTAGTGCTTCTGTAATGTTCCATTCTTCCGTTCTGCACCATTCCTTATAACTGGATTTGCCAACCCGTTGAAATTATTGGGTCTGCATCTGTGATGCAGAATGGCCACGGAACGGTGCCCTTGTATTGCGGATCCGCAAATGCGGTCCGCAATGCGGCAACGGGCATCACACGTTTATGTGAACGAGCTCTAATGAAGAGTATGTTTTAATGTGGCAAAATTTACCCAAAGCGCCTGGGGCTGCGATTTAATAAAAGGTAATCTTTACCGTTTGAAGACCATGGGTCAGTAAAGGACCCAATGGATAAGAGCAGAAATGTAAAATTGAGAAGACTCTACTTCATCATTTAAACCTAATAATGCCATAACTTCAGTCCCGAGATCTCTCAAAGTAGGTTAGCCCAGAGTCTCATATTCTCAATAGAAACCCTGGAAAACAGTTGCTAGAAGCTATTCCTACCATGACAAAGTCTGTAGACTTTTTATATAGGATGCATTTGCAGATGCTTTAAGGTTATCCACCAGGAAATCTGCATTATCTAACTGGTCTAGGAGGTCTCTATGGCTAAAGGTATGGAAAGGAGATGTTGCCTCCAAGTCCAAATTATATGCACTACAATGTCAAGGAAACTTTCTCTTTGGATCACCTTTCGATGAGATTCTGGAGGAAGCCATTTTTTTTCAGGGGGAAAAGGGACAAAATAAGGATTGGAATGGAAGAAGGGTAATAAATCTAATGGCCTACTCTTGAGACCCCAATCCAAGTGAACCAACGCTACTGAAAAATGATGCCATGCTTCAGGTGGGCGGGTCGCCATACCCTTTTCTGTCAAGCTTGGCAAAGCATATCGGCAAGTTCTTGGGTAAAAAAAATATCATAAAAGGAGGTTAACAACTAATCTTCAAAAGCCTCTCTCCAAGAAAAGTCATGATTAGAGACCTAAGGACAAGTTCTCCAAGGAAATTAGCATTATTAAGAAAAATCACAGAACTACTAGACAAAAGAGTGATTATTCCAGTGCCACAGGAATAGATTGGAGAAGGGTTTTTGTTCAACTCTCCTCCTGGTATAATAGCCAAATCGGTCCTATCATACCATAATAAACCTAGTGGGCTTAAATGTGTATCTGACATACCAGATATTCCACATGGAATTGATAGCATCAACAATACATTACCTTTTTCAGGACTCAGCAGATATCTAAGATACGGTACATATTACCATGTGCCAACACACCAATCCTCTCTGAAGTTTCTCAGAATGGCAGTCCAGACGAAAGAAACTATTCTACATTTGAAATTCAGAGTTTTACTCTTTGGGATATTGCAAGCACCAAGAGTTTACCAAACAATGATGGAGGCCATGGGGCATATAAGAAAGTCCAATATCATAATAGTTCCCGACCTGGACAATTGGTTTGTGTCACGGACTGCTCTTAACTTGCTGAGACTGTCCAGGAAGTGTTAAGAACACTGAAGAACCTGTATTGGTTGGTGAATTGGGAAGTCTTCTCGAATCCCAAGTTGCGTTTGTACTTGCCTATTTAGTTAGACTCCAAATCCCAGAAGTCCTTTATTACAGAAAGGAAACAGCTCAACATTGGTCACAATACTTGGAATCCGCACTGGCCGGCCACCAATGAATATAGAGGGAGGGGGGGCGCACTGGTCATATTTAATACTGGGGAGGGAGGGGGAGGCCGCACTGGTCATATTTAATACTGGGAATCCGCACTGGCCACCGATGAATATAGAGGGAGGGGGGGCCGCACTGGTTACAATTAATACTAGGGAGGGAGGGGGGGCCGCACTGGCCACCAATAAGTTAAATACAGGAGGGGGGGGGGTCTGCCCCCTGCTGCCTGGCAGCATCTGCCAGGCAGGAGGGGGCAGTCATGTACACAGTTCTCAGTACATTCTAACTTGAAGCGTCCCCATCACCATGGGAACGCTTCTGTGTTTAGAATATACTGTCGGATCGGAGATTTCCGAAGTGAAAAATCAGATCTGAAATAAACAATTATGCAAACGGATCCGTTCTGAACGGATGCAGGCGTTTGCATTATAGGAGCGGATCCGTCTGTGCAGACACCAGACGGATCCGCTCCTCACGCAAGTGTGTAAGTAGCCTAAACTGGTACGAAAGAAAAGAGGGCTCTGCCCACAAGGGCTTACAATCTACAAGGTATGGAGGAAGGACACCGTAGGTGAGGGTAAAAGAAGACTGTTCACGGAAATATCCTTAAGGGAAGCTATGTCAGTGTTGGGTCTTATGACATCTGGCATCCAAGCAGTAATGTGGCCTCAGTTCCATTCCTCTTCATCCAGGATGAAGGACTCATTCAGTCCTGGGGTACACTCGGGGTCAGTGTACTTTCCCCCAGAGTCAGGAGTCTCAAAATGTGAGAGTGCTAAAGGCAATATTCTGTGTACTGAGTCAATATACATCACAGATAACAGGCATGTAAAGATATTTTCAGACAGTGCTACAAAAGTGACCTTTACTCAGAAGATCTTAAAGAAGGTAGAAGTAGTCGGTCTTTCCCGGTCAGCGGTACATTTGAAGGGGTCAGGGGTGCTGACTTTCTAAGGCTACTTTCACATCAGCAATTTTGCCGTACGGATTTGAGATCCGGTAGGATATCTCAAAACCACAGCAAAACACTTCAGTTGTAATAATACAACTGGCTGCATCTTTTCAGAATAGATGCGGTTGTATTATATCAAAAAAATTAAGAAACTGTCAGGAAAAAAATAAAATGGATCCGCCATAATTGACTTGCATGTTTTTTGGTTCTAGATCCGGCTTGTTCAGTTTCCCATGCTGTACACAAAAACAAACTGAAACGGAATGCATTCTGGTGTACTCCATTTAACTTTTGTCCCCATTAACAATAAATGAGGACAAAACTGAAGCATTGTGCAGTGGTTTTGAGAGCCTGTGCTGGATCTCAAAACCAGACAGGGGAACACTGATGTGAAAGTAGCCTAAGCTGGCACAAGATCAGGCAGGGAGATTGTCTGTATCAAGATGTTTTCAAGCAGGTAGGTCTATGGAGGCCTCCCTTGATAGATCTGTTTTCTACCAGGGAGAACAGAAAATGAGAAACTTTTCTCCCTCAGTCCCATTAATGACCTGATGAGAATAGATGCCCTGTCTCAATATTGGTGAAAGGGTCTGTGTTATGCTTTTCCTCCTGCCCAGTGTTAGACAAAGGATCAGGAAAGAGGAGACAACTGTAATTCTTATTGCCACCTATTGGATAAGGAGAGTTTGGTTCACATAGTTAGCAAAGATATCCCTGTCAGACCCCTGGGTTCTACCGGAGATGAAATATTTGTTGTTTCAAGGTCCTCTTTTGCATCTGAAGGTAGAGAAGCTGCATCTGATGGCCTGGATATTGATAGGATGTTCTTAAAGGGGTTGTATTATCTCAGACAATGGGGCCATGCGTGGCCGACCTCCATTCAGAATATGGGCACACAGAAAATAGCCGATCACTGGCTCTGCTGTTTCCGTAAGCCCCATGGAAATGAATGTGAGCAGTGGCTGCACAAGTGCTGTGCGCTCCCATTCATTTCTATGGGCTGACTGTAATAGCTGAGCCAGCGCTTGACTATTTTCAACGGCCCCATACAAATGAGTGGAGGGCGACCTCCCATGTGCGGGGCACCCTCTGTGACTTTCAAGTCTCAATTTACAAGACAGTAGGTGGAACCTGCACCTATCAGACGATAGGGGCATATCCTAGCAATATGCCCCCATTGTCTGAAATGATACAACCCCTTTAAAGGGAACCTGTCACCGGGATTTTGTGTATAGAGCTGAGGAGATCGGTTGCTAGATGGCCGCTAGCACATCCGCAATGCCCAGTCCCCATAGCTCTGTGTGCTTTTATTGTGTAAAAAACACGATTTGATACATATGCAAATTAACCTGAGATGAATCCTGTACGTGAGATGAGTCAGGGACAGGACTCATCTCAGGTTAATTTGCATATGTATCAAATCATTTTTTTTACACAATAAAAGCACGCAGAGCTATGGGGACTGGATATTGCGGATGTGCTAGCGGCCATCTAGCAACCCATGTCCTCAGCTCTATACACAAAATCCCGGTGACAGGTTCCCTTTAAGATCTAGAGATCTTTCTGAATAAGTTATCAACACCATTCAGGGATTTGTGTGAGGATTTGGAAGGCTTTTCATAATTTTGCAAAAATAAAAGTGGATGCATCGCTACCTTCTAATATCCCGCTAACAACTAATATTTTCTACGGCCAGGGCTTAATAAGAATCTTAGGCTTAGGACACTGATCATGTAGGTCTTGGCCCAGCGTGCCCTGTATGATTACGAACTCTGTGACCACTTGTGGGTTAAGGAGGTTTTTTAAAGCCTTTTCCATGCTAAACCCTCTGGGTAGAGGGGCCATGGGACTTAATTGTGCCAAACGGTGTAGTGCAGACTCCCTTTGACCCAATTGAGTCTATTCTGATTAAGATGGTCTTAAAGGGCTTCTGTCACCCCACTAAATGCAAATTTATTTATTTTTTTGTCTACTTATAATCCCTAACCTGCCATATTGCCATACATTATGTTATTAATAATTTTTTTCAGTAGATTTAGCCAAAAACTTACTTTTATGATATGCTAATTACCTTTCTACCAGCAAGTAGGGCTTCTACTTGCTGGTAGCAGCCACAGAAAACCCCCCTCCTTGTGTTGATTGACAGGGCCAGCCGCGATCTCCTCCGGCCGGCCGGCCCTGTCAGCATTTCAAAAATCGCGCACCTGTGTTGATTCAGTGCAGGCGCACTGAGGGAGTGCTGAGGAGGTGAGCCTCCTTCTCTGAGCGCCTGCGCCAAATCAACACAGGCGGAGAAGGAGATCGCGGCTGGCCCTGTCAATTAACACAAGGAGGGGGGCGGTTTTCTGCGGCTGCTACCAGCAAGTAGACTCCCTACTTGCTGGTAGAAAGGTAATTGGCATATCGTAAAAGTAAGTTTTTGCCTAAATCTACTGAACGAAAATTTGTAACATAATGTTTGGCAATATGGCAGGATAGGGATTATAAGTAGACAAAAAAAAATAATGTGTTTAGTGGGGTAACAGAAGCCCTTTAAACTGCCCTTTTAGTAGCGATCACATATGCAAGGAGAGTAAGGCCGAATGCACACGGCCGTGTTCCGTGGCTGTGAGCGGTCTGTGGTATGCCGGCATGGATTCCTGCTGACAGCAGGAGCGCACAGCGTCATTGGTTACTATGACGCCGTGCGCTTCATGCTGCCGCTGCACTACAGTAATACACTCCTATGATCTATACGACTGTATTACTGTAGTGCAGCGACGGCATGAAGCGTACGGCGTCATAACAACCAATGACTCCGTGCGCTCCTGCTGTCAGCAGGCATCCAGGCCGGCATACCACGGACTGCTAGCGGCCATGTGCATTCGGCCTAAGGAAAATTTCCTCTGTCAGCCTTTTCTCCATCCCAACTGTAGCCTTAGAAGAAAAGATTCTTTTTTAGCCATACCCTACCTTTTTTTTTTTTTTTTTTCCCAAGATTGTATCAGATTTTTAATCAAGATTCTGTATCACGATTGTAATCTGGGGATTATTCTACCCTCTTTCTGTCAGAACCCAAAAATGAGGGGAAAGAAAGATTTCACAAATTGGATGTAAGATGTGTTTGCAGGTATTTAGAAGCCACAAAGGAAGGCTTCTCAGTTATTCTTCCAATTTCAAGGACCTAATAAAGGGGAAAAAGTAATTAGTCATACGATTGCTAGATGTATCACTAGGGCTATAAGAACCATATACAGTTGCAAGAAAAAGTATGTGAACCCTTTTGAATTATATGGATTTCTGCACAAATTGGTCATAAGTGATCTGATCTTCATCTAAGTCACAACAATGGATAATCATAGTCTGCTTAAACTAATAACACAAATAATTAAATGTTACCATGGTTTTTATTGAACCCACCGTGTAAACACTCACAGTGCAGGTGGAAAAAGTATGTGAACCCCTAGACTAATGACATCTCCATGAGCTAATTGGAGTGAGGTGTCAGCCAACTGGAGTCCAATCAATGAGATAAGATTGGAGGTGCAGGTTACAGCTGCCCTGCCCTATAAAAAACACACACCAGTTCCGGGTTTGCTTTTCACAAGAAGCATTGCCTAATGTGAATGATGCCTCGCACAAAAGAGCTCTCAAAAGACCTACGGTTAAGAATTGTTGATTTGCATAAAGCTGGAAAGGGTTATAAAAGGATCTCCAAAAGCCTTGCTGTTCATCAGTCCACAGTAAGACAAATTGTCTATAAACGGAGAAAGATCAGCACTGCTGCTACTCTTCCTAGGAGTGGCCGTCCTGTAAAGATAACTGCAAGAGCACAGCGCAGACTGCTCAATGAGGTGAAGAATTCTAGAGTGTCAGCTAAAGACTTACAAAAGTCTCTGGCATATGCTAACATCCCTGTTAGCGAGTCTACGATACGTAAAACAGTAAACAAGAATGGATTTCATGGGAGGATACCACAGAGGAAGCAACTGCTGTCCCCCAAAAAAAACATGGCTGCACGTTTCCAGTTTGCACAAGAGCACCTGGATGTTCCACAACAGTACTGGCAAAATATTCTGTGGACAGATTAAACCAAAGTTGAGTTGTTTGGAAGAAACACACAACACTATGTGTGGAGAAAGAGGCACAGCACACCAACATCAAAACCTCATCCCAACTGTGAAGTATGGTGGTGGGGGCATCATGGTTTGGGGCTGCTTTGCTGCATCAGGGCCTGGACGGATTGCTATCATTAAAGGAAAAATGAGTTCCGTCGTCGGGGCTCTATGCCGGAAGAATCCTGATCAGTTTTATCCTAATGCATTCTGAATAGAGAGAAATCCGTTCAGGGTGTCTTCAGTTCCGGACCGGAACGTTTTTTGGCCGGAGAAAATACCGCAGCATGCTGCGCTTTTTGCTCCGGCCAAAAATCCTGAAGACTTGCCGCAAGGCTGGATCTGGAATTAATGCCCATTGAAAGGCATTAATCCGGATCTGGCCTTAAGCTAAAGGTCGTTTCGGCGCATTGCCGGATCCGACGTTCAGCTTTTTCTGACTGGTTACCATGGCTGCCGGGACGCTAAAGTCCTGGCAGCCACGGTAAAGTGTAGTGGGGAGTGGGGGAGCAGTATACTTACCGTCCGTGCGGCTCCCGGGGAGCTCCAGAGTGACGTCAGGGCGCCCGCCGCCGTTTGTGCCCAGCTCCGCCTTTCCCGACCTCAGCGCCGCCTCATAATCTTCTGTGACGCCTCATCGCAGAGTTACAGCAGGAGGAGGGGGAGGGAGAGCGGGAGGCGTCACAGAAGATTGAGGCGGCGCTGAGGTCGGGAAAGGCTGAGCTGGGCACGAACGGCGGCGGGAGCGGGCGGCAGCTTGGATCCATTTACATCCCCTTGGGCACCTTATTTTTATGAATGACAGGTTAGTAATAGCGTATTTTTAGCAAAATGAGCCTACAGATTACATTTAGAAGACCACACTAGGAATGGTTAAAGCTCCCTGAACATAACCATATTTTTATCTGGAGGGGTGAAACCTGGTGACAGAATCCCTTTAATCTCTAAGGCCCCTTTCACACGGGCGAGTTTTCCGTGCGGGTGCGATGCGTGCGGTGAACGCATTGCACCCGCACTGAATCCTGACCCATTCATTTCTATGAGACTGTGCACACGAGCGGTGATTTTCACGCATCACTTGTGCGTTGCGTGAAAATCGCAGCATGCTCCTCTTTGTGCGTTTTTCACGTAACGCAGGCCCTATAGAAATGAATGGGGTTGCGTGAAAATCGCATGCATCCGCAAGCAAGTGCGGATGCAGTGCGATTTTCACGCATGGGTTCTAGGTGACAGTCTATTCACTGTATTATTTTCCCTTATAACATGGTTATAAGGGAAAATAATAGCATTCTGAATACAGAATGCTTAGTATAATAGGGCTGGAGGGGTTAAAAATAATAAAAAAGTTAACTCACCTTCTCCTCTTGTTAGCGCAGATGCCGGTCTGTTCTTTATCTGTGGGCTAAAGGACCTTTGATGACGTCAGATCACATGCTCCATCACCATGGTGATGGACCATGTGATTGGAGCATGTGATCTGACGTCACCTCAGGTCATTCAGTCCACAGCTAAAGAACAGTCCGGCATCTGCGCGAACAAGAGGAGAAGGTGAGTTAACTTTTTTATTATTTTTAACCCTTCCAGCACTATTATACTATGCATTCTGTAGTCAGAATGCTATTATTTTCCCTTATAACCATGTTATAAGGGAAAATAATACAATCTTCAGAACATCAATCCCAAGCCCGAACTTCTGTGAAGAAGTTCGGGTCTGGGTACCAAACATGCGCGATTTTTCTCACGCAAGTGCAAAACGCATGACAATGTTTTGCACTCGCGCGGAAAAATCGCGCATTTTCCCGCAACGCACCCGCCTCTTATCCGGGCAAAAATCATGACGCCCGTGTGAAAGAGGCCTAACAGGTGCGGTCATGGGGAGTAATGGAAATACTAGATTACACTTACCGGTAATCTGTCTTCCATGCTCTGATGTCAGCACCTAATTTGTCACCCTTAAAAACAAATAGGAGATATATATATATATATATATATATATATATATATATATATATATATATATATATATATATAAAAAATTTGACACAGTAAAGGGAGTTGTATAGGGAGGCAGGTATTTTCCTCCCAGTGTGTGCTGCTGGACTGCTTAGAAGCCAGGTGGTGTCAAACAAGGGACTGGACTCGTGCTGGTCTGGGTTTTGACAACACCTAGCTGCCTTTAAAAAAAAAGCACTGACGGGGGAAAACCACTGTGAGGGGAAACAGGCTGCCCAAAATCAGTTCATATGGACTCTTTGAGGCAGAACCGCCAGCTGGGTGTAAACTAACACCAAAACCAAAAGGTGACTTTTTGTGTTAAATGTGACTTTTTGTTTATGAACTTGCCAAGTGTGAATAAACACTGAACTGTTTAAGAACTGGTTGGTGCCTCTATACTGCGTCCGCTTATCTTGTCTACCAAAGCGAATTCCAAGATGATGGAGATGACGGCGATGGAGGCGGACACCAAAATGCTGCTTGCAGGATTCTCAGTAGACTGGCATGTAGTGTTGGTGCTGAGGACGTATGCTTGCTGCTCTGTTGATTCAGTGCATACATCCGAGGCTAGGAGCCGAGGGGCTTTGTCACTTTCAGGCAGGCACTTTTAAGATGATGCTCAGGAACGAAGTTGAAGGCTGGTATTCTGCAGGTCCTGTGGTCTTACCAGGACTCGAGCCAAAAGGAGCAGTCATGGACAGCAGCTCAGCACAACTCTCGACCGCTCCTGTTCCGGGTGTTGTAGGTTTACTCAGAGTTCAGTGTGGGAGTACAGTATTTATACCTATTTTTGGTATACATTTAGGTATGAATATTTCTTTGATGTCATTCATCTGTTAATATAGACTGAAAAGGAATCCTGCAAGTCTAAACTGGCATCCTCTAATAGATGCATGCTTAGCTATAAGAAGCAAGATGCGACTTACAAAAAGCCTGTGTGCCCAGCTTGTTCAGGAAGAGTCCCAAATTTGTATAAATGACATCAAAGCTATGGTGAACAAAGAAATATACAGCTATGGCTAACTTCTCAGCATTCATGGTGTGCAAAAAAGAAATGTAGAGAATCTTTAACTGACACTGAGGATTCATTATTGTTTAAACCTTCAGACATTGCGGAAGGGGGGGCAGGATGATTTCTCCTCTAAAGAAGAGGTTAAAAATGTTATTTTCTTTATTCATTCTTAGGTTTCTTTACATCCTCAATTTCTATGGTACTAAGTTGGTACAGGACACCACATATGTTGGGCTGTGAGAGACGTATGGATTTGTTTTAGACGACTGTCTTAACCACTTCACATCTGGGCCATTTGCCCCCTTCCTGACCAGGCTTAATTTTGCAAATATGACATGTCACTTTATGTGGTAATAACTTTGGAATGCTTTTACTTATCCAAGCCATTCTGAGATTGTTTTCTTGCCACACATTGTACTTCGTGATGGTCATAAATTTGAGTCAATATATTTTATCTTTATTTATGAAAAAATCCCAAATTTAACAAAAATTTCGAAAAATTCACTTTTTTAAGTTTGAATCTCTCTGCTTTTAAGACAGTTAGTGATGCCTCATAAAATATTTTTTAATTAACATTCCCCATATGTCTACTTTAAGTTGGCATCATTTTAGTAATGTCATATTTTTTTTTTTTTTTTTTTAAGGACGCTAGAAGGTTTTGAATTTTCCATTGTTGAAGAAAATTTCCAAAGTCAACTTTTTTAACCCCCATAGGGACACAGCCTTATTTCACCTTAAGGACCAGGCCATTTTTTGCAAATCTGACCACTGTCACTTTAAGTGCTGATAACTTTAACTTTAAAACGCTTTGACTTAACCAGGCCATTCTGAGATTGTTTTTTCATCACATATTGTACTTCATGACACTGGTAAAATGAAGTAAAAAAAAAATTTTTTTTGCACAAAATAATACCAAATTTACCCCAAAATTGCAAAAATTTGCAAATTTCAAAGTTTCAGTTTCTCTACTTCTGTAATACATAGTAATACCCCCGAAAATTGTGATGACTTTACATTCCCCATATGTCTACTTCATGTTTGTAGCATTTTGGGAATGATTTTATTTTTTGGGGATGTTAAAAGGCTTAGAAGTTTAGAAGCAAATTTTGAAAATTTTCAGAAATCTTCAAAATCCCACTTTTTATAGACCAGTTCAGGTTTGAAGTCATATTGTGAGGCTTAGATAATAGAAACCTCCCAAAAATAACCCCATCTAAGAAACTACACCCCTCAAGGTATTCAAAACTGATTTTACAAACTTCGTTAACCCTTTAGGTGTTGCACAAGAGTTATTGGCAAATGGGGAAGAAATTTGAGAATTTCATTTTTTTTGTCTAATTTTCCATTTTAACCCATTTTTTCCACTAACAAAGCAAGGGTTAACAGCCAAACAAGACTGTATCTTTATTGCCCTGACTCTGCCGTTTACAGAAACACCCAATATGTGGCCGTAAACTACTGTACGGCCACTCAGCGGGGCGTAGAGTGAAAGGTGCGCCGTTTGGTTTTTGGAGGGCTGATTTTTATGGACCGGTTTATTTACACCTTGACCTGTTTCAACCCCCCTGATGCACCTCTGGAGTAGAAACTCCCTAAAAGTGACCCCATTTTGGAAACTATGGGATAAGTTGGCATTTTTGGGGGGGACTATTTTTAGGGTACATATGATTTTTGGTTGCTCTATATTACATTTTTGTGAGGCAAGGTTACCAAAAATTGAAATTCTGAAATTTCATCTCCATTTGCCATTATCTGTTGAGGAACACCTAAAGGGTTAATAAAGTTTGTATAATCCGTTTTGAATACCTTGAGGGGTGTAGTTTCTTAGATGGGGTCACTTTTAGGGAATTTTTACTCTAGGGGGGCATCAGGGGGGCTTCAAAAGGGACATAGTGTGAATAAAAAAGGCCATCAAAATCGGCCTTCCAGAAACCATGTCTGTCCTTTCCTTTTGCGGGGGCTATATGACTTTTTGATCGCTTGCCATTAAACTTTTTGTTATGTAAGGTGACAAAAAAAAAAATCTTTTTTTTTTTTTCCTTGATCGTGTTAATCTGGGGGGTTAGGGCATGGGGTATTTTTGTATTTTTATAGAGGAGATTATTACTGACGCGGCAATACCTAATATGTATACTTTAAATAAATAATTTAAGTTTTTTTGGGTGTCAAGTCTGAGAACCTTTTTTTTTTTTTTTTTTTTTTAAATCCGATGTCAGTCCTAAATTGGGATATAAATTTAGTACTCCATGGAAGTGTGATACTCCCTGAAGCAACCAATAATGCAGAGGCCCGGATGATCGGGGCACGTGTCACATTGAGTTGTGGTGTCCTTCCGTATCCCCCTCCTGTGACACACTCTGCACCTTTTTTGGGTTCGTCCCTTCTTTCCAGTATGGGGGACCACACCTGGAAAGTGTTGGCCAGGGACGATCCGGGCGCCTACAGTTCCCGAGGTACTCCGGTCTGCTCTTTCCCGGTCCGAAAAGATCAGGGCCTTGAGGACTGCCTCACAGAACTGGAGGAATGTCCCTGTGCTGCCAGCGCTTCGGGATAGTACAAAAGAGTTGTACATGGCAACCTGCACCAAGTAGACCGCAACTTTTTTGTACCATGCCCGGGTTTTGCACATGGCGTTATATAGCTTGAGGGGGGGGGGGGGGTGCTGCATTATCGGAATGCAGACATTTCCGGATGGCCTCAAACCGGGAGCGTGTCATGAACGTACTGTAAAGTGGGGTCTGGTATAGGACGTCCCCACTCCAGTACAGCCTGACACTGGGTTTCTTGACCAGGCCCAAATGCAGCACGAGGCCCCAAAATGTCCTCATTTCGGCTGCACTGACCGGCGTCCAGCCACCGGGCCTGGCTAAAAAGGAGCCGGGTGTTGAGCGACGAACTGTTGGGCGTACAGATTCGTCTGCTCCACCATCAGATTTACCAGTGGGTCACTGAAAAGATGATGAAAAAAGTCATATTCAGTGTAGCCCACTGTGGAAATCTGGATTCCTGATTGGCCTACAAAATCAGGAATCACTGGCTCGTATCGCTCTGGGCTACACCAGACAAATTCACCGGCAGGGTGCTCCGGTGGCATTAACTGGTGGGCCGGGAAACCAGTACGAGCCCCAGAGCTGCTCGTACTAGGCTAGGCCACAGGGTCCCTAACATGGCGGTCCCTTTGCTCTGCCTGGCGGCGTCTCCGCCGCCTTGGGGGCTCATCATCATCGCTAGATGATGAGGAGGATGCGGATGACAACAGGAATGTGGGGTCATCCTCATCCTCACTGGGACTCTCGGAGTCGGAGGCAAGCTGGGCGTATGCCTCCTCGGCCGAGAACGTCCGGCGGGCCATAGGGGAGTGTGTGTCTGCGTGTGTGGAAATCTTTGTGTGTGTGGGGGCACGGGTGTTCACGGGTGTTAACAAAACAAAAGTGGCAGCACTTGTCCCTATGTACCTGATTGGGGGGGGGGGGGGGGTGCTGGTGGCAGAGATCGGGTGCAGGCAGTGGTGCAGCGGTGGCAGCAGACACGTGCAGGCAGCTCCTCTCTCCTCCGGCTCCGGAACACAAAAGGAGGAGGAGAGGACCGCCTGCCTCTTTTGAATCTGCTGCCGGACCGCCCACTGACCAATCAGAGAGCGATCCTGAGTGGTGATGTCACCATCACCACTCAGGATCGCTGGATGGTGATTGGTGGAGTAAAATCACACCACCATCACCATCCTGTTCCGGGTTATCGGGTCTTCAGAGACCCGAATAACCCGGAAACGCAGAAAACCGCAGGTCTGAATTGACCTGCGGTTTTCTGCGATCGCCGACATGGGGGGTGTAACAGGACCCCCCGGAGCATTTGCCCCAGGTGCCTGCTCAATGATTTGAGCAGGCATCGGGTTCCGATCACCGCCGATCGGAACCATTTATGACGTACTGGTACGTCATGTGTCCTTAAGAGGTTAAGGACCAGTTCAGTTCTGAAGTCACTTTGTGAGGCTTACATAGTGGAAAACCCCCATAAATGACCCTATTGTAGAAACTGCACGCCTCAAGTTACTCAAAACTGATTTTACAAACTTTAACCCTTTAGATTTCCCACACAAATTAAAACGAAAGGTAAAATTAAAAAAAATATATTTTTTAAAGATTTACAGTTTTTAATTCATTTTTCCCATAAGATAACAAGGGTAAACAGCAAAAAAACCTAAATATTTATTTTCCTGCTTCTGAATTTTAAAGAAACACATCGTATGTGGTTGTAAACTGCTCTATGGGCAAACAATAAGGCTGAGAATGAAAGCAGCACCATATGGTTTTAGGACAGATTTTGTAAGACTAGTTTTACGGTGTCATGACACATTCAAAAAGACCGTTAAGTACCTCTGTAGTGGTTACCCCCAAAAGTGACCCGATTTTGGAAACTACACCCCTCAAGGAATTTTTGAATAGGTATAATTAGTACTTTGACACAACAGGCTTTTCATAGAATTTAGAGATACATTGCTGTGAAAATGAAATATTGAATTTTTTCCAATAAAATGTTAATTTAGCCCCACATTTTTCATTTTCATAAGGGGGAACTGGTGAAAAAGTAACCCACAACGTGTTACCCATTTGCTCTTTAATACTGCAATACCCCATATGTGCTAGTAAACTGCTGTATTGGGCATGCCATAGGGCTCAGAAGGAATGAGTGTCAGAGATTTTTGGATAGCAAATATTTCATATGTTTGCTGACACCATAGTGTGGTTGTTGGTGTTGTGAAGTGCCAAAACGTCAGAAACACCCTAACAATGACTGACAAATCTATCTCTATCTCACACTGTTTTATTTTTTGAATAAATTTGTATTTATTGTAATGATGCAGCAAAACAATAAAATCCAACATACGCTAAATTTGCAAAATGTTATATTTCTCTGGAACTAATAATAATAAAAGTGAAGTTATATGTAAAACAGTTACATGTTTATAAGCAACAAGAAAATAGTTCCTTTAAAATGTAACACTTGTGTGATAGTCATGGAAACATTTACTTATACAGAGTCCAGGCTTTGATGGGCATTCTGGGCAGTAGTATCTGGAGTCTTTCCTAAGGCCTCGTTTGGAGAAAACCCTGCACTTTTTTTGGGGATGCTGATCATTTTGTGTTGCAGGGAGGATGTCAGGAAAATGTCGTCCATGCAGCCTGTAGACTGTTTCTGAATGCATAGTCAAAGGAATAGTACTGGATGGAAAAAGTACAGATATAATTACTTGTTCCTGAAACTTTAGAAAGGGTTCCGTGTTTCCAGATTTTTTATAAATTACGAAAGAATTGTACACTGCCAATTGTAACAAGTATAGACATACTTTTTTATACCAGTACTTCGATCTACGCATGATCAAATATGGCTTAAGCATCTGGTCATTAAAGTCAACTGCCCCCATATATTGGTTATAGTCCACCACACAAGCAGGTTTCTCTGCACGCATATTTCTGCGTGTGACTGGGACTGTTGTATCAGTGTGAAGAGTGCGGAGCATAAAAACATTTCTCCGGTCTCTGAACTTTACTGCCAGCAGTTCTGAACTTGTGAGACATGAAGACTCTCCCTGGTTTAGTCTTGTGTTTACAAGAGACTTTAAGAAGCCTTTTCTGTTGGATCTCACTGTTCCACAACAAACTGTGCCCTCCATATACAGATGTTTGAAAAGTGGGACACTTGTATAATAGTTGTCCAAGTATAAATTATAGCCTTTTTGAAAAAGTGGACTAATTGGATCCCAAACAATTTCCCCATTAATTCCCATGTAGGTTGGGCAACCAGAAGGACTCAGCTGAGTGTCTTTTCCCTCATAAACTCTGAAAGCATAAGTGTATCCACTGCCACTCTCACATAGTTTATAAAGCTTGACTCCATATCTTGCTCGCTTGCTTGGAATACATTGCTTAAAAGCAAGGCGGCCTGTGAAATGGATAAGGGATTCATCAACAGCAATGTTTTTTTGAGGTGTGTATAACTCTGTAAAAATCTTGTTGAAGTGGTTGATGAGAGGCCTCATTTTATGTAGTCTATCTTGTCGTCTGGGACAAAGGGTGTTGTCATTGAAATGAAAAAAATCTCATGAAAATTTCATACTGTGCCCGAGCCATCACAGCAGAAAATATTGGCATATGATGAATTGGGTTGCTAGACCAGTATGACCTCAGTTCAGATTTCTTCGTGAGTCCCATGTTAAATGTCAGGGCTAGAAACTGTTTTTTCTATAGGTGTCAAGGGTGTAAGGTCCTGCTGTCTGTGCAGACTCTCACTAGCCATTACAGGTGCCAGTTCTGTCATCTGTTTATCCGCGCTCCTAATGATTGTCTCACATTGGTTGGTGTGACTTGTAGAGGTCCCTGGCAAGTCTGTGCTGGTGCTACCTGTGCACTGTTCGCTGCTGTTAGTAGACCTCAGATACCTTCTCTGTATTTTTATGGCTGGGACATCATCATCTGAACCACAGTCTGAACTAGAAGTTAATGTATCACTGCTTTCCAAAGGCTCATAGTCAGCGTCAGAATCTTCTAAACTACTTTCCTCATCAAAAGCACAAAGCTTGGCATATGCCTCCTCAGCACTATACATTCTATGTGACACGTCTGATGCTGAGTACCTGATAAATAAAAAGAATATCTTTTAAATGTACTTAGTAGTAGCTAATTAATAATTTATTAAAAGAAGCTCTGGCTAGCTACATTTTGTTACACTTTGACCTGCTACTTTCTAACTCTATTCCCTCTAGTGGGCTAACTGCCACATATGGACACACTCAATAGACATAAGGTATAAGGGCTCATTCACACGACCGTGCCGTGTTTTTTGGGGTCTGCAAAATGCGGATGCCTCCTGCGTACCTTCCACAATTTGTGGAACGGAACAGGAGGCCCATAAAGAAATGCTTATTCTTGTCCGCAAAATGGACAAGAATAGGACATGATCTATAATTTTTGCTGAGCCATGGAACAGAGCTACGGATGCGGACAGCACGCAGAGTGCTGTCCGCATCTTTTGCAGCCCCATTGAAGTGAATGGGTCCACACCCGAGCCGCAAAAAATGCGGCTCAGATGGGGACCAAAACCACGGTCGTGTGAATGAGCCCTAAGGGAAATATCTGCGCCTGTTCTGTGTTTAGAGCCACACCTGGCTGCACTAATGAAAATCACTGACCGAAAGCCGACTGTGTGAATAAGGCCCCATGCACATGGCCGTTGTTCACGGCCGTGTGCGGGCCGTGGAACCGCGGCCTGGATCCCTTCCTGTGAGCTGGAGCGCACGGCGTCACTGGTTGCTATGACGCCGTGCGCTCCCTGCTGCCGGCACAGTACAGTGATACACTGGTATGATCTATACCAGTGTATTACTGTATTGTGCCGGCAGCAGGGAGCGCACGGCGTCATAGCAACCAGTGACGCCGTGCGCTCCAGCTCACAGGAAGGGATCCAGGCCGCGGTTCCACGGCCCGCACACGGCCGTGAACAACGGCCGTGTGCATGGGGCCTAAGGCATTAGTTCAAGCAAAAAAAACAACTAAAAAAAAACTTTTGGGTTGTGGAAAAGCCAGCAGATTAAATCCTCTGTATACATTTAAATGCCGCAGATTTCAAATCTACAATACTGCAGCTTTTTCTGCTTTTTTATGCAGTGTGTGGACACTGGATACTGTACAACACTGTGGACTTGCCACATAAAAATACATGGCAGCAAATCCACAGCATTTCAGTCACATACCCTAAAACTGTATTTTATGTATATATACATAGAAAAAAAAAAGGGTTTGCCATTTATTGAAAAAAATATAAAAAATGAAAGAAAGAAATGTGTTACAGTAAGTGTTCTGTACATACCAGTCTCCCTCACTAGCAGGCTGTGAGGAGAGGGAGATGATAGTAACTTTATAGGAGATGATAGTAACTTTATATAAGTTTGTTTACTCACAAACTTATGCATAATTACTGTGACTGGATGTCACAGTAATCACATGCCCTGGAGACCATTCTGATTGGTCTGGAGGCAGCAGGAGTTAGAGGTACTATGGGGCTATTGCGATCTCCCTCAGCCCTCCCTCCCAAACAGCTGAGCGCTGTAATTGGATACTACAGAGCTCACATGTCCTGGAGACCATGCTGATTGGTCTCCAGGTGAAAGCAGCTGCTGGGGGGATTGCTGCTGCAGTGTAAATGTACCGATCTCCCTCTCCTGCCAGCACTAGGGAGAGGGAGACGGTACAAGCATTTCAGAGCGCTGTAACTGAAAATTACAGTGCTCACATGCCCAGGAGACCATGCTGATCGGTCTCCAGGGCTTAAAGTTTAACATTAACATCGCAATAATTAGTTTAAATACCGATCTCTCTCTCTGACCAGCAGTACTGAGAGGGAGATGGTAGATGGATTTGTGATCGCTGTGACTGCTTGTCAGAGCGATCAAAAAAACGGAGACCAGGAAAAAAGGTCTCAGGGTAAAGCTCAATGTTCTTGGCTGTCAGGAGGCAGCTTAGTCACGGAGTTTCTGTGTACAGGGGCTGAGCACAGGGGGGAAAGCTGCAGGACGTTTTAAAACGTGCTGTCAGAAATAGAGATCCACCTCCTGGACGTTTATAGTCAATGGGCAGACAGGAGGTGGTTAATACCCCTTGCTCTGGTGCATGATGTTATGTAGATATGTAGAGGCGTCGGCTACACACAATGCAGAAGTGGAGACATCCAGAAATGGACATATTTGTGACCAAACACAACCGGAAAGCTAAAAAATTTGGCTCTCGGAACCCTAAAGACTGGCCTACGGCAGTAGATAAATTTTCTGGAAATTTAAGATGTTATGCCTTCCCTCCCATTGTGCTGATCCTACAAGTATTAAAAATTTATCTACAGAAAAATTCTTATTTGACATCTATTGGTGAAAACGAGCATGGTTCAGATTTTTTAATTACCAGCTCAGAGCCCCTAATTCTTTCAGTTATGGGTATTGCGGATGTGCTAGCGGCCATCTAGCAACCCATGTCCCCAGCTCTATACATCAAATCCCGGTGACAGATTCCCTTGGAAGGTTTATTGGTGTGGTGCATAATCATTATAGAGGGCCTTAATATTGTATTCCGCTAGTTGGAGTTCTTCTGGAATGGTTTAGATTTAGGTCTTGGTCCTAGTTGCCTGAGAGAACAGATTTATTTTTTTGTTTAAAGCTTCAGATAGATTAAGACCTAAAATAACTTCATTTATTTCCCTCTTAGAACCCTAATATAGTTCTTTATTAACAAGAACCTTGTTCAAGCCCATTCAGGATATTTTGAAGTGGAAGCAGCATCAGGAGGCCACTGAGTGGCAAGGTGACATAGTGTGGAGGTAGCAGCAGCTTCAGGAGACCACAGAGTGACCCAGTGACAGAGTGTGGAGGTGGATGGCAATAACAGTACCCGCTGATCATGGTGGGTGTAAGAAGGAGCACTTGGCATCAGATTTGTGGCATTAGGCGGGAGGCAGCACCAGAATAGTAGCTGAGGCAGGTAGCCAGAAGAAACTGGTCTCTTTTGTCAGTGTTGGTGTGGCACCATGGATGATCTAGTCTGATGCATCAGGCATTGGTGGGAAATCCTGCATGATCCACACCCGATTCATCTTTATAAAGGTCAGTCTCTCCACATTTTGGGTGGACAGGGGAGTTCTTCTTGGGGGTAACTATGGCCCGCTCCGCACTAAACACCCGCTATGGCCGGGCAGGACAGCTTTTCCAGGGAAAACTCGGTCAGTTGTTGCCACAAATCCATTTTGGCTGCCCAGTAGTCCAGCGGATCTTCAATGTGGAGTGGCAGGGTGCTGGTTCGGGTCCTGCTCTGTCTAGCTGCTGGTGAGTAGTTTCTTCACTATACGGGTAAAGAAAGCTGCTCACCAGCGACTCGAGACTCTGGCTGCTGCTGTTGGAGCTGGTGCTGCTCCTGCCACCTCACACCTCCCCAGCAGCCATGGCAGTGGAATATGAGCACAGAGCTTTCCCCCGTCAGACCTGCAAGAGGATGGGCGGTGGTGCAGGTAGGTAGCGGCCAGCTGACTACATATGATGTCTCTTTCAGTAGTTCAGTTTGTCGTCCCTCTTAGCGAGTGCCTTAAGGACTTGGCCCTATTTCACCTTAAGGACTTGGCCATTTTTTGCAAATCTAACCAGTGTAACCTTAAGTGCTGATAACTTTAAAACACTTTGACTTATCCAGGCCATTCTGAAATTGTTTTTTCGTCACATATTGTACTTCATGACACTGGTAAAATGAAGTTTAAAAAAAAAAAAAAAAAAAAAGCTAATTTGCCAAAAATTTCTAAGTTTCTGTTTCTCTTCTTCTGTAATACATAGTAATACCCCCAAAAATTGTGATGACTTAACATTCCCCATATATCTACTTCTTGTTTTGAATTATTTTGGGAATGATATTTTATTTTTTGGGGATGTTACAAGGCTTAGAAGTTTAGAAGCAAATCTTGAAATTTGTCAGAAACTTACTAAAAACCTAGTTTTTAGGGACCACTACAGGTCTGAAGTCACTTTGCGAGGCTTAAATAGAAGCCGCCCAAAAATGACCCCATTCTATAAACTACACCCCTCAAGGTATTCAAAACTGATTTTACAAACTTCGTTAACCCTTTAGGTGTTACACAAGAGTTATTGGCAAATGGGAATGAAATTTGAGAATTTCATTTTTGCCTAATTTTCCATTTTAACCCATTTTTTCCACTAACAAAGCAAGGGTTAACAGCCAAACAAGACTATCTTTATTGCCCTCACTCTGCCGTTTACAGAAACACCCCATATGTGGCCTTAAACTACTGTACGGCCACACAGCGGGGCGTAGAGTGAAAGGTGCGCAGTTTGGTTTTTGGAAGGCAGATTTTGCTGGACATTTTTTTTTTTTTTTTTTTTTTTTTTTTTTTACACCATGTCCCATTTGAAGCCCCCTGATGCACCCCTAGAGTAGAAACTCCATAAAAGTGACCCCATCTAAGAAACTACACCCATCAAGGTATTCAAAACTGATTTTACAAACTTTGTTAACCATTTAGGTGTTGCACAAGATTTAATGGAAAATAGAGATACAATTTCAAAATTTCACTTTTTTGGCAGAGTTTTCCATTTTAATATTTTTTTTTTTTACAGTTACAAAGCAAGGGTTAACAGCCAAACAAAACTCATTATTTATGGCCCTGATTCTGTAGTTTACAGAAACACCGCATATGTGGTCGTAAAATGCTGTACGGGCACACGGCAGGGCGCAGAAGGAAAGGAATGCCATACAGTTTTTGGAAGGCAGATTTTGCTGGACTGTTTTTTTTTTTTTTTTACACCATGTCCCATTTGAAGCCCCCCTGTTGCACCCCTAGAGTAGAAACTCCAAAAAAGTGACCCCATTTTAGAAAGTACGGGATAGGGTGGCAGTATTGTTGGTACTAGTTTAGGGTACATATGATTTTTGGTTGCTCTATATTACACTTTGTGCGGCAAGGTAACAAGAAATAGCTTTTTTGGCACTTTTGTTTTGTTATTTACAACATTCATCTGACAGGTTAGATCATGTGGTAATTTTATAGAGCAGGTTGTCACGGACGCGGCGATACCCAATATGTATACAATTTTTTTTATTTATGTAAGTTTTATATAATAACTTCATTTTTTAAACCCCAAAAATGTTTGTGTCTCCATAGTCTAAGAGCCATAGTTTTTGGGCGATTATCTTGAGTAGGGTCTCATTTTTTTGCGGGATGAGATGATGGTTTGATTGGCACTATTTTGGGGTGCATATGACTTTTTGATCGCTTGCTATTACACTTCTTGTGACGTAAGATGACAAAAAATGGCTTTTTTTACACAGTTTGTATTTTAATTTTTTTACGGTGGTCACCTGAGGGGTTAGGTCATGTGATATTTTTATAGAGCTGGTCGATACAGACGCGGCAATACCTAATATGTATACTTTTTTTTTTTATTTATGTGAGTTTTACATAATTTCTTTTTTGAAACAAAAAAATCAAGTTTTAGTGTTTCCATAGTCTAAGAGCCATAGTTTATTCTGTTTTTGGGCGATTATCTTGAGTAGGGTCTAATTTTTTGCGGGATGAGACGACTGTTTGATTGGTACTATTTTGGCGTACATGCAACTTTTTTGATCACTTTTATTAGCTTTTTTGGAAAGTAAGGTGGGCAAAACTTCAATTTTCTCATAGTTTTTATTTTTATTTTTTTATGGCGTTCACCGTGCGGGGAAAGTAACATGACAGTTTTATAGATCAGGTCGTTACGGACGTGGTGATACCTAATATGTGTAGTGTATTTAATTTTTTTTATTTTTATTCAGTGATAAATGTTTTTTTATCTTAACTTTTTTCACTTTTTTTAAATATTTTTTTTATGTCCCAGACCCCCTTGGTTCTTGAAGATCCAGTTGGTCTGATGTCTGTATAACAGTACAGTACAATATATATTGTACTGTGCTGTATTTTACTTAAACTTTGTCTGAACAGATCTATACCTTTAGCATAGATCCGTTCAGCACCATGGACAGCGGGACGCCTGAGAAGGCGTCCTGTTGCCATGGGAACCTTCCCCGTCTGCCACAACTTCGCAGACTGGGAAGGATAAGCACAGGGCTGCGAGGGGCTGTCGGGGGGATCTCTCCCTCTCCATCGGGGGGCTGCAAAGGCACAGCAGCCCCCCGATGGGAGAGGGAGGGAGCCCCTTGACCCTGACAGTTAAACGGCTGACATCTGCACAGATGTCAGCCGTTTATGCCAGAGTGTCAGCAATGTGCTGACACTCTGGTATACCCACTAGAAGCCAACGAATTTTCAAGGGGAGGCGGGCGGGGATCGCGATCCCGCCTGCCGCACCGCCCGCCTCCCGCAACGTCCCCACCGCCTGCGACACCCACCCTGCACCACCCACCGGCATCAAATCGTGCAGGGGTGCAGGCGGGGCTGCAAAATCTTTATTTTAGGCTCAAGTTTCTGATCCCCTGCGGTCCCTGACCTGCGGTTTGCTGCGATCGTCGACACGGGGGTCACATGACCCCCCCCTTGGCGTTGATAGGATGCCGGCTGAATGATTTCAGCCGGCATCCTGTTCAGATTAACCCCTGGGGCTCCGGAATACCTATTTAAACTTGGGACGTACCGGTACGCCCTGAGTCCTTAAGGACTCGGGGGGGAAATAGGGCATACCGGTACACGCTGCGTCCATAAGGGGTTAAAAAATATAATTTTGGATCGGTAGCGAGGGTGCAACAATGTAGAGAGCCAGAAGTCATCCCTCTGCTGAATGGTGACAATTTCGCTGTCACTACACAAGCAAGTGAGCATGCATTGGCCCATTTGTGCAAGTGACTCTGAGGCAGGGAGTGCCTCCATCTCCACTGCTAAACTGCCATGGTGTGTCTGGGTCCTCTGCCTCCTCTTCCTCATCGCCGTGTAGCTCCTCTAGCTGCTCCTTGGCCTCCTCAAAGGGCCTGAGCAAATGGCAGGTGTCACGCTTGAGCTGCCACTGGCTGACATGTAAGTTACACATGGGGAGTACTCCTGTCCGCTTGGTTGAATTCCAACAGGTGGAAACGTTGGATATCTGCCTATGTTTGGGGATGCCTTTCTGCCACTGCAGCTCAAGGAGGGTGTGCTTTGCGGTGTATGAGTGGCTGAAGTGCATGCAAAGTTTCCTTGCCATTTTTAGGATGCCTTGCAGATGGGTGGAGGACTTTAGAAACCGATGTTTCTGAGTTGTCGCAGAGAAAGCCAGGATTCGATTTCTTGATGAAGGACACGGCGCAGTTCCTCCCCTGTGTGACTCGGTTCACCCAGGCAAACAAAGTTTAGAACAGCGTGACACTGCCGTGCCCTGCATATGTGGTATGCTGAAGGGGCACTATGAATTGTCCCTGCAGTGGAGGCTGAGGACACGATCGAGGATGAGGCAGAGGTGGACATTGTGGCAGGACCAATGGTGTGAGAACGTGGAGGCGGAAGCGGCATCACCTGGACAAGTTGCTGGTTTTGCTGTGCAGAAACCTAATTCTCCCAGTGTGCCGTAAAGGACATGTATTGTCCCTGACCGTAGTTACAGCTCCACACATCAGCAGACACCGACAGTGTTCAGGACTGGCCCACCTTCTGTTCTACATGTGTGTTCAGGGCTAGTACTGCCTTTATGGCAAATAAATGACTGCTTGGGACTCTCCGCCTCGGCTCAACACAAGCCATCAGTTCTTTTAAAGGTTCAGAGTCCACCGCTTGGAAAGGGAGGGACTGCAGCACCAGGACCTTTTGACAGTAGCACGTTCAGCTTCTGCACAGTTTAATGTTGTCTCTTATACGGCAAAGACTGCATAGCATACCACGGGGAGAAGCAACGTCGGCGCACTGACTATGCGGTCAGAGCATCAGAGATTGTAAGCTGCTGTCAAGCAGGATGAGTGAAGTTGATTACCAGGTGGGACGCCACCAGTATCGGCTAACAGATCACCGAACAGTGAGTAACATACTAACAGACTCACCATCTATACTTCATAACCCGTTGGGTTTATTAATGTTATTTCAACAGTAAAGGTCTCCATGATGAACATTATGAAACATTAATTATCGCATCAAGTTTTTTTTCATGGATGAGATATTAACCATTCAATCATTGAGCATGCACCACGGCTAAATGCGTGAAGTATTGGAATGCATTGTAAAGGATTAGACCCCCAAAAGTTCAAGTCCCAAAGTGGGAGAAAAAAAATAAAGTGAAAAAAAGTTGAAAAAATAGTTTCCCCCCAAAAAATGTATAGTTTCAAGTAAAAATAAACAAAAATGTCATTTTCCCCATATTAAAATAAAAAAAAATTGGTCACAATAGGGGGAAAAAAAAAGTATACATATTGGGTATCGCCGCGTCCATATCGACCGGCTCTATAAACATATCACATGCCCTAACCCCTCAGATGAACACCGTAAAAAAAAAAAACTGTGCTAAATAAACCTTTTCGTGTCCTCTTACATCACAAAAAGGTCCATTACAAAAATGTACAACAGCAAGCGATCAAAAAGGTGTTTGCCCACCAAAATAGTACCAATCTAAACGTCACCTCAACCCGCAAAAAATGAGCCCCTACCTGAGACAATCGCCCAAAAAATAAAACTATGGCTCAGAATATGGAGACACTAAAACATCATTTTTTTTTTTTTTAAAAAAGCTGTTATTGTGTAAAACTTACATAAATAAAAAAGTATACATATTTGGTATCGCCGCTTTCGTATCGACAGTCTCTATAAAAATATCACATGACCTAACCCCTCAGATGAACACCATAAAAAATAAAAACTGTGCTAAATCATTTTGTCACCTTGCATCACAAAAAGTGTAATCGCAACCGATCAAAATGTCATATGCACCCTAAAATAGTGGCAATCAAACCGGCATCTCATTCCGCATGCTAGCGACTTGATAATCAACCAAAAACTGAAAAAAATATGGCTCTCAGACTAAGGAAACACTAAAACATGATTTTTTATTTTTTTTTGCTTCAAAAAGAAATCATTGTGTAAAACTTACATAAATTTATTACAGTCCCAGGCTATGAGCTGTGCGCTACAATTGGCCAGCGCTGCAGCAAGGGACAACCCTAATACAAAAACTCCGCCCAGTACAACAGAGGGAGCTGCAGACACCGGAGCCTATACCGGGCGAACGGAGCGGCGCCCAGACATACTAGTAAGTGCAGGGGGACCCCTGGGCGTAGCTTTGCCCACTGATATAGTTAGTTTTTAAACTAGTGAAAGGTCCTCTTTAACAGGAACCTTCACAGCACCCGCCCCTTTAACATTGACTTCCACAGTACCCCGCTGACTTAACAGTGACCTTCACAGCGGCCCTGTCCCCTTAACAGTGACCTTCACAGCGGCCCTGTCCCCTTAACAGTGACCTTCACAGCGGCCCTGTCCCCTTAACAGTGACCTTCACAGCGGCCCTGTCCCCTTAACAGTGACCTTCACAGCGGCCCTGTCCCCTTAACAGTGACCTTCACAGCGGCCCTGTCCCCTTAACAGTGACCTTCACAGCGGCCCTGTCCCCTTAACAGTGACCTTCACAGCGGCCCTGTCCCCTTAACAGTGACCTTCACAGCGGCCCTGTCCCCTTAACAGTGACCTTCACAGCGGCCCTGTCCCCTTAACAGTGACCTTCACAGCGGCCCTGTCCCCTTAACAGTGACCTTCACAGCGGCCCTGTCCCCTTAACAGTGACCTTCACAGCGGCCCTGTCCCCTTAACAGTGACCTTCACAGCGGCCCTGTCCCCTTAACAGTGACCTTCACAGCGGCCCTGTCCCCTTAACAGTGACCTTCACAGCGGCCCTGTCCCCTTAACAGTGACCTTCACAGCGGCCCTGTCCCCTTAACAGTGACCTTCACAGCGGCCCTGTCCCCTTAACAGTGACCTTCACAGCGGCCCTGTCCCCTTAACAGTGACCTTCACAGCGGCCCTGTCCCCTTAACAGTGACCTTCACAGCGGCCCTGTCCCCTTAACAGTGACCTTCACAGCGGCCCTGTCCCCTTAACAGTGACCTTCACAGCGGCCCTGTCCCCTTAACAGTGACCTTCACAGCGGCCCTGTCCCCTTAACAGTGACCTTCACAGCGGCCCTGTCCCCTTAACAGTGACCTTCACAGCGGCCCTGTCCCCTTAACAGTGACCCCCCCACAGCGGCCCTGTCCCCTTAACTGTGACCCCCCCACAGCGGCCCTGTCCCCTTAACTGTGACCCCCCCACAGCGGCCCTGTCCCCTTAACTGTGACCCCCCCACAGCGGCCCTGTCCCCTTAACTGTGACCCCCCCACAGCGGCCCTGTCCCCTTAACTGTGACCCCCCCACAGCGGCCCTGTCCCCTTAACTGTGACCCCCCCACAGCGGCCCTGTCCCCTTAACTGTGACCCCCCCACAGCGGCCCTGTCCCCTTAACTGTGACCCCCCCACAGCGGCCCTGTCCCCTTAACTGTGACCCCCCCACAGCGGCCCTGTCCCCTTAACTGTGACCCCCCCACAGCGGCCCTGTCCCCTTAACTGTGACCCCCCCACAGCGGCCCTGTCCCCTTAACTGTGACCCCCCCACAGCGGCCCTGTCCCCTTAACTGTGACCCCCCCACAGCGGCCCTGTCCCCTTAACTGTGACCCCCCCACAGCGGCCCTGTCCCCTTAACTGTGACCCCCCCACAGCGGCCCTGTCCCCTTAACTGTGACCCCCCCACAGCGGCCCTGTCCCCTTAACTGTGACCCCCCCACAGCGGCCCTGTCCCCTTAACTGTGACCCCCCCACAGCGGCCCTGTCCCCTTAACTGTGACCCCCCCACAGCGGCCCTGTCCCCTTAACTGTGACCCCCCCACAGCGGCCCTGTCCCCTTAACTGTGACCCCCCCACAGCGGCCCTGTCCCCTTAACTGTGACCCCCCCACAGCGGCCCTGTCCCCTTAACTGTGACCCCCCCACAGCGGCCCTGTCCCCTTAACTGTGACCCCCCCACAGCGGCCCTGTCCCCTTAACTGTGACCCCCCCACAGCGGCCCTGTCCCCTTAACTGTGACCCCCCCACAGCGGCCCTGTCCCCTTAACTGTGACCCCCCCACAGCGGCCCTGTCCCCTTAACTGTGACCCCCCCACAGCGGCCCTGTCCCCTTAACTGTGACCCCCCCACAGCGGCCCTGTCCCCTTAACTGTGACCCCCCCCACAGCGGCCCTGTCCCCTTAGTTGATGCATAGAAATCCATTCTGTCCAAAATTGACTTTCCCTATAGCCAACACTGGGGGTACTCGTAATGGGGACCATATATCAATAATGGTGTAATTTGCCCCAAAAAATACTAGTCGCCTTGTAGCCCTAGCCTTAGATGCATTGTCACAGTTAAGTATTGTAATTGGGGATGAGTGAGGTGGTACCTTGGAACCGAACCAGAGTTTGGAAAATGTTTTTTTACAGTATAAATCAATTTCTGAAGCTATTTTGCAAAGTCTAGCTACCACGTATATAGACGTCATGGCAGCTCTTTAATCCAAGCGCTGCAAAAAAATAAAAAATAAAAATTTAAAATTTAAAAAATAAATTGCCTTTTCCTATAAAAAAATACACATATTAGGTATCACCGCATCCGTAACGACCATCTCTATAAATATATCACATGATAGACCCCGTCCGATAAACACCATAAAAAATAAAATCTCTGTAAAAAAAAGCTATTTTTTGTCACCTTACATCACAAAAAGTGCAACAGCAAGCGATCAAAAAGGCTTATGACCCCCAAAATAGTACCAGTCACCTCATCTTGCAAAAAATGGTACCCCATTTAAGACAATCGCCCAAAAAATAAAAAAGCTATGGCTCTCAGACTAAGACACTAAAACATAGTTTTTTGGGTTTCAGAAATGCTATTATTGTGTAAAACATAAATAAGAAAAAGTATACATATTGGGTATTGCCTCGTCCGTAACGATCTGCTCTATAAAACGGTCACATGACCTAACCCCTCAGATAAACGCTGTAAAAATAAATAAAAACTGTTCCAAAACAGCCAATTTTTTTGGTCACCTTGCCCCATAAAGTGTAATAATGAATGATCACAAAATCCTATGTACCCAAAAATGGTACCAATAAAAACCAACTCTTTCTGCAAAAAACAAGCCCCTGCACAAGACGATCGGCAGAAAAATAAAAAGCATATGGCGTTCAGAAAATACTCGCAAAAACATAATTTTTTTCATAATTGCTTTATGTAAAACTGAAACAAAGTAGATATATTTGACATCAATGCGTTTGTAACAACCTGATCTATAAAAATAGCACATGATCTACCCTGTCAGATGAATCTTGTAAAAAAAAAAAAGTGCCAAAACAGCCATTTTTCAGTTACCTTGCCTCACAAAAAACTTTATATAGAGCAATTAACAATCATATGTACCCCAAAATAGTACCAATAAAACTGGCACCTTATCCCCTAGTTTCTAAAATAGGGTAACTTTTGGGGAGTTTTTACTTGTGGGAAATGTTAAGTAATAAATATTTTATTAGGTATGACTTTCTGTTTTAGAAGCAAAGAAATTGAAATTTTGAAAATTGAGAATTTTATCATATTTTTTTTTTATAAATTTGGGATTTTTTCCTAAAGGTGAAATATATTAACTCAAATTTATGACTGTCATGAAGTACAATATATCACGTGAAAACAATCTCAGAATGGCTTGGATAAATAAGTGTTCTAAAGCTATTACCACATAAAGTGACGCATGTCAGATTTGTTTATTTTGACCTGGACACTGGGGCATCAATGACCCTTGGTCATGAAAGTGTTAAAGATAATACAAACGGATCCGTTCTAAACGGATGCAGACGGTTGTATTATCTGAACGGATCAGCCTGTGCAGATCCATGACTACTGCGCACCAAATGCGAGTGTGAAAGTAACCTTACTTGGGGTGCTACCACATGTTAAGATTTCATGCTGTTTTGGAAGCCAAAATTCAAAGTAGATTTAAAAAAAAATATGGAAGTATCTGTCCTTGATAGATCATCTTTTTGATCCACTCATGATTTTGGCTTCAAAAAGTGACATTTGTTGGAGAAATTTTCCAATTTAATGTGACTTAGGGGGATATTTTTGATAAGAACACTGTGACTGACATTTTAGGAGCACTGCGAGAGATTTTTCAACGCGCATTAAAGAATCTCAAATTGTGCTTTTTCTTTTTTCTTTTTCTTTGAGGGGTATTTCGGTTATATGAACTTATCTACTATCCTCTGGATAGGGGTTAATTTTTATATAACTAAGATACCCTTTTAAGTGTCGAGAAACCTGACTTGCTATGAGGCTCTGGGGGAGGGTTCTAGCACTGAACAGTTTCTCCTATTCTTGACAAATTCCCTACATTTTCCATCAATGCAACAAGATTTACAACTTACATTAAAGGGATCGAAGAAAGAAAAAAAGGGCCTCACTATAATACCGTAAGTAGGGGCAACCAGAGAACCAATCATATAAACCTATAAATGCTGCTATAAAAACAACCATAGAATGCCCAGTAGAAATATAAATACTTTATTAGATCATCAATGGATCACAAAAATTCATAAAATATTTTGTATACACAGATATGCTATGGAGAATAATCAGCAAAACAGACTGGAAACAATAGTCCCCCCCGTCGGTGCCTCAAACACCCACCAAGCAGATGAAAAACATGTCAGTGTGATGTGCAATGAGGTGATTCACCAGTAGAGAGTGTCAGTAAACATCCACTACAAGTGTCTGTGATATCCAACTCACTGCACAACCCAGGGAGAGGTTATTGTGTGAAAAAATACAGCAGAAAATAATAATGATATAATGGAGCACAAGGTCACATAACATCCATCAGATACGTCTAGATGCAGTCTGCCCATATATAGTAAGTCAAAGATATCAGGCTGTACAATCAAACTCACACAAAAAAGTATCCACTGGGGACGTGAACATACCCACAGACATGATGGAGGGTGGAAGCACCGAACACAGGGCTGGAAGAAACCCCGACGCGCGTTTCGCCTCAGCTTCGTCAGGAGGTTAATGTGAATGTGGCCATGGCTCCCCCTTTATACCCCTCATGCAGCTACACCTTCAATTAGTATGCTTCAGCTGATACTTATTTATCGAGCGCTTGTGCCCGATGGTGTACGCCGAGGACATCATGGAGACGCCGCATTCATCAGGAGGAGGGGTGGAACGCAAACGTGCGTTCCAGCCCGCCTCCCAAGGAAACGTAGCCGCGTCGCCACGTGACCCGGCGCGCAGCGCATCCTGGCCAAGCGCTATATCGGCCTCTACAACGAACCTACCAAAACGGCTCAGAAAATACCAGAGCCCGTCCGAATATGTGGCGAATAGTCTTAACCCTTAGTGGGATTTGCATAAGGTGTATAAAGTCCGGAAATGCCTTAAGGCCGCTGAATATGCATGGCTGATGATTGGGATACATACAGGGGGGAGGGGAAAAGGAAAATAAAGGTGAAAAGAGGAAGTTGAGGAGAGAACAAATGGATAACAATATATCAGCAGAAAATAAAGAGAGGAAGATAAATACAGAGTCTGCGCTGATAATGCTGTAAGCATGATTCCATAATTTCATCTTTTCATACAAATATTCATAAATTTCACACCATAGTTAAGTATATAAAATGTAGCATGATTTCTTATGAATTATACCCCATGATTTTATGAAGACAGATACACACAAATTTATATATCAGGAGTAGCATGATTTTTTATGATGAATTAGGTCCCATGATTTTTAACAATAAATTTACGTATCCATGGCATCATGATTTAACAATAGATTTACATATCCATGATATCATGACTCCATATATACTTACAGAAATTTATAATAGGCAGACTTTATGAACATGATTGTATTAAATAATGATTGATATATATTTCCTCTAAGACATAATGTATATATATCAATTATGTATATGTACAGACGGGAGCAATGTGTTTCAGAAAAACGAATACCAATCCTATGTTCTCACCAATATTGTCAAAAATAACTAAAAGTGACCCGTGCAACAATGATTATATAGGTATGGGCCCTAACCAGTAGAGGTCCCGTCCTATCTAGCCCATTCAAAATAAGGCTACATAGGCCCTGTGAAATTATACTACCGCTTAAATACTTCCAAAGTGAAGACAATAATCCATTCAATTCACACATATCGTAAGCAAGTTCCACCAACATTTTGAAGGGGGAAGAAAAAATGTTTTCATTTATAATTGTTGTGAGGTGTTGCGGGGGATGTCCGATGGACCAGAGTGTCACCGAGCCCACCTTAACCAAGTGGGTTCAGTGCAGTCAGGCCCATCGCCACACCTCAGCAACACCCCAAAATATACATAGTCATTTACCCTAGACCCAAAATTGTGAATTTGTATAACAAGACCGTGCTGGTCAATAGCATCACCCATCATGTGCATGGTTAATTGTCCAGAACGAACATTGTGAACTTGTGTGAGAAGGCTGTGCTGGTCAATAATATCTCCCAGCACAGACTATATTACACCCCCCAGCGACCTATCTGTGCAAAGAATATTGGCTAAATGAGTAGAAATTCCAAAATTCATAATAATAGATATTCATAAAGTTGACTATTCATATTAAAGGGTGAGAGTGTGTCCAAAAACAGCTGGGTACCATCAGTCATGGTTATACCAGCCTAATCGGGCACAACATCACCCAATGATGTACATAAAGTTCTAAAACAACATCACATTCCAATTTTACTCCATACAAATTTATTCACCAATAGTCTAGCCCATATATCATAGCCTATTCCTTATCAAATAACTGTGGAACCACCCACGCAGAAATAAATAGAGGGATCATAATGTTTCTTCCTGTTGATATCTTCCTCTCCATTTGCATCATAGAATTTCCGATACATATGGGAACTGCTCCTCAACTTGAACACCTCCACTCATCGTACCATGTCCACACAAGAACTAAATAGAATAAAAAACAGTTAAAATCACTGAAAAAATTCAGTAACAACGCTACCCTAAATAAAGGATTTGAAACTCAAAGCCTCATTCAATCCATGAGGAGTCACTGTGTTGAGCAGAACCATCCATTTGGTCTCCTTTTGGAGGAGGCAGCGTTTAATATTGCCCCCTCTAATCCCCAACCGTACCCGGTCTATCCCTTTAAACAAAATACCCCTGGGGTTACAACCATGCATCTCCCTAAAATGTTTTGCCACTGGTTTCAACTTTCTAAGTTTCTCGCACTCTGTAATCTCGGCAGCAGCCTTAATGTCACGAATGTGTTCCAGGACTCTCGTTCTGAGTGCCCTCGTGGTCATGCCTATGTAGACCAGGCCACAGGGGCACTCAGCACGATAGATCACCGCCTCCGTTTTACAGGAGATGTGATGCACAATTTTATACTCCTTCTCCCTGTTGGTGTTAGTAAATTTATCTGACCGAATCATATATTTACATGCTGTGCAGTCACCACAGGGGAAGAAACCCCACTGTGGGCCCCTATCTCCAAATATCCCTCCCGTAGTGGGGGCCACATAGTGGCTCCTGGTCACAATATCTCTCAAGTTTTTAGCTCTCTTCCAAGTGACCAAAGGCCTATCCGAGATGACTTTTTTCAGGTCTCTATCTGTGCGAAGAACCTGCCAGTGTTTGTGGAGAATATCTTGTATTTGTCTCCATTGGGCATTAAAGTTGGTGATAAACCTAGGAAAACCAAAATCTTTTTCTTTTTCTTTTTTGCGTGAGGATTGTTTAAGTAAACTATCCCGCGAGGAGTTTTTGGCCCTATCATAGCCTTTTTTGATTACTTTTTGGCTATACCCTCTTTCTCGGAGTCTCCTGGAGAGATCCGCTGCCTCTCGCTCGAAGTTTACTTCACTAGAGCAAATTCTCCTAGCTCGACAAAATTGTCCAATGGGTATAGCGCGAGCGACCTGTGGATGATGCGAAGAGGAGGAGAACAGTAATGAGTTTGTGGCCGTGGGCTTCCGATGTATGTCAAAGCCCAACAGGCCATCGTTCTCCACAGTAATAGCAAGATCCAAGAAATCAACACGCTCGCCACTATAAACCCACGTTAATTTTATATTTTGGTCATTGGAGTTAAGATCATCCATAAACTTCTTCAAGTGCGACGTCGAGCCCTGCCAGATGAACAGCACATCATCAATGTACCTTGACCACGAGACTACGGCGTCATGACCTTCCAAATTCAAGACAATCTCCCTCTCCCACAGCCCCAGGAAAAGATTTGCGTATGAGGGCGCACAAGTCGCCCCCATCGCAGTTCCCCGGAGCTGTAGGAAATAGCGATCCTTAAATGTAAAAGCATTGTGTTTCAATGCAAACTCCAACAGCGTCATGATTAGATCAACCAGATCGCTGTCTAGTTTGGTTGTATTGAGAAAGAATCGTGACGCCCGCAGCCCGTGGTCATGGCAGATGGAAGTATACAGGGACTCGACGTCGCACGTGACCAGAACCATGTTTTTATCCAAATGCACACCACTGAGTCTGTGAAGGACATCAGTGGTGTCCCGTACGAAAGAGGGTAGGGTCTCAACGCATTTTTGTAAATAGTAATCCACAAAGCGGCAGATAGTCTCACACAGGCTCCCAATCCCAGACACTATCGGTCTGCCCGGAGGTGTTTTGGGGTCTTTGTGTACTTTCGGCAATAAGTAAAATGTGGGAAGTACCGGAAATTCGGTTGTCAAACCTTCCCACATTTTCATGCCTATAATGCCCTTATCATATGCATGTCTCAAGATACCATCCAGCTCATTTTTATATTGTATCATAGGATTAGATTTTAGTTTCTGGTAACAGGATGTGTCCCCCAGTTGTCTAAAGGCCTCTTTCTCGTACATCCGCACCGGCCAGACCACAACATTACCCCCCTTATCCGCAGGTTTTATAACAATATTTTTCATATTTTTAAGTTCCTTCATAGCCTGCCGTAACTCTGTTGAGATTATCATGCGATCTGTTATCGCATAATTTTTCAAGATCTTGTTTAACTAATTTAACAAATATGTCAACTGCTGGACAGGAGGCTGTCCATATTGCGGACATGCTAGCAGCGTTCTAAACGTGCATGTCCGCAGCTCTATAAGCTAAAACGAGGTGACAGAATCCATTTAAAATCTGTGGTAACTGTATACATTCCTATGCCCTGAGCTCATCATAGTAGTGGCTGCAGGCAGCCAGATTTATAATATACTATGTTAGGCCGAATGCACACGGCCATGTTCCGCCGAGAGAGGTCCGTGGTATGCCGGGCTGGATTCCTGTTCAGAGCAGGAGCGCACGGCTTCATTGGTTGCTATGACGCCGTGCTCTTCATGGCGCCGCTGCTGTACAGTAATACACTCATATAGTGTATTACTGTAGTGCGGCGGCGACATGAAGTGCACGGCGTCATAGCAACCAATGATGCCGTGCGCTTCTGCTCTGAACAGGAATCCAGCCCGGCATACTACGGACTGCTCTCGGCCATGGAACACAGTCGTGTGCATTCGGCTTTAAGGGAAGATGATTTCTCAATGTATTTATGATGTAAATAGATTGAGAAATGTGGAATGAGTACTTTCACATTTCATCCTAGAGCTCTATACCAGAAAAGAACTGATCAGTTTTATGCCCATGCATTCTGAATGGAGAGCATGCCATTCAGGATGTCTTCAGTTCAGTCTTTTTGACTGATCAGGACAAAGATAAAACCGCAGCATGCTACGGTTTTATCTCCGGCCCAAAAAACTGAAGACTTGCCTGAATGCCGGCCTTTTTTTCCATAGAAATTTATTAGTGCTGTATCCGGCATTCAAAATACTGGCATGCTGCATCCGTCCTTCCTGTCTGCGCATGCACAGACCGAAAAAAAGGTGAAAAAAATAAATGCTGGATCAGTTTTTCCGGATGACCTTTTTCTGACTGATCAGGCATTTTTAAGACTGATCAGGATCTTGATTAGTCTTACAAATGCCATCAGTTGGCATACGTTTTGCCGGATTCTACGTTAGTGTAAATTATGACAATAGTTTTCAGATGCTTTAAGAAAAATAATTACAAAACTTGTTTCTTTGCTGCTGGATATTTCATTACTTGGCTCATGACACATAAGGCTGCTTATTAATCTAAAAAGAGCAGTACTCCCATGTTGAATTCTTGTTCTATTCCTCATCTCCCTGTATGCTCTCCCCTTTCATTGATTAAAAAAAACAAAGTACTCCAAGGATTCTTTATGAATATGCATAAGCAGCAGAGATTAATATGCATACTTATGTAAATTAGTTATTTACAAACAATTCTCAAGGGTTATGAGAGGAATGGCGGAGGGTTGAAGGGTATAATGTGGTTCTTTGCTGGTTCACTTTTTTCCATATTTTTTTCTTTTTTTTCCGTTTTATGCTGTGCTCAATTTTGTGTATCAGATCTGCGGTTAAGTACAAAAACAAACTTCACCACTATAAAAATAAGAGTGAATAGATTTGTACAATATAAGAAAGAGATCGGCACTTCACTTGTTGTAGAAATCACTCTGCTTTATTCAAGCGTTGGAGGAGACACAGCGCAGATGCGAAACGTGTTTCAGCTCGAATGCAAGCCTTTTTCAAGCCTGGTAAACTTACCACCTGAAATACATTTAAATAGTGCGCCTATACCGGCGTCAAACGTGATGATGTCACATCACCATAGAAACAAAAAACATCAAGTGCAACAATTACAAACATTGTTACAATGCTGATAGACATTTGAATTGAATCTTGTAGCTTTAGATAGAATGGGCTGTGAGAAAAAAGTCAGCGGAAAGCATGTGATACAAAAATGCCACATATATATCAATATTGAAATAATTACCCTGAGATGTTAATCTCATACAGGCTACACATAGCTTGAGACATCAAATCTTGTAATTTTTTCTGTGACTGAGTAAATACAAAAAATATATATTCAAATGTGATATTTATTACAAAAAGAAAAAAAACATTTATTTATCTTACAAGAATGCACTCAATCCGTATTCACGATTTAAACCTCTTGGTTAAATGGTTTGCAGGGTGTGAATCCCAAAATTTTCACGTATTTTAAGCATAAGCAATCTGTTGCCACTAACGGGTAAAAAAAAAAACTGACACAGAATTTTTCTCTCCACACCTAAAAAGGGCACCTTTCTCCGTTTACAATGTGTTCATTGTTCAGCAGTTATTAAAGGTGAATCCTTCTCTCATCCACATACGGGAAAAATTCCCTGTCAGTTTTTTTTACCTGTGACAGCAACTACATTGTGTAGTCGCTAAAGTGCCCTTGTGGCCTTTTGTACATTGGTGAGACATCTACCAGAATGAAGGATAGGTTCAGCAACCATAAGTCTACCATACGAAAGAAAAATCTACTGTTGCCAATTCCTTTGCATTTTGTTAGATGTTCTCACAATGTTGCACAATTTAGATTCCAGATTATTGAGCAGGTGCTGGCAACAGATTGCTTATGCTTAAAAAACGTGAAAGTTTTTGGATTCACACCCTGCAAACCATTGAACCAAGAGGTTTAAATCGTGAATACGAATTGAGTGCATTCTTGTACGATAAATAAATGTTTATTTTTGTAATAAATATCATCATATTTGAATATATATTTTTTGTATTTACGCAGTCACAGAAAAAATTACAAGATTTGATGTCTCAAGCTATGTGTAGCCTGTATGAGATTAAAATCTCAGGGTAATTATTTCAATATTAATATACAGTACAGACCAAAAGTTTGGGGACACCTACTCATTCAAAGAGTTTTTTTTTATTTTCATGACTATGAAAATTGTAGATTCACACTGAAGGCATCAAAACTATGAATTAACACATGTGGAATTATATACATAACAAGTGTGAAACAACTGAAAATGTCATATTCTAGGTTCTTCAAAGTAGCCACCTTTTGCTTTGATTACTGCTTTGCACACTCTTGGCATTCTCTTGATGAGCTTCAAGAGGTAGTCACCTGAAATGGTTTTCCAACAGTCTTAAAGGAGTTCCCAGAGATGCTTAGCACTTGTTGGTTTGGGGTGAGCTGGACTGCAGAGTGAAGGCAAAAGGGCCATCTCGATTGGGTTCAGGTCCGGTGACTGTGGAGGCCAGGTCATCTGGTGCAGCACCCCATCACTCTCCTTCATGGTCAAATAGCCCTTACACAGCCTGGAGGTGTGTTTGGGGTCATTGTCCTGTTGAAAAATAAATGATGGTCCAACTAAACGCAAACCTGATGGAATAGCATGCCGCTGCAAGATGCTGTGGTAGCCATGCTGGTTCAGTATCTCTTCAATTTTGAATAAATCCCCAACAGTGTCACCAGCAAAGCACCCCCACACAATCACACCACCTCCTCCATGCTTCACGGTGGGAACCAGGCATGTAAAGTCCATCCGTTCACCTTTTCTTCATCACACAAAGACACGGTGATTGGAACCAAAGATCTCAAATTTGGGCTCATCAGACCAAAGCACAGATTTCCACTGGTCTAATGTCCATTCCTTGTGTTCTTTAGCCCAAACAAGTCTCTTCTGTTTGTTGCCTGTCCTTAGCAGTGGTTTCCTAACAGATATTCTACCATGAAGGCCTGATTCACACAGTCTCCTCTTAACAGTTGTTCTAGGATATGTGTCTGCTGCTAGAACTGTGTGGCATTGACCTGGTCTCTAATTTGAGCTGCTGTTAACCTGCGTTTTCTGAGGCTGGTGACTTGGATGAACTTATCCTCCGCAGCAGAGGTGACTCTTGGTCTTCCTTTCCTGGGGCGGTCTGCATGTGAGCCAGTTTCTTTGTAGCGCTTGATGGTTTTTGTGACTGCACTTGGGGACACTTTCAAGGTTTTCCCAAATTTTCGCACTGACTTTCTTAAAGTAATGATGGCTACTTGTTTTTCAGCTTTTTTTTTTCTTGCCATAATGCAAATTCTAGTAAAAAGATACTGGGCACTCTCTATATATGAACCTCACAGTTTATTAAAGATATAGCATACACAAACAATTCATAAAACAAGCATATTACTTTAAATGATATACCATAAAATCCGGATAAATTAAAACTACTAGACTCCTAAAGTGACTGTAGTAAGTGCTCTAAAATGTGATGACCTCTTAATATTGGGGATAAGAGTCCTTTGTATGGATGGCCATCCAACCTTTGGTTGGAATATAGTGGAACTTGCTCTTTAGGGTATGAGAAACCCACAATAAAAGTCTCCTCCAAACGGAAAAATATAGAAACACAGCTGTTATATGCAGTGATTTGATTGTGCGGCATCCCGCTTTACTCACTGTTCAGCTGTGATGATGTGCTCCACTGCCAAAGGAAGGGTGATTCCTTTTTACTGAGCACCTCCCCCGTGGTTTGCGTCATTCCTGTGCGTCACTCTTTTTTGCTATAATATAAATTCTAACAGTCTATTCAGTAGGACTATCAGCTATGTATCCACCTGATTCTCCACAACGCAACTGATGGTCCTAACGCCATTTATAAGGCAAGAAATCCCACTTATTAAACCTGACAGGGCACACTTGTGAAGTGAAAACCATTTTAGGTCACTACCTCTTGAAGCTCATCAAGAGAATGCCAAGAGTGTGCAAAGCAGTAATCAAAGCAAAAGGTGGCTACTTTGAAGAACCTAGAATATGACATATTTTCAGTTGTTTCACACTTTTTTGTTATGTATATAATTCCACATGTGTTAATTCATAGTTTTGATGCCTTTCCATAGTCGTGAAAATAAAGAAAACTCTTTAAATGAGAAGGTGTGCGCAAACTATGTGGCATTTTTGTATCACATGCTTTCCGCTGACTTTCTCTTTTTTTTCTCACAGCCCATTCTATCTAAAGCTACAAGATTCAATTCAAATGTCTATCACCGTTGTAACAATGTGGCAACAATATTTGTAATTGTTGCACTTAATGTTTTTTGTTTCTATGGTGATTTGACGTCATCACGTTTGACGCCGTTTAAATGCGTTTCATGTAGTAATTTACCATGCTTGAAAAAGGCTCGCATTCGAGACGAAACACATGTAGCATTTGAGCTGTCTCCTCCAATGCTTGAATAAAGTAGAGTGATTTCTGCAATAAGTGAAGTGCCGGTCTCTTTCTTATATTTGAGAGTGGGTTTTTCTTACCCTGGACGCGAGCACCACGATTCCGGTAAGAGGAGTGCCGACTGCTTCTATTTCATTAGATTTGTACAATGTTGGCCATTAATATAACCATGAACACCTTCCCAAATTAAAACATACCTTTAAATAAATTTTCTTAAAAACTGGCCTACAGCCGGACTAAGTTCAAAAGGGTCAAGAAAGCACATACAAATACGCTATGTAGTCGCACTCAGTATTATAGATACTCAGTGTTTACTAACGGTTAGCTGAAATCACGTTAGATGAAGTGATTTTCGACTGAATGGAAAATCAGCAATGATGAAAAAGGGATGGTCCAGGGATGATGATGACAGGAGGTCCTTAGTGGATGGTATAAAAAAAATCAAGGTCACCCTTATGGAGTACAGTATAAAATAACCTAGACAATTCCCTATATGACCCTAGATAGGCTAAGCCCAGGGACACCCCTTGAAGGTAGGGGCTCCCTGTCCTCGTACCTAACCTAGTATACCTTAGAACACCCTATCCTATAGTAAATTGAGTGACAAGACATAGATCTAAACACACTAACATAGAAAGGACAAACAATTCCCAACGTTGTGTTTCCCCAGCCATTGTATACTACGACTGGTTCATCAGGGAAAGAGGAGGATGATACTCAAGCAACAAGATATAACAGTGGAGATTTTATATTCAGTGTCCCACAATCGAGACCCTCTAGGAACCGGAGCCCCAGGATGCAGGCTAGAGATGACCGGTGTCCGCATGTTTTAGCCATTAGACAGGAAAGATAAAAGCTGTGTCTTCTTCAGTGGCTTTTATGGTTAACAAAAAAGAGGATAATAGCAAGCATTTCAAAGTTTCTTCATCCGACATTGTATAACACTATATCTAAAGAGTCACATATTTATACACAAGGCTTTGGAACAGTGTTGTAAATGATACAAGTAATGTCAAGCAAAAAAAAAAAAATATACACTCACCTAAATAATTAGGAACACCATACTAATACTGTGTTGGACCCCCCTTTGCCTTCAGAACTGCCTTAATTCTACGTGGCATTGGTTCAACAAGGTGCTGATGGCATTCTTTAGAAATGTTGGCCCATATTGATAGGATAGCTGCTTGCAGTTGGAGATTTGAGGGATGCACATCCAGGGCACGAAGCTCCTGTTACACCACATCCCAAAGATGCTCTATTGGGTTGAGATCTGGTGACTGTAGGGGCCATTTTAGTACAGTGAACTCATTTGTCATGTTCAAGAAACCAATTTGAAATGATTCGAGCTTTGTGACATGGTGCTTTATCCTGCTGGAAGTAGCCATCAGAGGATGGGTACATTGTGGTCATGAAGGGATGGACATGGTCAGAAACAATGCTCAGGTAGCCCGTGGCATTTAAACGATGGCCAATTGGCACTAAAGGGCCTAAAGTGTGCCCAGAAAACATCCCCCACACCATTACACCACCACCAGCAGCCTGCACAGTGGTAACAAGGCATGATGGATACATGTTCTCATTCTGTTTACGCCAAATTCGGACTCTACCATTTGAATGTCTCAACAGAAATTGAGACTCATCAGACCAGGCAACATTTTTCCAGTCTTCAACAGTCCCAATTTTTGGTGAGCTTGTGCAAATTGTAGCCTCTTTTTCCTATTTGTAGTGGAGATGAGTGGTACCCGGTGGGGTTTTCTGCTGTTGTAGCTTATCCGCCTCAAGGTTGTACGTATTGTGGCTTCACAAATGCTTTGCTGCATACCTCTGTTGTAACGAGTGGTTATTTCAGTCAACGTTGCTCTTCTATAAGCTTGAATCAGTCGGCCCATTCTTCTCCGACGTCTAGCATCAACAAGGCATTTTCGCCCACAGGACTGACGCATACTGGATGTTTTTCCCTTTTCACACTATTTTTTTGTAAACCTTAGAAATGGTTGTGCGTGAAAATCCTAGTAACTGAGCAGATTGTGAAATACTCAGACCGGCCCGCCTGGCACCAACAACCATGCCACGCTCAAAACTGCTTAAATTGCCTTTCTTTCCCATTCTGACATTCAGTTTGGAGTTCAGGAGATTGTGTTGACCAGGGCCACAACCCTACATGCATTGAAGCAACTGCCATGTGATTGGTTGACTAGATAATCGCATTAATGAGAAATAGAACAGGTGTTCCTAATAATTATTTAGGGGTGTGTGTGTATATATATATATATATATATATATATATATAAAATTTTATTAATATGAGGAGAGAAACAGAAAATATTATTGAAGTTGACAGATAAGGCTCAGTTCACATCAGCATTCAGACTTTCCGTTCTCCTGCTCTCGCATAGGAGCAGTACGGAAAGGACGAATTCAGCAAATAAGAGCCCACGGACCCCGTAGAGTATAATGAGATCTGTTAGGTTTCCGCTCAGAGGAAGATTTTTGAAGCAGATACAAATGTCCTGTATGCAGGACTGAATGCTGATGTGAACTCAGCTTAAGGAGCGTGAAAGTTTTTGTCAACTGATTCATGGTCGTGATGCTCCCACCAGTCCCAAAGGATATCCAGAAAGCAAAAGTCTATGTGACAGCTTTATTACTGTTCTAAGTGTGTCAAAGGGAATCAACAAGGTAAAAGAGGAGAGAATATTTAAAAGAAAAACTGCTACAAGAGGACATAGTTTTAAATTAGCAGGGCAAAGGTTTAAAAGTAATATCAGGAAGTATTACTTTACTGAGAGAGTAGTGGATGCATGGAATAGCCTTCCTGCAGAAGTGGTAGCTGCAAATACAGTGAAGGAGTTTAAGCATGCGTGGGATAGGCTTAAGGTCATCCTTCATATAAGATAGGGCCAGGGGCTATCCATAGTATTTAGTATATTGGGCAGACTAGATGGGCCAAATGGTTCTGATCTGCCGATACATTCTTTGTTTCTATGTTTCTATTTGAATTCACATTGTATGCTTCTGCTCTGTTTCATACAAGCAAACAGACCCCAGGAGGGCATTTGGTATACACAATTATAAAGGGGTGTTCCCATTAACATTTATCACCTATCCACAGCTTTGATAATGTATGATTGCTCGGCAATCATCCTTCCACTATAACACGCACCATTCACAAGAACATACAGTAAGTCCCTAGTGGTTGCACCTTGTGATCATATATTTATTCAAATATTGATCTTAAATCCTTTTTTTTTTTTTTTTTTTTTTGTTCTCTCAGCATTTACGTTGTGGGTTTTTGGTGACAAAGGTACCTAACTCACTATTTCATGATGCAGTTTTTCATCTACTTTCAATTTTGATCTTACAATATACAGAATTCCCCCCCCCCCCCCCGCCCTTCCTGCTGTGTTCTTCATTGCCAGACACAAACTGTTATTTCTTACATCAGAAACTGCAGAAATTGCACCAGAATCTCCTCCATTAGGATTAAAGAGGACCTGTCGCTTCAAAATGCAATACAGTTAGAAAACACCATGCTGTAGAAGCTGAAGCAGAGTGGATTTGATCTTGATGTTTTCCCCAAAAAATATATATTAATGTGCTCAACTTCTCTTGCTCTATAACATAGTGCTTTCAGATTGCATTGCTTTTTGTGGTGACAGGTCCTCTTTAAAGAGGCACTTCCCAAAAAGTTTTTTTTCCAACCTGTTTGAAAATGTGCTCATATGTGTAATTGAGTAAGAAACTTGCATGTTAATTTCCAGCCTCAATTACTTTTGGCAGTTAGATTATGTGACTCCTGAAGGGACTCTTTGGACTCTCCAGCATCTGATTGGTGGACAAAAGTCTGTTTTGTCTATTCATTCTTATAAGAGCCTTGATGTCTGTCAAAGGGCTCATTCAGACATCCGCAAAAATGCAGATCCGTTTTTTTTGCAGATTAGGCTACTTTCACACTGGCGTTTTTGGTTTCAGTTTGTGAGATTTGTTTCAGGGCTCGCACTAGCGGTCCAAAACAGATCAGTTTTGCCCTAATGCAGTGATAGGCAAACTGCGGCTCTCCAGCTGTTGCAGAACTACAACTCCCAGCATGCAAAGACTGCCTACAGCAGGGCATGATGGGAGTTGTAGTTTTGCAACAGCTGGAGAGCCGCAGGTTGCCTATAACTGCCCTAATGCATTCGTAATGGATAAGGATTCGTTCAGAATGCATCAGTTTGCCTCCATTCTGCCCTGGAGGCGGACACCAAAATGCAGCTTGCAGCGTTATATTGTACGTCTGAGACTGAGCTTTTCTTCTGTTCTATGGCTCCTCCAAAAAATAAAACATGTTCAATTGGGCCACGTCCTGAATTTCACTGTTAAGTATTGAAGTCGAGTCTATGGGTCTGCAAAAATGCAGAAGACTTTGTTTTTTTGCATACATGCTGAACTGTCTGCAAAAAAAATGGATCTGCACTTTTGTGGCCAGCATACTACCGTCTGAATGAGCCATAATAGGAATGAATAGAGATCCTGACTTTCTGTCCACAAAACAGACACTACACTATAGAATCCAGGAAGTCTCTTCAGGGGTCACATGATCTACCTGCCAAAAGTAACAAATGCTAAAAATACCTTTAATAAATTGTAATGTATATTTCTTAAATGATAATGTATACCAAACACTGGGGACAAAACTACTTTTTTTTTCTTCTGGGACTGCCTTGTTATATAAAGAATTCTTCTATGCATATACCTGGAAGACAAATCGCTTCAGAAGAAGGACTCTTCCACTGCAATAGAAGACCTGGAACACTGTTTTAGAACTTTTTATATGCATAATTCAAGCCAATAAATGATCATTAACAAACATTACAGTACGTTAACTGCTGTGTTTTTTATTTTTTTCTGACAGGGATAGAAGAACGAACTGGCTCTGGGTCTTGGACAGCAAGCGATGGATCCACATTTGACCAAGGCAGAGTAAGAAAGGTTTTTAGAGTGCACGTAACATGTATTATTGGTACAAGTCAACTAAAACAAAAGTATTTTCTTTGTTTTATTTTTCTTTATTAACAAACTTGCTACCCATTCTAATCACTGTTTCATGTTCCTTCAGGGTTATGGTGACACTAGTCATTATGAGGAACACAGGGATATACCCTCGCATGAAGGCAATTTGTCATCTACAAGTTTTCTGTCATCAGGATTTGGGGGTAAGTATTCAAAAATTGTCCCTTATTGGGGGCAAATGATGAATAAACACACTTATGTTATGGGATAAAAATAAAAAAAAGTTCTTTGGAGGACCAAGCATCCCAAAATTATGCCTTGACAGAATCAGAATGTCTGCCCATACGACACACACACATGTTATTGTCAGAAGATAATAGTGGCTTGTGAACAAGCCTAAATCCATTCTCCATTTGAATTGAAAGTGGTTGTGGAAATGGTATGCATATAGTAGCATGTAGCTGCAATAGTAGCAGAAGCAGCATCGCATGGAACATACAATGCAGTCTATGGGTAGTAGTAGTAGTGGCAAATGGTTTACATTACATCAATAGAGGTGGAAGTAGGAGGTTAGCAGCAAGGAGCAGCAGCAACTGAGGCAGCTGCAGCAACATATGGTATATGTTCAATAAAAGAAAAGAATATCCCACCGCGCAAAAACCACCCAGTGGTTGGAAAGATGATGGTTCTTATTTATTTAGGCAAGAGGTACCAGTACCGCTTGTCGAAATATTTAAAAACCATCATGTTTCCAACCACTGGGTGGTTATTGCGCCGTGGGATATTATTTTCTTTTATTGAACTACGGGCTTTCTCAGGGATTCCAGGCATCCCGGGCTGCATACCATCCGTTGTGAGGGGCTTTTTGCCAACTTGATACATGTTTACATTAGAGTTGTGCCTAAACTAGCACAACTCCACCAGGTGAGCCTCCATTTTGGAGATAGCAATTTATATCTATTTTAAATGTTATTACCTTATGGTGCGCCATTCTTTTTGTTCTACAGCGGAACAAAGCCTGCTCTTAATATGGTATATGTTGGCAGGCAGCAGCTTTACAGAAGATGATGGTAGGCACTGGCAGCAGCATGATGGAGGCCTTAGCAGCCATACAGAACATGATGGTCAGCAGGCTTCAGCAGTGGCATGATGGAGGCAGGACGGCAGGCAGCAATAGTGGCAAGATGGGGTCTCTGTCAGGAAAGGCAGATCTATTCATCTGCCTCAGCTAGAGGAGTGTAAAACTCCTCTTGAATCCAGGCTTGGTTCATTTTGACAAAAGTGATGTATTAGACTCTGGTGGAGGACAACTTGGTCCCCTACAACCCCCCCCCCCCCCCCCCCTTCCCAAACAAGATGGCACTAGAGGCTGGGCAAGAAAGAATTAAAAGAGCATGTTGTGCCAGTTTCGGCCACTGGTCCAGTCTGCCTGTCCAGAAATCCATGGTTTAGGGAACAGGGTCATAGACGCCAGAGACTAGGTGGGCCTAAACCTGGGCGTTGAGGAAGGAGCTGTTGGCTTGCCGAATGGCCTCAGCATGTGGAAAAATTGCTCCATCATGCATGGCTATCCAGTAATCATCAGGCTGCTTGATTTCAATGATTCTCCTCACATGAGTGATTGAAAAGAGTGACAGTCTTATGGACACTGCCAGCAGCTAGCACAAGCCAGTGCATTTTTTATTTATTTATTTTTTATAAAGTGCCATGCAAAGAGAATATGTTATTTCCCACAGGTTCAGGGCTCAAGGATCCTGTTGTGCTGCAATATTTTAACCCTGGAGATCTTGCACACGGCTGTGGTTTTGTTGCTCTCACAGAGCTACAGGCAGGTCTGGCACCTTTTGGGCTTAAGGGTGCTTTCACACTTGCGTTGTTGGATTCCGGCAGGTAGTTCTGTTGCCGGAACTGCCTGCCTGATCTGGAAATCTGTATGGAAACAGTTTGTAGATGGATCCGGATGCGGATCCGGTCTCACACGCGTTGCAATACTGGATTAGTTAATCCGATGTCATCTGGAAAAACGGATCCGATATTTTAACATTTTTAAAGGTCTGCATGCGGAAGATCGGATCCGTCAATGCGGCAATTTTAATACGGCACTAATGCATTCCAATTAGGGATCGATCGATTATCGGATTTACCGATATTATCGGCCGATATTCAGGATTTTGAACGTTATCGGTATCGGCATTTATTTTGCCGATATTCCGATAACGTCCTGGGAACACAGATCGCGCTGCTGACAGCGCTCTCCGTGTTCCCTCAGCAGCAGCACAGGGGAGAAGGAGCAGTGTCTCCTCCCCCTGTGCTGCTGCTGCTGCTCCAGCCAATGGGAGGACAGGGGACAAGAGGAGGGGAGGAGCTATGGCCACTGCGCCACCAATGAAGCTTAATCTCACATTAATTCATATACAGGAGGCGGGAGCTGCAGAATCACATAGCCGGCTCCCGGCCTCTATGAGCTGTAGCTGCGATCTGCGGTAGTTAACTCCTCAGGTGCCGCGGATCGCAGCTACAGCTCATAGAGGTCGGGAGCCGGCTATGTGATCCTGCAGCCAGCTCCCGCCTCCTGTATAGGAATAAATTAGAGATTAAGCTTCATTGGTGGCGCACTGCGCCCCCCCCCAAGCCCCCCTGTATCAGACATTGGTGGCTCAGTGCGCCCCCCCTCCCCCCCCAATATTAGGCATTGGTGGCGCAGTGCGCCTCCCCCCCCCAAGCCCCCCCAGTATTAAGCATTGGTGGCGCAGTGCGCACCCCCCTTCCCCCCAGTATTAAGCAGTGGTGCGCCCCCCACAGGATTCCCTCTCCCCTGCTCCTCCGATCGGAGCCCCAGCAGTGTAATGCTGGGGCTCCGATCAGTTACCATGGCAGCCAGGACGCTATTGAAGCCCTGGCTGTCATGGTAAGCTCCATGCTGCTGTGTGCACAAAGCACACAGCAGCAGGGACAGTGTGAGCTCCTATTCACCCTGATAGATCTCTATCAGGGTGAATAGGACAAGGGTTCTAGTCCCTAAGGGGGCTAAAAGTTAGTTTAAAAAAAAAAAAAAAGTAATAAAAAAAAAAACCAAAATATTAAATATAAATGAAAAAGAAAGATTTACAAAAAAAAATACACATTAACAATAAACATTAATTTTCAGCAGATTTGTGGGAATTTTTTTTTGTGGGAATATCGGTATAAATTATCGGCTATCGGCCTGAAAGTTCACAAATTATCGGCTATCGGCCTGAAAGTTCACAAATTATCGGTATCGGCCCTAAAAAATCAATATCGGTCGATCCCTAATTCCAATGGAAACAAATGATGGCAAGTGTTAAGGATTTTTAGCTGGAGAGAAAAATGCAGCATGCTGCATTTTTTTTCCGTCCGAATACCGTAAAAGGACTGAACTGAAGACATCCTGATGCATCCTGAATGGATTGCTTTCCATTCTGAATGCATTAGGAGAAAACGGATTAAAATATATCGACGCAAGTGTGAAAGTACCCTAACTCATCAGCAGTGTCAGGGCATCACCAGAACCTGAAGCATTCGTGGCCCTGCCTCTTCTTTGGGAGGGGAGTAGCCTCTGCTCTTTATTGCTCATCCTGAGCGCCTCCATCCGGCTTACAGGTCCTGTCCTGCACACAATCATCACCTGAATCCTGATCCTCCCTGCCACTTTTATCAGGCTGGGAGATATCATGTTGGGCCCATGTGCCCCCTCCCATGCTCTGCATTTTCTAAGACTGCCACCGTCGCTGCCCCCACTGTCAATGCCATGGGTACCACCACCCCCAACACAGCTATGCATGGTGTCCCCAGCCTCTTCCCAAAGTATTCAACAAGGAGACTATCTGCCATAAGTCTTGGTAGTATTTTCTGGCCGCTTGTTAGGAAAAAGCAAAGTGCCATACTAGGAAGGGGCAGTGAAGACAAAGAGGACTCCACTGAAAGCCTTCTCAGGAGCTGCAAGGAGGAGGGGCACAAGTTACTGTGACCCCTGGCTCCTGCTGTGACTGAGAGAAGCAGGTAAGAAATCCCAGCAGCTGCCAATATGCTTCAAAATAAACTTCTTTATTCCATATCAATTAATATAACATGTTTCGGCATAGAGCCTTTATCAATAGATACATAATAATGATTCAAACCAACTTTATAGAAGATATGTCTAATCAAACACTTCAAATGGCCTAAATTTGTTATCACTCAAATAATGTTGTGTGCTACCCTGTGTATTGGTGTAGTAATCACGTATATGGTGGTCTTATTAAATTCAACAACCAAAAAAAGTGCAACTATTTGGAGACAGAAGTAAACGGCAAAGGGGTTAATATCCCTTTACTACTCTCAGATAATTTTGTGCCCTACCATTTGTATTGGTGTAGTATCTGCCTATATGCTGGTTTAAATAAATTCAATAACAACCCCCCCCCCCCCCCCCCCCTATTCATTGATGAATTCTACAACCCCCAAAAATAAATTTTAACCAGATGGAGAAATAAATAAACGGAAACTGATTCAGGCCTCAATTCATTATCACTCAGATATTTTTTTTGTGTGCTACCCTATGTATTGCTGTAGTAATCACCTGGTTTGAATAAATTCAATAACCCAAGGAATTTTTTTTTGTAAAGGCTAAATGCGTTCATTTCTTTCTCCACACAGTTCCAATTACTGATGTTTTGTCTGCTGTGCATATTTGTATACCGTTTTTAAAACAAAAAAAAAATTTAATTAAGGTGAGATGTCCTGACACAGAGTTCAGACAAGTATTTCAGGGGTTTTCACTGAAATTTAAAATGCTACATTAATGGTAGAACACGTGTTGTACAGTTTTGTGCTCATCCCCCACCCCCCAAAAAAGGATCTCTGGTAGCTGCTTTTGCATTTTGCTGCAGTTGTGCTAGGAGGCAAAGCCAGCCTCATCTCCTCACTCCCTGGCTGTCCGCTTTCTCTGCCAATTCCTATTCTACACGCACAATTCTTTGTAAGGCTACTTTCACACCTGCGTTTCCTTCTGGTATCTGCACAGACTGATCCGCACCTATAATGCAAACGATTGTATCCTTTCAGAACGGATCCATTTGCATTAACATGAACAAAAAAATATATAATGTTTTTGCTCATGATGATGCACTTTGACTTGCACGGAAAGTCAATGGAAGGCGGATCCGTTTTCAGTTGCACCATATTGTCTCAGTGAAAACTGATTTGTCCCCGTTGACTTACATTGTAAGTCAGGACGGATCCATTTGGCTCTGCATCGTCAGGCGGACATCAAAACGCTGCAAGCAGCGTTTTGGTGTCCGCCTCCAGAGCGGAATGGAGGCTGAACGGAGGCAAACTGATGCATTCTGAATGGATCCTTATCCATTCAGAATGCATTGGGGCTAAACTGATCAGTGTTGGCCCACTTGTGAGAGCCCTGAAACTGATCTCACAAGCGGACCCAGAAACGCCAGTGTGAAAGTAGCTTAATGCTAGTGTTTATCTTCACTGTCCCTGGCAGTAGAATACAAGCTTGACTGTGACTGTCCCTGACTCCCAAAGATAGTTTCTCTGGCAATCACTGTAATACCAGTCCACCTTCATTCACAGCCCAAAATAGAATGACATTCTGCTAGAGCACTTCCCTGCCTGCTGCAGCACTGATTTACTCATCTAGGCTGTTTGTGTCAGCCTAGGGGCCATTCAGGGCAAGCTCTCCTCCCCCAGCCCCCCCCCCCCCCAACTTCCTCTCAGGGTCTTGTAAGCAACCTTTTTCATGGTCTCTAGTGCTTTTTTCCTGCCAACCTGTGCATTAAAATGGCGCTGTGCACTGCTTTACTAAATTTGCCCGAAACTGACCTGAAAAGGTTCGGAGTCATCTGTAATTCAAAAAAATGCAAAGTTTGCGACGAACCCCATTCCTAACAATCTGGTTTGCTTATCTTTAGTTGAAATCATCTGTTTTATTCAACTTTAGACATATATATGGCACCTTCAGTATGTTATGATTCTTGTAATTTTAGCTTGAAAATGTATATGTGGGCAGTGCGGAGTATCAGTTTGCATAGATCTGTGATTGCTAACCTACGGCACGCCAGCTGTGGTAAAACTACAGATCCCAAGATCTACCCTTGCTTGGCTGTTCTCAGAACTCCATAGAAATTAATGGAGCATGCTGTGAGTCATAGTTTCACCACAGCTGGCGGTTAGCCTCACTCAATTTATTATAATACTTGCAACCTATTAAAATGAAGATGAAACCAACCTAGAATGAGCCTTCTCTCTCCAGGGCCTCCTAAAAGTATAGTCTGCCTCTATGGGCTAATACAAATAAGGTGCCAATTAGATTATGTATAGAAAATAAGATGAAAGGGGTTGTCCGACCCAACCAAATTTTAACCCAGGAGAGTTCGTAAATGAACAGAAAAAGTCACTCGCCTACTCAATAATTCAGTCAGAGCCTCAGCGGTCACATGCCACTTCGGGTCATGACACAAATGAGGCCAGTAAATGGCTGCATCGATGCATGTGACCACTGATAGGACATCACACTTCCAGTCAACAGGGGGCAGAAAGGGAAACAAATGGTAGCCTTGTTGCTGAAATGAAACTATGTTGAGTAGGTGAGTGGTTTTTCTCTTTACATTTAGACACTTACAGCTCTAGTTAAAATTATTTTGGTTTGGACAACCTTTTTAATGATGGGACAACCCCTTAATAAATGGGACTTTTGTTGTGGCTTTAACCTTCATAGAATGTGTACAAAAATCTGTATGCAATCTAGAAGCGACAATTTTAACTGCAGTACCCTAAACAGAAATGGCAGGAACTTGACTTGAAACTTGAATTCAGCTTGCATTGCGTGAAGCTGGCTTACTTCTGAACTTAGGCCACATGCACATCACCGTATATTTTTTGCGGCACGCAAACCATGGATCCACAAAATACGGGTACAGTCAGTGTGCCTTCCGCATTTGTTTGGCTGGTCCTTTTGACTTCAAAGGGCCCATAGACTACATTTTGCAACCACAATAGAACATTTTCTATAATTTGCAGAACAGACATGCTTATGTAGACACAAGTTGTTTTCATACAATATTAATAAACTCTAGCCTTGGTACAATAAATGAGTATGTTGTCAGACTTTGAGAATGCATAATCTTGTGTTTACTGGTTTATGTATTTCAGCAAAAGAGGAGCGAGCATCATACTCTACATTTGGCAGAGACCCCGAAATGCCTGGAATGAACCAGGTACTGATTATGCACACTTTTGTATTTATGTAGTAGAAGAAATGCAACAAATCTTTTAACCCCTTTCCGACAAGCGCTGTACCTTTATGGCGCAGCGGGATGGGAGTTCCTGCATTCCGTTATACATGTATAGTGCACTGATCAGGTGGCTATAGGCCATAATCAATCAATCAATATAGGTGCCTGACTGTCACAGCCAAGCCCCTGTAGTAGCCACGATCATCCATTAATACTCTGATGCCAGCAAATTAACCTCTTGTCGCAGTCAATGCCTTACAAAGGCTCCTGTGTCTGCCAGCTGTAGTGTCAATGTAAAACTGATACAGCACTGAAACTAAAATAAAAAGTAAAAAATGTGATGTATAAAAATAAAACCTTTCAAGTGTTTAAAAAAAATAAAAAAATCTCTCAAGTAATTTACTATTGTAAAAAAAAGGAAAGAAAAAATAGCAATCTGTAATGATGGGGCCTATAAAGATGGCATGTGATTTTTCCCAATCAGGTGAACCGCCGTTCGAAAAAAAAAGCCCTTTTTGGTCGCTTTGCTTTCCAGTAATCATAAAATCAAGTGATCAAAAAGTCACATGTACCCCTCACACAAGACCATCACCAGAAAAATAAAATAAAATTTGGTGAAACAAAATGGTTTCACAGAAACATTATTTATTTAAAAGGTTTTACTAGTTTTAAAGTATCAGAACTTAGATAACAATTTTAGATTTTATTTTATTTTTGTCTCTAATGATAGTGACCAGCAGAATAAAGTTAGTCATATGCCTACCATGCACCGGCCATTATCTTTACCTAGATGTGGCAGCCAGTTCCTCCTTTTTCAATTGGCTGTGGCAACAGGCAGTGGTCATACATGTGGTGAGTGGACACTCGTGGAGTCCATCCGGTCTTAAACGTCCTGATATTCATGCAGATTATCTGCCTCTCCAAATGTGTCGACTATCACCTGATGAACAAAGGAAAAACCTTTGTTCGTCGGGTGATCCTGTAATTCGTGCAGGCATGTAAATGATCATTTCTGTGTAGCAGATTGTGTTTTGAACAGTAATCTCCTGCCCAGATACTGTAGAGGAGATAATCTTTACCGACCAAAAGACTTTAGCTTGGCCTGTGTAAACCTGCCTTAAAGGAAATGTGTCACAAAAAATATTTTCTGCCAGGTTAAACCGGATAGTGACACACATCCTTTTTTCTAATCTTTTTTTTTTTATTTTCGAATTGCAGATTTATTAAATTTTATTTTCTGAACATTATTATGGGGCTGCCATCTTGCCTAAGCTGTTCTTAACAGCACTTGCAAACCATTAAGAAAATTGTTTTACGGCAGCTCCATGGTCCACAGACCTCATTGACTTCTATGGGACAGTTATCTAGGCATGCTCATTGACCTGTTCAGAGGTCACGGTACAAGGAAAGAACAAGCTTGACAATCACATATTGGGAATGGTGGATCCTGTCTTGGCCTTCTAATCTTGCCTATAATGATATCACCTCTGTGTATAGATAATCAGATAACTGCAGTAAAGTGATCCGTACAGACCAATTGGTGGCACCTATTATTAGGCTTAGTGACCAGTTTGAAAACGATAGGATTTTATGGCTTTTGTTTAAATATAGATATTGACTTTGAAAGTTAAAAATAACATCATCAAAAATGTTAAATATACAAATGTGATTTAAATAATTGGTCATATTGTGATCACACATTCCCTTTGTCCCTGTTGCTAACTGATATGTTTAGCTCTGGCATGTGATGTTGGAATGGACCAGCAAAAACGTTTTTCCACACCAAAAAATCTGAAAAGGGAAAAGATCATCAAGAAGGGTCTTGTTAAATTCAAGAACCTCTGAAGCTTCCAAGCAATGATGCCAGGGACCCGGTGGGAGGAAGGCTCAAATTTCTTTCTGTATAGAAAGGTATAACAACAAGCTGTAGGATTCTGAAACCTTACAGACTGCATACAGATTAATGTTTAGGTCTTCCTCCACTCCAAGGTTGCCTCAGTTCTGTAAAAGAAAGTGGAAGAGGAGAGACTGGATGTATTATCAATGAAGGTGCTCATTTCAGTTTCCATGGATCAGTGGGGACATGGATTTTATTCCACAGCTTTGCTGGTGAAAAACCTAAACCTTTCGACTGATAATAAATTTATCAGATACGAAAAGTTCAAAATGGGGTTGATAAATTCAACTGTAAGGCCTCTTTCACATGGGCGGTGTGTGGACCGCATAAGAAGTGGGAAAATGCACGATTTTTCCCCGCAAGTGCAAAGCATTTTAATGCGTTTTGCATGCGCGTGAGAAAAATTGTCATGTTTGGTACCCAGACCCGAACCCGGACTTCTTCACAGAAGTTCGGGTTTGGGTTAGGTGTTGTGTAGATTTTATTATTTTCCCTTATAACATGGTTATAAGAGAAAATAATGGCATTCTTAATACAGAATGCTTAGTAAAATAGTGATGGAGGGGTTAGAAAAAAAGAAAAAAATTACTCTCCTTAATGCACTTGTTCGTGCAGCCCGGCTTCTCTTCTTCTTCTTTGAGGAAAAGGACCTTTGGTGACATCACTGTGCTCATCACATGGTCCATCACCATGGTGTTGGTACATGTGATGGACCATGTGAGGATTGCAGTGACGTCACCAAAGGTCCTTTTCCTCAAAGAGAAGAGAAGAGAAGCCGGGCTGCGCGAGTGGATTAAAGTAAGTTTAATTTAATTTTTTTATTTTTTAACCCCTCAATCACTATTTTACTAAGCATTCTGTATTAAGAATGCTATTATTTTCCCTTTTAACCATGTTATAAAGGAAGATGATAAAGATCGGGCCCCCATCCCAATAGTCTCCTAGCAACCATGCGTGAAAATCGCCCGGCATCCGCACTGTGGATGCTTGTGATGTTCACACTGCCCCATTCACTTCTATGGGGCCTGCGTTGTGTGAAAAACGCACAATATAGAGCATGCTGCGATTTTCACACAACGCACAAGTGATGGGTGAAAATCACTGCTCATGTGCGCATTCCATAGAAATAAATGGGTTTGGATTCAGTGTGGGTGCAATGCGTTAACCTCACGCATTGCATGGAGATGGTATCAAAAGCCAAATCTACTGAGTCTGTCCAATGGGGGCAGTATAGAAGAAGAGTAGAGGACCTAGTACTGAGCCCTGAGGAACTCTAACATCAAGAGGAAGAGGAGAAGAAGAAGAGCCAGCGAATGATGCACTAAAGTAGCGGCCAGAGATGTAGGAAGAGAACGAAGAGAGAGCAGTGTCCTTAAAAGGTTTCTACCACCAGAAATACTGTTATGTAGCTGACTGACATTAGCGATGAGCTAATGTCAGCACTACATAACAGTATGTTTTTTACGAAATCCTGCGCTGTTCACTAATGTATTCAGCACAGTGAGTGAAGGCCGCGCTCTTGGTGCCGGATTCCTCACTGCGCCTGTGTCGACTACGTCACAGTGAGGAAGCTGGCATCAGGAGAGCGGCCTTCACTCACTGCGCCTCCATCGAATACAGAAGTGAACGGCGCAGAATTTCGTGAGCGATGCTGCAGACCGTGACATCAATCAAGAGTAACGGGGCAGGCAGAACAGGGGACCTGGGCGGGATAAAAGGTGACTAGACTGAGTCTCTAGGTGCTGATTTTATGCCCACATGGCACCTAGAGGCTCATTAGCATATTATAAAAGTGCTTATTTTATCAGAACGGCTGCAGGGAGAAATGTGAAAAACATACTGTTATGTAGTGCTGACATAAGCGCATCGCTAATGTCAGTCAGCTACATAACATTATTTCTGGTGGTAGAAACCCTTTACGGCCAATTGCGTGGAGCATGGTGGGGAGGAGTTTATGGTGTACGGTATCTATCGCTGCGGAGAGATTCAACAGAATCCGTAGAGAATAGTCACCATTTCTTTTTGCTGTTAGGAGATCCTTAGACACTTTAATAAGGGCAGTTTCTGTAGAGTGAAGAAGGCAGATTGTAATGGGTCAAGAAGAGAGTTTGCAGAGAGATCGCTTATTAAGCGAGAGTAGACGAGACGTTCAAGGAATTAAGAGATGAAGGGGAGGTTAGAAACAGGTTGGGTCAAGAGATGGTTTCTTTAGTAGTGGGGTTATAATAGTGTTTGAAAGAGGAGGGAAAGATACCAGAAGAGAGAGAGGTTAAAATTGTTGTTAGGTGAGTGATGACAGCTGGGGAGAGGAACTGGAGGAGGTGTGATGGAATAGGATCACTGCTACAGGTCGTGAGTCGAGAAGAAGAGAGAAGCCTGGAAACTTCTTCCTCTGTTGTAGGGTCAGAAAGGGAGAGGGAGCATGTGGAGGGATTGGAGGGAGGAGAATTAAAATTATTTCTTGCCGGATACTGCCAATCTGGTCTCTGAAGTAAGTGGCCATGCCATCAGTGCAGAGGTCTGTGACAGGTTCTGGAACTTTAGAGCTGAGAAGGGAGTGAAGTGTCAAAAAGTTGTTTTGGGTTATTTGAGAGTGAGGAGATGAGAGAGGTGAAGTACTTTTGTTTGGCAATGTTGAGAGCGGAATTATATGTTTTGAGCATAAATTTATATTAGAGGAAGTCTGTTGATATTCGCGATTTTCTCCATAAGAGTTCTGCACATCTGGAGCAGCGCTGGAGAAAACGTGTTTCAAGTGTGTGATTTGATATTAGAGCAACTTCATCTAGGGTGGTTTTGAGGGTCTGGTTGTAATGATTGGCAGCCAAGATTGGACAGGGGAGGGGAGGGAAGTGATTGGGGTAAGAGCTAGTTGTAGGGTGTTTATAAGTTGATGGCATTTTATCGTGTGTAGGTTTCTGTAAGTGTGAAAAGTAGGATTGTCAGGAGAAAAGTGAGAGGTCTTTATGGTAAATGAAAGAAGATTGTGGTCAGAAAGTGGGAAGGATAAGTTACTAAAGTTTGAGACTGATCAGTGACCGAAGACTAGATAAAGTATATTGCCCTGTTCGTGCATGGCAGAGGAAGTAAGTTGTGATAGGCCAAGAGAGGCGGTTAAAGAGAAAGTGAGCAGCTGATGAGGAGATGGGATCATCAATGGGGATATTAAAATCGCCCATAATAAGAGTTGGTGATTCAGAAAAGAGGAAGTGAGGAAGCCAAGCTGCAAAGTGATCCAGAAATTAGTGGGGGGAGCCTGTGGGACAATAGACAACTGCAACTCTCATGCTGAATGGATGGAAGTGTCTGGTGTGACCCTCAAAAGGGAAGGGAATGTGAGAGAGGGTACAGGTGGAATGACCTAAAATGTGCACTGTGGAGAAAGTAGTATGCCTACTCCTCCACCGTGCCGGTCATCAGGTCTGGGGGTATGGGAGAAGTGAAGTCCACCATAGGATAGGGCAGCAGGGGAAGCAGTGTCAGAGGTTTGAAGCCAGGTTTCTGTAAGGGCTAGCAAGTTCAGAGAGCGTGAAAAAAAAAATCGTGGATTGTGGTTAATTTGTTCCGAACCACCCAGTTAAGAGACTGGAGAGGATGTGCAGTAAACATTAATCAGATTTTTGGGGTTTCTGTGTGTGGCAGAGGAGAAGTTAGCAACAGAGGGAGGGCCAGGATTTGGTGAAATATCCACTGCAGCTAGTAGCAGGAGAACAGAAAGAGACAGCAAGTGGGTGGAAGATTTATATTGGTGTTTTTTATGCTGCACCGTGGAGAAAGATGGGTCAGTGTACTGGTATGAGGGTAATAAACTTAACAAGGGCGAGGTAAGAGACAGAGGGTGGACAGTGTGGCTGAATTTGAAAGTAGACAGCCATAGTGATGAGAAGAGCAACCAGAGCCTGAGTGAAATAATATCGTAGAATACCTGTGCTGTGTTTTAACTATGTTTGAGTAGTACACACAGCATCTCCATCTCATGCCTTGTCTAACTGCCATGATTAACTGTCAAGTGCTTAGGCAAAATGGCACTTTGGCATAGATGGTGCTTTTGTCTCATGCTAACCCCTGTGAATGCTTCCCCTAAGACTGTCTATATTTATAGGAAGTGTGATTAGAGAACTAAGGGTAATTTAGCTAATTAATCAATCACTGAAGTGAGGCACATGCGAAGAGATGCTATATGTAGGTAAACAAACAAAGCTAAGAATCTGGATGGGCCATAAAATCATTACAACAGTCAAATAAATCACAAGTCAATTCGAAGAGCATCTCTAGGACTGATCACAAAGATATCACACTTAAACAAAATGGTATACATTGATGATTAGCCAAAGTTCTGTACCAGGGAAGATAGAGATAGAAGCTGCACTATTAGACTTGTGGAAAGCTGGGTGGAGCAGTATTGTCCAAATGCACAGCAGACATACCTGTGTGAAGAGAGGAGAGAAGCATGTTTATATAACTGCCTTTTTTGGTCTAATCACTTACCCTTCCTTCCCAGCCTGTTGAAATAACTCCTAAACCTAGCCCAACACGAGATATATTGGGTAGGCCGCACTGCGGCCTTCTAAATATTCACTCTTCCGTTCAAATATTTCCTATCATTCCACCGAAATCCGTACTTAACACTTGTACCAAGCACCTCACTGCTATAATTTGGAAAAAGGGAAAGACACCCCCCCCCCCCCCCCCCCGATATCGTCCACACTATTAAGCCTCATGCACACGGCCGTTGTTTGGGTCCGCATCCGAGCCGCTGGACCCATTCACTTCAATGGGGCCGCAAAAGATGCGGAAAGCACTCTGTGTGCTGTCCACATCCGTGGCTCCGTTCCGCGGCCTCATAAAAAAAAAAAAAATATATAACTTGTCCTATTCTTGTCCGCGCTTTTCGGACAAGAATAGGCATTTACATCGCCGGCGCAATAACGCAAATTATGTAAGGCATCACGGGCGGCTTCCGGTTTTTGCGGATCCGCGGTTTGCGGACCGCAAAAAAACTGCACGGCCGTGTGCATGAGACCTTACAGAAAGCAAAACCATTTGGCGGACTCGGTCTTCCCAATATATATAAATATTTCCTAGCTTCACAAATTGCTCAGTTGAGAGACTGATGGTTTGAGGATTATTCTAAACATTGGGTGCACATAGAATTTACCCTGACCCCCTTTCGCAGCCTTAAATATCCTCTTCTCTTATCCCTGAGCCCCTCTTTTGTACATCCGCAGCTACCCTACCTACTTTCTACAGCCCTACAGCCTAAGCGAATTGGATTCAATTCCATAAACTCTACCCCAACTCGACCTTCTCTATTTTAAGCGGAACCCCCCCTGACAGTATTGGAATATTTGATCCCTGACCTTGCTATTGAGTCCTGTAAGAACTGTGGAGTAGACACGCTATCCAAACTGAGGCAAGGAATTTGTATTGTTTTGAACGCGTACACCATACTTTGAGATGCTGAATGCAGATTTTTTTCAAGTACTTGCGTATCGGGCACCTCTTCCACACCAGCAACCCAATCCAGATTTCAGATATTCAAACTATGGTCACTCCCATCCTTTAAGTCCCTGTCTATGCTCATTACATGTTGTGCTGAATGACAAGGAATCCTTTACTAAATCTAACCCCCATCAGTCGTGGGAAAGGGAACTGGGTATCACGTTCTCACTTGATCAATGAATGGCTCAGAGCTTTGTCTGTAAACACGTGAAATGTGTACTTCACTATGAATCATTAATGAAGACCACTCTGAGATGGTATTACATGCCGGATAAGCTGTCATATTTTCCTGGGTGTCTCACATCTTTGCTGGAGGGGATGTGGTCAGAGGGGCACAATTCTCCATATTTTTTGGTCATGCCCATCACTCCAGACAATATGGAAAGAGGTTTTCAATGTAGCTTCAGACTTACTGGGCAACCAATTAACCCCCCCCCCCTTCACTAGCTCGGTTGTTCATCGATTTAGATAAAATTCCCCATAGTCAGAGTGACAACATTGGAAGTGTGTGACAATGCCTTCTCTGACTTGTATCATGAGAATTAATGTCGCATCCATATACGTACGGACCTTGGCTTTTGCCAGCCACTCTACCTCCAAATTTGCGAAGATGCGGGACGCCTGGGCTTGCTCAAACAGAGCCATTGTTCTCAGATTTGGATGCCTTTACTAACCATACCCCCGCAAGACATTGTTTCCTTTTCTTCTGTTTTTCCTTTGTTCAGATTTTATATTTTTCAAAGTTTTATATAACTTGCCTTTTGTATGATGTGTGTTAGCCCAGCGGTCCGTGCTGGCGCTGCTCCCCTAACCGCGGGCAGGGGTGCTGTGCTCCTTCGTTCCCTCCTGTGCGCCGTGCTGACGAGCGCAGGCAGCAGGTAACTTAAATATGGTGTCCGATCCATGCCAGAGTTTCCTTCCTGCTGGAGACCTGCACTGGTGTTTGAGCTTGCATGGGTATGTCTCTCTTCACCTATGAAGCAGCACTTGCACGCCCTCTGTCTCACCAGGCTATGGCTGATTGTAGAGATGTTCAGTTTTTGAACGAATAGTTCTTTTGAATCGATTCCTTTCACTGAACTGGAGGAGTCGATTCATCTGACTGAGCTGATCCGTTTGAAGCAGCTCAATGTGAGGTAGCAGAGACTCTAGCAGCAGGTCTTGTGTAACATGATCCTAGATTGAAGGCTTGGCCCTCCCAACCCACCCAGTGTGCAACCATTTGAATTATATTAATTACCCCTACCCTCCAGTCCTCAGTTTTCCCCAGCCCCTGGACGCTTGTTTATTTAAAAAAACAAACAAAAAAAAAAAACTGTTCACTTGCTGGTCTGCCGACTCAGCAAGAGAATCAAAGATTTGATTCATGAATCTGTTCTTTTGAATGAACTGATTTAAATGAACAGATTAATTTAAAATATTTGAACATCCCATCACTACTGGATTACAGCAGGTATTTAAAGGCGCTTCCTACCACATTGCCGCCTGTCCAGACTCTGAACCTCCTGGCCACACAAGTAAGTACTTGAACAGAGTGCTCTGACCCTCTGATCAGCTGCCAATGACTCAGGGACAGGGAATGCTCTGGAGTAGAATCGGGCAACTACCCTAACGTCCCAAGCCTATCCTCCCCATCAGAGTCTCTAGTGAAGACCAGGTAGTGGCTTAGTTATACCCCTCCAGAGTATACCCAGTCAGTGGTGCAGTGGGTCCACACCCGCTTGCATAACAATGTGCCTATGTCCAGGATACATGGATATATCATTCTGACATTTGACATTTTACTACATTATATAAATCACTTAAATCAATAAAAACCTATTGATAATAAATACCTCTCCCACTGATAATAAAAAAAACTGTCTTCCAGAAAACACTCAAATGTTACATAGTTAATACGGTTAAAAAAAACATACGTCTATCAAGTTCAACCAAGAGATAGGTGGGGATGCGAATCCCAAAAGGTATTGAGACTTAGATTTCTATAAGTTTTCATAAGCATTGATGTTTTTTACTTTTAATAATTCGTCTAAACCCTTTTTGAAACTGTTTACTGTTCCTGCTGTGACCATGTCCTGAGTAAGTCTATTTCACAGTTCTTACAGTAAAAAAGCTTTGGCGCTGCCGGAGACTTTAACTTTTTCCTCTCCAGTGCCCCCTTGTCTTTTGAGCGCATTTTGCATGGAACAACTTTTCACTGTATTTTTTGTATGGCCCATTTATGTATTTCTAAAGGTTAATCATGTCCCCCTCATAGACGTCTCTTCTGAAGACTAAATAAATTCAATTCTTTTAATCTTTCTTCATAACGAAGACCCTCCATTCCCTTTATCAGTTTAGTCGCGCTCCTCTGTACTTTTTCCAGCTGCACTGTGTCCTTTCTATGTACTGGTGCCCAGAACTGAACTGAATATTCCAGATGAGGCCGCACCAACGCTTTGTAAAGTGGTAATATTACATCCCTGCCCCGCGAGACCATGCCTCGTTTAATGCATGACGATATCCTGGTGGCCTTTAGAAGCAGCTGATTGACATTGTATGCTATAATTTAATCTACCATCCACAAGGACACCCAAATCCTTCTCTATAAGTGACTTTCCCAGTGCTACATCACCTAGGGCAGTGATAGGCAAACTGCGGCTATCCAGCTGTTGCAGAACTACAACTCCCAGCATGCAAAGACTGCCAACAGCTTTCAGCCTACAGCAGGGGATGGTGGGAGTTGTAGTTTTGCAACAGCTGGAGAGCCGCAGTTTGCCTATCACTGAACTAGGACATATGAAGCACAGATATAATTACTACAAAGATGCATAACATTACATTTGTCCACATTGACCTTATTTGCCAAATTGATGCCCAATCACTCGGTGTTCAAGTCAGCTTGTAGTTTATGGACATCTTCCATAGACTGTAAAGTTCTACATAGCTTAGTGTCATCTGCAAAAATAGATATGGTGCTATTAATCCCGTCCTCAATATTATTATTATTATTATTATTATTATTATTTATTTAAGCGCCATTCATTCCATAGCGCTGTACATATGATCATTAATAAATAAATTAAGGGCCCAGCACTGAACCTTGGGGTACACTACTTATAACCAGGGACCATTCTGAATAGCAATCATTGACAACAACAAAAAGACCTTCGGCCAGTTTTCAATCAAATTACAAACTATACTTTCCAAGCCTATGGACCTTACTTTATCTTTTAAGCATCTATGAGGGACAGTATCAAAAGCCTTTGCAAAATCCAGAAACACTACATCCACAGCTGCCCCTCTGTCCAGGCTACTACTCGCCACCTCCTCTTAAAAACAAATCGGGTTAGTCTGACCACTTTTGTCTTTGATAAACCCATGCTGGTTATCATTCATAATATTATTTACAGTCACATACTCCGGTATATAGTACCTTAAGAGTCCTTCAAACATTTTTCCCCCAACAGAAGTTAAACTGGTTTTATAATTACCCGTGGAGGACCTTGATCCTTTTTTGACTATGGGCACCAAGTTTGCCTTGCGCCAATCACTTGGCACTGTACCAGTACCTAGAGAATCTTTCAAAATTATTAACAGTAATAATTAACACCAATGACTGAAGTGAGCTCTTTAACACTCTTGTGTAATCCATCTCGACCTAGAGCCTTATTCACATTTACCCTATTTAACTTCTCTTGGACCATATCTACAGTTAGCCAATTGAGCATATCACTGGATGTACTAACAGCCCCGATGCCACAGATATCAGCTCCTTTATCTTTTTGTATCTACAGAGCTAAAAAACGTATTTAGGAACTCTGCCTTTTCCATATTTTCAGTGACTACCATTTACCATTATTTAGGGGGGCCTACCTGGTCAGACCTAGGTTTTTTAGCATTTATTTACTTAAAATGTATCTTTTCTAATCTTCTCTCCTTTTTGCAGATTTTATTAAGTCCTTTTGTAATCTTCAAACACTACAGCTGACCTCTCAGATTTGTATTTTTTAAATGCCCTATTTTTGTCTTTTACTGACCTTTTTACAGTAGCTGTAAGCCATGGGGTGTTTAATTTTAGCCATTTATACTTGTTATCTAAAGGGACAAATTTTATAGTGCAATAACTCAATGTGGATTTGAAGCTCTCCCATTTTATCCTCAGTATTATATGACAGTAGCTGCTCCCAGTCTATACCCTGAAATGCTGCCCTCAACCCAGGAAATTTAGCCTTGTTGAAATTGTGTCTTTGCTCTGCCTGACAGTTTGCTTTTTATAGTCTAGGGGGAGTATAATTATATTGTGGTCACTATTATCTAGTGTTTCTCGAACCATAATATTACCAACAAGCTCTGCATCATTAGAAATTGATAGATCCAACAGAGCATAACCCCTAGTGGGAGCTTCTACAAACTGGCCCATAAAGTTGTCCTGCAGCAAGTTGAGGAATTTTCTCCCCTTTGCAGTTGAGGCAGAACCATGACCCTAGTCAATATCTGGTAAGTTAAAATCTCCCGTTATGACCACTGTACCAGACTGTGTAGCATGCTCTATTTTGTTATACAGTTGCGTTTCTATCTCTTCTGTGATGTTAGGGGGTCTATAGATGGTGTTTATATCCCTTTGAACTTCCACCCATAAGGTTTCCACATCCTCGCCCACAATTGCCTCTTTCACATTTGTCTTCAGATCACTCCTCACATACAGGCATACACCACCTCCTTTTCTATTGACCTAGTCTTTCCTAAATAGTGTAAAACCCTCAATATTATCAGCCCAGTCATGCAAAGAGTCCACCCATGTCTCAGCCACACCAACTACATCTATGTTTTCTTCTAGTACCATAGCCTCCAGCTCCCCCATTTTTCTAACTAGACTTCTGGCATTTGTGAAAATACATTTTAAATTACTATTACCTGTAAAGTTAATATCCAGGATTTTTTGGTTGCCTCGCACTGCCTCGCGCACGCCACACGCTGCCTCGCAGTGCAGTATGTAGTGAATGCAGACAGGCTATTATAGCCAAGTGATAAAGTACAGGAAAGATCCGCCATATTGGACTGTACTGTATCATATCACTTGGCTATGATTGCCTGCTTTTAGACCAGTAATGGTTCTCTGCATAAATCCCCACCTCTCCCCATTCACAACAGCGCTATTTATTTTTGTTGTTCTCCTCTAATGGAGTACTTCCCCCCCCCCCCCCCCCCCCTCTTCATCTGTCCTACATCTAACAAAACACGGCTCTACTGCTTATCATTTTCCTACATTGGAACAACTGGATGTACTACAGGTGACACATTTAGCTCTGCTACTCTGAAAACAAACCTCTGTCACATTTGAAGGCTTGTGCCTTTGATCTTTGTTAGCTTCAAACATGGGCAAGACTGGCTTGTATGTGGTAGAGGGGAGGTGGCTTTGAGGTCTGAAGTGGGTTAGGGCTCTGGTGTTTACACAGGCTGCCTGCACTGATAGCCTGGTAGCAGGAGCAGACAGCCAGGTGCAGAGAGAGGTGGTTGGGAACTATAGTGGATAAGGGAGAGGCTGGTTTCACAAGGCTGTCAGCACTGGTAAGGATCGCACATGCTTCTTACCTCACGTGAGCCTGCCGCAGCCAGATACAGGGAGAAAGGGGGCTGGCACAGATGTTTTGTGTACAGATCCGGACCCCTTCCTAAGCTAGGGAGACGTCACCACCGGAGCCTTGTAATTATAATGTAAATTATGAAAGTATTATTATAGTTTATATAAGTCACATGGGCATATATTTATATAACTCGCACAACCCCTTTAATCAGCAGCCACTTGGTACAGCAAGCCTCATGTAGAGCCACCATGAACATTGAGGAAATGAAATTATCTGTATGTAAAGGGTCAGATGTTCCAGGGGCTGGGGGTGAAGAAAAGAGCTTTTAACCAGTCCATAATAACATTAAAACATTAACCCCTTAGTGACCAACCATACGTGTTTTTTACAGCAGCACTTCAGCCCAAGCTCTTAAGAGAGGCGGGAGAAAGTCTCTGGTGCAAGGATTGGGTCCTTCAGCTTGAAAGCTGGGTCCCAATCCTCACCCCACTCCCCCGTACCTCAACAAAGATGGTGTCAACCCAGCGCATGTGTTAACTATATGCTGCCCCCGGAATAGTTCTCTCCTCAGAAGAGGAGAGAGTGTATAGAAGGCCGCCAGCACCCCGATCGGGGCAATATGGCCCCTGATCAAGTTTAAAAAAAGTTTAATAAAGGGCAGGAGCCCCTACCAATAAAATAAAGTCGCAGACATGCACAATGGTTACTGTGCTAAAGACCTGCTTTCAGCACAGTAACTATCAGGGACCATTACTATTAGTCCCTGACAGGGGCGGATTAAGTGCTTGATAGGCCCAGGGCTGTCTACCCTCCTTGGGCCCCTCCCTCCATTTTAGTTTAGCTTTTTTTTGTATGAAGAGGCTGCGGTGCTTCATGAACGCCACGGTCTCTTCCTAGGCCATATTACATCTTCAGACAAAAAAATAAATAAAAATACCCCAAATTGGTTCTAAACTGGGTCTAAACTGAAAAATTTGGTTGCCAAATTTAAAATACATATTATAATTAAAAAGACACGGAGGAGAATACAGCACCACATATCTTACATCCAGTGACATCTCCTGTCATGTAGACCTTCTCTTTCCTCTTCTCCTCCATTTGACCCAGACCACCATGGCAAATTATTTCAGCCACATCTTGTCTCTACAGTTTGTAACACAGACACGTTAGATTTCTAAATTTTTGCATCAACCTCCCCATCCTGGTGTCCCCACAGTGTCATACTGCTGCCACCCCCAATACTGTGCCCGTTGTGCTCCCCAATGTCTAAGGCACTATACTGCTGAAAAAATAGTGACCCCAGTAGACATAATTGGAGTCATTAATCAAATTGGTGTAAAGTAGAACTGGATTTCTAAAAGAGCCGTCAAAAATGAAAGGTGGAATCGGATTGGCTGCTATGGGCAACTAAGCCAGTTCTGCTTTACACTAGTTTGATAAATTACCCCAAATGTCCCTATAGTGTCCACAGCAGCTATAATGTCCTCTAAAGTGCCCCCAGTAATAACACCCTCTATTGTACTCCATGCAATAATCCCTGTATAACGTCCCCAAAAATAATAGAATGGCTCCCTACAGTGCCTCCCCAATAGCAACACCCCCATATAGTAATTTCCACCATACTGCCCCCACATAGTAGTCCCCCACACAGTAATTTCCCCTACATAGTAATTTGCCCCACTCTGCCCGATAAAGTAATTTCCCCCACGCTTCTCTCTCCCCTCAGTGCATTTATGAAAGGAGAGAGAGAGAACACACTTCTGTCCTTGCGATTTACTGTGAAAAAGATTCATTTATAAACTGTCCATATGTAACTGGCGGTCAGTGGGCGTCCTTCATTAGGCATCTACTAGGTATGGTCAGTTACTTTCATTAGGGACCTTGTGTCCGTTTGTCACTGGCGGTCAGTGGGCATCTGTCACTGTCCATCTGTTAGTCGGTCAGTGGGCATCTGTTAGGGTCCATCCATAATTGTCGGTCAGTGGACGCACCGCTACGGACGTTATCGAACATTAACTCACCAATTTTACCCCCTATTTTTTTTCATTTATTTGTCGACGATAGTCCTGGAATTAATTGTGCAGCAAACTAATCTGTACGCCACTCAATTTGCTGTACAAAAGCCCACGTCGTCTATTCGTTTAAGACAGTGGACCCCCATCTGTCGATGAGTCCATTTTTAGTTTTAAAGGCCACCTTTCCTTCCGTCAGTTTATTCCCTCCAAGATTGCCTGATATGGGGTAAAATTATATGGTGTGCGAGAGCACAACAGGCTACACCAGCGGGCTGTCGATGTATGAAGGCAGAGACTCCTAACTTAACCCCCCAGGCTGCCCCGAAATTATTGGGACATCTGGAAAAATTGTGTGGGATCTATTGGCGCCATTGCTACACAAAGGGTACCAACGTGTAAACTGATCATTTTTATACCAGCATACCCTTTTTTAAATTCCTCCACGGTGCAAACACAGGGGCTTGTGGGACTGTCCGTAAAAATAGAGTGGTATGCCTACAACCGCTGGTGTCCAAGCGTTTTGAGAGAGGAACATCCCTCGCACTTGCAAGTGACCAGCTGCAAAATTTTGCAGTGGAAGAACAGGAAGGATGTCTACATGCTCACCACTGTGCAAGCAGACACCACAGTAGCAGTTAGGGAAAGGGGGGGGGGGGGCTGCTGCTGACCAACACAAATCGGTCTGTGTGGCAGATTATAATTTATGGGAGGTGTAGACATCTCGGACCAGGCGCTTTAACCCTACCTGGTGAAGCGAAAAAACAGGGCCTGCCATTCAAATTGCTACCTATAATAGTTTTGTTTTATTTAAAAAGGCCCAGGGAACCCTCAACTTCCTTGAGTTCCAGGAGAATGTAAGAGTCTCCTATTTGAGTCCCCCGCACCTGGGCAAGCCTTTGAATCTGAGGATGTTCGAACGCTTTCAGAACGCCACTTCCCTCACCCCGTCCCTACCACTACCAGCAAGACATCCTCAGAAACTATGCTGGGTGTGTAGCAAACGGGAGAAGAAGACGCCGGTACAAGGTAGTGAGTGGAGACTTGAGACAAGTCATTTCCAAGTGGCGTACCCGATATAGTAGGGGTAAGGGATCAACCTACGCCTTACTCACCACATACAGTTAAAGAGGACCTTTCACTCATATGCAAACTAAAAACTAACTCTATCTGTGGGCAGAGCGGCGCCCAGGGGTCCCCCTGCACTTACTAGTATGCCTGGGCGCCGCTCCGTTCGCCCGGTATAGGCTGGCTCCGGTGTCTCAGCTTCGTCTGTTGTATTGCACTGATTTTTTGTAGGAGGTGTGTCCTTTGCTGCAGCACTGGCCAATTGCAGCGCACAGCTCATAGCCAGGCTATGAGCTGTGCGCTGCGATTGGCCAGCAGTGCAGCAAGGGACACGCCTCCTACAAAAAATCAGTCAGAGGGAGCGCAGACACCGGAGCCTATACCGGGCAAACGGAGCGGCGCCCAGGCATACTAGTAAGTGCAGGGGGACCCCTGGGCGCCGCTCTGCCCACAGATAGTTAGTTTTTAGTTTGTATACGAGTGAAAGGTCCTCTTTAATACCTATATTTACCGTAATACCAAGGTCCCGTTTTTCGGACTCCATTACTGTCCTCCATGCCCTTAAATAAGGGAATACTTCTGAGAGAATATTGTGATTATTAAGGAAGTAACTGTCTTAAAAAAAAAATGTTGAATCTGGAAATTTTTAGTTGTTATGATTTATACGCATAACCTTAACAATTGAAGGATATATAGCACTTTGATTCAGTGTTGCCAGTGTGGTTTTATCCTGCGGTTCTATCTTATAATATCAATTGATTTATTACCATTTTTATGTGATATTTTATCTTATTGTATTTTATTGTATAAAGTGGGCACCACAGGCGCGTGACGTATGACTCACACTGCCAGCGCCCCTCCTCCCGGCCTGCCTTTACTCCCTCTCGGCGAGCGCTTGTAGTTGTAAGTCCCGGTAATACACAGCGGCGCAGCGCTCCTTATTCGATTATATACATACGGTAACCATTAACTATTAGAGATACGATTATACAGTGAGCAGGGCCCGTGTAGTAGAATAGTCACTGCACGGGCCCTGCTGTCATTATAAAAGCAGATGCCGGCCCCCAGCCCCTCCTCCCTCACAGCTGATACACCCGCCGTGCGGCATTGCGGCGGGTGTATCATTGAAAACAAGGCAAAATTAGCAGCATTCGCCGTATAAGACACACTACTATTTTCCCCCCACTTTGGGGAGGGGGGGGGGGGCGGGGAGTGCGTCTTATACGGCGAAAAATGCGGTAATTGAGTGCCAGTCTTTTACCATTTGTTTCGATTTATAAAATAAGAAGTTAACAAATTATATATAAAAAATATAATAATCTGTTTAAATCAGCACCCTTTCCGTATAATAAAAAACACAATGAAATAACAATAAATATAAACATCCTGGGTATCACAGTGACCAGAAACACCCATACTATTAAAATAAAATAAAAAAAACATCCAATATGGCGAATGGCGTAACGGAAAAAGGGTCAAAATGGCCGATGTTTTTCTTACCCAAAAAAATGAAATAAAATGAGGAAAAAGTCACGCACAATCCAAAATGATAGCAATAAAAACTATGGCTTGTCCCGCAAAAAAATGACTTGAGTAAAAAAAAGTTATGGGGGTCAGAATATGGTGATGTAAAAAATATATTAAATGCTCAAAGTTTGAATTTATTTTTACACGATTTAGGCCTCTTTCACACTTGCGTTGTCCGGATCTGGCGTGTACTCCACTTGCCTGAATTACACGCCGGATCCGGAAAAACGCAAGTGTACTGAGTAAGACTATGTTGTCTTACTCCAAGCTGTATAGGCTCGAAAGCCTACTACCAATTAAGCATATTAGGTGATGTGCATCTCTGTAATGAGAAGGGGTGTGGTCTAATGACATCAACACCCTATTTCAGGTGTGCATAATTATTAGGCAACTTCCTTTCCTTTGGCAAAATGGGTCAAAAGAAGGACTTGACAGGCTCAGAAAAGTCAAAAATAGTGAGATATCTTGCAGAGGGATGCAGCACTCTTAAAATTGCAAAGCTTCTGAAGCGTGATCATCAAACAATCAAGCGTTTCGTTCAAAATAGTCAACAGGGTCGCAAGAAGCGTGTGGAAAAACCAAGGCGCAAAATAACTGCCCATGAACTGAGAAAAGTCAAGCGTGCAGCTGCCAAGATGCCACTTGCCACCAGTTTGGCCATATTTCAGAGCTGCAACATCACTGGAGTGCCCAAAAGCACAAGGTGTGCAATACTCAGAGACATGGCCAAGGTAAGAAAGGCTGAAAGACGACCACCACTGAACAAGACACACAAGCTGAAACGTCAAGACTGGGCAAAGAAATATCTCAAGACTGGTTTTTCTAAGCTTTTATGGACTGATGAAATGAGTGAGTCTTGAAGGGCCAGATGGATGGGCCCGTGGCTGGATTGGTAAAGGGCAGAGAGCTCCAGTCCGACTCAGACGCCAGCAAGGTGGAGGTGGAGTACTGGTTTGGGCTGGTATCATCAAAGATGAGCTTGTGGGGCCTTTTCGGGTTGAGGATGGAGTCAAGCTCAACTCCCAGTCCTACTCCCAGTTTCTGGAAGACACCTTCTTCAAGCAGTGGTACAGGAAGAAGTCTGCATCCTTCAAGAAAAACATGATTTTCATGCAGGACAATGCTCCATCACACGCGTCCAAGTACTCCACAGCGTGGCTGGCAAGAAAGGGTATAAAAGAAGAAAAACTAATGACATGGCCTCCTTGTTCACCTGATCTGAACCCCATTGAGAACCTGTGGTCCATCATCAAATGTGAGATTTACAAGGAGGAAAAACAGTACACCTCTCTGAACAGTGTCTGGGAGGCTGTGGTTGCTGCTGACCGCAATGTTGATGGTGAACAGATCAAAACACTGACAGAATCCATGGATGGCAGGCTTTTGAGTGTCCTTGCAAAGAAAGGTGGCTTTATTGGTCACTGATTTGTTTTTGTTTTGTTTTTGAATGTCAGAAATGTATATTTGTGAATGTTGAGATGTTATATTGGTTTCACTGGTAAAAATAAATAATTGAAATGGGTATATATTTGTTTTTTGTTAAGTTGCCTAATAATTATGCACAGTAATAGTCACCTGCACACACAGATATCCCCCTAAAATAGCTAAAACTAAAAACAAACTAAAAACTACTTCCAAAAATATTCAGCTTTGATATTAATGAGTTTTTTGGGTTCATTGAGAACATGGTGGTTGTTCAATAATAAAATGAATCCTAAAGAATACAACTTGCCTAATAATTCTGCACTCCCTGTACATACAGTACGTGGAAACTCCCACAGTGGTAAATAGGGCTAAGTGGACTGAAGTGCAACAGATGTATAGAGATCACCAACTTGAAGTTGCAAATCGCTAACTATTTTTCTGGAAACAAAAATATTTTGAAGAGGGTTAGAGTGTGGGACATATGTTGGCCACGGTGATTAAAGCCCAGCAGGGTCCTTCTTATGTGAAATGCATCCAAGATGACGAAGCGGTTAAAGGGCTCCCTAACGAGAAGGCACCCGGAGCGAATGAGATTCCTGGGGATTTTTTAAAAAAATATGGAGATTTTATTTTGCCACAGAAATTTTTATCCCCAAGTATTTAAAAGACGTATCCACACGCAGGGGCAGTATTTTATCCTGTACATCCTGCGATATAGGGTCTATGGGCAACTTAACAGATTTATCCCTGTTGATAGAAGTCCTGAATAAAATCCAAAACTCTCTCAGCCTCATCACATATAGTACAGAGTTTGAGATATCAAGGAACAATGATATGTCGTTGACGTACAGAGCTGTTTTTTTCTTCTATAGTCCTGTACCTAAGACCTGTCACCTGAGGGTCTCTACGCACCATTTGGGCCAAATGTTTAATGGCTAACGCAAAGAGCAGCGGCAACAGTGGGCAGCCCTGACGTGTTCCCATTTCCAATCAATTAGTGCCCCTAATCAATTAGTACGCACCTGTGCACTAGGCTGATTATACAAGAGTTGGACCCACTTCATATATCTAGGCCCAAAACCCATAACCTCCATTACCTCCCATAGAAACCTCCACTTGACGCTACCGAAAGCCTTCGCAGCGCCAAGTGAGAGGACCGCCCTGTTTCCGGTCATATCTCTAGACATCTGCAGGTTAAGCCGCAACGATCTAATGTTAATAGCTGTTGACTTACCAGGCATAAAACCTGTTTGGTCGCCATGAATCAAGATAAGGATAACCGTAGACTACCTGTTGGCCAAAACTTTAGCCAGCAGCTTGACATCTGTATACAAAAGCGATATGGGTCTATATGAGACCGGATACAAGGGATCTTTACCTGGTTTGGGCAGTACAATTATAATGGCTTGACCCATAGATTTTGGTAAGGCGCGGTGTAATTCCGCCTGTTTAAACAATGAATGGGGTTGCAGATGTGGGACCTTTAACTGACTTACAATGGATGCAAGTGCTGGAGAACGGCCCTAAGTTGTTACTCTGTGAACCTCAAAGATTTTCACAACTTTATTTAGTCCATAGCGTATATAGGACACCCATGTTCCTTCATAAGTTGGGACTGCGAGACACTTCTCAATGCCCCAAATGTGTGGTACTCATGATGCACATATACATATGTTCTGGGAATTTATGGCTTTGGGCCCTTTTTTGGCGTGATGTCTTAGATATCATCCTTGAAGTGTATAATATTAGACTCCAGGCTAGTCCTTTAATCTGTATTTTGGGCCTCCTACAAGGTGAAACAGTGGAGGGAGTAGTAATTGGTATTGGCAGATTACTATATAATACCAGAAAACTAATTGCAAAATATTGGATAAGTACTTAAGTGTCTACCAAGGTGGAGTTTATTGCCCGTATGAGCGCGTTAAGAGATGGAGAGAGGAATATATATCAAGAGAGGTCCCTTTTAAGAAATTTGAATCTATCTGGGGACTGTGGATTTTAAACACCAGGGTAAGGCCTCTTTCACACTTGCGTTGTCCGTATCCGGCGTGTACTCCACTTTCCGGAATTACACACCGGATCCGGAAAAACGCAAGTGTACTGAAAGCATTTGATGACGGATCCGTCTTCAAAATGCTTTCAGTGTTACTATGGCAGCCAGGATGCTATTAAAGTCCTGGTTGCCATAGTGGGAGCGGGGGAGCAGTATACATACAGTCCATGCGGCTCCCGGGGCGCTCCAGAATGACGTCAGAGCACCCCATGCGCATGGATGACGTGCCATGCGATCACGTGATCCATGCGCTTGGGGCTCCCTCACGTCACTCTGGAGCGCCCCAGGAGCCGCATGGACGGTAAGTATGCTGCTCCCCCGCTCCCCGCTACACTTTACCATGGCTGCCAGGACTTTAGCGTCCCGACAGCCATGGTAACCATTGAGAAAAAGCTAAACGTCGGATCCGGCAATGCGCCGAAACGCCGTTTAGCTTAAGGCCGGATCCGGATCAATGCCTTTCAATGGGCATTAATTCCGGATCCGGCCTTGCGGCAAGTCTTCAGGATTTTTGGCCGGAGCAAAAAGCGCAGCATGCTGCAGTATTTTCTCCGGCCAAAAATCGCTCCGTTCCGGAACTGAAGACATCCTGATGCATCCTGAACGGATTTCACTCCATTCAGAATGCATTAGGATAAAACTGATCAGGATTCTAACGGCATAGAGCCCCGACGACGGAACTCTATGCCGGAAGAAAAGAATGCAGATGTGAAAGAGCCCTTACAGTCTAGGCGCCTTCTGCTTTTGAGTGAGAGAAGAAACATTTTAAGATGAGGAGTTCAGAGAAAATGGGGGGTTGTCAACAAAGACACAAACTTTTATTGATTCAACCACTGGTATAGTAAGATAAGAGAATGATAAAGGTATAATTACTATATTAGGTTAGGGGGGCGGGATTATGGTTCGTCTACATTTGTATGTAAATGTACAATTTTTTTCTCTTTTCAATATGTTTATTATCTGATACCTGAATCTGGTTTGAATACCAGGCATATAGTTGTACTATTTATGTCTAGGTACTTTATATGAAAATATTAATAAAAAAGATTAAAATTGGCAAATCGCTTGGACCAGATGACATACACCCCCATATCCTAAGATAATTAAGTAATGTCATAGCCAGACACTTGCTTCTGATATTTACAGACTCTATACTGACAGGGGGTGTTCCACAGGATTGGCGCATAGCAAATATGATGCCAATATTCAAAAAGGGTGCAAAAACAGAGCCCGGAAACTATAGGCCGGTAAGTTTAACATCTGTTGTGGGTAAACTGTTTGTGGGTTTTCTAAGAGATGCTATCTTGGAGGATCTCAATGAAAATAAGTAAATAATACCATATCAGCATGGCTTCATGAGGTCATGTCAAACTAATTTAATCAGTTTCTATGAGGAGGTAAGTTCTAGACTTGACCGCGGTGAATCAATGGATTTCGTATATATATCTGGACTTCTCCAAAGCATTTGACACTGTACCACATGAAAGGTTGGTATATAAAATGAGAATGCTCGGACTGGAAGAAAATGTTTTGAATGTGGGTAAGTAACTGGCTCAATGATAGAAAACAGTGGTTATTAATGGTACACACTCAGATTGGGTCACTGTCACTAGTGGAGTACCTCAGGGGGTCAGTATTGGGCCCTATTCTCTAATATATTTATTAATGATCTTGTAGAAGGCTTGCAGAGTAAAATATCAATTTTTGCAGATGACACTAAACTGTAAAGTAATTAACACTGAAGAGGGCAGTTTGGATTTGGATCAGATGGATCTGGAGAGATTAGAGGCTTGGGCATAGAAGTGGCAGATGAGGTTTAACACTGACAAATGTAAGGTTATGCACATGGGAAGGAATAATGCAATGGATCAACTTGCAGGATAACAGGCTAAACTGGATGGACAAATGTCGTTTTTTTCGACCTTATATACTATGTTACTACTATGTAATACCATTACATGTGTGCAATTGGGCCTGAACCATTTTCAGTTTATTAAAAAAAGAAAATCTGAAAGGCCCCAGGTTCTCCTTTATATTTGGGCCCTGCGTGTGTCAAGACATATTAGGGACACAATGGGGATATTTCTGAGGAGAAGAAAAATGGGGTGATACATTTTGGGGTGTACTTAATTTTCACTGTACTTAAATTTAACACTTTTGTGTAAAAAAAAAAAAAAAAAAAAAAAAAAAAAAAATCCCCGCCTGCTTAGCATTAATCTCTGCAAAAAACTAGGGGGTCTAAAATCTCACTAAACCCCTAGATGAATACCTTAGAGGGTATAGTTTTCAAAATGGGGTCATTTATGGGGTTTCTATCATTTTGGCAGCTTAATTCCATTACAAGAGTGCAATGGGGACTGAACCATTTTCTATTTATCTGAAAGCTAATCATGTGCTTTGTAGAAAAAATTTAAATTCATACTTTTGTGTAAAAAAAATTAATTGTATTCTTTTTTTTTTCACCATCTTTTAGCATATTTTTTTTTTTAAAAGTAGATGGTCAAAAAACTCATTACACCTATGGATGAATCCGTTAAGGAATCTAGCTTTCCAAATGGGGTCACTCTTGGGGACACTTATAAGCCTATGCAAACTTGGCTTGTTGTATGAAAAATATGTTAAAATAGTAAGTCTCCCAAATTAAGTTTTTTTTGTAAGTGCAGAAATAAAAAAAAATAATTAAATTAAAATAAAGATGTGGAAATATATTTCTGATGAAAAATGTTCATTAGTATTTATGTATGTGGAATATTGCAGTTGAAAATAGGAAAGTATGCCCATTTTTACAAATTTTCATAGATGTTTATATTGCATATTTTATCTGTAAAATTTTACCACCTAATATATGTGACGAGAAAACAATTTCAGAATGACTTTGATGTGCAAAACCTTTGCAAAGTTATTCTCTGCTAAAAGTGACAAATGTCAGATTTCCAAAATCAGGCTTGGTTGTTAACCACTTCAGCCCCGCTAGCTGAAACCCCCTTCATGACCAGGCCACTTTTTACACTTCTGCACTACACTACTTTCACCGTTTATCGCTCGGTCATGCAACTTACCACCCAAATGAATTTTACCTCCTTTTCTTCTCACTAATAGAGCTTTCATTTGGTGGTATTTCATTGCTGCTGACATTTTTACTTTTTTTGTTATTAATCAAAATGTAACGATTTTTTTGCAAAAAAATTACATTTTTCACTTTCAGCTGTAAAATTTTGAAAAAAAACGACATCCATATATAAATTTTTCGCCAAATTTATTGTTCTACGTGTCTTTGATAAAAAAAAAAATGTTTGGGCAAAAAAAAAAATGGTTTGGGTAAAAGTTATAGCGTTTACACACTATGGTACAAAAATGTGAATTTCCGCTTTTTGAAACAGCTCTGACTTTCTGAGCACCTGTCATGTTTCCTGAGGTTCTACAATGCCCAAACAGTAGAAAACCCCCACAAATGACCCCATTTCGGAAAGTAGACACCCTAAGGTATTTGCTGATGGGCATAGTGAGTTCATAGAACTTTTTATTTTTGTCACAAGTTAGCGGAAAATGATTTTTTTTTTTATTTTTTTCTTACAATGTCTCATATTCCACTAACTTGCGACAAAAAATAAAAAAATTCTAGGAACTCGCCATGCCCCTCACGGAATACCTTGATGTGTCTTCTTTCCAAAATGGGGTCACTTGTGGCGTAGTTATACTGCCCTGGCAATTTAGGGGCCCATATGTGTGAGAAGTACAGCCTCTGGGCTGAAAGAAAAAAATGAACGGCACAGATTTCTTCATTCGCATCGATCAATGTGGATGAAAAAATCTCTGCCCAAAAAAAAAAGGGAATGAAAGGCGTCTGCCAGGACATAGGAGCTCCACCCAACATCCATACCCACTTAGCTTGTATGCCCTGGCAAACCAGATTTCTCCATTCACATCAATCGATGTGGATGAATAAATCATTGCCGGGATATTATTTTTTTTTTACATACAAAGTGTTTGCCAAAGCATAGGAACGCCGCCTCCTCCTCAGCTCGTATGCCTCGGCAAACGTATCTGTTACTGCAGAGGAGAAATCTCGTCTTGCAGCGCCGCATACACCGACTTGCGTGTAATCTGACAGCAGCGCAATGCTTCTGTCAGAATGCACATCAGTGCTTCAGCTAGTCGATTGGTTGTTCCACCTGGAAGGTAAAAAAAGAAAAAAAAAGAAGAAAAAAACAGGCCGCAACCTAATAATTTTATTAACTTTGGAACAGAACATGTAAACTTTAACTTTTTGAACTAAACATTAACCTGTTTGCTTACTGGTGTTTTTTCTTTTTTTTACCTTTTATTGAACAAACCTCTCCTTCCCCTTGGGTCAATGTGCAAAGCGCAAATCGCCCAAAGATGTGGCGAAGTGCGTTATGCACTTTGTCCCAGGTGAAAGGAGATGTTTGCAGCAGCTGTGTGAGTGAATGGGCCCTAATAGCCCTGTGTGCCTGTCCTGGTGAGATGATCCCTATGCTAGGTGTACCTGTGTGGTACTTCCGGAAACACTCCCCTAAGCATAGGGCAGGGTGGTCAGGACAGAAATAGCGGGTGTCACGCCTTATTCCACTCCTGCTACAGACACAACATATTTTTCGGGGTGACGGTTGGGTTGAGGTACCAGCGACGACATTGGGGAAATGTCGCTCGTGTAGACGGCTAACTACACTGGTGGATGGGGCCACGGAACCTCCTGGGTACAGGAGGTTCTCGATGATCTCTTCCTGAAATTTGAGGAAGGATCCAGTTCTCCCAGCCTTACTGTAGAGAACAAAACTATTCTACAGAGCCAATTGAATTAAATATACAGACACCTTATTATACCAGCGTCTGGTTCTGCGGGAAACTAATTATGGAGACAACATCTGGTCATTGAAGTCCACCCCTCCCATGTGAAGGTTAGTCGTGGACTGAGAGGGGCTTTTCAATGACACTGGTTGCTCGCTCAATTTGTATTGTCATGTCTGCGTGAATGGAGGAGAGCATGTAAACAGCACGCTTGTCTCTCCATTTCACCGCGATCAGTTCTTCGTTACACAGTGCGGCCCTCTGCCCCCTTGCAAGACGGGTGCTAACGAGCCGTTGGGGGAAGCCCGCGCGACTAGTTTGCGCAGTACCACAGGTGCCAATCCGTTCTAGAAACAAATGCCTAAAGAGGGCCACACTTGTGTAGAAATTGTCCAAGTAAAGATGGTACCCCTTGCCGAATAAGGGTGACACCAAGTCCCAGACTATCTTCCCACTGCTCCCCAGGTAGTCAGGGCAACCGACCGGCTCCAGGGTCTGATCTTTTCCCTCATAGACCCGAAATTTGTGGGTATAGCCTGTGGCCCTTTCACAGAGCTTATACAATTTGACCCCATACCGGGCGCGCTTGCTTGGGATGTATTGTTTGAAGCCAATGCGCCCGGTAAAATTTATCAGGAACTCGTCTACGCAGATGTTTTGCTCTGGGGTATAAATATCTGCAAATTTCAGGTTGAAATGGTCTATGAGGGGCCGAATTTTGTGGAGCCGGTCAAAAGCAGGGTGGCCTCTGGGACGGGAGGTGCTGTTATCACTAAAGTGCAGGAAACGCAGGATGGTCTCAAATTGTGTCCTGGACATAGCAGCAGAGAACATGGGCATGTGATGAATTGGGTTCGTGGACCAATATGACCGCAATTCATGCTTTTTAGTTAGACCCATGTTGAGGAGAAGGCCCAAAAAAGTTTTAATTTCGGAAACTTGGACTGGTTTCCACCGGAAAGGCTGGGCATAAAAGCTTCCCGGGTTAGCGGTTATAAATTGTGTGGCATACCGGTTTGTCTCTGCCACAACTAAGTCTAAGAGCTCCACAGTCAAGAACAGCTCAAAAAAATCCCAGGGCCGAACCGATCTGAGCTGTCTCAACCCGAACTCCAGACTGGGCGGTGAAAGGGGGAACCACAGGTGCGGCTGAAGTTGGGGACTGCCAATCAGGGTTTGCCAGCACCTCAGGGATTCTAGGGGCTCTACGGGCACGTCTTTGCTGTGGCTGCGACGGGGTCACTACTGCACCTGCCACCGTACCAGTTACAACTGCCCTTCTGGTGCTCGCTACTTCACCATGTTCTACGGCAGTGCTGATACTAGGTCCAGGAAGGGCTGGGCTGCTGGTGTATGCCTCACCACGTAATCCGACAGCACCAGCCCCACTCTGCTGCTCTTGAAGCGGATCCTGCGGTCTAGCGACACGGGGCCGGGTACGCCTGGTGCTATCAGGGACCTCAGCCTCCTCGTCCGAACTTTGGGTCAGAGAGCCACTGCTTTCTACAGGTTCGTATTCTGACCCGCTAGATTCATCAGATGAGGGTTCCCATTCCTCATCCGACTGGGTCAGAAGCCTGTAGGCCTCTTCATTAGAATACCCCCTGTTTGACATGTGGGCAACTAAATTTAGGGGTATTCCCTGAGACTACCCAAGAAAAAAAAGCAAGCCTGTCTTACAAATGGGAGGCTAGCGAAGTACCGGAGGCTAGCGAAGTACTGGAGGCCGCTGCGGTTGATAAAAAATATCAAAACTATCGCCGCAGCGCGTGTAAAGTGAATCTGCAGTGATCAAAAAAATATATTTTTTGTCACTGCGGTGGGGCGGGCGTGGGTGAACGCACGTGTGGGTGACCGATCAGGCCTGATCGGGCAAACACTGCATTTTGGGTGGAGGGCGAACCTAAAGTGACACTAATACAATTATAGATCTGACCGTGATCAGTTTTGATCACTTCCAGATACTATAAAAGTACAAATGCTGATTAGCGATACGCTAATCAGCGAATCAGTGACTGCGGTGGGCTGGGCGCTAACTGATCCCTAAACTACCTAACCAAGGGGCCTAAACTATACCTAAAACCTAACTATCAATACCAGTGGAAAAAAAAAAGTGACAGTTAGCACTGATCACTTTTTTCCTTTCACTAGTGATTGACAGGGGCGATCAAAGGGGTGATGAAAGGGTTAATAGGGGTTCAGGGGGGTGATCTGGGGCTAGTATGAGGTGTTTGGTGTACTCACTGTGTAGTTTGCTCCTCTGCTGGATCCAACCGACGAAAAGAACCAGCAGAGGAGCAGGCCAGCCATATAACAGATCATATTTACAAATATGATCTGATATATGGCCTCTGATGGTTTTTAAAAAAAATCAGCAACCTGCCAGCCGCGATCATTGGCCGGCAGGTTGCTGACTAAATACTTCTCGACGAAATGCCGGCCCGCGATGCGCATGCGCGGGCCGGCTGTGACTAAATCTCGCGTCTCGAGATGACGCGCCGATGCGTCCAGGAGGATTAAATCGACCACCTCCCGGACGCATCGTCGCGTTAGGCGTTCGGGAGGTGGTTAAGGACCAAACAGGCTTGGTCACTAAGCGTTTAATTGCCAGAGAATGGAGAGACCCTGAAAAACCAAACTCCTTAAGTACATGTACTTCATGGGAATCGGGCGGGTGCAGGAGCTGCGCCCGCCCATCTGCGCCAGGGGTCCGGCAGTCACTGGCGCATTAACCATTAACCCTTCATGTGCCGCCGTCAGTGCTGACTTGGGCGGGGATCGGAGCTGCTATCGAATCCCCGTGCTGCTCTAACGGGGACCCGATGGCATGGAAGGCAGCCTGATGACTTCCTTGGGCATCAGGGCTACCTTCCAATGGAGAGCCTGTGAGATTCAGCCCCCTGGACCAATACTGAAGTATCAGACCCCCAAAAGTTGAAGTCCCAAAGTGGTTAAAAAAATAAAGTGAAAAAAAGTCACACTTAAAAAAAAAAAAATATTAAGTTTCAAGTAAAAAAAAAAATATTTTTTTAAAATGGGGGAAAAAAAGAAAAGTACACTTATTGGGTATTGCCGCGTCCATGTTGACAGGCTCTATACACATGACCTAACCCCTCAGATGACACCATAAAAAATAAAAACTGTGCCAAATAAACCATTTTTGTCACCTTACATAACTAAAAGTACAACACCAAGCGATGAAAAAGGCGTATGTCCGACAAAATAGTGCCAATCTAACAGTCTCCTCATCCCGCAAAAAATGAGCCCCTACCCAAGACAGTCACCCAAAAGATAAAAATAAAATATGGCTCAGTATATAGACACTAAAACATCATTTTTATTTTATTTTTTTTAAATGCTGTTGTTGTGTAAAACTAAAGTAAATAAAAAGTATACATATTGGGTATTGCCGTGTCTGTAAGAACCTGCTCTATAAAAATATCACATGACCTAACCCCTCAAATGAACACCGTAAAAAAAAAAAATTTTTAACTGTGGAAAAAAAAAGCCTTTTTATGTCGCCCTACATTACAAAAAGTGTAATAGCAAGCGATCAAAAAGTTATACGCACCCCAAAATAGATGACGCCAAACAGTCATCTCATCCCGCAAAAAATGGTACCCTACCTCAGATAATTGCCCAAAAACTGAAAAACTATGGTAAAAGCCTTTTTTTGTCACCTTACATCACAAAGTGTAATAGCAAGCAAACAAAAAGTCATACGCACCCTATAGCTTCAAATGGGACATGGCAGCTAAAAATTATCCCAGTGAAATCTGCTTTCCCAAAAAACATATGGCGTTCCTTTCCTTCTGCGCAATTCCATGTGCCCGTACAGCAGTTTACGACCACATATTGGGTGTTTCTGTAAACTACAGAATCAGGACCATAAATATTGAGTTTTGTTTGGCTGTTAACCCTTGCTTTGTAAAAGGGGAAAAATGGATTCAAATTGAAAATCTGCCAAAAAAGTGAAATTTTTAAATGTTCTCTATTTTCCATGAATTCTTGTTGAACACCTAAAGGGTTAACAGGGCCGTCTTTACCAAGGGGCAAAAGGGGCAGCTGCCCCGGGCCCAATTGCTCCTAGGGGGCACAAGGCAGCTGCTTCTTGAGCCCTGCTAGCCACTGCCCCGGGTGTCAGGCTGTTGGCTACACAGGGGGTGCTGCCATGCCTGCCGGCACTGAGTCCAGGCATCGTACTGTTAGAGCTGTGAATGTGATCTAGGACCTTAGATGACATCACCATGTGACCAGTAACCTAGCAATATTACTGGTCACATGGCTATGAGGTCATCACAGGTCCTAGCAGTAGTGTTGCAGAAGTTAACTGTGGAGCTTACATGTGTGAAGATTGCATCAGAAAAAGGTGACACGGGCTGTTGTTAATATACTGTAAACTACTGTATGGTGGGGTTCTGTATACTGTGGTGGGCTGTATACTGTGGAATGCTATACTGCTGTATTGTATAGTGGGGGGGCTGTATATGGTGAGGTGCTATACTGTGAGGTTGTCACGGCTGTAAATGAGCAACAAGAGTGTACACAGAGAATAACAGCTGACGGAGCCACTCTAGGGAGGAATAAGGGTGACCCCTGCCAGACCCTAAAAGCTCTCCCTACGCTGCTATGCGCATGTCTGGATCCGAATGGTAGATCGAGACATGCCCGCATACCTAAGGCTGAAGACCACTGAAACCCCTACAATAGTGGAAGGGGTACGGCCACCGGTGCCCTGCTCAGTATATGGACGGAACCGGGGTCGCCTCGGATCCAGTCAGCAAAGAACAAATAAACACAATGTCTGTACACTTAACTGAGGTTCTGCAGCCGCAGTGCAAACAGATCCGAAGTCAGCAGACGATATCTGAAGTACTCGCATCAGCAGGACACAGATCCAGTGAAGAGAAGTAACACAGGTGAAGACACTCAAGCGAGAGATACAGCTCAAAATGAAGAGTATAATCGGCACCTCTACAAAGGAGGAGGGGTGATTTAAAGGCAGCGAAATCAAACACAGGAGGAACAGCTGGGAGGAAGGAAACCAAAAGTAAAGACCTCATCACAGAGGCGGAGAAACAGGGAAGAGAACTCCTCCTAGCTCTAGTAGTAACATCATCACAGGGGTGTGGAAACAGAGCTATGAGAACGTCTCAATGCTCTGGTAGTGACAGAGGTGTTGTATACTATGGGGTGCTGTATACTGTGGCTGCTATACTGCTCTACTATATATTGTTGGGTACTGTATAGTGTGTGGTGCTGTATACTATAGGGTGCTATACTGCATACTGTGGGGTGCTGGGGTGCACTGTAACACTAGGGTGAGCCGAGCCCTGGTCTCCTTTACCTGCAGAGCGGTGCCCACTTCCAGCCTGAGTCCAGCTGCCAAGAGCACTGATCCTGAGCCGCTGGAGTCTTCAGAACTGGAAGTATTTACAGTCATTCACTGTACTCTACCAGATGTGTGGATTTTTTGTGTGTGTGGTGTGGTGGAGGGCGTGATTGCCTGCTAAGGTGTGGGAAGGTGGGATACAGTGGGCCCAAGTACATTTTTGCCCAGGGTCCAATCAACATTAAAGACGGCCCTGGTTAACAAAGTTTGCAAAATCAATTTTGAATACCTTGAGGCGTGTAGTTTCTAAAATGGGGTCATTTTTTAGTGGTTTCGATTATGTATTCCTCACAAAGTGACTTCAGACCTGAACTGGTCCTGAAAAAGTGAGTTTTGCTTCTAAACTTCTAAGCCTTCTAACGCAGGTTTTCCCAACCAGTGTGCCTCCAGCTGTTGCAAAACTACAACACCCAGCATGCCCACACAGCCAAAGGCTGTCCAGGCATGCTGGGAGTTGTAGTTTTGCAACAGCTGGAGGTACACTGGTTGGGAAACACTGTTCTAACGTCACCCAAAAATAAAATGACATTCACAAAGTGATCCAAACATGAAGTAGACATATGGGGAATGTAAAGTAATAACTATTTTTAGAGGTATTACTATCCATTATAGAAGTAGAGAAATAGAAATTTACAAATTTTTCCAAATTTTGGGTAAATTCTAAAAAATTTATAAATAAAAAATGTTTTTCTCAATTTTACCACTGTCATGAAGTACAATACGTGACTAGAAAACGATTTCAGAATGGCCTGGATAAGTAACATAGTACATAAGGCCGAAAAAAGACATCTGTCCATCCATTTCGGCCTGTTGATCCAGAGGAAGAAAAAATAAAGCATTTTAAAGTTATCCCCACATAAAGTGACATGTCAGATTTGCAAAAAATGGCTGGGTCATAAGGTAAAATATGGCAGGGTCCTTTAGAGGTTAAGAGAAGATATCCATTCACAGATTGAGTCAGTACTGTGGGGCAAAATTCCCAAGATAGATGCCCTTGTAATTTCTGTTTCCAAGAAAACCTCCCTTCCATTTGAGTATACGAGTCTTCTTAGAGAGCCAATGGACAAGGGGCTGCTAAAATAAGTCTGGGAGACAAATTATAGCTACTCTACAGTAGGCTGAGTCCTAGTATAGCGACCACCTGGACTGCAAAGTCCTTGTCGGTATGGCTGTCCCAGTTAGAGGAGCATCTAGCAGCCGGAACCCCCCAGGGAAGAATTCCTTGCCTCTACCAATGTTAAAACGAGCTTCAAACTTTCCCTCTGTTGCCTCAACTGCATTAGTGAAACTCTGCATGATCCTATGCTCTTTCCAATGCCACTTGCAGAGCAGTATGGCATAGGTTGTGTTCTATCCCTTTTGAGGGGGATAGACTGTTTGGCCCTGTACTAGATTGTATTCTAGACAAGGCATCCGATAAGAAAAGTGTTGCCCTCCGAATCTTGTTTTTTTTTTTTTCAAAAGAGACGCTACTTTCGGAACCAGGACTATTGAAGAAAAATACTTTTCCTCTAGAAGAGTTCATCAAAATCCACACAATGACTCCTGGCTCAAAATATTCGCCTCAACCTGGGAAAACACTGCATCTTCTGTATGGGTTAAAAATACCATAAGAGAAGGCTACAAACTGGAATTTTATTTCAACACCTTCAAAACACTTCATGTTGAACAAGCCGCTTTCTCACAGTGAAAAACAGATGACTCTAGGATCAGAAATGATTACTCTGCTTCAAAAACATGTTAATTCCAGTTCCAGAAGACCAGTATAGAGAGATTCTATTCACTAGTTTTTCGAGTTCAAAAACAAAATTATACAGGTTATTAGCAAATTGATCAGTTACAATAAATTCTAAATGGAGACATTTAGGCCTACCATGAATCTCCTATCCAAGACTGAAATATATGATAACTATGGATCTCTCGGATGTGTATTACCATGTTCCTATGCACAGAGACTATCAGAAAAAACTCAGGATTGCGGTACACCTAAAAGGCCTGAATCGTCACTTCTAGTTCCAAGCCCTCCCAGTCGGGTTATCAGCACCCAAGGATATTCTAAAATTATGGCTCTAGTAATAAGCTCTGAAAGTTATTTTTGTCACCACATACTTGGAAAATGTCCTAATTGCAGCCACATCTCAAGATATTCTCCATATTATCCATCTGAATATTGTACAAAAAAAAACTTTAGGTCTAGGTTGTCTGATTAAACAAGAAGTCAGATTTAATTCCAAGCAGAAAATCTTTTTGGTGGTGTTGGTCAATCCTCATCTACTCACGTCCTTCCTTCCTCAGGAAAAACAAGTTGCCTTATCCCAGAAAGTCTAAACTGTTCTGCAAATCCAGAATGACATCCATCTTTTTTTCTTGGCATCCTGGGATGGAAACAAAACTTCTCTAGACAAAAAGGTAACAGTCCCACTAAGGCTGAATGCACATGGCCGTGGAACACGGACGTGAGCGGTCCGTGGTATCCCGGCCTGGTATCCTGCAGTATAACTCGTATGATCTATACAAATGTATTACTGTAGTGTAGCGGTGTCATAAAGTGCATGGCGTCATAGCAACCAATTACGCCGTGCGCTCCTGCTGTCAGCAAGATGCCATGCCGGGATACCACATCTCAGGTCCATGTTCATTCGGCCTAAGGGTTAAACATTCCCTGTATTGGTGAAGAGTCAAGAAAGATCTCCAAACCAGAGTCTTCTGTTGATGGGACAATCAAGTGTTAATAACCATCGATGCCGCCAGTCGAGGATGGGGTGGCCATACCAAAGAGCTGCTCCTACAATGCACTTGGAGTGAAAAAATTATGACAGCAGCCTCAAACCTGAGGGAATTAATGGCAGTTTACAAAGTCCTCCTATGACTTCAGTCCAGTATGAAATTCCAGCATGTGAAGATTTGTCCGACAACACAACCACAGTTGTCTATTTAAACCGGCAAGGAGAAAAAAAAAGGCATTTCTAACTGCTGTTCATTTAAGGCCGAATGCGGGCCGTGAAAACCCTGCCCGGATTCCTGCTGACTGCTGGAGCGCACGGCGTCATGGGTTGCTATGACGCCGTGCACTTAATGCAGCCGCTGCTGGACAGTAATACACTAGTATAGTTGCCACTAAAAGTACTTAACCCTTTTTTTCAAAGGTTTTTATATTTTTAAGTAACGAAACAAAACAAAAACTACAAGTTTGACATCACTGTAATAGTTTTGAGCCGGCAACATGAAGTTAATTTGTGGGCATTTTTATTTTATATTTGTGTGGTATTGAATGGTACTTTTTCTTGGTATCTAAATAAAAATTAAAATTTTGGTATCATGGCAACCCTATGTGCAATAGCACCCCCAATCTGTTCCCCACTTAAAATAGAAGTAATTATCATAACATTATCAAATACATTTTGAAAGTCTATTTCTGTTTTTTTTCTTTTTTGTCTGGATGGTTATAGTTTTCTCTGTGAACGTTCCAAAGCTTTTCCAGATGATAGAGATATAGAGATATAGAGATATAGAGCTAAGTTCCACACTTGCGGTCTCCCCCTCCACCAGATGCATATGAATCGGCTCAGTAATTGTCAGAATGTGTGGAAGAAAATGTTACGTGTGAATGATGATTTAAGTTCTTCAGGTATTTGCTCAGGTTTTATTTGAAAAATCTATTTTTATTTTTTTTAGGCATGTCATTTCTTTTCCCAAACATATACATATTTTTTTTGTAATCCTCTAAATGTCCGAGTTATGAAAAATATATAGCACTGTAAATCTGATGGTCAGCAATATATACATAAGCTAAGCAAGTTTCAAGAAAAAAAATATTTCCTATTTTCCCTGGTTCTTTTCTGGCCCTTTGTTTCCCTGCAATAATAACAATGTCTGAGGTTTTTCTCATAAATATTTGTGCCCCTCGCCCCGTTCTGCAAAGGCAGTAAATAACGCTGCTGCCCTGAGTGAAATGTCTGACTGCTGGGATAAGCAGCAGCATGTTGTATGCAGGGGTGAGGCCAGGTGAAGGGATCGCCTCAGGCAGCATCAGGTAGAGGCAAGAGCGGGGCAGCGGAAGGGCCATGGGCATTGAGCGCTTTCATTGTGGCAAAGGGGTTAGGGTAAGAAATTGGCATCAGTTTTTGCCTCAGGCAGCAGAAAAGCTAGGTGCACCCCTGATTCTATGTGTAGGACTACAAGTCCAAGCCATACATTGACACTGCTGATACACACAGGATCTTACCCTTACCTGTTGTGCAATACTCTGCAAAACTCCTCCAGTCTTAAAAAAAAAGTGCCAGTGGAAATAATATATCAAAAATATTAACTTCATTGCATATAAAAATATGAAGGGAAAAAAGGGCAAGATGGTAAAGGTATACAGAGAAGCGAAGGGTAATTCCCTCAGCTGGACAACCATGTATCCCCACAGAGCTAGTAAGCACTATCCCGGTACCAGGTCTTGCGCTTAGGGCTTTCGCATCTCTCCTGGGCTAGATCATGTCTTCAGGTACGTCCCCGGTTAGGTGTGTCTATTAATACATTGCCATACACAGTATCCATATTAGGCCTATATATATATATATATATATATATATATATATATATATATATATATATATACACAGTCCTGATCAAAGGTATAAGACCACTTGAAAAATGGCAAAAAATCTAATTTACATTGTTGGATCTTAACAAAGTTCCAAGTAGAGCTTCAACATGCAAAAAGAAGAAATGAGGTCGAGAGAACATTTTTTGAGCATTAAATTAATTGAAAATAATGATTAAACTGAAACAGGCTGTTTTTCAGCTGATCAAAAGTTTAGGACCACATGCCTTTAAAAGGCCAAATCTGTGCAAAGATGTTTATTCATTGTCATTTTCTGTCAGGTAGTCACACGTTGTGATGGCAAAGGCAAAAAAACTCTCCCTTTTTGAACTGTGGTTGGGTTGTTGAACTGCATAAGCAGGGTCTCTCACAGCACGCCATTGCTGCTGAGGTGGGATGCAGTAAGACAGTCATTTGGAATTTCTTAAATGATCCTGAGGGTTATGGAACAAAAAAGTCAAGTGGAAGACCCAAAAAAATTTCATCAGCACCGAGCTGGAGGATCCAATTGGCTGTCCGTCAAGACCCTGGATGATCCTTGACCCAAATTAAGGCCCTTACTGCTGCTGACTGCCGCCCCATAACCATCAGACTGCATCTGAAACTGAAGGGCTTCAAAAACAAAAAACGTCTTCAAAGACCTCGTCTCCTTGAATGCCACAGAACTGCTTGTTTGGACTTTGCAAGAGAGCACCAAACATGGGACATTCTAAGGTGGAAGGAAGTTTTATTCTCTGATGAGAAAAAATGTAACCTTGATGGTTTCCAACGTTACTGGCATGACAAGCAGATCCCACCTGAGAATTTTTCTACGCGCCACAGTGGAGGGGGTGCCATAATGGTCTGGGGTGCTTTTTCCTTCAGTGGAACAATGGAGCTTCAGGAAGTGCACGAGCATCAAACGGCCGCTGGCTATGTTAAGATATTGCTGAGAGCATTCCTCATGACTGAGGACCCTCGTCTGTGTGGTAATGCAGGACAAGGGACTTCTTCCTGGAGAATAACATCACTCTTTTGGCCCATGCTGCGTGTTCCCCTGATCTAAATCCAGTTGAGACCCTTTGGGGATGGATGGCAAGGGAAGTTTACAAAAACGGCTAACAGTTCCAGACAGTAGATGGCCTTGGTGCGGCCGTCTTCACCACTTGGAGAAATGTTCCCACTCACCTCATGGAAACGCTTGAATCAAGCATGCCAAAACACATTTTTTAAGTGATAAACAATAATGGCAGAGCTACTCACTACTGAGTTCATGTTTGGAAGTTGGATTTTTTTTTTTTTTTTTTTGGAGCTGTGGTCCTAAACTTTTGATCAGCCCGTTTCAGTTTATTCGTTTTCAATAAATTGAATGCTCAAAATGTTTTGTCTCACTCCCATTTCTTCTTGTTGCTTGTTGAAGCTCTACTTGGAACCTTGTTAAGATCCAGCCATGCTAAATGACATTTTTCCAAGTTGATCAGGATTGTACCATCATTATGCTGTGTTCATAGACCAGGCTGTGAATATATTACTGTCATGCTATTTACATACATATTGTCTATTGTTACCAAGGACACAGGCTGTGGATCTCACAAATATCCAGGGATAATTTTTTGATACAACTGTACCACGGTGCATAATACCCAATCGGGCTGTTTGACACACGGTATTATCAATTATGGTACATAATTGGGGTTGTTGTGAGACCCAGCGTATGACCTGGTACACGGATAGTGCTTACTAGCTCTGTGGGGATACATGGTTGTCCAGCTGAGGGAATCCCCTTCGCTTCTCTGTATACCTTTTTCCATCTTGCCCTTTTTTCCTTCATATTTTTATATGCAATAAAGTTGATATTATATTTTATATATTCCACTGGTATATTCCAGAGGTTTTTGTAAGTTTATAAACACCTCCAGTCTGTCAGCTCTGTGTCCGCAGGATGAGGAGGGCAGATCCTGTGTCTCTACACTGCCTGGAGCTATTCGCCTTTGCTGCTGAAGGGGATAATCTTTCCTGATGTATCCAGTGGTAGGAAGACACAGGGCAGAGAGCAGCAGCTCAGCCAGGGCAGGGGCATGGCCAGCACAGTGACCTCTTATGTGTACCGACACATCTGCTCTCTCAGGCTTGTGCACGAAACATCAGAGCAGGAAGAGAGGCTGACATCATAGGTCATGTGACCCTCAGTAAAATCTAAGAAAGGGGTTACTACAGATGAAATAAGTGCATGGTGAAGCCCTTACGATTGCCTAGTTAGAAAGAAAGAGCAAAAAAATGACAACCCCTTTTAATATAGTTTATTTTCTTTTTTATACAATAAGATTCATTCATATGAGCGATTATTCCACTCAGACATAAAATCGTTGGAAAAACTGTTTCTCATACATAGACCTCTGGAATAATTTTATATTATACACTACTCACAAGGAGCTTAATGGCAAAATTCACAACAGGTGTTTGATCCGTGAATCGCCCAATAAGTTTCCTGGTTCAATTAAATTGGTATTTAAACAGTCCTTATCATGCTGTTCACATTTTGACATCATGAGACCAAGATCTAACAATTGATCAACAATACCTCGCCATTGCAAGGCTTCAAGCAGGAGCTATGAGCTCAACTATAGAATTTCTTTGGTTGTGTGATTTAGCATACAAATACACAGTATATCTATAACTCATTCTCACTTTGACATCTGAGTTTGACTTGTCTTCATAGATCAGGGTCAGAGTCCAATATCGAAGTCGGGGTTCAGGTGTCACATTGGTATTATTCTGATACTTGAGTATGATATCTGACCATGTCCTAAAATGAATACTATACCAGTGGGCCTCAGTGCTGTTCACTGATGAAAGTTCATTCATGCTGAGCAGAAATGATAGCCGCCAACGATATTGGAGATCTCGAGGAGAGCGCTATGCATCAGCCACTGTTTGCCTTTGTTGGTAGTGTTAGTATGGGCAGGTGTCTATTCAATACAGAACTGCCCTACACTTTGTGAATGGTACAGTGACAAGCCCATACTACTTGAATAACATTAATCCAATCATTGTGCCTCTGCATGAACAACACAGGCCTAATTTAATCTTCATGGAGGGCAATGCGCCTTCTCATCGGGGTCGCATCATAAGAGAACGAGGGCTGGAGACTGGGGTACATCATATAGAGGCTTGTAACTGTACCACAGAACCTCAATGACCTGAGGGCCGTTCTTCAAGAGTCGGATGCCATGCCCCCCACAAGTCTACTTGTGATCAGCATTAGACCTTGTTGTTGAGCTGTAATTGATGCCCAAGGCCATGACAAGTTTTTCAAACATTGACTTTTTTTGTTGTTGTTGGAGTATACCCACTACTACTGTTGGCTTTTGTTTCAATAAATTGTTTGAGATGAGGAAATCACCATTGCCCTACTTTCATGATATCATATCACTGTAGCGTGAACTTCTTATGTTTTCCATTAATTTCACCCGAAAGCGAAATATCCCTAACTTTTTGTGACTAGTGTATGTACATGAGAGTTATAACAGCTTTTTTGGCCATGTCTGAGCCTTTAACAAGAGTAGCCTTTTTTTTTTTATATATAGATTTTTTTTTTAACATACGGAATCACTATCCTTTTGTCACATCCATTTCAACTTGAGGTTGTAATGAAGTGTTAATAAATAATGATAAATGTGATGGATATAGGGCAGAAAAAAAAGTCAAACGTTGGAAATCCAATTTTCCTGGTGAGTGTAGCATTAAGCTGAAATTTTATTAGAAAGTATTCACAACATGTTCACCACATTGCTCTACATGTTATGTTGCTGCTCCCCTGAATGTGTTAGTAAGAAGATCTATGGCACACTATGGGGTTCTTTTTTAGTTAATGCTTTTAATACTTGTAGTGCAATTCGCATCATTTTGTACATTTTTTTTATTTATTTTTTTATCCAGAGATTACATCAATTATAAAGGCAATCTGAGAGGTCCCAATGTTTCGGTCAGATAACGACTTTTTATCAAGAGGTCTGTATAGAATATAAAATGGCATATGCTGAAGATCTGGGTGTACAAAAATAAGACCTCCAAATGTGGCTAAAATAATAAATAACAAAGGAACGAATATACTAAAACATATATCAATGATTATCAATAAATGAAAGAAATGAGGACATATGGATCTATATGCTGGTATAGGTCCATAATTAAATGATTAGGCAAGGCTCACAGACAATGTACCATTAATGAAATTTACAACGCAAGTATGTAATAGGAACAACTCATATTGTAGAATGTTATGATGAGTTGCATGTGGGGAAACGATCATAAGTGAATGAGGGTCCGGGCATATATTATTAACGAAGATACAACAGATGTAAACTATCCCCAATATGTATTGCACTAATGAAGCATAATAGCAGTTGGATTGGATTACCTGGATTAGGCTACTTTCACACTCGCGTTTTGTGCGGATTTGTCTTGTATCTGCATAGACTGACCCCCACCCATAATGCAAACGCTTGTATCCGTTAATGGATCAGTTTCCATTATTCATAAAAAAATAAGTTACGTCAAAACGGATCTATCTTGACTTACATTGAAAGTCAATGGGGGACGGATCCGTTTTCAATTGCACCATATTGTCAGTGAAAAGCGGATCCGTCCCCATTGACTTACATAGTAAGTCTAGACGGATCAGTTTGGCTCTGTATAGTCAGACGGTCACCAAAACGCTGCAAGCTGCGTTTTAGTGACCGTCCAAAAAATGCAACGGAGGCCAAACACAGCCAAATTGATGCATTCTGAACGGATCCTTATCCATTCAGAATGCATTGTGGTTGAACTGATCCGTTTTGGGCCACTTGTGAGAGCCCTGAAACGGATCTTTGAAAGTAGCCTTACCTGTGGCCAGGAGTGACAGTGCTTGCTCTGGATGCGGCCGCTGTGTCGGGCATGCAGCCTATTTGCCGTATGGAGGAGTAAAATGTAGTGCCTGCCGGGAGGTGACGTACAGAGGTGTAGACGTCATTCCGTCCAGAGGTGCGCTAATGCGCATGTTATTTGGAGGCTGTGAGGGCAAAATGAAGACTCAAGTAAGAAAGAGGTGCGCGCATGTGTATATGATATGATATTGCAAAATCGCTTACGTTAAAATTTTACAACCGCATGCATCCGTCATGAATGCATCCGGTTGTATTATGTCTTCTATAGCCATGACCGATCTGTCTTGAGCACCATTAAAAGTCAATGGGGAACGGATCTGTTTTCTTTTGTGCCAGATTGTGTCAGAGAAAATGTCTTTATTGATTTACATTGTGTGACGGGACGGATCCGTTTTGGCTCCGCTTTGTCAGGCGGACAGCAAAACTCTGCAGGGCAGCGTTTTGTTGTCCGCCTCCAGAAAGGAATGGTGAGTGAACGGAGGCATTCTGAGTGGATCCATTTCCATTCAGAATTCATTAGGGCAAAACTGATCTGTTTTGGACCACTTTTGAAAGCCCTGAACGGATCTCATAAACGGAAAGCCAAAACGCTAGTGTGAAAGTAGCCTTACCCCTTTCCACCTAATGGAATCTGAAAAAAAAATTACTGATCCTGCATGTTCCTGACCAAAATGTTTAGCTAAGGCTGAGTTCACTTCACCATTTAGCTTTCTATTTTTCTGATCCGTCAGAGAACACAAAGCTCAAAAACAAAAACTGCTATTTTGAGCATGATTTAATCAATTTGTCACTTCCACCAGAGATCAGTTATTTTTGACAGGAGAAAGTCCTGCATGCAGGAATTTTTCTCCTGTCAAAAATAACTGATCTCTGACAGAAATGACACAAACTGATCATAACTGATGCTCAAAAAAAAAACTGGTCTCTTTTTTCAAATTTTTTTTATTGCTAATTGACCATAACTGATGATTAAAGTTGTTTTTTGTTTTCTCTTCTGATAGCCTAAATTGTGATGTGAACTCTGCATAAGGGCTCATGCACACAACCGTATTTTTTGTCCACATCCAATCTGCATTTTTTTGCTGGTCTGATGCGGACCCGTTCACTTCAGTGGTGCCGCAAAAGATTCATCAGGATTAGTGCTTTTGCATACAACTGTAGGATTTGCAGATTAGTCAACACAATGTTTGTAGCCTATCTGAATCACCGTGGGGAGACTAAGGGTTCCTGGTTACAGATAGTGGCAGAAAACATTTTTTATGGGCAGAGGAACATGTAAGATCCCTTTCTGCAATCCATCTGAATGGAGACCAGAACAAAAAAAGCAGACTTTATCAGCAGGTTGAGGTTACACTTGGAAGAATGGAGTCTGGGCCCTCAAATATTTATCCCGGTAACAGAAGAATTTGATATTCCACAAATACATCTTTTTGCATCTGTTAGAAACGGAAAATGTCACCTGTTCCCAGAGTCTTGAAGAAAATTGAAGCAGAGAAAGTCCTAGTCATCTTGATAGCTCCAATTTGGCCAAAGATGGCCTGGTTTCCCCTGCTGAAAATTATGTCCTGAGAAGGTGTTTTGGTGCTCCTATGAGTCCCAATCTCTTATTTCCGGTTCCAATCTTGCCCCACGCTCAGAATGTCTTCATTTGGTGGCACGGTTTGAGAGGTTAATCCCTGAGAGCTAGAGTTCTGTCAGATGATACTTACTGATTGGATACGAATATATGACGCACAGGAGTGAATAAAATCAGGTGGAGGTGCTCACAGTAAAGAGGATTCGCCCTTCCTCTGGCATATAATTTAAAAATACTGGGCACTCACTCTTTATGCGAAACCATGCAATTTATTGAACATATAAATATAGACATTTAAACATGAAAAATATATAATTAGTAATAACTTGGAGATAAAATGGTAAAAAAAAACTTATGCTAAAATAGTGCAATAAATCGCTAAATACCGATCAAGCTAAAAACATAATATATCTATTGCCCTAACGTATCCACTTGAATGTCCATTGAACACATTAGTAACAAAATAACAACCTAATTAAGAAATAGGGCTTGGAGGAACAGACCAGCCGTTTGAATGTGCCTTGCGGCTATTGAATGTAACCTCTGGAAGTCCTTTGCAAGACACTAGTTGAGTCCCCTCTTAAAGGTAATGCTGCTGTAGCTTTCGTTACTAGTTCCTAGTGAGTGTATTATCGCGGCGTCCCGCTATACTCACTGCGCAGCAGCGTACCGCTATACTCACTGCGCAGCAGCGTACCGCTGTAAACTTTCCACTGCTGTGGTTGCGGTCCAATGTTGTGCTGTAGATATTTCTCACAGGCTTCCACTGCCGTCACCTTGAGTTGTTCTGGGCACCGCTCCGTGATTTCTGAGAGCCGGTGTCTCCTAAGACTCAAATCACCTTCTCCCACGCCAAATTTGTTCAGCCACGATACCTTGTATCCTCGTGCTGCAGTCTGTAGCAGTCGGCGTGTCGGGTCTTAGTTGCTTACAGGGTGTTCACGATTTTGTGGAAAACAGCCTTTAAGTAGTTTCAGCATATATTGGATAAAAGTTCATGTAGTTGGTCCGGGGTTCTTACATCAAACACGTTTCGGGGCTTACTATTGCCCCTTCCTAAGTTGCTTCTTAGATCTATTAAAAAAATCTGGACAATTTTTTTTTTTTTTTTTTTTTTATTATTGTGGTGTGAGCAGTCTATTGTGTTTTCTATCAAGACTATTCTGTTTTCTGGGAAATCAAAAAAAAGTCACCTTCCATAAGTTAGATGTTAGGGAGTGTGTCCTGCAGTATGTTGTCCCAAAGATTGAGGATGTTGGTGCATTCTGTGACCTCACGCTGCTCGACATCTGGTTAATGCTCCACTGGAAGACCAGGAGTAGATCTCAGGAGTGGCGTCATCAGGAGCGGTAAGTTGCTGCATTTTTTATTTTTATTTTTTTCTGCTCTTAGCTCTGATTATTATGGGGGTCTGATCTGAAGTCTGAATGTGGGTCTTATTCACATTGGGGTTCTGATTGGCTGTCTTTGGCGGTCTGATCTAAGGTCTGAAAAACATTTGGAGGGGGGGGGGGTCTGATTGTTGGTCTCATCTAAGGTCTAATAAAAAAATTTTTTTTTTTCTTTTACTCCTCTAAAACCTAGTTGCGTCTTAAGGGGGAAAAATATGGATGTATGTGTATATACACCTGAACAAAAATATAAACACAACGCTTTTGGTTTTACTCCCATTTTGCATGAGCTGAACTCAAGGATCTGAAACACAAAAGACCCATTACTCTCAAATATTGTTTGCAAATCTGTCTAAATCTGTGTTAGTGAGCACTTCTCCTTTGCCGAGAAAATCCATCCCAACTCGCGAAACGTTAGTAGCCTCATTTACATATATAATCGTTTTTTTTTTACACAATAAAAGCACAGAGAGCTATAGAGACTTGATATTGCACATGTGCTAGCAGCCCATGTCCTCAGCTCTATACCCAAAATCCAGGTGACAGGTTCCCTTTAAACTGGCGTTAAATTTTGTGGTGGGGACGGAGAAAAGATTTTCTTTTCATGATTCTTCCATAAAGGTCATATTTGTGCACGTGTGTCGCTGAACAGTAGAATAATGTGCCCTTCCTGCTGGGCATTTGCATTTGAGAGGATTCCGTTTTACCTTTCTAGCAATCTCACAAGCAACTGTTTGACATTTTTCTTAGACCTACAGACCTTCTCTTGAACCCTGCTGTTTTTAGTTACTGTCCTTTCTTAATTACATTAAAACTGAGAAAATGGCAACCTGAAACTATTTTATTCACTTATATAGCACTGACCTATTCAACAGCACTTTACATACATTAGCATCAAGCTGTCCCCAGTGGGGCTCACAAGTTCCCTATCAGTATGTCTTTGGAGTGTGGGAGGAAACGCATGCACACATGGGGAGAAAACACAAACTCCATGCAGATGTCCTTGGTCAGATTCAAACCCAGGACCCTAGCGCTGCAAGGCACTAGTGCTAACCACTGAGCCACCATGCTGCCCAAAAGGCTCAAGTTGAAGGTTTTACTATGACCCTCACAGTCCCTGATCTAAACATCATCTCCCAGAACTGGAAGACTTTTGCAAGGAATAATGGGTGAAAATCCCTCAAACTACTACAAAACTCTTGGCTAGCTACAAAAAGCGTTTACAAACTGAGATACTTGGCAAAGGGATGTTACTAAAAAAAAAAACAAAGCAAATGTTTCGGCACTCTGCATGTATAATAATCCATGCAGAGTGCCAAAACATTTGCTTTTTTTTTTTTGTGCCTTGTTTTGACCCCTCCAGTCTTAGAGATGAGCGAATCAAGTCGAAGTGGAATTCTATCCAAAATTCAGGAAAAATTCTATTTGTCTCAAAGTCTAATTTCCTCGCACTTCTTGATAACAAATCTTATTTTTTTCCAAAATGACTCTTGCATGTGTTATAGAGAGGAAGTAATAAGCCTTCGGGATGAGGGATCACCTATAATGCCATGCAGACAGACAATCAGCAGCTAGTCAGTCCCAGTGATGTCACAGCCCTCTCCTGGATCTCTTCCTATCTCTCTGGCTGATCCTTTAGTGTATTGTTTGCTGGCTCTACTTCTCCTTTACCTTTTGATGTTGGGTTTCCCCAGAGTTCAGTCCTAGGTCCTGTAACCCCTCTCTACACAGCCCCCATCGGACAGACTATCAGTAGATGTGACTTTCAGTTCAGTCTCTATGCTGACAACTAGTGTTGAGTAAATCGAGCTTCGTATCAGAGATTTGAAGTTGATTGTTATATTTCATTTTGAATGCTGCCTTTTGTAAAGCATGACGATTTATTGTCTCAGTGTAGGCAAAATTCTTCTCAACTGAAGTCGCAAGAGACTTTGGTGAATAAATTCGGTATTTAAATCTGTGTCTTTAAAAACATTTTAAGATGGCAATCCAATTCATGTTTGGTAAAAGATACCAGCTGCTACCAAACCCAACTTTAGATTGCTATTTTAAAATTATTTTTGAAGAAACAGATGTGAATACCAAATTAATTCTTAAGTCTTGTGTGACTGCGGGTGAGACAAATTTTGCCTACACAGAAACCACACATTTTAATGCTGTATGAATACAGCATTAAAAATGAAGTATATGAACGAAAGGAATTCAGATTCCCCAATCTAGTAACCCACCTTCACTTGATATTTCAATTTCGGTCTGAAGCACTATCATAACTCCTGGGCAACGCACCCTCTGGGGGTCAAATTTGATTCCCATCTTTACTTTGTTCCTCCTGTGCACCTCAAGAACCTCTCCAGAATCCGCCCCTTTCTTATGTTGGAAACGGTCAAAACTCTTGTTGATTTGATTCATTGTCGTCTTGACTAAAGATGAGCAAATCAAAGTTGTCGCTTCATGGTAACGAATCCTATTATTACTAAAATGTCTGCTGCACATGTCAGAGGAAGTAAGAAGCCAAAGAACGAGGGAACACCCATAATGCCATGCAGACAGCCAATCAGCAGCTAACCAGCCCCTGTGACGTTACAATGTCACAGCCCTATAAAAGTAGTCTTCTGCCCTGCCAGCTTTATTTAATATAGGGATATAATAGGTAATAGGGAGGCATTATCCACACTATAGGGAAGAAAGCAAGGACAACTGAACTGTGTTAAGTTTGGTTAATAGGGGCTATTCTATTACACCTTGCTGCACTAATTGGGGTCACAAAGTGATCTAATACTACAGATTTTAGGCTGTTTGCATTCTTTGATACAATAGTAATTCCAGTAATCCTTGATTCTGTTATTGAGGTGAAACTGAGGTCTGAGCCTACAGAATTTGGGGGATTCACGTTTTTATATATCATTCAATCAGTTAATCCTTGATTGTCTAATTGGGGTGAAATGGCAGCTGAATACTACAGATTTTAGGGTCTTTGCGTTATTTTATATATAAATCAATTCTTTAATACTTGATTGTCTAATTGAGGTGAAATTGTGGCTTTATATTACAGATTTTAGGGTACTCAATTTATATTTTACACTTCGTTAATCCCTAATTGTGAAATTGGTGTGAAATTCTGACCTGATAATACAAGTTTTGGGGTGTTTAATTATTTTTTTTTTCTATGTAATTGCATCCATTCATCATTGATTCTGGGGTGAAATTGCAGCTTGATACTTACTACACATGATAGGGTGCTCACATTCTCATGTATAAGTACATTCCATTCATCCTTGTTTCGGGGGTGAAATTGAGGACTGACACTACTGCTCTTTTACCGTTACAGTACAGTATGTCCGACAGACAGGTGACCGGCCCTTCTAAGGGAACGTGTAGTGGCCAAAATGTTTCTGAAGGTTGCAGAAGTAGCAGCAGTTGGAGTGACAGGCCAGAGCTGCCAGTGTCATCCAGCGGTCATTTATTGACCAGCAACCCAGCTGTCCTTGAATGGTGGAGTCTGTCTCCTAATATAATAATAAGTGGATAATAGTATACGTTCCTACTACTCGAAAATTAGAGCCTTGCCTGAAAAGAACTCGAATATAAAATAATACATTTTTATTGTCTCATTTTATTAAAACCAGGAATTGCAAACTAGCAGTCTGTTGTCAGAGTAGATCAGGCTTGGGTGCAACCCCAATTGCGGAGGAGGGCTATTGCAGGTTTTACTCTTAAGTTTCCTATCTCAGAATAGATTACTTGAGTTTAGCAAGGGTACGTCTCTGCACCCTGTAATACTTAGTAACACTCTGTAAGCATATACAGTGTTACTGTAACACATGGACCAATGCCTGCTGGTGTGCAGAACAATTGTTGTTACAAGTTGCTGCCTAGAGCTGGCTGCAGAGACTGTCTGACAACAGAGTGCTAGTTTGTGATTCCTAGTTTTAATAAAATGAGACCATAAAGATTTATTTTATATTGGCGTTCTTTTCAGGCAAGGTTCTAATGGACTCCTCTTCTACTTTATCTCAAGTGACATAAGATGCCTCAAGCCAGGAGTCAGTGGGATCCTTTGCCTCCACCCTTAGTTGGCATGGCCCGGGAACAAGCTCTGTGCCCCCACCTGTCCTGAACCTGCCTCTTTTTCATTTTCTGTTCCTTCTGCACGAGAAGTTATGTATGCCATTTGTTTGGCTACACTTTTTAGCGAAGACTAGCTTTAGCGGACAGTCAGCAGCTACTGACCAGCCAAGATGTGAAGAAATGATATGCTGCTTCCTCTGGTAGGCGGGAAAGCAGCGACGACGAGTCTCATGGGAGCTTGTGTTGCTAGCAGTCAGGCACATGGCCCTGAGACTGGTGAGGGTGACATCAGTGACATGCAGACAGTAGTGGATGATGATGTAACTGATTGCACGTGGAAGCTGGGTGAAGAGGGGGCTTCATCATAATCATCGGGAGAAGAGGGTGGCAGCTTGTGCATGAGGCAGCAGCTGAGTCAGCAGGGTGGCAGCAGTGTGAGTTCTGGAGCCAAACAGGCCCAGGGTAGACCGTCTGATATGCAGGAGCCTACCTTTCCAGAAAGAACTAGCAGTGCATGGGTTCACGGAGGCAGCAGCAGGCTGTCAGGACGGAGTGGTGGGGGAATTTTTCATCAAGCCACTGGAGGATGTCGGAATGGACATTTTGTAGAACCTGTGGGTAAAAGGTGAAGCGTGGCCAAGGTGCCAATGTTGGCACCATGGCCCTACATCAACACATGCAGCATCACCATAAAATGGCATGGGAAAGCCATGGTGCTAATGTAGTGGTACAGCCTGATAAAGCAACCGCTGCATCACCCAGTGCCCCGCACCCCTTCTCCTGCAGTCAAGGCTCCACCACCTCAGCAGAAGGGAGCTGTGTTTCCTTTCCATCATCTACTGGTCCTAATGCTCCTGCCCCTCCTACTCCTTGTCACTCGTTTTGTCCGCAATCGATCACAAAGATGATTGAAAAAAGACAACAGTATGTGTGCACTCATCCAGCGACGTCAAAGCTGAACGCGCTCCTGGCCAAGTTGCTGGTACTACAGTCCCTCGCTTTTTATGTGGTGGGCTCTGCACCGTTCAGCCAAGCCAAGGTGGAGAATCCCAAGCCCCCATTACTTCTCCAAAAAGGCTGTACCAGCCCTGCACACCTAGGTTAAACAGAAGGTGGTCCATTCCTTGATCCAGTGAGTAAAATCAAGGAATTTAATTTTTTTCCATTAAAATACAAATAATTTCTCCTACATGTAAATCAATGTTTCAACCTTGAAAGGTCTTCTTCATGGATTCATAGTATGACAGAGTTCATCCACAGGTATGTTACTAACTTAAAGGGGCAGGCTCACATGATGGCTTAAAATCCGCCAAATAGCTCAGCTGTATAAATGGTAAGTGATGTTAACCCTTGTGTTCCTTACTGCTGCAGAAAAAAATCATTTTTTATACAATGGTTACAATTAGAGATGAGCGAATTTCTCAAAATTTTCCAAAAAGATTTGATTCAACCCGAATTTGTGGAGAATCATGTTAAAAAAAAACGCTATTTCCTGGCTGCAGAGAGCCTGTATAGTGGTGTAGAACACTGTGCCTTGCAGTAACACACATAGGGAGTCTACTGTGGTAGTGAAAAAATACTGTGAGTCGTATGACACGCAGATAACGCTTATAGAATCACTGCACACTTCACTCATTTGGACAGTTACAGGGCCAAAACTGACCAAATAACAAGTGTGAACTCGGCCTTACAGGTCAATGTTGGCATCAATAAGAAGCGCACTCCTTTTACACAGTCATCAGCTGATTCCACATAGATGTCTACAGAACCTGTTCTATTAAACCCTTCTACAAGTAGAGCCCCCTGACAGAGTGGAGAGGGTGTCAGCAGTAATTTTATATTTTATAGAAATGACGGCGCAGCTCCTAGCCATCCATAGGAAAGATGGTGATGGATATGCAGAGAAATGTCCTTCAATATGGTCGATCACTGGATCCAAGGTACGGGTTTTTCCCACAGTCAAGATTCTCTTTTTTTCCTATGTCAAGTTTTCTTGAATAACATCTAGTGGGAAAAGCCTGTACCTTGGATCCTGTGAACGACCATATTGAAAGAACTTTCTCTGCATATCCATCACCATCTTTCCTATGAATGGCTAGGAGCTGCGCCGTCTCTTTTATGAAATTCAGGACTAAGTGTGAATGTGACCCTACCTCACCAAACACCTGCTGCGCTCCAAACAAGATTGTGGTTTGAGACTTTTCTTTTTAATTTTTGAATCAATGTATTTGTGTATATTAACAGTGTGTTTTTGTTGATGTCACTGATTATTTTGCTCTTCCTCTTATCCGTCAGAACAATAACCCTCAAAACACGGATCCTGTCTGTTAAGCATCCGCCTTAACTTGGTCAGCATTTGGTCAGTAATCCATCAGTATTGCTAAAGCCATAAAAAACAGGAGTGGATCCAAAACAGAGATGACACGTGAATGGAGTATTTGCATGTCTTCAGTGTTTTCTACCCACTCCTGTTTTTGGCTACCAAATCATAAGCCAATTTCATTTGAGACCGTACAGGCCTTACAGCTGCCACATAGACAGGATCCATTGTGCGTCTCAATTTTCCTTCCTTCTGACAGATCAGAAGGGGGGTCAAAGAAATGTCAACTTGGGCAAAATACTGGCCCAGTCATGGAGTGGGGACTGAGGGAACAACATGAGAAGTCCACAGAGTGGCCCAGTGACATAGTGGTGATGTTGCAGAAGCATGAGGAGAGCCCAGAGTGGTGATGTGGCAGCAGCATGAGGAGACCACAGAGTGGCAAGGTGACATATTGCGAAGGTGGCGGTAGCACCAGGAGACCTGAGTGGTAAGGTAGCAGCAGCATCAGGAGACTACAGAGTGACCCGGTGGCAGAGTAGGGAGGTGGGTGGCAATAACAATGGTGGGTGTAAGAAGGAGCACTTTGCATCAGATGTGTGGCGGCATCTGAATAGTAACTGAGGCAGGTAGCCAGAAGAAACTGGTCTCATTTTTTCAAGATTTGGCTGAGGATGATCTAATCTGATGCATCAGTGGGTGGAAATCTTGGCTGATCCACGCCTGATTCATTTTGACATAGGTCAGTCTCTCCACATTTTGGGTGGACAGGCGAGTTCTCCCTGGGATTACTATGGCTCCTGCTGCATTAGACAGATGCCACACTACTGGCCGGGCAGAACAGCTTTTTCCAGGGCAAACTCGGACAGTTGTGGCCACAAATCCAGTTTGGCTGCCCAGTAGTCGAGTGGATATTCTATGTGGGGTGTGGCAGGGTGCTGTCCAAGTAGTTTCTTCACTAGGTGGGTTAAGAAAGCTGCTCATTATCGACTCTAGACTCAAGCTGCTGTTGATAGAGCTGGTAATGTTCCTAAACCCCACCCTGCCACAGAAGCCATGGCAGTGGAACAACAAATATGTGGCCACAGAATGAGAGAAGCGCTCATAGGGTAAATAAGTAAAGGTGGGACTGCGTCCTTCAAATTGAGGTGAATTTGTGATGCTCACCTGTTCAGGTTGCACCGAATTGGGTTCAACCGTGATGAAGGTCCGCTGGATGAACTGGGTATCAGGTTGGAGCTGCCGTGTCCAGAAGATCCTAGGGCGAGGGCCAAGTCGCCACTTGGTTGAATACTGGAAATGGTAACAGTGCCCGTCATGATTATGGTGATCTGGTGGACGTGAGGCGCAAGTCAAAACCGGATTTGGAATGTACAAGTTTATTAAGAGACAACGCGGTTCGGGGTACGCATGACCCCTTTATCAAGTCTACAGGAAACATAAACCATAACAAAAAAGTATGTACTTGTACAGTTTGTACTGGGGGGGGGGGATTACTTTGTATAAAAAGCAAGGGTTCGATAGAACTCCCAATAAAAGTAGTAATAAGAGTGGATGTGTCCTCTAATTAAAACAGTAGAATGTAATCAAAAGTGCTATGTTAAGAAGGCAGAATGTAGAAGAGAAGAATAATATAATAAAATCATAAAAAATCATATGGCTTTCTGGATGGATAGAATCATAAAACAAATACTCAATAGATGAAGAAAAGCATCAAATAAATAAATAGGCGTATAGCTAATGCAATAGTTCGCAAAAACACAACAAATTAATAAAAAGTCAGTTTTCATATGTCATCATATAAATGTGTGTTAGACTGACTTCATAAATGGATAAATAGATAAAAATCGGTCAATTCATATGTATTCTTATGTTAAGTCAGAAAGGCTGTGAGTATCAATTAGTGGGTAGATAAATACATAAATAGAAATAAAATATTAATTGATGGCATTAGCTGATGGAGCCATGGACTGTGACTGGTTCCTGTGAATGAGGGTGTGCTTTGCACTGTATGAGTGGCTGAAGTGCATACAAAGTTTCCTAGTAATACACTCTGTTAATGGCTGTATCACACAGCACTTGCACCCAAACAACAAGCAAGGTTTGCTGGAATTACAGAGGTATCATCTATTGCAAATCTATAACGGTATAATGGCAATTTGCACCCCCAGTCAGTGCAGAAAGGTGTAATAGAATTGCTCCTATTACCCAGGCTTTACACTCCCCTACTTGACCCTGTTCTCCTTTTTATATAGTGGAATAATTCCTCCCTGTCTTTTCCCTACTCTAGTGATCTTTCCCTGAGCTATTCAGTCTTTTCTACCACTTTACTTAGCGCCTGTCACATCTTTCCCTGCACGAAGTACACTGGAAATTGGCTGAATCCAAGATGGCTGAGTCTATTTATAGGACTGGCTGCTGATTGGCTGCATGCATGGCATTGTGGGTGATCCCTCGTTCCCAGAGTTCTTTACTCCATGTCCTAACATGTGCAGCAGCCTTTTTAGTAAAGTTACCACAAAGCGTGAGGAAATTCTCATTCGGTGCAAATCAAATTTCACTTCGTTAACTTCGATTCGCTCTTCTCTAGTTACAATACAGAGAAATGTTATATTATTATGCAAAAAATATCCGTATATTTCATCCCATAAGGAAATACAGTATTCAAACATTATAAAACTTGGGAAAATAATTGGTGGCTATTATGATACAGCTTTATATCCCTCATTACTACATAATTTCATATTAGAAGCTTTGGAATTTCATTTAAAAGCATATAGTAATTATACACCTGATCTCATTCTATTTATGTAAGGGTACTTTCACACTTGGCAGAGTCGCCAGAACTGCTTGCCTGATCCGTCAAAACATATTATTACTGATGACATTTGTAAGAATGATCATGATCCTGATCAGTCTCACAAATGCATTGAAATGCCGCATCAGTCTTTCCGGTTTCATCTAGAAAAACGCAAAAAAAAAAATTTGCATTTATTTTTTTTCGGTCTGCGCATGCAGAAGGACTGATCCGGCATTGCGGTATTTTGAATGCCAGATCCGGCACTAATACATTCCTATGGAAAAAAATGCCGGATCAGTCCTTCTGCATGCGGAGACAGAAAAAAATAAATGAAAAAAATAAATTCTGTGTTCAGTTTTTTGGGCCGGAGATAAAACCGTAGCTTGCTGCGGTATTATCTCCGTCCTGAACAGTCAAAAAGACTGAACTGAAGACATCCTGATGCATCCTGAACGGATTGCTCTCCAGTCAGAATGCATGGGTATAAAACTGATCAGTTATTTTCTGGTATAAAGCCCCCAGGACGGAACTCTATGCTGGAAAAGAAAAACGCTAGTGTGGAAGTACCCTTAGAATTAACTATTTTCTTAAACACGTTCTTTTCTTTTTGACAAAGTATTTTCAGCAAAAAACTGGTGTCTCGATTGGTGTTAAATATTCCCCTTCTCTCGCCAGTTTTGCTATGGCATATTGGGAATCAATCTATATTTTCAATTAGTGATGAGTGCACTTGTGTTTTAAGTTCGCCCTCTAAAGTTCGGGCTATAGAAGAATCGCGTTATGGATTCCGCTACCACGGACCATAACTTATGGTTTGTGGTAGCGGAATCCATAACGCGATTCTAAGATAATCCGAACTTTAGTCGCTGAACTTAAAACACAAGTTTGCTCAACACCATTTACAATGATAACCCATTTTTGAGTAATATAATCTGCCGTGTCTGCAGATACATCTCCCTGCCGTAAAAATAGCAGGTAATTAATGTATCTGCTGTGTCCCTGTTAATATCTTTAAATAACAATGCATGTAATCAGATTCATCATAGTGTGAATGAACATGAAATTACTTTCTTGGATATGAGATTACAGCGACATATAGAAAACCCATTTTGGGCAATCCAGTTTTTCATGCAAATACTTATCATCCAAACTACACGTTAAAGGCCATTCCCACAGGTGAATTAATTAGACCCAAACAGAACTGCATTACAGAAAAAAACTACAAATTAGAAGCAAGCACTATTCATAATAGACTGACAGCAAGGGGTTATCCTAATTGGAAGCTCAAACAAGCTAGTGCCCGAGTAAATAAAATAACACGACAGGAGCCTCTTTTGAAAGAGCGAAATAGAAACTAGAATAAATCCATACCGACACTCACTTTACAATATAGTTCCATTTTTTTATTTTTTTTTGCCAAGTGCGTTTTTTATTTCATAAATATATACCAATTCTCTGAGACTGAAAAATTGCATCAGATTTTATCTGAGGATTTTGGAGTATCCTATAGGAAGGCACCAACAATAGGCCAAAAAAATCGCACCCAGTGATTTAAAAACTTGATTTTCTAAATCAACAACATAGCTCTGAACTCAGCCTTAAAGGTAAATGTTAGTGCCAAGAAGAAGAGCACTCCTTTTACACCGTCGCAGTTCCACATAGATGTTGTCAGAACCTGTTCTATTAAACGCTTATACAAGTAGAGTCCCCCTTCCCTGACAGAGTGAAGAGGGTGTCAGCAGTAAGTTTGTGTTGACATCACTGATTATTTTGCCCTTCCTCTGATCCGTCAGAACAATAACCAACAAAAAAAGGATCCTGTCTGTGGAGCATATGCCTTCACTCGGTCAGCATTTGCCCAATAATCCATCAGCATTGCTAATGCCAAAAATTAACAGGAGTGGATCTAAAACTGAGATGACACTTGACTGTAATATTTGCATGTCTTGAGTGTTTTGTACCAACTCCTGCTTTTGACTACCAAATCATGAGAATTCTGATGGGCCTTACAGCTGCTAAACAAACAGGATCCATTGTGCGTCTAATTTTTTCCTTCCTTCTGACAGATCAAAAGAAGGGTCAAATAAATTATGTCAACCAGGCCAAAAAGGCAAAATAGTGGCCCCTGTCATGGAGTTGGGGAGGGTGGGAACAGCATGAGAAGTCCACAGAGTGGCCTGGTGATATAGTGGTGATGTGGCGGCAGCAGCATGAGGAGACCACAGAGTGGTGATGTGGCGGCAGCAGCATGAAAAGACCACAGAGTGACACAATGACATAGTATGGAGGTGGCAACAGCAGCATGAGAAGGGTCAATCAAATGATATCAGCCAAGCCGAAAGGCAAAGTGGGGAAGGTGGGAATAGCATGAGAAGACCACAGAGTAGCCCAATGACAGGGTCTGGAGGTGGCAGCAGCATGAGGAGGCCACAGAGTGGCCACTTCATCTATTTATTTATAAGGAATATGGGACAGAACAGAAGGTTAAAATTTCTCAACTTTAAAAAGTATTGCTTAAAACACGATTTAAAAATGCATGTTCTCTGGCACAAAAAGCTTTGCAAATTGATTGTTCCGTGAATTTCCCTCAAAGATTGGGATAATGTATTGGCGATTTAAGTTTACTTTCATATAATATTAATCAAATTTTGGTTCAATTTAATATTTAATGTAATAATAAAAAATTGAGTGTTGCCTAAGACGGATGAGGATCCGCCAGTCTAAAGTTTATTCAACAATGTGGTTACGATGGAGAAAGCATTCCGAAAACCTTTTTCTCTTCACCTGGAAACGATTCCTGTCAAGATTGATGCAAGTGCTGTATCTGCTGCTCATCAACCCAGATAAGTCACAGAAATAAGCCACTAAAGGTTTTACCACATGTAACTGTAAAAGTGAACGCTGAATATCATCTTCTTTTTTTGTTTTTGTACTGAAATAATAACTGCAGAAGTGAAGTGCATATATTTTTTTCTTTCTTTACTGAAATGGGCCACTAAGTGCTTTTGCCACAAATAACTGCAGGAGTGAACTGAGAGAATATATTTTTATTTTTGTACTGAAATACAAAATAACACATAACCGCAATACTGACTAACTGCTACCGCCGATACTTCCCTGAACCCCTGCACCACTACTTCCCGGGCAGGTGGTCTACCCCGGGCACGTTTGGCTCCCGACCTCCCACTGCTGCCACCCTGCTGACTCTCAGCCATGCTTTCAACACATATAACCTCCGACTTCAAGTGCGAAAAAAAAAAAAAAAAATATATATATATAATTTTTATTTTTTACTGAAATGGGCCTATAAACGTTTTCAAGACATATAACCTCCACCGACGTCAACTGAGAATATACAGGGAGTGCAGAATTATTAGGCAAGTTGTATTTTTGAGGATTAATTTTATTATTGAACAACAACCATGTTCTCAATGAACCAAAAAAACTCATTAACCGCTTGCCGCCACGCTAACGCCGAAAGGCGTCATCGCGGCGGCTCTCCCAGGTCACACTAACGCCAATAGGCGTCATCTCGCGAGACGCGAGATTTCCTGTGAACGCGCGCACACAGGCGCGCGCGCTCACAGGAACGGAAGGTAAGCGAGTGGATCTCCAGCATGCCAGCGGCGATCGCTCGCTGGCAGGCTGGAGATCCGAATTTTTTAACCCCTAACAGGTATATTAGACGCTGTTTTCATAACAGCGTCTAATATACCTCCTACCTGGTCCTCTGGTGGTCCCTTTTGTTAGGATCGACCACCAGAGGACTCAGGTAGGTCAGTACAGTCGCACCAAACACTACACTACACTACACCCCCCCCCCCCGTCACTTATTAACCCCTTATAAACCCATGATCACCCCATATAAACTCCCTGATCACCCCCCTGTCATTGATCACCGCCCTGTCATTGATCACCCCCCTGTCAGGCTCCGTTCAGACGTCCGTATGATTTTTACGGATCCACGGATACATGGATCGGATCCGCAAAAAGCATACGGACGTCTGAATGGAGCCTTACAGGGGGGTGATCAATGACAGGCGGGTGATCACCCATATACACTCCCTGATCACCCCCCTGTCATTGATAACCCCCCTGTAAGGCTCCATTCAGACGTCCTCATGCGTTTTGTGGATCCTATCCATGGATCCGTAAAAAATCATGCGGATGTCTGAATGGAGCCTTACAGGGGGGGTGATCAGTGACAGGGGGGTGATTACCCTGATCACCCCCTGTCATTGATAACCCCCCTGTAAGGCTCCATTCAGACGTCAGCATGCGTTTTGTGAATCCGATCCATGGATCCGTAAAAAATCATGCGGATGTCTGAATGGAGCCTTACAGGGGGGGTGATCAGTGACAGGGGGGTGATTACCCTGATCACCCCCTGTCATTGATAACCCCCCTGTAAGGCTCCATTCAGACATCCGCATGCGTTTTGTGGATCCGATCCATGTATCCATGGATCCGTAAAAAATCATGCGGATGTCTGAATGGAGCCTTACAGGGGGGGGTGATCAGTGACAGGGGGGTGATCACCCTGATTACCCTGATCACCCCTGTCATTGATAACCCCCCTGTAAGGCTCCATTCAGACGTCCGCATGCGTTTTGTGGATCCGATCCATGTATCCGTAAAAAATCATGCGGATGTCTGAATGGAGCCTTACAGGGGGGGTGATCAGTGACAGGGGGGTGATCACCCTGATTACCCTGATCACCCCCTGTCATTGATAACCCCCCTGTAAGGCTCCATTCAGACGTCCGCATGCGTTTTGTGGATCCGATCCATGTATCCATGGATCCGTAAAAAATCATGCGGATGTCTGAATGGAGCCTTACAGGGGGGGGTGATCAGTGACAGGGGGGTGATCACCCTGATTACCCTGATCACCCCCTGTCATTGATAACCCCCCTGTAAGGCTCCATTCAGACGTCCGCATGCGTTTTGTGGATCCTATCCATGTATCCATGGATCCGTAAAAAATCATGCGGATGTCTGAATGGAGCCTTACAGGGGGGGTGATCAGTGACAGGGGGGTGATCACCCTGATTACCCTGATCACCCCTGTCATTGATAACCCCCCTGTAAGGCTCCATTCAGACGTCTGCATGCGTTCTGTGGATCCGATACATGTATCCATGGATCCGTAAAAAATCATGCGGATGTCTGAATGGAGCCTTACAGGGGGGGTGATCAGTGACAGGGGGGTGATCACCCTGATTACCCTGATCACCCCCTGTCATTGATAACCCCCCTGTAAGGCTCCATTCAGACGTCCACATGCGTTCTGTGGATCCGATACATGTATCCATAAAAAATCATGCGGATGTCTGAATGGAGCCTTACAGGGGGGGTGATCAATGACGGGGGGGTGATCAGGGAGTCTATATGGGTGATCACCCCCCTGTCATTGATCACCCCCCTGTCATTGATCACCCCCCCCCCCCCCTGGTAAGGCTCCATTCAGACATTTTTTTTGGCACAAGTTAGCGGAAATTTTTTGTTTGTTTTTGTTTTTTCTTACGAAGTCTCATATTCCACTAACTTGTGTCAAAAAATAAAATCTCACATGGACGCACCATACCCCTCACGGAATCCAAATGCGTAAACATTTTTAGACATTTATATTCCAGACTTCTTCTCACGCTTTAGGGCCCCTAAAAAGCCAGGGCAGTATAAATACCCCACATGTGACCCCATTTCGGAAAGAAGACACCCCAAGGTATTCCGTGAGGGGCATATTGAGTCCATGAAAGATTGAAATTTTTGTCCTAAGTTAGCGGAAAGTGAGACTTTGTGAGAAAAAAACAAAAAAAAATGAATATCCGCTAACTTATGCAAAAAAAATAATTCTAGGAACTCGCCATGCCTTTCATTGAATACCTTGGGGTGTCTTCTTTCCAAAGTGGGGTCACATGTGGGGTCACATGTGGGGTATTTATACTGCCCTGGCTTTTTAGGGGCCCGAAAGTGTGAGAAGAAGTCTGGGATCCAAATGTCTAAAAATGCCCTCCTAAAAGGAATTTGGGGCCCTTTGAGCATCTAGGCTGCAAAAAAGTGTCACACATGTGGTATCGCCGTACTCAGGAGAAGTTGGGGAATGTGTTTTGGGGTGTCATTTTACATATACCCATGCTGGGTGAGAAAAATATCTTGGTCAAATGCCAACTTTGTATAAAAAAATTGCAAAAGTTGTCTTTTGCCAAGATATTTCTCTCACCCAGCATGGGTATATGTAAAATGACACCCCAAAACACATTGCCCAACTTCTCCTGAGTATGGCGATACCAGATGTGTGACACTTTTTTGCAGCCAAGGTGGGCAAAGGGGCACATATTCCAAAGTGCACCTTTCGGATTTCGCAGGCCATTTTTTACACATTTTGATTGCAAGGTACTTCTTACACATTTGGGCCCCTAAATTGCCAGGGCAGTATAACTACGCCACAAGTGACCCCATTTTGGAAAGAAGACACCCCAAGGTATTCCGTGAGGGGCACGGCGAGTTCCTAGAATTTTTTATTTTTTGTCACAAGTTAGCGGAAAATGATGATTTTTCTTTTTTTTTTCTTTTTTCCTTACAAAGTCTCATATTCCACTAACTTGCGACAAAAAATAAAAAATTCTAGGAACTCGCCATGCCCCTCACGGAATACCTTGGGGTGTCTTCTTTCCAAAATGGGGTCACTTGTGGCGTAGTTATACTGCCCTGGCAATTTAGGGGCCCAAATGTGTGAGAAGTACCTTGCAATCAAAATGTGTAATAAATGGCCTGCAAAATCTGAAAGGTGCACTTTGGAATATGTGCCCCTTTGCCCACCTTGGCAGCAAAAAAGTGTGACACATCTGGTATCGCCGTACTCAGGAGAAGTTGGGGAATGTGTTTTGGGGTGTCATTTTACATATACCCATGCTGGGTGAGAGAAATATCTTGGCAAGTGACAACTTTTCCCATTTTTTTTATACAAAGTTGGCATTTGACCAAGATATTTTTCTCACCCAGCATGGGTATATGTAAAATGACACCCCAAAACACATTCCCCAACTTCTCCTGAGTACAGCGATACCAGATGTCACACTTTTTTGCTGCCAAGGTGGGCAAAGGGGCACATATTCCAAAGTGCACCTTTTGGATTTCACCGGTCATTTTTTACACATTTTGATTGCAAAGTTCTTCTTACACATTTGGGCCCCTAAATTGCCAGGGCAGTATAACTACCCCACAAGTGACCCCATTTTGGAAAGAAGACACCCCAAGGTATTCCGTGAGGGGCATGGCAAGTTTTTCGAATTTTTTATTTTTTGTCGCAAGTTAGTGGAATATGAGACTTTGTAAGAAAAAAATAAAAAAAATAAAATCATCATCATTTTCCGCTAACTTGTGACAAAAAATAAAAAGTTCTATGAACTCACTATGCCCATCAGTGAATACCTTAGGGTGTCTACTTTCCAAAATGGGGTCATTTGTGGGTTTTTTCTACTGTTTGGGCATTGTAGAACCTCAGGAATCATGACAGGTGCTCAGAAAGTCAGAGCTGTTTCAAAAAGCGGAAATTCACATTTTTGTACCATAGTTTGTAAATGCTCTAACTTTTACCCAAACCATTTTTTTTTTTGCCCAAACATTTTTTTTTAATCAAAGACATGTAGAACAATACATTTGGCGAAAAATGTATATATGGATGTCGTTTTTTTTGCAAAATTTTACAGCTGAAAGTGAAAAATGTCATTTTTTTGCAAAAAAATCGTTAAATTTCGATTAATAACAAAAAAAGTAAAAATGTCAGCGGCAATGAAATACCACCAAATGAAAGCTCTATTAGTGAGAAGAAAAGGAGGTAAAATTCATTTGGGTGGTAAGTTGCATGACCGAGCAATAAACCGCTAAAGTTGTGGAGTGCCGATTTGTAAAAAAGGGCCTGGTCACTAGGGGGGTATAAACCTGTGGTCCTTAAGTAGTTAATATCAAAGCTGAATATTTTTGGAAGTTAGTTTTTAGTTTGTTTTTAGTTTTAGCTATTTTAGGGGGATATCTGTGTGTGCAGGTGACTTACTGTGCATAATTATTAGGCAACTTAACAAAAAACAAATATATACCCATTTAAATTATTTATTTTTACCAGTGAAACCAATATAACAATACTCAACATTCACAAATATACACTTCTGACATTCAAAAACAAAACAAAAATTAATCAGTTACCAATATAGCCACCTTTCTTTGCAAGGACACTCAAAAGCCTGCCATCCATGGATTCTGTCAGTGTTTTGAAATGTTCACCATCAACATTGCGTGCAGCAGCAACCACAGCCTCGCAGACACTGTTCAGAGAGGTGTACTGTTTTCCCTCCTTGTAAATCTCACATTTGATGATGGACCACAGGTTCTCAATGGGGTTCAGATCAGGTGAACAAGGAGGCCATGTCATTAGATTTTCTTCTTTTATACCCTTTCTTGCCAGCCACGCTGTGGAGTACTTGGACGCGTGTGATGGAGCATTGTCCTGCATGAAAATCATGTTTTTCTTGAAGGATGCAGACTTCTTCCTGTACCACTGCTTGAAGAAGGTGTCTAACAGAAACTGGCAGTAGGACTGGGAGTTCAGCTTGACTCCATCCTCAACCCGAAAAGGCTCCACAAGCTCATCTTTGATACCAGCCCAAACCAGTACTCCACCTCCACCTTGCTGGCGTCTGAGTCGGACTGGAGCTCTCTGCCCTTTACCAATCCAGCCATCTGGCCCATCAAGACTCACTCTCATTTCATCAGTCCATAAAACCTTAGAAAAATCAGTCTTGAGATATTTCTTGGCCCAGTCTTGACGTTTCAGCTTGTGTGTCTTGTTCAGTGGTGGTCGTCTTTCAGCCTTTCTTACCTTGGCCATGTCTCTGAGTATTGCACACCTTGTGCTTTTGGGCACTCTAGTGATGTTGCAGCTCTGAAATATGGCCAAACTGGTGGCAAGTGGCATCTTGGCAGCTGCACGCTTGACTTTTCTCAGTTCATGGGCAGTTATTTTGCGCCTTGGTTTTTCCACACGCTTCTTGCGACCCTGTTGACTATTTTGAATGAAACGCTTGATTGTTTGATGATCACGCTTCAGAAGCTTTGCAATTTTAAGAGTGCTGCATCCCTCTGCAAGATATCTCACTATTTTTGACTTTTCTGAGCCTGTCAAGTCCTTCTTTTGACCCATTTTGCCAAAGGAAAGGAAGTTGCCTAATAATTATGCACACCTGATATACGGTGTTGATGTCATTAGACCACACCCCTTCTCATTACAGAGATGCACATAACCTAATATGCTTAATTGGTAGTAGGCTTTCGAGCCTATACAGCTTGGAGTAAGACAACATGCATAAAGAGGATGATGTGGTCAAAATACTCATTTGCCTAATAATTCTGCACTCCCTGTATTTATTTTTTGTACTGAAATAGGCCACTAAAATGATAATTACACCAGTGAAGTCTTTCCCTGCACTTTTAAACCACTTTTCTAGCACTGTCCCTAGCATTGTCCCTAGCACCTTCTGACGTCTCTCTCCCTGCACTAAGATGCTGTGAAATGATTCCTCCCCATCCTTTCCATGCACTTATAAATCGTTTTTTTTTGTTTACTTTTGTTTTTACAATGAGGTTTTTTGAATTGCTGTCCCTAGCGCCTCTTCACATCTGTCCCTGAATTCTGAACGCTGGAAAATGTCTGACTCTAAGATGGACGCCATATTTATAGGGCTGTGACATCACAGGGCTGGCAGGCTGCTGATTGGCTGCATGCATGGCATTATGGGTCAGCCGTCTTCCCAGAGTTCCTTGCCCCATGTCCTCACACGTGTAGCCGCCATTTTAGGAAAAATTGCTATTTGTTACCACGCATTTGTTGCGAATCAATTTTTTCCGGAAATTTGGATCAAATTCCACTTTGTCTAATTCGATTCGCTCATCTTTAATCATAACCATTATATAAAAAGTTATTTTTCAGCAGCAGGTAGGAACACAAGGGTTAACATCACTTACCATTTATACTGCAGCCTAGATATTGGGTGGATTTTAAGGAATCGTGAGCCTGTCCCTCTATTTAAGTTAGTAACATACCTGTTTCTCAATTCTGTCATACTATGAATCCATGAAGACGACCTTTCAAGGTTGAAAGGCATTGATTCACATGTAGGATGATTTATTATTTGTATTTTAATAGAAGAAATACAATTCCTTGAATTTACTTGCTGGATCCATTTGGACTTTTTGCTGCATAATCTACGGGTGTGAACACAGCCAGGATCCGTGCAGACCAGGTCAGAAGACCGAACCTCCTGAGAGCCAGACTTTGTTTCACTTTAAGGGCCAGTCCTTCAGCCTGTCGGTGTCTACTAAAGTTAACGGCAGATCCGACGTGTGCAGCTGTGACTACAGTCAAGGATAAACTTTACTATCGAGACATACTATGTAATCAGTTGGCCATTGCTTATGTGTGCCATTGCTCATCCTCACGAAGGTCTGAGTGAGGGCCCTCTGCGCTCACATTCCACTCCTATGGCTGCTGGAAAGGATTGTGGTGGGGGGGAAAGAGCAGCAGCAACTTAGGTCTAGAGTCTCTAATGAGCAGTTTTCTTTTCTTGCCTACTGATGAAACCACCCACCAGCAGCAGCAAGTCACGAAGCCGAACCTGAACCATCAAATGGTGGCATACTTGGACTGCACCCTGCAACCAGACATCCAGGATCCCCTGGACTACTGGGCAGCCAAACTTGATTAATGGCCACAACTGGCCGAGTTTGCCCTGGACAAGCTTACCTGTCTGGACAGTAGTGTGGCATCAGAGCGGGTGTTTAGTGTTGCTGGGGGCATAGTTAGAACTCTCCTTTCCATCCTAAATGTTGAGAAACTGACCTTTTGTAAAGATGAATCAGGTGTGGATCAGCCAGGATTTCCACACACCAGTGCCTGATGCATCAGATTAGATCATTCTGGGTGCAACACCCATACTTTCTTCTGGCCACCTGCTTGACCCACTATTCTGATGCCACACACCTGTTACCTCTGATGCCATGTTCTCCTACTGCCACCCATGATCTTGTGCTGTTACCACTGCTGTTGCCCTGCACTCTGCCTTTACCATTGTGTTGACTCCTCATGCGGTTTCCACCCTCCCCAAAATGTAACTGGGCCACTGTGTTGCCACCTTATGTGGTTGCCACCTTCACCACTCTGACGGGGCCACTATTGTCCCTTTTTGGCATCACTATTTATTTTACCCTTCCTTCGTAAGAAGGATGGAAAAATGAGAAACGCAACATATGCTGTCTTTAGAGCATCCGTAAGGCCTGTAACACATGGTCCCTTTTTTGCATCAGGATATGCTCATAATTTGGAAGGCAAAAGCAGGAGTGGGTACAAAACGCAGAAGACAAACTTTCCCATAACGTGTCATCTCTGTTTTTGATCTACTCCTGTTTTTTGGGGGTTTTTTTTTGGCCTTAGCAATACTGATGGATTACTGACCAAATTCTTATCATGTGAAGGCAGATGCTCAAAAGACAGGATCCTTGTTTTTAGGGGTTGTTGTTATTACTGGTGAGAAGAGTGAAATAAACATTTATGTCAACACAAACTTACTGCTGACACCTTCTCCACTCTGTTATGGGTGCACTACTTGTTTCAGGAAAGGGTCTGTAGAAATCTGTGGAATCAGCTGATGACTGTGAAAAAGGAGTGCGCTCTTTAACTCTCTAGTATAATCTTGGGCCACTGCACGGTTCCTTATACCGGACACTAACATTGACCTATAAGGTTAAAGGGTTTCTGTCATCAGAATTAACCCTATTAAACTAGCTGACATTAGCGATGTGCTAATGTCAGCTGAACCTAACTAGCTTATTCCTACTTGTATCTATGCCCCCGTTACGTCATAAATCTAACTTTTTATAATATGCTAATTAGCCTCTAGGAGCAGGGGGTTGCGTTGCCCCTGCTCCTAGAAGCTCCATTCTCCCACCTCTGGACGAGCCCCGCTGCACTTGATTGACAGTTCCGGGCAGCCTTGGTCTCCTCCTGCCGTCCCTGTCTGCCATGTATCTTGCGCCTGCGCAGTCCAGTTCAATGTTCGACGTAGACGCAGTGAGTGAAGGACTAGTTTAATAGCGTCAATTCTGATGACAGAAACCCTTTAAGTTCACACTTGAGTTATTTAGTCAGTTTTGGCCCCTTGACTAAAAAAACGATTGAGTGTCAACTACCTGTTATACAGATGCAAAGTACCGTATTTTTCGCCCCTTAAGACGCACCTAGGTTTTTGAGGAGGAAAATGATATAAGAAAAATGTTTAACCAGAAGGTGTGCTTTTGGTGGGTTTTGAACTAATGGTGGTCTGTGGGTGACACTGTTATGGGGGATCTGTGGGTGACACTGTTATGGGGGATCTGTGGGTGACACTGTTATGGGGGATCTGTGGGTGACACTGTTATGGGAGATCTGTGGGTGGCACTGTTATGGGGGATCTGTGGGTGGCACTGTTATGGGGGATCTGTGGGTGGCACTGTTATGGGGGATCTGTGGGTGGCACTGTTATGGGGGATCTGTGGGTGGCACTGTTATGGGGGATCTGTGGGTGGCACTGTTATGGGGGGGGGGGGAACCTGTGGGTGCATGGGTCACCTCTCTTGCCAGTAATTGCCCGCAATGGTCACATGACCTCCGTCAACAGACAGGTTTTGAAGAACCCGAAAACCTGTGGAGCTGGCTGTGGAGCAATTGAATTGGAACACACTGATGGGAACCAGCTAATTATGATCACCATCACCTTTAAACAGAAAAGTACAACATAACAGCACTCTTAACCCCTTCCTGACTTGGTGATTTTCAGTTTTTTCTTTAACGTTTATTAATTTCCTTTCTGTTCCATTCACAAAGCAGTATGAGGGCTTGCTTTTGATGGACAAGTTGTATTGTCTAATGGCACCATATAATACTGCATATGATATAGTGGGAAGCTGAAAACAAAAAATCCAAATTTGGTTGAATTGGAAAAAAATATGGAATTGTGCCAGTTTTATGGACTTTGTTCTCTTGGTCAGTACGGTTATGGCGATACCACATTTGTATAGTTTTTCTTGTGTTTTAATACTGAAAAAATAAACACTTTCATCGCCATATTCTGACCCCCCCCCTCATAATTTTTTATTGTTATGTCAATGGAACTGTTTGAGGACTCATATTTTTTGCGAGACAATCTGTAGCTATTGACATAATTTTGAGGTGTGTATGACTTTTTGATCACTTTTTATTCCATTTTTTTATGAAAGGCAAAGTGGTGATGTTTAGTTTTTTTTTTTTTTGTGTTAGACTACTTTCACACCTGCTTTAGGTGCGGATCCGTCTGGTATCTGCACAGATGGATCCGCACCTATAATGCAAATACGTGTATCTGTTTAGAACTGATCAGTTTTCATTACCATGAACAAAAATACAAATAATAAAAAAACAAAAATTGTTCATGATAATGCAAACGGATCCGTTTTGACTTACACTGAAAGTCAATGGGAGGCGGTTCCTTTTTTCAATTGCACCATGTTGTGTCAGTGAAAACGGATCCGTCCCCATTGACTCACATTGTAAGTCAGGACTGATCCGTTTGGCTCTGCATTGTCAGGCGGACCTCAAAACGCTGCAAGCAGCGTTTTGGTGTCTGCCTTTAGAGCGGAATGGAGACTGAGCGGATGCAAACTGATGCATTCTGAATGGATCCTTATCCATTCAGAATGCATTGGGGCTAAAGTGATCCGTTTTGGCCCACTTGTGAGAGCCCTGAAACGGATCTCACAAGGTAAACTGATCTCATGAAGGTAAAAATCAACTTCAGTCAGCTGCAGGGGTGGGAGGGAGGGTGACTTTCAAACAGCTCAGTGCTGCTGTATTAGACTCCATTCAGACGTCCATAGTGCATTGCGGATCCACAATACACCCGGCCGGCACCCCCATAGAAATGCCTATTCTTGTCCGCAATTTCGAATAAGAATAGGACATGCTCTATTTTTATCTGAAACTGCGGACCGGAAGATCGGGACCACTCTCCTGAAATGCGAAAGAGCTGTTCAAAAGGACACCCCCTGATTCAGTTAGGCCACGCCCCCACCCACTCCTCATCCGACAGGATTGAAAAAAATGAAGATAAAAATTGACTTCTGTCAGCTGCAGAGGTGAGAGGGAGGGTGACTTTCTCCCTGCAGATCACACTCAGACAGTACAGTGTAATAAGGGCCACTGTTAAGGGTGCAGGCCCCTGTGCAGGTCACTGTCAAGGGGGTGGTATGCTGTGAAAGTCACTGTTAAAGGGGAAGACTTCTGTAAAGGTCGAATTTAAGGGGGCGGGTTGCTGTGGAGGTCCAATTTTAACGGTTGAAGCACTGTGGGGGTGGGGGGGTCACTGTTTTGGGAGTGGGGTGCTGTAGATGTCACTGTGTTATAGTGGATAGTGTTGATATATTTTAACACACACACATTAAATTAAATAGATTAAATATACCCGAGCAAAGCCGGGTGCTTCAGCTAGTATATGGGTGAATAAAACGTATTTTTATTAATAAGCTGCCCGTTTTTCTGGACTTTATATATGGCATTTGCTCATTCCCATCAAGGCTTTTTTGCACCCATCAGCTTATTGTTTTGACGGTGCTGCCATTATATTTATATATATATATATATATATATATATATATATATATATATATATATATATATATATATATATATACAGAGAATCGGACAGCACTCCAAGACTTGAAAAAAGTAGAAATCTTTATTCACCCATGTGAAAAATAATTGCAACGTTTCAGCTCACAATCGAGCCTTTCTCAAGCCCTTGAGAAAGGCTCGATTGTGAGCTGAAACGTTGCAATTATTTTTCACATGGGTGAATAAAGATTTCTACTTTTTTCAAGTCTTGGAGTGCTGTCCGATTCTCTGCATATATTAGAAGGTGGAAAGCTCATTCCTTTGGACATAGCACCTGAGCCAACAGACTGGTGCCGCCAAATCTCCTTTTCTGCTATATATATATATATATATATATATATATATATATATATATATATATATATATATATATATATATATATACACATATACATTTTTTTTTTTTGTAAGATCCCCAAGTGGACCCTAACATGCAATGGTTGGATTGCAATTTGTATAAAGTAATGGGATTGTATCCATTACAATATACGAAGATTAGTACCGTATATTCCATTAGTGTTGCCACCTGTAGGGCTGAATTGAAATATACCAGTAATAAGCCTTGAAACCTAGTACAGGATCTGCCTTACAGGAAGTGCAGAATTATTAGGCAAATGAGTATTTTGACCACATCATCCTCTTTATGCATGTTGTCTTACTCCAAGCTGTATAGGCTCGAAAGCCTACTACCAATTAAGCATATTAGGTGATGTGCATCTCTGTAATGAGAAGGGGTGTGGTCTAATGACATTAACACCCTATATCAAGTGTGCATAATTATTAGGCAACTTCCTTTCCTTTGGCAAAATGGGTCAAAAGAAGGACTTGACAGGCTCAGAAAAGTCAAAAATAGTGAGATATCTTGCAGAGGGATGCAGCACTCTTAAAATTGCAAAGCTTCTGAAGCGTGATCATCAAACAATCAAGCGTTTCATTCAAAATAGTCAACAGGGTCGCAAGAAGCGTGTGGAAAAACCAAGGCGCAAAATAACTGCCCATGAACTGAGAAAAGTCAAGCGTGCAGCTGCCAAGATGCCACTTGCCACCAGTTTGGCCATATTTCAGAGCTGCAACATCACTGGAGTGCCCAAAAGCACAAGGTGTGCAATACTGAGAGACATGGCCAAGGTAAGAAAGGCTGAAAGACGACCACCACTGAACAAGACACACAAGCTGAAACGTCAAGACTGGGCCAAGAAATATCTCAAGACTGATTTTTCTAAGGTTTTATGGACTGATGAAATGAGGGTGAGTCTTGATGGGCCAGATGGATGGGCCCGTGGCTGGATTGGTAAAGGGCAGAGAGCTCCAGTCCGACTCAGACGCCAGCAAGGTGGAGGTGGAGTACTAGTTTCGGCTGGTATCATCAAAGATGAGCTTGTGGGGCCTTTTCGGGTTGAGGATGGAGTCAAGCTCAACTCCCAGTCCTACTGCCAGTTTCTGGAAGACACCTTCTTCAAGCAGTGGTACAGGAAGAAGTCTGCATCCTTCAAGAAAAACATGATTTTCATGCAGGACATTGCTCCATCACACGCGTCCAAGTACTCCACAGCGTGGCTGGCAAGAAAGGGTATAAAAGAAGAAAAACTAATGACATGGCCTCCTTGTTCACCTGATCTGAACCCCATTGAGAACCTGTGGTCCATCATCAAATGTGAGATTTACAAGGAGGGAAAACAGTACACCTCTCTGAACAGTGTCTGCGAGGCTGTGGTTGCTGCTGCACGCAATGTTGATGGTGAACAGATTGGCTTTAGCCCATTAGCTATGGTGCTCACGCAGCTTCAGATATGGCACCATCTTTAATCACCCAACATCTACCGTACATATACGGCAAAAGTCAAAATGGGTTAAAACGCTAAATGCTAGATCTATATATAAACTTATATATGCCAATGGGCATCTAAATTCTGAAGACCGGACCCCACACACATACTGTGTTGCTACAGTTATTACCTCTGTGTACCATGGATGTGATTATGGATTATAGTGCATTCAGCCTTCGAGGCAGCCACATCTCCAAGTATGTATTACAAAGACAATAAAAAAAATAGAACAAAAAGTGTGGCAGAGACTATACATGTAGTACATGTAGTAGGAGACCCACTGGCAAACACTTCTAACTTTTGCTGCAGAGCTACTATTGTTTTTTCTATATATGTTTTAACCCTTTGAGTAAATGGCAATTTTCTGTTTTTGCATTTTGCGTCCCAAGAACTATATATTTTTTTAATTATTTTCCCATTTTAAATATTTTCTTGTTTCTAATGGCACCATTTAATATTGCATACGATGTAGTGGGGAGCTGGTTTTTATGGTGTTTTTATGGTGTTCCTTATGCAGTAAAACTGACCTTGTTCCCTTCATTCTCCAGGTCAGTACAATTGTGATATATTTATATAGCTTTTCTTGTGTTTTAATACTGAAAAAAAACAAAAACTGATTAAGTACAAGCTTATTTATTTTCTTTATTATAGACTTAAATATTAAAGTCAGATGCCGTAATCCGCGATGAATGCAGCATCTGAGGGTACAATGACTGTGAGCGGCATAATTGCCGTTCTGTTATTGCATCCGCCATTTTATAAAGAAATACGCATGTGACAAATGTATTCGTCACAAAGCAAATTTTTTTGTAAAGTTCAGCAAAGCAGCTGAATTGAATTTTATAGAACTTCGCTCAACACTAGACAATGCTCATGTAAAGACCAGGAAGCGGCACCCGCAGCTGATGGTTGGGGTGCCAGGTGTTAAACCCCCACAGATCAGATATCCTACCCTATCCTAACTATCATCCATATTGCTGCAAAACCCCTTTAATAAATCCAGATACTCATCTCTTTTGGTACAGTAGCCACAGACTTAAAATTATACATTTAAGGCCCAAATTTGCAATTAATTGTGCAACTGTATTTTCTGACATTTTGGTCCAGCGTAATGCAAAAAGGTGTATATAGGGTAAACTTTATCATTATTTACACCAGAAACTTGCGTAAATAACATCTCTAAGTCGGAGCTGGGTATGTCTGGGTCATCTCAGGGGCAGGATTCCTCTCATGTTAATTAGCATATGTATCAAATCGTTTTTTTAACACAATAAAAGCACACAGAACTATAGGGACTGGTTAGCGGCCATCTAGCAACCCATGTCCTCAGCTCTATACACAAACTCCTGGCGACAGGTTTCCTTTAACCTTTCAGTTGGGTATTCGGTAAAACAAGGTTTTTATGTTCTACATTTGAACAAATGTGTTACAATGGAGGGTATTGTTTGAATTTAAATTCCACTACTAATATAGACACTGTTTGCTAGCACTGAAAGGTAGCTTAACCCCTTAAAGGCCCTTGCTGTACATGTACGTCACAGCTGGATGTCACTTAAGGACCCCCCCATAAGTGTCGCCCACGGATCCCCCATAAGTGTCGCCCACGGATCCCCCACAGTGACATACATGTACGGCAGGCTGATCGGGCGGGTCCAGGAGCTGGCACAGACGGCACAGACCCAGGTCCCTGCTGCATACGCCGGCATCGGTGAAAACACTGATGCTGGCGCATTAACCTTTGCACTGCTCTGGTCAGTGTTGACCACGGCACGTGCGGTATCCTGCGGGGTGTCCATCGGGTCCCCACGCTGCTGTGACGTGGACCCGATGGCAGGGAAGACAGCCTGATGCCCTTCTTGGGCATTGTGTAACGTGTCGCCAGCGGAGCCCCCATAACAGTGTCGCCCGCGGAGCCCGATCTGTGGATGGCACTGTTAAGGGGAGGGGGATCTGTGGATGGCACTGTTAAGGGGAGGGGGATCTGTGGATGGCACTGTTAAGGGGAGGGGGATCCACATCCGATGGTTCACACCACAGAAAAGTAGTGCATGCTCTATTTTTTTGCGGAGTGGAAACACGGACAGAAACCCCATGGAAGCACACTGTAGTGCTTATGATCTGTTTCTCCGGAGAGAGGGCCCTGCCTGTGAGGGCATACAATCTACATGGTATGGGAGAAGGACACAGTAGGTGAGGGTAAAGTTGGTCATGAAGGCATAGAGACAGCAGAGTCACTGGTTGTAGGCTTGTCTGAAGAGGTGGGTTTTCAGGTTTCTTTTGAAGGATTCCACTGTAGTTAAGAGTCTGATATGTTGAGGTAGTGAGTTCCAAAGTGTGGGGGATGCACAGGAGAAATCTTGCAGGCGATTGTGGGAAGAGGTGATGAGAGGAGAGCAGGGAAGGAGGTCTTGTGAGGATCGGAGAGTACGTGTGGGGATGTATTGAGAAAGTAGCTCAGAGATGTAGGGAGGGGACAGGTTGTGGACAGCCTTCTATGTATTTGTTAGTATTTTGAACTGAATTCGCTGGGTAATGGGGAGCCAGTGAAGGGATTGGCAAAGGGGAGAGGCAGAGGAGTAACAGGGCGAGAGGTGGATTAGTCGTGCTGCATAGTTGAGTATTGGAGAAGTGTCAGAATGCTAGATGGAAGGCCACAGAGGAGGATGTTGCAGTAGTCTAGGCCAGTGTTTCCCAACCAGCGTGCCTCCAGCTGTTGCAAAACTACACCTCCTAGCATGCCTGGACAGCCAAAGGTTGCAACAGCTGGAGGCACGCTGGTTGGGAAACACTGGTCTAGGCGGGAGATGAGGGCATGTACAAGCATTTTTGCAGACTCAAAGTTGAGGAAAGTGCGTATGCGGGAGATGTTTTTGAGTTGGAGGCGGCAGGTGGTGGAAAGGCTTGGATGTGCGGTTGGAAGGAGAGGGCAGAATCCCAGGTCACTCCAAGGTAGCGGACCTGGTTGACCGGGGAGTGTGTGCAGCCATTGATCGTGGTAGGTCTGTTGGGGTGTTGAGCAAGATGGGGCAAAGATGATGATCTGTTTTATGCATGTTAAGTTTTAGAAAGCGAGAGGAGAAGGAGGATATGGAAGGCATTGCGGGATTCTGGATTGTAAGGTGGTGATGTCAGGACCAGAGGTAGATTTGTGTGTCATCAGCATAAGGCCTCTTGCACATGATCTTGCACGCCCCGTGGTTGTGCTGTGGCCCGCAAAATGCCTGGAGTCTAATATACACTTTAAGGATGATATCTAAGACATCACATCAAAAAGGGCCTAAAGCCATAAATTCCCAGAACTTATGTATATGTGTGCATCATGAGTACCACACATTTGGGGGATTGAGAAGTGTCTCGCAGTCCCACCTTATGAAGGAACATGGGTGTCCTATATACGCTATGGACTAAATAAAGTTTAAAAATCTTTGAGGTTCACAGAGTGACAACTTAGGGCCGTTCTCCAGCACTTGCATCCATTGTAAGTCAGTTAAAGGTCCCACATCTGCAACCCCATTAATTTTTTACTTTTAGAGGGAAGCGGTCCTGGTAAAATGAAAGCAGAGATTTATAAGACATGGAAAGAACCCCTTTAGTATTCCCTCCTTTTCTGATCTGTTCTGCTATGAGAGAAACTTTTATGGTGATGTCAGCAACCGTCCCCTGCACAGCTAGCGCATGATGCAGTTGGAGATCTTGGTAAAAACTGGAGTTCTCAATATCCTCCTTGAGAGGATCAAAGCTCTTAAGGGTGCAATTGATATTTAATTGCGATAACCACATCACTCTTATCTCTCCACGTCCCAAAGCCTACTAACTTTTTAAGCTTCGGTAAACCATTATGATTCCATAACAGTGTGAGCGCATTGCAACTGCGGCAATGTGGGCCACAATGTACGAACAGCATCCGTAGTGCATCGGATCGCAGACCCATTCACTATAATAGGTCCGCGATACGGCCGTTCTGCAAAAAGATAGGACATGTTCTATCATTTTGCGGAACGGGAGTGCGGGATAAAACCCCATGGAAGCACTCCGTAGGGTTCCATTCCGTGCTTCTGTTCGCACCGTTTCACATCTCCGGATTTGCCGAATGCCCACGGAAATGCACCAGTGTATTGCAGTCCGCAATACGGCAACGGGGCGCACACATTCGTGTGCAAGAGGCCTGAAAGTGATACTAAAAGCCATGGGACTCTGAGTTTTCCCAGGCCGAAAGTGTAGCTAGAGAAGAGCAGTGGTCCTAGGACAGAGCCTTATGGGACACCAACAGAGAGGGAATGAGACGAGGATGTGGTGTGAGAGTGGGAGATGCTAAATGTCCGCTCTGTGAGATATGATGTGATCCAGGAGAGGGCCAAGTCAGTGATGCTAAAAGATGAGTTTGTAACAGAAGGGAGTGGTCGACCGTGTCAAAGGCAGAGGACAGGTCAAGAAGAACGACCAGAGTAATGTTTTTTTTGTTTTGGCTGTTAGTAGGTCATTGGTGACTTTGGTAAGGACAGTCTCAGTTGAGTGGTGGGGTCGGAAGCCAGATTGTAGCCGGTCAAAGAAGAAGCAGGAGGAGAGATAAGAGGACAGTTCAGAATGGACATGTTGCTCAAGTAGCTTTGATGCATATGGTAGAAGTGATATGGGGCGAAAACTGGACAAAGATGATGGGTCACGTGAAGGCTTTTTGAGGATGGGTGTATTGTTAGCATGTGTAAAACCAGAGGTTAGTGATAGGTTTAAGAGATGAGTTAGGGCTGGGATAAACAATGTGGTGATGTTAGGGATGAGGTGGGATTGGGTTTGGGTCAAGTGCACAGGTGGTGAGATGTGATCTGGAGAGTTTTTCTTCTGTAATGGTGGAGAAGCAGGTTTTGGGAGAATAGGACTGAGCAGTTGTGTAGAGGGACTGTGCACTGATGCTTTCTCTGATGTTGACTATCTTTTGTTTGAAGTGTGTAGCAAAGTCCTCAGCTGAGATAAAAGGAGAGGGTGGGGGCACTGGGGGGAAGCCTAAGTGAGTGACGTGTTAAGGGCTGTGGGACAGGGAAGATATGAGATGTTTTGCATCAGCGAGTGAGGATTTGAAAATGAGTGATTGCTTGTATGTGGTGAAGTGATCCTTAGTGTGATTTCTTCCATCGCCGCTCAGCAGCCCTGGAAGTTTTTGGGTCAGGTTGGTGAGCCAGGGTTGTCTGTTTTGATTTTTCGGATTTTGTTGTGTGTGAAGGGGGCAACAATGTCCAGAGCTGTACTTATTGTGGTGTTATATAGGGTGGTGGCAGTATCTGTGTCTTGGAGGGAACAAATGGTAGAGAGTGGCAGAACAGAGTCAGAAAGAAAGCAAAAGTAGAGATGTTTAAGGTTCCTGTTGGGGGGGGGGGGGGAGTGTGTGTACAGGGGGAGCAGCAGAAGAGACCAGTGAAGAGAAGGTGAGAAGTATGTGGTTTGTTAGGTGGATAGATGAATTGGAAAGGTTAGATAGGGAGGAGAGGCGGGGAAAGATAAGATCCAGTGTGTGACCATCTCTTTGGGTGGGAGCGGAAGACCACTGTGAGAGGCCGAAGGAGGAAGAGAGTGATAGGAGTTTATAGGCGGATGAGTGGCAGGTGTCAATAGGGATGTTGAAGTCACCCATGATTATAGTAGGGATGTCGGCAGAAAGAAAGTGTAGGAGCCAGGTGTTAAAGTAGTCAAGAAAGATGGTGGCTGGGTCTGTGGGGCAGTAAATGGCAGCTCCTTGGAAGTTGGAGGGAGAGTAGATGCGAACAGAGTGTACTTCAAATTAAGTGAGTGTAATGGAGGGTGGCAGTGGAGTTGGGCTGTAGGAGCAGGTGTCTGATAGGAGAAGAAAAACTCCTCCACCATATATTTGCTGCCGGGGCAGGGGGTGTAAGTGAAATGAAATCCGCTGTAAGAGAGTTCAGCAGGTGAAGGAGGTGTCAGAGGGTGTCAGCCATGTTTGTGAGAACAAGAAAGGAAAGTTTTCGAGAGATGAAGAGGTTATGAATGTAGGACAGTTTGTTACAAACATATCATGCATTCCATAATGCTCCTGCAAGAGGAACCAAAGTAGCAGGGGTCACAGGAATGGTTATTAGGTTTACGGGGTTGCAGAAATTTGTAGAAGGAGATTTGTAGTAGGTGGTAGAGGTGATAGTGGGGATTTGCTGAGGGGGGCCTGGATTTGGAGAGCTATCACAAGCAATAAGGAAAAGCAGAGAAAGAGCATGTGTGTGTTTGGGAAGGAAGTGTTTTACATTGCCAAACAGGTTTGTGCAAGCGGTCAGATGAGAAGGTGAGATGAATGCTTCCTTGCTGGATGAATAGATGTCCCCACATCTATTCATCCAGCAAGGAAGTATTCATCTCTCCCTCCATCTTACCTTCTCATCTGACTCATCATATTTCAGGAGGTTTTTGGAAAAGTGGGAAACATAAGATGAAACAGTGAAACATTGTTTGCACTATTTCTGTAATTACCTTTGGTCCCCTTCTGGTTCAATTCTGGTATAATTCGGTATATGCACTTAAACAGTTGCACTTAAAAGATGTTGCATTGAAAAGACCCGAAAAGTTACAGGAGAAATCAATAGTAAAAAAAAAAAAAAAAAAAAAAGAAATTAATGTTTAATGATCCCTACACGTCTTGTATGAACTTATGGGGGACACAAAATGTAAAATAAAAATAGTTTCAGTACAAAAATAACCCTTTTCCCCAATTACCATATTTTTCACCATATAAGATGCAGACTAGTGCATCTTATGGGGCAAATGCTTCCTTTTCCACTGATACACCGGCGACTGCATGCTCCACTGCGTGACCAGGCTGGAGGCCTGGTGCAGTCACTGTATTCTATTGTATCGGGGCACGCTCACTGTACTAATCGTATCTACGGTAACTGCAGGCAATGTTTAACTTTAGAATGCTTGATCCAGCAACCTGTACTTACGACCATAGCAGGCAGGAGGCTGGGCGGGCGGGCACTGGCAGCATAACTTCCTAAGTCACGTGCCTGCTACGCCCACTTCATGAATGAAGCAGGCGGCGCGTGTACATGACACCCAGCCTCCTGCTTGCTATGGTTGTTAGTACAGGCTGCTGGATCTAACATTTTCTATAGTTAAACATTGCCTGCAGCTACCGTAGAAACGATTAGTACAGTAAGTGGGGCACGGTGCAATAGAATACAATGACTGCACTGGGCCCAGCTGCCACTAAAAAACTAGTGTAGATACCAGCCCCCACCCCCTGTATTGGGGGTCATTCACAGTGGCTGACACTGTTATGGGGGGATCTGTGGCTGACTAATAGCATAAGATGCTATTTATCGGTCATCCATAGCAGTGTCATGCCATGCACAGGCGCCTCCCACGACGGTGCCATGCACAGGCGCCTCCCACGACGGTGCCATGCACAGGCGCCTCCCACGACGGTGCCATGCACAGGCGCCTCCCACGACGGTGCCATGCACAGGCGCCTCCCACGACGGTGCCATGCACAGGCGCCTCCCACGACGGTGCCATGCACAGGCGCCTCCCACGACGGTGCCATGCACAGGCGCCTCCCACGACGGTGCCATGCACAGGCGCCTCCCACGACGGTGCCATGCACAGGCGCCTCCCACGACGGTGCCATGCACAGGCGCCTCCCACGACGGTGCCATGCACAGGCGCCTCCCACGACGGTGCCATGCACAGGCGCCTCCCACGACGGTGCCATGCACAGGCGCCTCCCACGACGGTGCCATGCACAGGCGCCTCCCACGACGGTGCCATGCACAGGCGCCTCCCACGACGGTGCCATGCACAGGCGCCTCCCACGACGGTGCCATGCACAGGCGCCTCCCACGACGGTGCCATGCACAGGCGCCTCCCACGACGGTGCCATGCACAGGCGCCTCCCACGACGGTGCCATGCACAGGCGCCTCCCACGACGGTGCCATGCACAGGCGCCTCCCATAACTGTTTAGCGGATCCGTTTTGTAATGTGAAAGTATTTTATTTAAAAAAAATTAAATACCTTTTTTTTTATTTTTATTGCACAATATGACTTTTACGTTCTCAGAGCTGAACCCGTACATAGCCATATTTTTAACCCAACTACACCATTGAATCTTGCATGGCATAAGCATTTTATGGGGTCCCCAAAGCACTGCCAGGCGGAGAATTGCACCCATCAGTGAGTCCAGTGGCATCCCCAAACAGCTAGGACAAAAGCATGCCCGTTAGAGACAGTGACGTCACCAAACACTGTTTTGCACAATCCTCTGCTTAGCAGCGTTATGAGCCCTTGTTCTGCCCGTTCTTTAGCAGGGCAAGGGAGATCGTCTGAGCACTGTTGAACATCGTGTTTTGATGGGTGCAGGTCCGTCTTCAGCTCTGAACCCTCAGAACACCTTATTACACATGAACGTTCACATATTGTGGAATGCATTTATGGATCCGCAATACACAGGCACCATTTAGCTGTCATTCCGCATCACGGATCCGTCCCATAAACTTAAATGGGTCCATAAATCCGGAGATGCGGAATGGTGCTGAATGTAAGCATGCACCAATGCGGCTGCCCAAAGGTCGTTGCACGTACATTGCGGCCCACAATTTGCGGTGTGCATCAAGGGGGGCACACGTGCATTAATGTCCCTTGCCTGTCCCTTGTGGTAATTACGCTAGTTTATGTGACCGCTTCATCTTTACTTAAGAGCAGAATTTTAAATTTTTTCAAGTAAATTAATTATTTATGAGGCTGATATTTACCGTGACTCCCACAAGGGCTCATGGGAATTTGCACAAGATTGACAAATGAACAAGCATTTTCTTGTTCATGTGGCAATTAACAGGAATAGATCAATAAGGAGCTGGAAAGCCCGTTAATCATCCTGCATCATCAATGGTTAATAAACGTTGGCACTACAACCGTTAAGAAAATAAAACTCCAGTAAACATAAACACACATTATGGCTCATTGGGAGTTCTATTTTCCCAACATTTGTAGTGGCCAAAGTTGAGAATATCCTGAACCCGAAATAAAAAAAAAAACACACACTCACACACGGTAGTATATTAACAATTTTTATTTGCTGAAAATTGTAATACTTTTTAATTTAAAAAAATAATAAACAAAAAAACTTATAACTTTAAAATTACGGAGGGGAGGTGGCCCTTTGTCTGGTGGAATGTCGTTGGCTGGCAATGCTAGCTCCCCTGTCTTCAGTGGAGGGATAAACATGACAGGCCGCAGGAAAAGATGCAGGTTGGGTTTGAGGGGTGTGGATAGAGGACGGGTGGGAACTGGAATGTGCCCGAGCAGGTGTCGGAGGTAGTTTGGAAAGAAGTAGGAGCGACATAGAAAGGGGAAGGAGTAGAAGAAAAAGAAGGTAGATTTGACCCATGGTCTGGGGTGTGTGAAAGGGACAGATGGCAGTAAAATGATAGGGGTGGGGGTGGGGGCGGGGGCGGTGCAAAATGTCCCACGACCCGTTCTCCAACAAATTTCGGAGAGTTGACACTTCACCCGCGCCCCCTCCAGGCGACGTGACAAGTCAACTAACTTTCACCGCATTTCATCTGCAAAACCTTCTAGAGCATCAAATGATCTCTACAAGGTTCCCATATTCCTCCTGACTGCTCCTACCGGATCTACTGTTATACAACATTGCTCTCAAACGTTCTCTCCAAGTTGAGAGCGTTTGTTGAAAGCAGGGACCCGGTAGGGGACCAGGATTGTCCTGAACAGGTGCATGGATGTGCAGGAGGGCTGGGGTTGTCGGACGGTTCCGGGACCACTTTACGAGAAGGTTCAGGCTCCCGAGTGCAGGTGGCTGTTCTGTTGAGAGAAAAAAAGGCCTTGAATTACTGCATCAACGTTTTAGGGTATTCCTACCTATTACTGTAGGGGGCAGCCCCAAAAATGCGCCTCTGTATCAGACAGCCCCTTGCAATCTGAGGGAGATGAAATTAAATGCCTTTTCCATGACCAAAAACAAAAAATATTTGCCTTCTTGGCGCCATTGTACATATTAGGAACCCCAAGGCCTTTGTATACATGTAGGTTGGCCTTGAGGTTGCCCCTGATCCACTCGGGGCATGAACCTCCTGGTTATAGTCCCTCCTCAAGCGGTCCCCCCCAATCAATGACCAGAGCCCCCATAAGTGCCAGCAGCTTCCCCCATTGCTAGAGAGAGAGATATAGCTAGAGAGAGAGAGATATAGCTAGAGAGAGAGAGATATAGCTAGAGAGAGAGAGATATAGCTAGAGAGAGAGAGAGATATAGCTAGAGAGAGAGAGATATAGCTAGAGAGAGAGAGAGATAGCTAGAGAGAGATGACAGATACTTACCAGTTTGTTCACCTATGCGATCTTCCAAGATGTCCGCCGCTACTGGAGGGGGGGGGGGCCTTTCCTGGGGATGTGCAGTAAACAGAACGTTTCAAAACGGATCCGCCGTCAAGCGGAGCCATTACAAACTGATCCGTCCCCATTGACTTCAATGGTATTTCAAGGCGGATTCGTTGGGCTCCGCATCGTCATGAGGGCATCAAAACACTGCAAGCAGCGTTTTGGTGTCCGCCTCCAAAGCGCAATGGAGTCGGAACGGAGGCAAACTGATGCAATCTGAGCAGATCCTTATCCATTCAGAATGCATTAGGGCCAAACTGATCTGTTTTGGACCGCTTGTCAGAGCCCTGAAATGGATTTCACAAACTGAATCCAAAAATTCCAGTGTGAAAGTAGCCATAGCTGTTATTTGCTGAAGTGAGAAAATTACAGCCTTTTTTTTTTTTTTTTTTATTTCCTTTTTATTTATTTATTTGATCTAACAGTATGTCCGACAAAGAAGTGCCAGGCCCTGCAAAGGGGAGTAGCAGAGGCTAAAATGTTTCTGCCGCAGGCAGAGGTCGCATCAGAGTATGGGGGTGTGGCAGCAGGGGTCATAGCGGTCATGTCTTGACCAGCAACCCAGCGGTTCTTGAATAGTTTACTCTGTCATCCACTTTGTCCCAAGTGACCTCAGACACCCCCAGCCAAGAGTCAGTGGGTTCCTCTGGCACGACGCTTAGTTGGCATGGCCCAGGAGCAGGTCCTGTGCCCCCACCTGTCCTGAACCTTCCTGTGTCATTTGCCTCACAGCGAGAATAATTATATGCCGTAGGCTCGGCTCCACTTTTCAGCGAGGATGAGCTACTAGAAAAGTTAGCAGATACTGTCCAGCCAAGATGTGGAGGAGACATCTACCTCTTACATCCGGTGATGAGGTGAGTGGCGTGGGAGCTGAGCTGGTGTTGCGAGCGGTCAGGCTCCTGACCCAGAGATGGTTGAGGAGTACATCAGTGACGTGCAGACAGTACTCGATGATGTAGCTGATCACACTTGGGAGTAGGTGATGAAGAGCCTTTATCGTCATCGGGAGAAGAGGATGGCAGCTTGCCCATGAGGCAGCGGCGGAGCCAGCAAGTCACTAGCGTGGCCGTGAGTCAGCAGGGAGGTCAGGAGCCAAACATGCCCGGGGTATAACACCCACTTCGCAGTAGCCTACCTGCCCGGGAGTAGCGGTAGCAGTCAGTGCGTAGTGTTGGGGGTAAAATCACCTAATCGGCGGCGTGGCACATTATATATATTTTTTTAAGCCACCGGAGGAGGTGAACATGGCCAGATGTAGAATCTGTTGGCACAGTTCTGCATCGCCTGTACAGACGCCACCCCACTGAGTGACCTCGTATCCGGCCTACATCTGATGTCTATGGACAGACCCTCCTGGAAATTCCCGCTGATCCCAGTAGTTCCGTTGGTCTGGTAAGACTGCTCGCACCTTTCACCAGGTGGAGCAGGTTTTATTACTTCTCTACCAGTACTTGGGCACCAGGCCTGGACCCCATCTGTTCTTATGATATTGCATCTTAATGGTATGTTTTAGTTGCACAATGAATCAAAAGTTATATTTTAGTTAACGCTACTCCCCTCCCTCTGGGAGCCTTAATTGTGGATCAGAGGAAGGGCAAAATAATCGGTAATAATACTGCTGACACCCTCTATACTCTGTTGCGGGGCTCTACTTGTATAAGCTTTTAATAGAACAGGTTCTGTAGGCATGTATGTGGAGTCAGCTGATGACTGTGTAAAAGGAGTGCGCTTCTTCTTGGCGCTAACATCGACCCCTAAGGCTGAGTTCATACTGGAGTTATTTGTTCAGTTTTGGCCCTGTGACTGCCCAGATAAGTGAAGCTTGGAGTGATTCTAAGAGCGATGCCTGTCATCTGCATTTCATTACAGCAGCAGACTCCCTATGCGTGTTACTGCAAGGCACAATGTTCTACACCACTATAAAGACTCTCTGCAGCCAGGAAATGGTAGTTTTTTTAACCAAATTTGCCACAAATAAATTCAGATTGAACAAAACTTTTTCCCAAACTGGCAAATAGATTTATTAAAAAAAAAAAAAAAAAAAATGTTCTCGTCTCTAGCTATATGATATATGGCTATTATAGACCTATTTGGAATTGCTGAGTCTGTAAAGACCGGATTTATTAAAATATCACATTATCTACCCTTTCAGGTGAAAGCTGTAAAAAAAAAAAAAACTATGTATTTTGCCAAAGCTTATTTTTTTTTTTTGTCACTGTGCCTCCCCAAAAACATAATATCAAATCATTAAAAACTCATGTACCTGAAAATGATACTTATAAAATGTACAGTCTGTCCTGAAAAAGGCATGCCCTCGGACATTTACGTTGACAGAGAAGTAAAAATTTTCTGGATGTTGGCATATGGCAAAGTAAATTTATAACAGATTTTTTAGATTATGCAAAAGTAGAAAAACATGAAAAAAAAAAAATTGGTATCGCCATAATTCTATCAACCTACAGAATAGTTATCATACATACCACATGGTGAACCTAATAAAAAAATAAACATTGACAGAATTTCAGATTTTAATCAACTCCCAAAAAATGATAAAATGTGAGCAGAAAGCTAAATGTACCCCAAAATGGTGCCAACATAAAAGTACAGCTTTTCCCACAAAAAATAAGCCATCACACAGTAAAGTCAACAACAACAAAAAGTTATGGCTCTTAAAAACCATTTCAGGAAATTCCATGTTAGAAAATCCAGATGCTGTTCTTTCTCTTCTGAGCCCTGGTGTATCCCTAAACAGCAGTTTACAAAATTGTTGGGTGATATTCTCCCGTTCTCTCTTGTGAAAAAGAAAGTTTGGGCCTAAAATGCAATTTTTTGGTAAGTAAAATAATTGTTTTTTATTTTTTATTTCATTTTCACAGCCAAGTTTTGCAAATTCTGAAATGCTTGTTGGGTCAAAGTGCACACTACACCCCTACCTAACATTACCAACATGATGCCAACATAGAGTAGACATATTGCGAATGTTAAGTATTTTATGAGGTATCACGATCTGTCTTAAAAGAAGAGAGATTCAAATTTAGAATGACCAGAATTTTCCCCAATTTTCAGTATATTTTATTTTATTTTTTATGAATAAAGGTAAAACATGTTGACTCAAATTTACCATTAACATGTTGTACAGTGTGTGATGGAAAAAAAACTCTCTCAGAATCAGGGCTCATGCACACGGATTCCTGCTGCGAGCAGGAGCGCATGGAGTCATTGGTTGCTATGACGCTGTGCGCTCCCTGCTGCCGCCGCAATACAGTGATGCACTGGTATGATCTATACCAGTGTATTACTGTACTGTGGCGGCAGCAGGGAGCGAACGGCGTCATAGAAACCAATGACGCCGTGCGCTCCTGCTCTCGGCAGGAATCCAGCCCGTGGTTCCACCGACCGCTCACGGGCGTGAAACACGGCCGTGTGCATTCGGCCTGACTTTGGCAAGTAAAACCATTTTTGAGTTATTGCCACACAAAGTCAGATTCGCAAAATTAGTCTTTGTCAGGAAGGGGGTAAATGGCCTGGTCTGGAAGTGGTTAAAATGGATGACTTTTGTTTCCTGTTTTTCTGTTCCTCTAATATACAGATGTAGCAACGTTAGCGATCCCTTTTTTTGGATAACGAAAGCAACGAATCGCGATACTAACCTGCAATTCATAACAAAGCCAGTAGATGGCAGCATTACCCAATCTTAATTAAAACCACAGTAACTGTTTTAGGCCTCTTTCACACTTGCGTTGTCCGGATCCGGCTAAGACGGATCAGTCTTCAAAATGCTTTCAGTGTTACTATGGCACCCAGGACGCTATTAAAGTCCTGGTTGCCATAGTAGGAGTGGGGGAGCGGCATACTTATAGTCCGTTCGGCTCCCGGGGCGCTCCAGAGTGACGTCAGAGCGCCCCATGCGCATGGATGACGTGCCATGCGATCACGTGATCCAATGCGCTTGGGGCGCCCTGACGTCACTCTGGAGCGCCCCGGGAGCCGCACGGATGGTAAGTATGCTGCTCCCAACTACACTTTACCATGGTTGCCAGGACTTTAGCGTCCCGGCAGCCATGGTAACCATTGAGAAAAAGCTAAACGTCGCATCCGGCAATGCGCCGAAACGACGTTTTAGCTTAAGGCCGGATCAATGCCTTTCGATGGATTTTTGGCCGGAGCAAAAAGCGCAGCATGCTGCGGTATTTTCTCCGGCCAAAAAAACGTTCTGTTTCGGAACTGAAGACATCCTGATCAGATTTCACTCCATTCAGAATGCATTAGGATAAAACTGATCAGGATTCTTCCGGCATAGAGCCCCGACGACTGAACTCTATGCTGGAAGAAAAGAACGCAAGTGTGAAGGAGCCCTTAACTAAATTACATCTACCTCTTTTTAACACACTGTTATATCTTAAAGGATTTTTTAAGCTGAAACTTTTAATAGCTATATATTATTTTTTTTATTATATACTTTTAAATAGTTTTAATTATTTAAAAATATTATTTTATAACTCGCAGAACAAATAAACACACAGGCTATATGCCAAAAGCCGGGTATAATGCAAGCCAGCACCTATTCATAAAACGGGTAACTGGGATACCTTACAATGGCAGCCTGGTACACAATGAGACATTTAAAACCATCTCTCATATTACTGAGAATTAGTAAATCTCAAAGTTGCCTGAGAGCTTTTGGATAGCTTAGGGGACCATGCACCTAAATCTTTATCATTAGGGTGACAAAATTATAATTTTTTTTATTTTTTTTTATTGCTAGCTAATTCTTTAACTGCTTAGGAAGGCTGCATACAAATTTACGGCTTTCTAATTGTTCTAATATATATTTAATAACCCATCTATGCTGTTTTGTTATGTAAACTAATTTGTGTAAATATGGATATTGGCCTACTTTCCATCATGAACAGCGCCATCTATTGGATACATAGTCTTATGTCCTACAGTCTGCAGACTATTATCAATTTCCTCATTGACAGTGCCATCTATTGGATTCATAGTCTTATGTCCTGTAGAAATTAGAAGTTCGGATCTTTCACATGAATCAGTTCATTCAAATGAACAGATTTATGAATCGAATCTTCGGTTCATTCGCTGAGCTGACAAGAAGCAAGTGAACCGAAGCTTAGGTTGCGCAATGCGCATGCGCGGATGCTTCGATTTGCTGACTCGCTGAGTCAGCTCTTGGTCCAAGTCAGGAAGTTTATTCTTTAAAACCCTGTGTGTAAATGTGTAATAATCTACACCACTGTAGAAAAAAAAAAAAAAAAAAATGAATTTAACAGCCTCCGGACCGCCTAACGCAGATGTGCGGTCCGGAGGCGGCAGCGCTGCGCAGTGTCACGCATATACGCGTCATCTCGTGAAACGCGAGATGACGCGCTTTGCCGGCCCGCACATGCGCAGTTCGGGCCGGCATTTCGTCAAGGGGGGTCGCGTTATCAGCTTGCCAGCCAATGATCGCGGCTGGCAAGCTGATGATTTTAAAAAAATCCAATGAGAAGCCAGATAACAGATCATATTAGTAAATATGATCTGTTATATGGCTGCCCTGCTCCTCTGCTGGTCCTTTTCATTGGTTGGATCCAGCAGAGGATCAGGCTTCACAGTGAGTAGCACCAACAGTACATACTTAGCCCCAGATCACCCCCTGCACCCCAATTAACCCTTTGATAGCCCCTGTCAATCACTAGTGAAAGGAAAAAAGTGATCAGTGCAAACTGTCACTTTTTTTTTCACTGGTATTGACCGTTAGGTTTTAGGATAGTTTAGGCCCCTTGGTTAGGTAGTTTAGGGATCGGTTAGCGCCCAGCCCACCGCACCGCAGTCACTGATTAGCGTATCGCTAATCAGCATTTGTACTTTTATAGTATCTGGAAGTGATCAAAACTGATCACGGTCAGATCTATAATAGTATTAGTGTCACTTTAGTTCTCCCTCCACCCAAAACGCAGTGTTTGCCCGATCAGGCCTGATCGGTCGCCCACGCGTGCGTTCGCCCACACCCGCCCCACCGCAGTGATCACTGCACATTCACTTTACACGCGCTGCGGCGATAAAAAAATCAGTTTTGATATATTTTATCAACCGCAGCGGCCTCCGGTACTTCGCTAGCCTCCCCTTTGTAAGACAGACTTGCTTTTTTTCTTGGGTAGTCTCAGGGAATACCCCTAAATTTAGTTGCCCAAATGTCAAACAGGGGGTATTCTTCTGAAGAGGCCTACAGGCTTCTGACCCAGTCGGATGAGGAATGGGAACCCTCATCTGATGAATCCAGCGGGTCAGAATATGAACCTGTAGAAAGCAGTGGCTCTCTGACCCAACGTTCGGACGAGGAGGCTGAGGTCCCTGATAGCACCAGGCGTATCCGGCCCCGTGTCGCTAGACCACAGGTTGCGCAGGATCCGCTTCAAGAGCAGCAGAGTGGGGCTGGTGCTGTCGGATTACGTGGTGAGGCATACACCAGCAGCGCAGCCCTCCCTGGACCTAGTACCAGCACTGCCGTACAACCTGGTGAAGTGGCAAGCACCAGAAGGGCAGTTGAAGCTGGTACGGTGGCACGAGCAGTACTGACCCCGTCGCAGCCACCGCAAAGACGTACCCGTAGAGCCCCTAGAATCCCTGAGGTGCTGGCAAACCCTGATTGGCAGTCCCCAACTTCAGCCGCACCTGTAGTTTTCCCTTTCACTGCCCAGTCTGGAGTTCGGGTTGAGACAGCTCAGATCGGTTCGGCCCTGGGATTTTTTGAGCTGTTCTTGACTGCGGAGCTCTTAGACATAGTTGTGGCCGAAACAAACAGGTATGCCACACAATTTATAACCGCCAACTCGGGAAGCTATTATGCCCAGCCTTTCCGATGGAAACCAGTCCAAGTTTCCGAAATTAAAACTTTTTGGGGCCTTCTCCTCAACATGGGTCTAACTAAAAAGCATGAATTGCGGTCATATTGGTCCATGAACCCAATTCATCACATGCCCATGTTCTCTGCTGCTATGTCCAGGGCACGTTTTGAAGCATTGCGCTGATGTCAGATTACACGCAAGCTGAGGAGGAGGCGGCGGCGTTCCTATGCTTTGGCAAACACTTTGTATATAAAAAAAAAAATTAAAAAAATCCTGGCAATGATTTATTCATCCACATCGATTGATGTGAATAGAGAAAACTGGTTTCCCAGGGCATACGAGCTAACTGGGTATGGATGTTGGGCGGAGCCCAAACAGTAGAAAAACCCCACAAATGACCCCATTTTGGAAAGAAGACACCCCAAGGTATTCCGTGAGGGGCATGGCGAGTTCCTCAAATTTTTTATTTTTTGTCGCAAGTTAGTGGAATATGAGACTTTGTAAGAAAAAAAGAAAAAATCATCATTTTCCGCTAACTTGTGACAAAAAATAAAAAGTTCTATGAACTCACTATGCCCATCAGCGAATACCTTAGGGTGTCTACTTTCCGAAATGGGGTCATTTGTGGGGTTTTTCTACTGTTTGGGCATTGTAGAACCTCAGGAAACATGACAGGTGCTCAGAAAGTCAGAGCTGCTTCAAAAAGCGGAAATTCAAATTTTTGTACCATAGTTTGTAAACGCTATAACTTTTACCCAAACCATTTTTTTTTTTTTTGCCCAAACATTTTTTTTTTATCAAAGACATGTAGAACAATAAATTTAGCGAAAAATTTATATATGGATGTCGTTTTTTTTGCAAAATTTTACAGCTGAAAAAGAATCTTGCAAAAAAAATCGTTACATTTTGATTAATAACAAAAAAAGTAAAAATGTCAGCAGCAATGAAATACCACCAAATGAAAGCTCTATTAGTGAGAAGAAAAGGAGGTAAAATTCATTTGGGTGGTAAGTTGCATGACCGAGCGATAAACGGTGAAAGTAGTGTAGTGCAGAAGTGTAAAAAGTGGCCTGGTCATTAAGGGGGTTTCAGCTAGCGGGGTTGAAGTGGTTAATATTGGGGTAAATAATATAATTAAAATGGAGGGTTAAATGTGTAAATTTATTTAAACAAAATACGTCTCTCTCAATAGTTATATAGCTACTGAATGAGACAGTAGAAAGGATGCCTTTAACATATATATTTCCTTGAGAAGTCAATTTGACCCTAAATTCAATCTGTAATCTAAACTCTGTCCTGTCACTTCTCTTATCTCTCTGCTGACTGTCTGTCCCTTAACCTTATCACTGCTGCAGCCTGGTCATTAGCCTCAGTGTAAACTGTTCGAGTGACTCACGATTCTTTTAACTCAAAGAATCAAATGAGTCTCTAAGTAAGGGCTCATTCAGACGGCCGTATGCTGTCCGCAAAAATACTGAATGCTATCCGTTTTTTTGCGGATCCGCAAAAAAACGGATAGCATTCAGTATTTTTGTTGACCCATAGACTTCAATAGGGCCATGTCCTGATTTTCACGGACAAGTATAGGACATGTTTCATTTATTTTGCGGATCCTTGGAATAGAAAAGGGCCCCATAGAAGTGAATAGGTCAGCATCTAATCCGTAAAAAAACGGATCCGCATTTTTGCGGATAGCATACGGCCGTCTTAATGAGCCCTTAGTCTCATCTTTAGATTCTTTTAACCTGTGACTCATTTGATTCTTAGACTTCCTCCTGTACAGTGTGTGACTCAGAGCTGCTTGCCTGAACTCTGATTGGTTGCAGGCCGGGGTTGGCGGGAGGGGAAGGGCTGGCTTCCACTCTAGGATCAGATTATGCTCCTCCCTGCTGCCAGCGTGTCTATTGCTCTGACATTATAGAAAGGCTATTTGAATTTACTGTAGTTCGGACAATTAGAAAACAGTAAATTCAAATAGCCTTTCTATAATGTTTTGTCAAGTAAGCTCATTTGCATAAATAAGGACAAGATATTGCAAACAGTGTTTCAGCTGATAAACCAGGCAGTCAGGTAACAGAGCAGAGAGACACCGCAGCAGGGAGGAGTGTAATCTGATCCTAGAGTGGAAGCCAGCCCCTCCCACCCCAGCCTGCAACCAATCAGAGCTCAGGCAAGCAGCTCTGAGTCGCACACTGTACAGGAGAAAGTCTAATAATCGAAAGAATCACAGGTTAAAAGAATCTCTAAAGATCAGACTTAGTTAAAGACTCATTCGATTCTTTGAGTTAAAAGAATCGTGAGTCACTCGAACAGTTTAAACTAAGGCTAATGACCAGGCTGCAGCAGTGATGAGGTTAAGGGACAGGCAGCAGTCAGCAGAGAGATAAGAGAAGTGACAGGACAGAGTTTAGATTACAGATTGAATTAACCCTTTAGGGTCAAATTGACTTCTCAAGGAGATATATATGTTTAAAGGCATCCCTTCTACGGTCTCATTCAGTAGCTATATAACCATTGAGAGATGTATTTTTATTAAATACATTTACACATTTAACCCTCCATTTTAATTATATTATTTACCCCAGTGTTAAATTCCGAACTTCCCATCTCTACAGGGCATAAGACTATGTATCCAATAGATGGCGCTGTTCATGATAGATAGTAGGTTAATGTGCATATTTATGGTAATTAGTTTACTTAAAAAACAGCATAGATGGGTTATTAAATATATATTAGAACAATTAGAAAGCCGTAAATTTTTTTGCAGCCTTCCTAAGCAGTTAGAGAAGAATTAGCTAGGAAAAAAAATGACAAAAAATGTAAAAATAAAATATTATAATTTTGTCACCCTAATGATAAAGATTTAGGTGCATGGTCCCCCAAGCTATCCAAGAGCTCTCAGGCAACTTTGAGATTTACTGACTCAGTTAGATGAGAGATGGTTTTAAATGTCTCATAGTGCACCAGGCTGCCATTGTAAGATATCCCAGTTAACTGTTTTATGAATAGGTGCTGGCTTGCATTATACCCGGCTTTTGGTATATAGCCTGTGTGTTTGTGTTGTGTTTATAAATGGGCATTTAAATAAAAATAACTTTAATAAAATAATTATAAATGGTAGGGTAAATAAAAAATGTGATTAATAGTTTATAAAATTAATGATAGATTTAAAAATAGTTGAAGTGTTAGTGTGGTCATTGTAAAATGTCTGTAGGTATGTTAAAATCTTAGAATTTAATGGTTCTATGCGCCATCTGCTGGTTAAAGAGGTAAATTGCATTCAGATTTTTTACTTTTTTTTTTGTTTCTATTTTTACTTGTTTCTGCGTTATCATTCTTCGCTTTTGCTATTGTGATGGCGTTGCTAAATCTGTAACAAATACTAAGCCCATAATGCTGATGTTAACTTTGCCAAATTCTTATTCTCAGTTCATTTTGTGACTTTTGTAATATATATATATATATTATTTTTTTATTTTTTTTCAGCCTGGATTTTTGCCTGGTGATTTGTGCATAAATAGCCCCAATACGCTTTCACCCAGTGGAGGAAAAGGAACCTCTCACTATTATTCATATCCAACCAGCTTGCGGCGGCGTCCAGATAGCAATCTTGGTATTGTTCTTTATTGTGTTTGTGTAATTTGTACCCTAGATAATTGGCCAATTCTATCAAGCCATGTGTACACACTGCAGATATTTTATTTTACAGATGCAGTATAATCCATGCTGATACAGTCCTGATCAAAAGTTTAAGACCACTTAAAAAATGGCAAAAAATCATATTTTACAGTGTAGGATCTTAACAAGGTTCCAAGTAGAGCTTCAACATGCAACAAGAAGAAATGAGTGAGACAAAACATTTTTTGAGCATTCAATTAATTGAAAATAACTATTAAACTGAAACGGGCTGTTTTTCAGCTGACCCAAATTTTAGGACCACATGCCTTTAAAAGGCCAAATCTGTGCAAAGATGTGGATTCATTGTCATTTCCTGTCAGGTAGTCACACGTTGTGATGGCAAAGGCAAAAAACCTCTCAATTTTTGAACGTGGTAGGGTTGTTGAGCTGCATAAGCAGGGTCTCTCACAGCGCGCCATCGCTGCTGAGGTGAGACGCAGTAAGAATTTGTTAAATGATCCTGAGGGTTATGGAACAAAAAAGTCAAGTGGAAGACCCCAAAAAATTTCATCAGCACTGAGCCGGAGGATCCAATTGGCTGTCCGTCAAGACACTGGATGATCCTTGACCCAAATTAAGGCCCTTACTGATGCTGACTGCAGCCCCATAACCATCAGATGGCATCTGAGACTGAAGGGCTTCAAAAACAAAAAATGTCTTCAAAGACCTCGTCTCCTTGAATGCCACAGAACTGCTCATTTGGACTTTGCAAGAGAGCACCAAACATGGGACATTCAAAGGTGGAAGAAAGTTTTATTCTCTGATGAAATTTTTTTTTGCCTTGATGGTCCTGATGGTTTCCAACATTACTGGCATGACAAGCTGATCCCACCTGAGATGTTTTCTACGCGCCACAGTGGAGGGGGCACCATAATGGTCTGGGGTGCTTTTTTCCTTCAGTGGAACAATGGAGCTTCATGAAGTGCAGGGGCGTCAAACGGCCACTGGTTATGTCCAGATGTTGCAGAGCGCATTCCTCATGACTGAGGGCCCGCGTCTGTGTGGTAACGACTGGGTTTTTCAACAGGACAACGATACAGTACACAATGCCCGCAGGACAAGGGACTTCTTCCAGGAGAATAACATCACTCTTTCGGCCCATCCTGCGTGTTCCCCTGATCTAAATCCAATTGAGAACCTTTGGGGATGGATGGCAAGGGAATTTTACAAAAATGGACAACAGTTCCAGACAGTAGATGTCCTTCATGCGGCCGTCTTTACCACTTGGAGAAATGTTCCCACTCGCCTCGCCTCATGGAAATTTTTTTTTTTTTTTAATTTTATTTTTTTTTTTTTATTGGAGATGTGGAAGGTGTGGTCCTAAACTTTTGATCAGCTGAAAAACAGCCTGTTTCGGTTTATTCGTTGTTTTCATTAAATTGAATGCTCCAAAAATGTCGTCTCACTCCCATTTCTTCTTGTTGCATGTTGAAGCTCTGCTCAGCTTTGCCATTTTTCAAGTGGTCTTAAACTTTTGATCAGGACTGTATGTTCTGCTACTGTATTTGTGTATGAGATTGTGTACAACTGTCTGCTGTGACATTAGAATTGGGGTCCATTCACACATCCGTTTTGCAAAATGCGGAGTGGAATTGCGGACCCATTCATTTCTATGGGGCCGCACGATGAGTGGCCCGGATCCAAAAATGCGGGCCTACAATTCCGATCCCGAAAAAATAGAACACGTCCTATTCTTGTCCGCAATAGCGGACAAGAATAGGCATATTCTATTAGTGCCGGCAATGTGTGGTCCGCAAAATGCGACACGCACATTGCTGGTTTCCATGTTTTGCAGATCCGCAAAACACACATGGATGTGTGAATGGACCCTTAAATGGGTTTTCCAAGATTTTTATATTGATGACCTATCCCGGGTCCCCTGCCGATCCACTGTTTGAGAAGACAACGCGTATGCAGTAGCGCTGCAGCCTTCTCTTTGTTTTTCCTAGGCTGATTTACAACACTTTCACGTGACTTAGGAGCAGCTCAGCGCGATACCAAGTACAGCTTTGGGCTTGGTAAGCTGCTTAAAACAGCTGATCGGTTGGGATCCTGGGTGTAGGACTCCCACAGATCATATACTGATGACCTATTCAGAGAATACATATGAGTAAAAAATATATATATATATCTCGGAAAACCCTTTTAACTAACTGTCATTTTTATTGCTTCAATTTTCACTATGCTTTCAAGTTGGAAACCATATAATTTTATTATAATGCAGATATGCAACCTAAGAAAATTCGAAAGGTTCCACCAGGACTTCCCTCATCTGTAAGTGATGTTTTTCTATTTAATCAATTTTATATCTCTCTTTCCCTCCTGCCACTAATGGGATCCCGCTGAAAAAGGTCTAATTTGAGGCCGAAACGTCCAGGGAAAATAATGTGGCTGTAATATTTTTTTCTACTTCTGGATATGAATAACACTGTATGGAAATATTTGACCATTAAATAAGAATTGCATATACTTTAACTGGAGTGTTGTGGATATTCCTACTCTCATCTGCTGATGATTGACCGTCTTCTACCTTAGTTTTTTCCCTTTCTCTCTAGAAGAGAACTGCAAATACTTGGTTAGAGTGCAGGAGATTATGAATAACCATGACTCTTAAGTAGGTTTGACTCTTTGCGGCCTGTGCTGCAATGATTATGATGCTGGTTCTCAGTGTAATATTTAACCAAGTGTAATATATTTATGTATGAAAAATATCAACCTGATTTGGTAATCCTCTCCAAATATAGTGTATGGGTTATTTGGAGTAAAGAACACCCGGAGGACTCATCACCAGGATTGAACAAGTTATATAAAAAATTAATAATGCGATTTATTTTCGGTCTTCATAAAAGTTGATTACGTATAAAAAATAGTTTAGGCAAAGTCTTAGTCTATGAGTGAAAATGAATGTCCTTAAAGTATCCTTTCTGAAGAGGAGGAACCTCCTCTCTGGCTCCGTGTGTCTTCAATCATGTTCAGCAGCAAACAACCCCCAACAGACGTGAGAGTAAGAAGACCACCCCTTTGTCTCTGTCAATCATTTATACCATAGATATAGCGTGTTTAACTAATGTATAGGCTTATACATTGTCATATATGGAGACTTCAAATATAGGTCTTGACATTCCCATATAGACCTCCCATTGCCTAGTGTATTACTATAGATAGTCAGTGTGTAGTGTAATGCATCCTTCATATTAAATACCAATTAATATATCACATATTAAGAGGGGCTTGAGGGTGAGATCTTTTCGAACCCACAAAATCAAATTTTACAATTATCTTGGACTCTTCATTCTTCTTTTCTTCTTTATAAATTAATTGTCCTTCAATTATTAATTTGACAACAAAATATTTGCACATATGGTTAACTGTGATTTGAATACTAATGATAATTTTAAGAACTAATCTACTATTTTATTAGGCATCATCTTCTCTATCATCTTCCTCTGGTCTCGTCATGGTCTTGATACTGTAGTTTCACTTATTTATCTTAAAGTCTATGATAGCACTGATTGCTAGAACTGTATGTGGGTGATGTGCAGTCCTTCAAGTGAATTTTATCATATTTTCCAATGATGTTCATGTACAAAATCTATCACTTCTGACAACTTGTGATAACACAGCTTTCCTGAGCACAGATTTTGACTTGCATATCAGGAATTCCTTGGTCTTCTTCAGAAGTGTCTGTGAACAGCTGTCATTCCCTTTCTTTCTCACCAGTTATAATTTGGTAGAATATTACAACCCGGATTCCCAAAAAGTTGGGACACTAAACAAATTGTGAATAAAAACTGAATGCAATGATGTGGAGATGGCAAATGTCAATATTTTATTTGTAATAGAACGTAGATGACAGATCAAACATTTAATCCGAGTAATTGTATAATTTTAACCACCTCCGGACCGCCTAACGCAGATGTGCGGTCCGGAGGTGGCGGCCCTGCGCAGAGTCACGCATATATGCGTCATCTCGCGAGGGCCGGGATTTCCTGTGAACGCGCGCACACAGGCGCGCACGCTCACAGGAACGAAAGGTAAGCGAGTGGATCTCCAGCCTGCCAGCGGCGATTGCTCGCTGGCAGGCTGGAGATCCGAATTTTTTAACCCCTAACAGGTATATTAGACGCTGTTTTCATAACGGCGTCTAATATACCTCCTACCTGGTCCTCTGGTGGTCCCTTTTGTTAGAATCGACCACCAGAGGACTCGGGTAGCTCAGTACAGTCGCACCAAACACCACACTACACTACACCCCCCCCCCCATCACTTATTAACCCCTTATAAACTCCTGATCACCCATGATCACCCCATATAAACTCCCTGATCACCCCCCTGTCATTGATCACCGCCCTGTCATTGATCACCCCCCTGTCAGGCTCCGTTCAGACGTCCGTATGATTTTTACGGATCCACGGATACATGGATCGGATCCGCAAAACGCATACGGACGTCTGAATGGAGCCTTACAGGGGGGTGATCAATGACAGGCGGGTGATCACCCATATACACTCCCTGATCACCCCCTGTCATTGATCACCCCCCTGTAAGGCTCCATTCAGACGTCCGCATGATTTTTACGGATCCATGGACACATGGATCGGATCCGCAAAACACGTGCGGACGTCTGAATGGAGCCTTACAGGGGGTGATCAATGACAGGCGGGTGATCACCCATATACACTCCCTGATCACCCCCCTGTCATTGATCACCCCCCCTGTAAGGCTCCATTCAGACGTCCGCATGTGTTTAGCGGATCAGATCCATGGATCCGTAAAAATTATACGGACGTCTGAATGGAGCCTTGACAGGGGGGTGATCAGGGAGTCTATATGGGTGATCACCCCCCTGTCATTGATCACCCCCCTGTCATTGATCACCCCCCTGGTGAGGCTCCATTCAGACATTTTTTTTGGTACAAGTTAGCGGAAATTTTTTGTTTGTTTTTGTTTTTTCTTACTAAGTCTCATATTCCACTAACTTGTGTCAAAAAATAAAATCTCACATGAACTCGCCATACCCCTCACGGAATCCAAATGCGTAACATTTTTAGACATTTATATTCCAGACTTCTTCTCACGCTTTAGGGCCCCTAAAAAGCCAGGGCAGTATAAATACCCCACATGTGACCCCATTTCAGAAAGAAGACACCCCAAGGTATTCGCTGAGGGGCATATTGAGTCCATGAAAGATTGAAATTTTTGTCCTAAGTTAGCGGAAAGTGAGACTTTGTGAGAAAAAAACAAAAAAAATAAATTTCCGCTAACTTATGCAAAAAAAAAAAAATTTCTAGGAACTCGCCAGGCCCCTCATTGAATACCTTTGGGGTCACATGTGGGGTATTTATACTGCCCTGGCTTTTTAGGGGCCCGAAAGTGTGAGAAGAAGTCTGGGATCCAAATGTCTAAAAATGCCCTCCTAAAAGGAATTTGGGCCCCTTTGCGCATCTAGGCTGCAAAAAAGTGTCACACATCTGGTATCGCCGTACTCAGGAGACGTTGGGCAATGTGTTTTGGGGTGTCATTTTACATATACCCATGCTGGGTGAGAAAAATATCTTGGTCAAATGCCAACTTTGTATAAAAAAAATGGGAAAAGTTGTCTTTTGCCAAGATATTTCTCTCACCCAGCATGGTTATATGTAAAATGGCACGCCAAAATACATTCCCCAACTTCTGAGTACGGCGATACCAGATGTGTGACACTTTTTTGCAGCCAAGGTGGGCAAAGGGGCACACATTCCAAAAAGCACCTTTCGGATTTCGCAGGCCATTTTTTACACATTTTGATTGCAAGGTACTTCTCACACATTTGGGCCCCTAAATTGCCAGGGCAGTATAACTACGCCACAAGTGACCCCATTTTGGAAAGACGACACCCCAAGGTATTCCGTGAGGGGCACGGCGAGTTCCTAGAATTTTTTATTTTTTGTCGCAAGTTAGTGGAATATGAGACTTTGTAAGGAAAAAAGAGAAGAAAAAAAAATCATTTTCCGCTAACTTTTGACAAAAATAAATAAATTCTAGGAACTCGCAGTGCCCCTCACGGAATACCTTGGGGTGTCTTCTTTCCAAAATGGGGTCACTTGTGGCGTAGTTATACTGCCCTGGCAATTTAGGGGCCCAAATGTGTGAGAAGTACCTTGCAATCAAAATGTGTAAAAAATGCCCTGCAAAATCCGAAAGGTGCACTTTGGAATATGTGCCCCTTTGCCCACCTTGGCTGCAATACAATGTCACACATGTGGTATCGCCGTACTCAGGAGAAGTTGGGGAATGTGTTTTGGGGTGTCATTTTACATATACCCATGCTGGGTGAGAAAAATATCTTGGTCAAATGCCAACTTTGTATAAAAAAAATGGGAAAAGTTGTCTTTTGCCAAGATATTTCTCTCACCCAGCATGGGTATATGTAAAATGACACCCCAAAACACATTCCCCAACTTCTCCTGAGTACGGCGATACCAGATGTGTGACACTTTTTTGATGCCAAGGTGGGCAAAGGGACCCATATTCCAAAGTGCACCTTTCGGATTTCACCGGTCATTTTTTACAGATTTTGATTGCAAAGTACTTCTCACACATATGGGCCCCTAAATTGCCAGGGCAGTATAACTACGCCACAAGTGACCCCATTTTGGAAAGAAGACACCCCAAGGTATTCTGTGAGGGGCATGGTGAGTTCCTAGAATTTTTTATTTTTTGTCGCAAGTTAGTGGAATATGAGACTTTGTAAGAAAAAATTAAAAATCATCATCATTTTCCGCTAACTTGTGACAAAAAATAAAAAGTTCCATGAACTCACTATGCCCATCAGCGAATACCTTAGGGTGTCTACTTTCCGAAATGGGGTCATTTGTGGGGTTTTTCTACTGTTTGGGCATTGTAGAACCTCAGGAAACATGACAGGTGCTCAGAAAATCAGAGCGGTTTCAAAGACATGTAGAACAATAAATTTGGCAAAAAATTTATATATGGATGTCGTTTTTTTTTTTGCAAAATTTTACAGCTGAAAGTGAAAAATTTCATTTTTTGGCAACAAAAATCGTTACATTTTGATTAATAACAAAAAAAGTAAAAATGTCAGCAGCAATAAAATACCACCAAATGAAAGCTCTATTAGTGAGAAGAAAAGGAGGTAAAATTCATTTGGGTGGTAAGTTGCATGACCGAGCGATAAACTATGAAAGTAGTGTAGTGCCGAAGTGTAAAAAGTGGCCTGGTCATGAAGGGGGTTTCAGCTAGCAGGGCTGAAGTGGTTAAAGGAAAAATACGTAGATTCACATTTTCACAGTGTCAACGAATCCCAAAAAAGTTGGGAGAAGTAGCAATAAGAGGCTGGAAAAAGTAAATTTGAGCATAACGAAGAGCTGGAAGACCAATTAACACTAATTAGGTCAATTGGCAACATGATTGGGTATAAAAAGAGCTTCTCAGAGTGGCAGTGTCTCTCAGAAGCCAAGATGGGTAGAGGATCACCAATTCCCACAATGTTGCGCAGAAAGATAGTGGAGCAATATCAGAAAGGTGTTACCCAGCGAAAAATTGCAAAGACTTTGCATCTATCATCATCAACTGTGCATAACATCAGCCGAAGATTCAGAGAATCTGGAACAATCTCTGTGCGTAAGGGTCAAGGCCGTAAAACCATACTGGATGCCCGTGATCTCCGGGCCCTTAAACGACACTGCACCACAAACAGGAATGCTACTGTAAAGGAAATCACAGAATGGGCTCGGGAATACTTCCAGAAACCATTGTCGGTGAACACAATCCACCGTGCCATCCGCCGTTGCCAGCTGAAACTCTACAGTGCAAAGAAGAAGCCATTTCTAAGCAAGATCCACAAGCTCAGGCGTTTTCACTGGGCCAGGGATCATTTAAAATGGAGTGTGGCAAAATGGAAGACTGTTCTGTGGTCAGACGAGTCACGTTTTGAAGTTCTTTTTGGAAATCTGGGACGCCATGTCATCCAGACCAAAGAGGACAAGGACAACCCAAGTTGTTATCGACGCTCAGTTCTGAAGCCTGCATCTCTGATGGTATGGGGTTGCATGAGTGCGTGTGGCATGGGCAGCTTGCATGTCTGGAAAGGCACCATCAATGCAGAAAAATATATTCAGGTTCTAGAACAACATATGCTCCCATCCAGACGTCATCTCTTTCAGGGAAGACCCTGCATTTTTCAACAAGATAATGCCAGACCACATTATGCATCAATCACAACATCATGGCTGCGTAGAAAAAGGATCCGGGAGAGCATTCCTATTTATAAACTTGAGGAACTGGTCTCCTCGGTCCCCAGACGTCTGTTGAGTGTTGTAAGAAGAAGGGGAGATGCCACACAGTTGTGAAAATGGCCTTGTCCCAACTTTTTGGGGATTTGTTGACAGCATGAAATTCTGATTTAACATATTTTCCCCTTAAAATGGTACATTTTCTCAGTTTAAACTTTTGTCCCGTGATTTACAGGGAGTGCAGAATTATTAGGCAAGTTGTATTTTTGAGGATTAATTTTATTATTGAACAACAACCATGTTCTCAATGAAACCAAAAAAACTAATTAATATCAAAGCTGAATATTTTTGGAAGTAGTTTTTAGTTTTAGCTATTTTAGGGGGATATCTGTGTGTGCAGGTGACTATTACTGTACATAATTATTAGGCAACTTAACAAAAAACAAATATATACCCATTTCAATTATTTTTTTTTACCAGTGAAACCAATATAACAACTCAACATTCACAAATATACATTTCTGACATTCAAAAACAAAAACAAATCAGTGACCAATATAGCCACCTCTCTTTGCAAGGACACTCAAAAGCCTGCCATCCATGGATTCTGTCAGTGTTTTGATCTGTTCACCATCAACATTGCGTGCAGCAGCAACCACAGCCTCCCAGACACTGTTCAGAGAGGTGTACTGTTTTCCCTCCTTGTAAATCTCACATTTGATGATGGACCACAGGTTCTCAATGGGGTTCAGATCAGGTGAACAAGGAGGCCATGTCATTAGATTTTCTTCTTTTATACCCTTTCTTGCCAGCCACGTTGTGGAGTACTTGGACGCGTGTGATGGAGCATTGTCCTGCATGAAAATCATGTTTTTCTTACCTTGCAGACTTCTTCCTGTACCACTGCTTGAAGAAGGTGTCTTCCAGAAACTGGCAGTAGGACTGGGAGTTGAGCTTGACTCCATCCTCAACCCAAAAAGGCCCCACAAGCTCATCTTTGATGATACCAGCCCAAACCAGTACTCCACCTCCACCTTGCTGGCGTCTGAGTCGGACTGGAGCTCTCTGCCCTTTACCAATCCAGCCATCTGGCCCATCAAGACTCACTCTCATTTCATCAGTCCATAAAACCTTAGAAAAATCAGTCTTGAGATATTTCTTGGCCCAGTCTTGACGTTTAAGCTTGTGTGTCTTGTTCAGTGGTGGTCGTCTTTCAGCCTTTCTTACCTTGGCCATGTCTCTGAGTATTGCACACCTTGTGCTTTTGGGCACTCCAGTGATGTTGCAGCTCTGAAATATGGCCAAACTGGTGGCAAGTGGCATCTTGGCAGATGCACGCTTGACTTTTCTCAGTTTATGGGCAGTTATTTTGCGCCTTGGTTTTTCCACACGCTTCTTGCGACCCTGTTGACTATTTTGAATGAAACGCTTGATTGTTCGATGATCACGCTTCAGAAGCTTTGCAATTTTAAGAGTGCTGCATCCCTCTGCAAGATATCTCACTATTTTTGACTTTTCTGAGCCTGTCAAGTCCTTCTTTTGACCCATTTTGCCAAAGGAAAGGAAGTTGCCTAATAATTATGCACACCTGATATAGGGTGTTGATGTCATTAGACCACACCCCTTCTCATTACAGAGATGCACATCACCTAATATGCTTAATTGGTAGTAGGCTTTCGAGCCTATACAGCTTGGAGTAAGACAACATGCATAAGGAGGATGATGTGGTCAAAATACTCATTTGCCTAATAATTCTGCACGTAGTGTATGTTCTATTCTGAATAAAATATTAGAAGTTGGCACCTCCACATTTCATTCAGTTTTTATTCACAATTGGTATAGTGTCCCAACTTTTTTGGAATCCGGTTTGTATAAGGAACTGTCCATTCAGCCTCCATATGAAGAATTTTACGCGCTCAGCACGATTTTTGACAATCAAGTGAAATTAATGTAGTCCTTTAACAAAGCATTTAGTAGCAGATTCCAGAACTTCACAGAGGTGTTTATGGCAATCCGATGGAATAGCTTTTTCAGGAAAATAAATACAAACAACCTAGGCCGTACATAGGCGCTAAATATCTCACTTCTTGAACCCTAGCTATTCTAACTCTAAATCATTTACTGAAGCTCTTCAGCATGCGCTCTCCTTGAGCTCAGTTCTCCATTTTGGATGCCAGTCCTTCTGTCACGGACCTTCTTTCTGTATCAAGACAAACTTTCTTTCTGTGAACTTTACCTCTGAAGCTGTCTATGGACAGGTGTGCTCCAGGTACTCTTCACCCTTGTCCTGGTTCTCTCTGCAGCGCCCTCTATCTTCACACCTTTCCCAGAATATAAGATTTGTTTACCTCCAAGTCTTTTCCTGGAACTCTGTGCACATCAGTCTTTGTTTATAGACTTCATGACTATCGCAGTCTGTAGAAAACATTACATTTCCTGTTGACTTTAATCTTGATTGAAGATAGCTTCTTCTTTCCTATTGCTACATCAAAGTTGGTGATTATACCTAACCTATAATATCACTGTGTACCATACCATTCATTTAATTGCCATATTATATTTCAACATAATATAAATGTTTATTATTGAAAATATTATCCTAATACAAAATCCTTTATGTAAGTGTAACCTTTTTATCTGTGATTCCTTCAGTCATGTATCTGTGTATGTTTGTGGAATTTAGATTACTAAAAATTATGTTGATTAATTTAATCACACAAGTTATATATTTGCACAGTAAAAACAAATCTTTACCTTTTAATAAAGTAATATTCTTCATGAGATATTGCTCTATTAAATATAATTGTATTCTTTAAAATATAACTAAATATAAATCTTTGTTTAGAAAAGCAACAAATATGTATTAATACAAACCCTATAGCTGAAATGCTTTCCAATATAGTTGACCCTTATAATTAAATGACCATTAATGAGTTTAAATTCCTATCAGTGATCCAGGATTAACTCCTTCTGTATTTGGAATCTTTCTATATAATATTTCATTATACCCTTGTATTTGCATACTTTCTTTCATATACTAATACTATTGACTTAAGTTAACTTAATTAGACTATTATTCTTAGACTTTAACTCTTGGCAGACATAAGTATGCCTTGATCACCTATGGACAAAACATGAGTTCTTTACCATATTTTACATCAAGACCAATATATTACTAGCATCTATAAAATATATCATATCATCTTGTATATAGGATATAGTTCTGTATATGAGGATATAGTGTGTGTGTGTGTGTGTGTGTGTGTGTGTGTGTGGTATGAATAATTAATCATCACTAAATAAATCCACTTTTGAAAAATAAAAATATCTTATAGAAAGTAAATCCCATAAAAATATTACCATCAAACATTTGTAAATTAAATCGAAAAATTTACCTGTGAATCTTTGATTCTATATACTGGATCATCCAGTATTTAACTTAATATAGCTTATAATGTTATAGAACCTTTATTCTGTAACACTAGAATCAAGTGTCTTCTTGTAAATGTGTGGTACATTACTATTATAAGGCCTCAATATTATCCATATTCTTAACACTATTTAGACATCTAATTATGACATAATTTCCAGAATAAATGTTAGATATATAATTTGTCAACACAAATAATGAAATATGTTGGATATATCTGATATATCTGACATGTCATAAGTAATATGACCATCTTTTAGCTACGAATTGTTTATTCATTATTAACTCAAATATATTATATGCTCGGTCTTAGAATAGCATTCATACATACTCGCATGTCACATAACACAGCAGCTGCTCACACCACTCTTACATCATTACATGCTCATAAAGCCAATTGGCTTCAATTACTAAATTTAAGTAATAGAACCCATACATATGTATATTTTGTAATGCGCATTATAAAATAAATTTCAGTTATAAACTTAAGATCCTTGAATTTCGTTAAGAATTTGCCTTTCCATACCAATAACCTATTCTTAGACAAAAGATCTTAAATGTCATAATTTGCTACTGTCAATCAAATGATCACATGCTTTTTCTCACCATGGCTAAACACAAGACAAACCATGCTCATGCTTAATCATGTAAGTTTCAATTTATTATCTTAAATTTTGTGTTATTCTGTTAGTCAAAAATTATTACATAGATTAACAGTTTCATTACTGACATTCCATGCAATTATGGAACTTATTTAGTAATGTGGAGAAAATAGTTATGGAAGGGGGAAAAATTAATTTCAATCAATTGCTGCTTTTCAAGAAAATTTTCTACTGGAGATATAAAAATTGAAAAGAACATTAGATACAACAAACATATTTCCCAACAATATCTGTATAAAGAATATACAAAAATCGTATTCTTCTAGTCTCTGAACTCAGCAGTATAGAGAGAGTCCTTAGACTGAAGACAAAACGGAACAGGATCCTGTTACTTCTATAATTATCTTCTGTCTTCTATACTATAGAATTACAAATACTAAAACGTTATCAATTTTATTTCTTGTTGCCTGTAACATATATATGGAACCAACCTCTACATGTCCTTGTACAAAATAGAAAAGAGAGGATGGAACCATACTTTAAATACATGTTAAATAAATCTTACATTAAATATCACATTCCTCTGTATATACTTATGTATACCATATAATAAATATGCCGTACATTGTCTTATAATTAATCAGAACTTTTATATAGCTAACTTTAATGGGAAAAACAAAATCGTATCCTTATCCAGGCCCAAACCATTACCAATATGTCTTTCCTCAATAGACTTAGGCTACTTTCACACTGGCGTTTTGGCTTTCCGTTTGTGAGGTCCGTTCAGGGCTGTCACAAGCAGTCCAAAACAGATCACTTTTGCCCTAATGCACTCTGAATGGAAAAGTATCCGCTCAGAATGCATCGGTTCAGTCTCTATTCCGCAGGCAGCGTTTTGGTGTCCGTCTGATGAAACTGAGCTAAACGGATCCGTCCTGACACCCAATGTAAGTCAATGGGGATAAATTGTTTTCTCTGACACAATCTGGCACAATAGAAAACGTATCCGTGCTCCATTGACTTTCAATGGTGTTCAAGACGGATCCGTCTTGGCTATGTTAAAGATAATACAAACGGATCCGTTCTGAATGGATGCAGAAGGTTGTATTATCTGAACGGATTCGTCCATGACGGATCCACTCAAAACTCGAGTGTAATGTTGCCTTATTTCTAGCCAATACTTAACTCTATTCTCATAACCTCTCTATTGATGAGATCCTGGAATATCCTGCTCAGTGTGACTGTTTTAGAAATTTCAAAATCTTAATTCATTTAAGAAATCCGTTGACTGTTTTTTTCAAAAATTTTCATCAATATAGACAGGATCACATTTAAAACCCATGTGATTTTGAATATTTTTACTTTTGACATCTAGACTGGAAAATAGGACATGTTCTATTTTTTTTGCGGGGCTACGGAATGGACATACTGATGCAAACAGCATGCGGTGTGCTGCCCGCATTTTTGGCGGACCCATTGAAATGAATTGGTCCGCATCCTATCCACAAAAAAAAAAAACTGATACTGAAGCAAGCAACGTTTGTGTGCAATGTAGCCTTATGTTCAGTGACAACTAAAGGCTGCGGCAACAGCTCTGCAATGACCGTACGCGGCTGCATGAATGCGCCGGTTATAAGGGGCGGTCCATTTGGTCCCTTGTTATTAGTAGGTGTTTTTACACGTGTGAGATCACTCCATGAGTGGTGCCGGCGAGAGGCACGGGGTTGTACTGCGGCTCAGCTGCACCTCCAGCCCTTTGATTGTCCGACCCAAGGGCTCGATCCTATGAAGGTGAAGGACCTCCCTCTTATAACCGGCGTGTTCGTGTGGCCGTATACAGTCATTGTAAATCTGTTGCCGCAGCCTGAAGATGTGAGGCTGGTGGCTCCTATGTTTGTCTACCCCCATTCATACTTTACTCCTGATTAGCCTGCAAAAGCGAAACGCGTTGAGCAGGGAGTGGGGACAAACAGAGTAGCTTAGTTAGCTTAATCGATGCCCCCTGATTCTTGTTCACACTGCTGTGGCTGTGTGCACGTGCCCAATTGCGCAATAGGGGACCTGTGCTTACTTTTTATTATCAGCCAATTGTCAGTGTGGGCAGATGTTTATCAATGGTTGGTTTAGACCCAGGGCAATAGGTTTATCAAGTCACCAGATTGCCGGGCTATTGACTAATGGCACTGACGCTGCATACACCACTGTGAGATAGCTGATGTGTAATTAACACAGGAGCAGTCATACGCTGCTAGAGACTACATCAGGGTTAGGGTGCTATCACTTTTGATTGCACCACCTGTTTAGTAGTAATACTCATGTGGTTCTTGTAGTTCATTCGTGTCCACACTATTGCGACTGTGCACGCAGTGTTACGTGGGCTCCAGGCAGGCCAGCTGACTGCTTGAGAGCTTGTAACCTGAGTTGATGTGGACAGATGTTTATCAACTATAAAAGTTTTTAATTTAGCTAGTGTTTCTGTCCTGTTCACACATTTTAGTGTTCTAATAAAAATAGCTTTTTAGCTTTTTCACACAGTGTTCCCTTTTTTAGAGTGATTAGTTTGAAGTGGAACGTAAACCACGACCAGTTTTTCAGTGAAATCAATGGTACATGTAACTTTCTTCGTTCCTCATAAAGAGTATCTTTGTTTTTGTAACATGTATATGATATTTGAGTCTTTTTAGGCCGCATTCTGTCTATTTTTACATCTGCCTGTGTTCTCTACACATGTGTGATGGAGACATTTTCTGCTTCATTTGTTTCCTCATAATGTCCAAAAACTTGGCAGCCTGAAATAATGTTTTTCTCTGATGCCAACACTAATATAGAAGGCTCTAAAAATTTGAACTTTCTGACAAACATGTGACTGATATGTGAAGGTTTGCATTCTCCACTGCTTTGTATGTCCGTTCAAACATGGACATAAATGTGGATTCCTTTCTGACAATTTTTAATTCCTTTAGGATTTCATATGTGGGCATGCTGTCACTTCTAGTGCACCAAATCAGCTCTTTTAATCTTTGAACATTATTATGAGAAATCCATTCATCCTTATCAACCTGTTTCATTGCTAGACTCAAAAATTCACAGGAAACCACAATCTAAATTGATTCCTTTGTTCATTTGTCTGCATGCCTCGCAAAAATCTCAGAATTCCTGCACACGTAGATTTGAATCTTATGTGGGGATTTATTTGCATATTTTCATTAATTGCTTCTGCAATTTTAATTGTAACTTTGCCTCTTTATTATGCAATGTCTGCTGGTGTATAGACTTGTCATTGTCTACTAACACAGTCACCTTCAGCAGAGATCTGCAATGTCTTCTCTTGCTGTACTAACCCTTTCTCATCTATATGATTAAAGGGTTTCTACCACCTCATTTGGACCTAATTAGCTGTCAGACACTAGCGATCTGCTAGTGTCTGCTCTACCTAACCATGCTATTCTAAGACCTTTGTATGCAGCCGTTACACAAAAAAATTTTTTTTTATTGCTATGCAAATGAGCCTCTAGGTGCTATGGGGACGTCTTTTCAGCACCTAGAGGCTCCGTCTACTCACCCTGTATTCCGCCCCACTCATCTGTCAAGCCCGCCCATCTCCTCTCGATTGCAAATAGCAATAAAAGTTGCTTTTTTTAGTGTAACGGCTGCACACAAAGGTCTTTAGAATAGCATGGTTAGGTAGAGCAGACACTAGCAGATCGCTAGTGTCTGACAGCTGATTAGGTCCAAATGAGGTGATAGAAACCCTTTAAAGGGCTTCTGTCACCCCCCAAAACTAATTTTTCATTTTTGGGCATATTAAAATCCTTATTGTACGACTATTCCCTATATAGGGCTCTTACCTTGTTCTGTGGCTTTGTTTCATTAAAAATCGAGCTTTTAAAATATGCAAATTACTTCACTACCAGCAAGTAGACGCCGCATCCTCCTTTTAAAAAAAAAAACGCCCCCACCTGCGGCTGGCCCTGTCAGCATTTCAAATCCCGCACCTGCGTCTTACGTGTCTTAGACGCATGCGCTCTGAGAGAAGGACGCTTGCTTCCTCAACACTTCCTCAGTGTGCCTGCACCGATGACTTCTTCTCTTTCGGGTTTAGAGGTGACCTCATCGGCGCAGGCGCACTGAGGAAGTGCTGAGGAAGCAAGCTCCCTTCTCTGAGTGCCTGCACCGAATGAAGACACGTAAGGCGCAGGCACAGGATTTGAAATGCTGACAGAGCCAGCTGGAGGAGGAGAACGCTCGCTGGCCCTGTCAATCAACTGGAGGAGGGGGTGTTTTTTTTTTTTTTTAAAAAGGAGGATGCGGCGGATACCAGCAAGTAGACTCCTTACTTGCTGGTAGTGAAGTAATTTGCATATTTTAAAAGCTCGATTTTTAATAAAACGAAGCCACAGAACAAGGTAAGAGCCCTATATATTACAATAAGGATTTTAATATGCCCAAAAATGAAAAATGAGGTTTTTTTGGGGGGGGGGGGGGGGGTGACAGAAGCCCTTTAAGGTCACCTTCAGCAGAGGTCATGCATATGTTTCATCTCATTCTGCTGAGTTCTCAAATCCTCATTATTCTTACGTTCCTCTACTTCATTACCAATTCCACCCTCATCTGTTGCATCTTCACAGATCACAGCATGTGTGGTTGGAACTTTACTAGTACAATTATCTGACACTAATCTGTGAACCTTCACCATATGGAAAATATTTCTTATTTTCTCTTTACTGACTAAAATATGCTTATGTTCTATATTCTTGTTTTCCTGTTCACATTCTGCATATAAACTAAACCATATCGTCTGCAGATCTAACTGTTCACTAGGCATAAACTAATTGTTTAATAAACTGTAAGCTACTCTTATCAGCAATAGAATATATTATTCCATACTCACAACCTCAGTAAATTCAAGGCTAGGTTTCTGTCATCAGCATGTCTTGGTACGTCTGGCACTTGTTGTCCTCCTTTAGAAGATTCTCCTCAGATTCTCCGACTTATTAAAGGGCTTCTGTCACCCCACTAAAGTCATTTTTTATTTATTTTTTTCCTAGTTACATTCCTTCTAGCGCGATATGTGAGAATATAATGTTGTCACTTACTTTCATTCGGCCGTTTCTTGAGAAAACTACGTTTTATAATATGCAAATCCGGTCTCTACCAGCAAGTAGGGCGTCTACTTGCTGGTAGCCGCTGCAAAAAACCGCCCCCTCGTCGTGTTGATTGACAGGGCCAGCCGTGATCTCCTCCTCCGGCCGGCCCTGTCAGTATTTCAAAAATTGCTCTGTTCATTCGGCGCAGGCGCTCTGAGATGAGGAGGCTCGTCTCCTCAGAACTCCCTCAGTGCGCCTGCGCCGATGACATCACCGAAAGAGAAGACGTAAAAAAAAAAGACTTTAGTGGGGTGACAGAAGCCCTTTAAAGCTTGATAATTCTTCACTCTTACTCCTCTTCAAGCTTTATAGAACGGTATCGCACTAGCTTGCCAATTGTAATTTATGACCAAGTGTAATATATTTATGTGTATTTATGATGAAAAATATCAGCCTAATTTGGTAATCCTCTCCAAATATAGTGTAAGGGTTATTTGGAATAAAGTACACCCGGAGGACTCATCACCAGGTTTCAACAAGTTATATAAAAAATGATGCGATTTATTTTCGGTCTTCATAAAAGTTGATTACTTACAAAAATTGTTTAGGAAAAGTCTGTCTATTGTCCATGAGTGAAAATGAATGTCTTTAAAGTATCCTTTCTGAAGGGGAGGAACCTCCACTCAGACTCCATGCGTGTCTTCAATCATGTTCAGCAGCAAACAACCCCCAACAGACGTGAGTGTGAGAAGACCACCCCCTTGTCTGTCTCTGTCAATCATTTATACCATAGATACAGGAGTGTTTAATGTATGGGCTTATACATTATCATATATGGAGACTTCAAATATAGGTCTTGACATTCTCATACAGACCTCTCCCATTGCCAAGTGTATTACTATAGATCAGTGATGGTGAACCTATGGCATGGGTGCCAAAGGTGGCACCCAGAGCCCTCTCTGTGGGCACCCACACCCTGGAAAAAGTCTATGGTGTACCAATATGCCTTAGACTTCTCCTGTCAGTCATCGGCGAAGGGCGCACTATGAACAGCCCAGGCAGCACATGGAATGTAGGCAGGCTATTGTAGATAAATGATAAAGTACATGGAAGATATTCTATATTGGACTGTAGTATTCAAGGTAAATTGCTTTGTTGGCACATTGCGATAAATAAGTGGGATTATGTTGCAGTTTGGGCACTCAGTCTGTAAAAGGTTCGCCATCACTGCTATAGATAGTGTCAGTATGTAGTGTAATACATCCTTTATATTAAATACCAATTAATACTTACTTCTAGCTCATGAGTGACACCGCGGAAATCAGCATTTCTGTCACCATTTTATGCTGCCCTCCGTGGGAACAGTTTCCTTTAAAATTAAAGAACATATACGCACCACCTCCTTTTTCAGTGCTGTTGCTCCATCCACACCTCAGGCTACAAACTATGAGAAATTAAGTGGTGACTATGTGTACTTATCGTTTTAACATGTTTAATGCTACGGGAAATATGTTCATAAATGAGTCAGACAACCCATTTTAAAGGTGCCCTTCAAAGAATATATCTGGTCTTAAAATGTACCTAAATCTTTGAATGTACTTTTATTAAAAATTAATCTATTTGCCATAAAATTATTTGTAAAAAAAAAATTCTAAAAACTATTTCCTTACAAAATAGGAACGTGAAGTTTAGGTGCTGATAGTGCTTTAGAATCTGTACTCTGATACAGTGCTGTGTATGGCAGTACAGATTCCCCTTTGGCTGCTATGAGCACTGTAGTGGCCCTAGCATTACTGCTCCTGCCTGTAATGGTACGGAATAAGTCACTCTGCGCAAGATTTTAGCAGAACATCACTCGAAAGCTAGGGCTACACAACATTTGTTGCAGTCATGTGCAACATTTTTTTTTCTATTGTAGGGGTCGGCAACCTCCGGCACTCCAGGTGTTCTGAAACTACATCTCCCATCATGCACACTTGCTTTGATACTCTCTAAACTCCCACACAAGTGGAAAGAGCTTTCTGGGAGTTGGAGTTTTACAACAGCTGGAGTGCCGAAGGTTGCTGATCCCTATTGTGTTGCACTGTGACAGAAAAGTCGCACAAAAATATAACTTGGATGGACTTTTCTTCAACTGTCATATTGTAGAATGTTGCAGTGTAACGCCATAGACTATCAATACAAAAATGTTGAACGAATCTGGGCATATTACTGGGGGAGCACAATCTGGGCATATTACTGGGGGAGCACAATCTGGGCATATTACTGGGGGAGCACAATGTGGGCATAGTTCTGTGAAGGCACAATGTGGGCATAGTTCTGTGAAGGCACAATGTGGGCATAGTTCTGTGAAGGCACAATGTGGGCATAGTTCTATGAAGGCACAATGTGGGCATAGTTCTGTGAAGGCACAATGTGGGCATAAATACTATGGGGTGGCATGAAGAGGACTGGGTGGGATTAGGTGTATAGTTGCATTTTGGCAGAGTTAGAGGCATGCCCTAGTGCGGAAAAAAAACTGCGAGCCGCACAATGTGTCCCTCTTTATTTGTTTACAAAGTTTGCAGGTATAGTTTTAGCAGGGCAGCGCTTTTACAGGCAAGAGCAGAGATGTTCTATGCCCACGGCGCTCAGTGCTGCCTAAGAGGTTCCGTACTCAAATACACAGCGCTGTATGGGAGTGTGGATTCTAAAGTGCAATGGGCACCTGAACTTCGGGTGTCTATTTTGCAACAAAATAGTGAAAAAAATTATAATTTTAGGGCAGTTAGGTTAGTCGTTAGGAAAGTATATTTCAAGGTTTAGCTGAACTTCTTAGAATCTTTCTTTTTAGTTGCCATGTTAATTCAAATTCACCTTTAGTTGCCATGTTAATTCAAATTCACCTTTTAAATATAATTTACGCTCCCCACATGTCAGTGGCTGGATTTCAACAAGGCAACTGTTGCTCAACACTAGACACACAATGCCTACAGTTCTGTTCCTCTGGATAGATCATAAATGTGTGACTGACTGATTTGGGTCCTCACTCATAAGAGGAATGATTTTACAGTGGATTTTTTCTCCTGGTATTCTAGTTTCCTACTACACGCCAAAAACATTAAAGGTTATTTGGCATTCAAAGTTGTCCCTACAGTGTGTGTCTGTCTCTGAGAACAATAAATCTGATTGTTAAGGGGTTGTGATCACTTTGAGGGACATTACTTTACAAAATGTTTGTCTTGGGCTGTAAACCATTTTTACATTAACCCTTTCATTGATGCCCCAATGTCCAGGTCAAAATTTACAAATCTGACATGCGTCACTTTATGTGGTAATAGCTTTGGAACACTTACTTATCCACGCCATTCTGAGATTTTCTCGTGACACATTGTACTTCATGACAGTCATATATTTGAGTCAATATATTTCACCTTTATGAAAAAATCCCAAATTTACCAAAAATGTGGAAAAATTCACAATTTTCCAAATTTCAATTTCTCTGCTAATAAAACAGAAAGTCATACCTAATAAAATATTTATTACTTAACATTCCCCATATGTCTACTTTATGTTGGCATCATTTTGGAAATGTCATTTTTTTTTTTTTTTAGGACGTTAGAAGGCTTAGAAGTTTAGAAGCAATTCTTACAATTTTTAAGAAAATTTCCAAAACCCACTTTTTAAGGACCAGTTCGGGTCTGAAGTCACTTTGTGGGGCTTACATAGTGGAAACCCCCATAAATGACCCCATTGTAGAAACTACACCCCTCAAGTTACTCAAAACTGATTTTACAAACTTTGTTAACCCTTTAGGTGTTCCACAAGAATTAAAGGAAAATGGAGATTAAATTTCACATTTTTGGCAGATTTTCCATTTTATAAAAAAAAATTCTTTAACACATTGAGGGTTAACAGCCAAACAAAACTCAATATTTATTACCCTGATTCCGCGGTTTACATCAACACCCCACATGTGGTCGTAAACTGCTGTACGGCCGCACGGCAGGGCGCAGAAGGAAAGGAATGCCATACGGTTTTTGGAAGGCAGATTGTGCTGGATTGGTTTTCTGAACGCCATGTTTTTTATTTTTCTGCCGATCGTCTTGTGCAGGGGCTCGTTTTTTGCAGAAAGTGTTGAGGTTTATATTGGTACCATTTTTGGGTACATAGGATTTTTTGATCATTCATTATTACACTTTATGGGGCAAGGTGACGCAAAAATTGGAACTTGGTTTTGGAACAGTTTTCATTTATTTATTTTTACAGTGTTCATCTGAAGAGTTAGGTCATGTGATAGTTTTATAGATAAGATCGTTACGGACGTGGCAATACCTAATATGTATACTTTTTCTTATTTATTTTAGTTTTACACAATAATAGCATTTCTGAAACCAAAAAAATGATGTTTTAGTGTCTCTATAGTCTGAGAATCATAGCTTTTTTATTTTTGGGGTGATTGTCTTAAATAGGGTATCATTTTTTGCAGGATGAGGTGACGGTTTGATTGGTACTATTTTGGGGGTCATACGCCTTTTTGATCGCTTGCTGTTGCACTTTTTGTGATGTAAGGTGACAAAAATGGCTTTTTTTTACAGTTTTTATTTTATTTTTTTAATGGTGTTTATCGGACGGGGTCTATCATGTGATATCTTTATAGAGACGGTCGTTACGGACGCGGTGATACCTAATATGTGTCTTTTTTTATTTTTATTTTTTTAGGAAAAAAAGGCATTTTTTTATTTTACATTTTTATTTATTGATTTTTTACTTTTATTTTTTTTCACATTTAATTTTTTTATCAAGTCCCTCTTGGATCATGAAGATCCAGTGGGGCTGATGGCTGTACTATACTTTGCAATGCTCTTGCATTGCAAAGTGTAATACATTCAGATGCCCTGTAGGTGGCAACAGCGGACGCTTTTGCAAAGCGTCCGGTTCCCAGGGCAACCATCGGGGCTGCCATCACAGCGCAGCAGCCCCGATGGTGGAGAGAGGGAGCCCCCTCCCTCCATTAACCCCATAGATGCCGCTGCCGCGGCATCTCTGGGGTTACAGCAGAGTGTCAGCATAGAGCTGACACTCTGATGATGGCGGCGGTTCAGGAATGGAGCCGCCGCCATCAAGCACAGCAGGGGGGCAGACCGAGGGGGGGGGGGGGGCGGGCAGCGCTGGAAGGGGGGGGGCTGGAAACTGTCACGGCCAGCAGGAGGGGGCACTGTGGACACTGTGGGCTTCTGCCCCTGCCCTGTATGCTGTCACAGACAGCATACAGTGCAGTAATGCCGGCAAGGGACCGATCAGAGTGGCCCCTTGCCGGCAATCGATCCTATTGGTTAGTCTGTGCAGACTAAACCAATTGGATCGCGGCAGTGAAAAAATGCCGGTTTCAGGCTCTGATCTGCGCTCTGCAGATCAGAGCCTGAAATCGGTGTCCTCGTGCCCCCCCCCCCACCCCGATCTGTGCAGGCGCCTCCCGGGGTATGTGCAGCTATCGCGTATATATACAGATTGCGGTCGTGAAGGGGTTAACATAGTAACATAGTACATAAGGCCGAAAAAAGACACTTGTCCATCCAGTTCGGCCTGTCATTCTGCAAGTTGATCCAGAGGAAGGCAAAAAAAAAACCTGTGAGGTAGAAGCCAATTTTCCTCACTTTAGGGGAATAAAAAATTCCTTCCTGACTCCAATCAGGCAATCAGAATAACTCCCTGGATCAACTAGTAGCTATAGCCTGTAATATTATTACGCTCCAGAAATACATCCAGGCCCCTCTTGAATTCCTTTATTGTACTCACCATCACCACCTCCTTAGGCAGAGAGTTCCATAGTCTCACTGCTCTTACCGTAAAGAATCCTTTTCTATGTTGGTGTACAAACCTTCTTTCCTCTAGACGCAGAGGATGTCCCCTCGTCACAGTCCTGGGGATAAATAGATGATGGGATAGATCTCTGTACTGGCCCCTGATATATTTATACATAGTAATTAGATCTCCCCTCAGTTGTCTTTTTTCTAAAGTGAATAACCCTAATTTTTATGATCTTTCAGGGTACTGTAGTTGCTCCATTCCAGTTATTACTTTAGTTGCCCTCCTCTGGACCCTCTCTAGCTCTGCTATGTCTGCCTTGTTCACTAGAGCCCAGAACTGTACACACTACTCCGTGTGGTCTGACTAATGATTTGTAAAGTGGTAGGACTATGTTCTCATCACGGGCATCTATGCCCCTTTTGATGCAACCCATTATCTTATTGCCCTTGGCAGCAGCTGCCTGACACTGGTTTTTGCAGCTTAGTTTGCTGTTTATTAAAAATCCTAGATCCTTTTCCATGTCAGTGTTACCGAGTGTTTTACCATTTAGTATGTACGGGTGACTTGAATTATTCCTTCCCATGTGCATTATTCCTTCCCATGTGCATTTGTCAGTGTTAAACCTCATCTGCCACTTATCTGCCCAAGCCTCCAATCTATCCAGATCCCTCTGTAGTAGTATACTGTCCTCCTCAGTGTTAATTACTTTACACAGTTTAGTGTCATCTGCGAACATTTATATTTTTCTATGCAAGCCTTCTACAAGATCATTAATTAATATATTAAAGAGAATAGGGCCCAATACTGACCCCTGAGGTACTCCACTAGTGACAGTGACCCAATCTGAGTATGTACTGTTAATAACCACCCTCTGTTTTCTATCATTGAGCCAGTTACTTACCCACTTACAGACGTTTTCTCCCAGTCCGAGCATTCTCATTTTATATACTAACTTTTTATGTGGTACAGTGTCAAATGCTTTGGAGAAGTCCAGATGCTTCGCCGCTGTCAAGTCTAGAACTTACCTCCTCATAGAAACTGATTAAATTAGTTTAACATGACCGATCCCTCACAAAGCAATGCTGATAGAGCGTTATTTGCTTATTTCTGTTAAGATGCTCTAACATAGCATCCCTCAGTAAACCTTCAAACAGTTTACCCACAACAGATGTCAAACTTACCGGCCTATAGTTTCCAGGCTCTGTTTTTGGACCCTTTTTGAATATTGGCACCACATTTGCCATGCGACAATCCTGTGGGACATTCCCTGTCAATATAGAATCTGCAAATATCAGAAATAAGGGTCTGGCTATGACATTACTTAATTCCCTTAGGATGGGGTGTATGCCATCCGGTCCTGGCGATTTGTCTATTTTTATCTTTTTAAGTCGCTGTTGTACTGCTTCCTGGGTCGGACAGGACACTTTTAATGGGGAATTTATTTCAACATTCAGCATTTCATCTGACGGTTTATTTTCCTCAGTGAATACATTAGAGAAAAAAATATTTAACAGCTTTGCTTTCTCCTTGTCGCTCTCTGCGACTCCCCCCTCATTACTCTTTAAAGGGCCAACACCTTCAGATTTATACTTTTTAACATTTATATAATTGAAGAACATTTTAGGGTTAGTTTTACTCTCTTTGGCAATTAATCTCTTGGTTTCTAGTTTGGCCACTTTTATTTGTTTTTTATGTTTTATTTTTTTCCTTATAGTTTTTCATTGCTTCTATGCTACCCTCCTGTTTCAGTGTTATATGCTTTCTTTTTGTCCTTTATTGCTTTCTTTACAGTTCTATTTATCCACATTGGTTTCTTTTTGTTCCTTAACCTTTTATTTCCATACGGTTGCACATCTCACAATGAGATTTAACCACTTCCCATCTGGGCCATTTGCCCCCTTCCTGACCAGGCCTAATTTTGCAAAACTGACATATCTCACTTCATGTGGTAATAACTTTGAATGACTTGGATAAATAAAAGCGTTCCAGAGACTGTTTTCTCGTGACACATTGTACTTCATGATAGTCATAAATTTGAGTGAAAATATTTCACCTTTATTTATGAAAACATCCCAAATTTACCCAAAAATTAGAAAAAATCGCAATTTTCTAAATTTCAATTTCTCTGCTTTTAAAACAGAAAGTGATACCTCATAAAATATTTATTACTTAACATTCCCCATATGTCTACTTTATGTTGGCATCATTTTGGAAATGTCATTTTATTTTTTTAGGACGTTAGAAGGCTTAGAAGTTTAGAAGAAATTCTTCAAATTTTTAAGAAAATTGCCAAAACCCACTTTATAAGGACCAGTTCAGGTCTGAAGTCACTTTGTGGGGCCTACATAGTGGATACCCCCATAAATGACCCCATTGTAGAAACTACACCCCTCAAGTTACTCAAAACTGATTTTACAAACTTTGTTAACCCTTTATGCGTTCCACAAGAATTACAGGAAAATGGAGATCAAATTTTTAAATTTTCACTTTTTGGGCAGATTTTCCATTTTAATCCAATTTTTTTCTTTAACACATCGATGGTTAACAGCCAAACAAAACTCAATATTTATTACCCAGATTCTGCGGTTTACAGAAACACCCCACATGTGGTCATAAACTGCTGTATGGGCACAAGGCAGGGAGCAGAAGAAAAGGAACTCCACATGGTTTTTAGATGCCATGTCCCATTTGAAGCCCCCTGATGCACCCTTACAGTAGAAACTCCCAAGAAGTGACCCCATTTTGGAAATTAGGGGATAAGGTGCCAGTTTTATTAGTACTATTTTTGGGTACATATGATTTTTTGATCATTCATTATAACACTTTATGGGGCAAGGTGATAAAAAAATTGGTTGTTTTAGCACAGTTTCTATTTATTTATTTTTACAGCGTTCATCTGAGGGGTTCAGTCAAGTAACATTTTTATAGAGAAGATTGTTACGGACGTGGCGATACCCAATATGTATACTTTTTCTCATTTATTAAAGTTTTACACAATAATAGCATTTTTGAAACAAAAAATAATGTTTTAATGTGTCCATGTTCTGATAGCTATATATTTTTTTTTTTTTGAGAGATTTTCTTATGTAGGGGCTCATTTTTTGCGGGATGAGGTGACTGTTTTATTGGTACCATTTTGTTGGACATACGCGTTTTTGATCACTTGGTGCTGCACCTTTTGTGATGCAAGGTGACAAAAATTGCTTGTTTTGACAGGTTTTTTTTTTTTTTTTTTTTTTTTTTTACGGTGTTCACCCGAGGGGTTAGATCATGTGATATTTTTATAGAGCTGGTTTTTACGGATGTGGCAATACCAAATGTCTATTTTATTTTATTTTTTCTATTTTACTTTTTTTTTTTATTCCATACTTGGGGACCTTTTTATTTTTACATGTGAAACTTTTTTTTATTTTATTTTTTTCAACCCTTTATTTTTATTTTATTTTATTTTTTTTTACACTTTTCGTCCCCCATAAGGTCATACGAGACCTCTGGGGGACTTTTGCGTCACTTTTTCTTTTTTTTTTCACTATTGATTTCTCCTGTAACTGGGGCTGACATAGTAGCCCCAGTTACAGAAGAAATGCACCCCCCAGAGAGGCTGTGCAGCGCTGTACAGCCTCAGAGCAGGGCTGATCGAGGTCTCTGAGAGACCTCACACAGCTCCTGCAGCTCCGGTCCCGGCGGTCACATGACCGCCGGGCCGGAGCAGGAAGCGCACAGCGCTTCCTGCTCTGCAGACACAGCGCTCGGTGAGCGCTGTGTCTGCAGCGATCCTGGAGGCAGGGACACCTGGGCACTGTCCCTGCCTTCTCTCTGGGTTGCCCTGCTGTCACTGACAGCGGGCAACCCGATCAGCAGCTGCACGATTAGCGTGCAGCTGCTATTTCTGAAAGGACGTTCAGAAACGTCCGTTCAGAAATAGAGGTCCACCCATAGGACGTTTATATCCTATGGGCAGACTTCAAGCGGTTAAGGATGCTTTTAAAGATATCCCATTTTGTGGCTGTATTTTATTTGTGAGGACTTTATCCCATTTAGTTAGGCCTATGGCCTCTCTTAGTTGGCTAATATTAGCTTTTTTGAAGTTTGGTATTTTTGTTCCTCCCTGTAGAAACGCTCTTTTGAATGATAATTGGAAGGTTATTACTTTATGGTCACTATTTCCCAAGTGTCCCCCAACCTGCACGTCTGTTCTGTCAGGTTTATTGGTTAATACTAAGTCCAGTATGGCCGTCCTTCTAGTCGGGTCCTGAACCAGTTGGGAGAGGTAATTGTCTTTGGTTATTGCCAAGAACCTGTTTCCTTTATGATTAATGTTTTCAGTGTTTGGCTTCTGCAGCATCTGTGTATCACAATGATTAGTACGGTAAGAATACGTTTCTCAGTGAATTGTCACAAAGTACCTCTGAAAGCTGTTTCGAAACCCATTGTCCTACTCTGAACATGCTCCTTTATGATCAATAATTATCAGGAGAAGTGTCATATTGCTTACCTTACAGCAACCTATTCTCCTTCCTTTGTATGTGTAGTGCCCTGGCGCAGGGAGTACTTTGACATTTGGACATTTGCCTATATCCCCTATGCAAAGTTAAAACTTCTTAATTTCTCTTGAAAGGGTTAACTTATACTGTCTAATACTGTTTACCTGCACTGTATTTACATGGCTCTGTGGAAAGGGTTAATGAATACTGAGAGACTGTTAGAACTTTGATTGAGAAGCTGGTAATTTTCCACAGCTGCCATAGGGTTTAAAGAATACCATGTTTTGGAGGGAATACCCCAGACTTGTTTACCACCATATTTTGGAGGGGAAATAAACTGACTTGTTTACCACCAAAACGGTCTGACCTTTTTAAATGTTTGGTTTTAATTATGTTAGGTCTATAAGCTTGTTTTTGTCTCAAAAACCTGCTGTGTCATTGCCATTGACTATTATTGAAGCTGTAATGTAAGTCTCTTCCAGACGGGAACTGAAACAATGTATCTGTGGGGAGTTTCTCCACTCCACCCCTCCCAGTAGAAGGTTCTAGTCTAGCAAAAACTGTATATAAGTAGAGCAGTGTGCTGAAGTTAGGGACCAGTGCTTGGAGTGGAGACTCATGCCAGCCTGCATGAGTGACCAGTAGAAGATGCTGAGCCACAGACCATGGGTCACTAGCCCTGTGACCAAGGAGCCACCTGGACTACTGAGCTACAGACAGTGGGCCATTGACCAGGATGCCAGCCTTCTGAGAGAGAGAGGGACAGTTAGCTCAGGCCTTTCCTCAGCATCAAACCCTCCTTCTGCCAGGGAGGAGACTCTGCCAGATTACGGAGTGACCAGAAGAAGACGCTGAGATGGGTATATGCTGCCACAGACCCTGGATCACCAGCCTTCTGCAGAGAGAGGACAGTTGGCTCATTCCTTTCCTCAGTATCAAACCATTTTCCTGCGAGGGAGGAGACTGTAGAAGCCAACCCAATGCCTCGCCTGTATCGTTTTGTACCCAAATTCCTCCAGTAAAGAAGCACACTTGTTACTGCAGACCCTGACTCTCTGGACTTATTTCCCATTACCATCCCTTCCGGAGAGAAGCAGAAACACGTGGTAACACCTCAACAGTGTCCAGCGGACCCAGCGTAGCGTTGGGGCCACCCCAAACCCCTGGCCACTGCATATGCAGACCCTTTGGTTTGCAAAGACTCTTCCAGTGCTAGTAATGCAGATGCAGCTTCTTGCTCATTCACACTGGTATATTACAGATCTGTGCACAATTTTTTTTATTTTTTTTTTAAATCGCCTATTTACTTTAATATTAAAGGAGTTGACCCATTTTCCCCAGACAAACCTGCAAAGGAAAACATACTTAACTGCCCCCCGACTCTGGGTCCATCATAACCATACATCATCATGTCTACAGTGTAGACTCTATGCATATTGCGTAGCTGGGACGAGAGTAATATATGCTGTAGGAATCATTTGCAGCACAAAGTCTTGTTTAGCGTGGTATTGGACAGGGAGCAGCAACATGTGGCGGTGTTAGATATATGTTGTATGCCACAATCCCACTGGTGATAGAATAGAATAACTCTGGGCTAATTGCATTAAATTGGTATTCTGGTTTTAATAATTTTTTATGTATTTAGTGAACAATTTTCAAATATACATCTATTACATATTTTGTTTGCAGACCTTTGTTATATCCAAAAAGTGGTATAACCCACTTTAGTCCTGTAAAATGCATCCATGGGAGACCTGGATAGTATTAAACATGGTATCAGTCATGTGACCCTCACAAATAACATATGACCTGGCTTTAACTGCCCAGGTATTTTTAACAGGTGAATAGTAGTGGATTGAAGAGCATTATATACAATATTAATACCTGAAGTAGCAGCTCATCATGTCTGTGTCTTTGTAGAAACAGATCTGTGTGTTTTAACACTACATTTTATAAACATTTAACATTACCTAGAGATAGGAAGCCATGTAAATAAACACAGTAATGTAGTTACTGTAATATTTCTATATTCTAACCAACACAGAAACCAGGACTCGCTCCAGATCCTCTTGAGTGAAAGAGTCTGTGGGCCTCCTTGTGTTTTGTCAAAAGTGGCATTAGAAGTGCATGTTGTTGCGGTGATTGCAAAAGATTTCACCTATGTATTACAGTACCACTGAACTAACTTTATTAAAGGAGTTAATAAATTAGGGACTGTGGGAGGGTAATTACATTATTGGAGGGGAAGATAGTGTTGGCGCCAGGTAATGGAACTGGGTGAGGAATGGAAGGAGGTACTAGAACAGTTCATAAGGAAAGGTGTAGGATAAAAAAATATATATAAAGCTCTTATGCCAGAAGCCTGGCTAATATAACTGGGTAACTGGAATTAGTGATGTGTGAGGAGGACTATGACATAGTGGGAATAACTGAGACATGGCTAGATGATGGCTATGACTGGGCAGTTAATGTTCAGGGTTACAGTCTGTTTAGAAAGGATCATCAAAAACAGAAAGGGGGAGGGGTTTGCCTTTCTGTAAAGTCCTGTCTAAAGCCCACTCTCCAGTAAGATATAGGTGAGGGACATGAAGATGTGGATTCACTGTGGGTCGAAATACATGGAGGCAAAAACAATAATAAAATACTAATAGATTGTTTACTCCAGCTAATATGCCAGAATCCACAGAAAATCTATTACTAAGCAAGATAGATGAGGCGGCAAATCATGAGGTCATTATTATGGGGGACTTTAACTACCCAGATATAGACTGGGAAACTGAAACCTGTAGATCTCATAAAGGAAACAGGTTCTTGGCAATAACCAAAGACATTTTACCTTTACCAACTGGTTCAGGACCGCCATACTGGACTTTGTATTAACCAATAGACAGTTCAACAGATGTGCAGGTCAAAGGGACACCTGGGAAATGGTGACTATTAAATAATAACCTTCCAATTGTCCCTCAAAAGAATGTTTCTTCAGGGAGGAACAAAAATACCAAACTTAAAAAAAACTAATTTGGCCTAAATAATTGGGACAAAGTCCTCAAAAATAAAAATACAACCACAGTTATTTTTTAAAGCATCTTAAACACTAATTGTGAGAGGTACAAACCTTTATGGGAATAAAAGATTGAGATTGAGAAACGATAAGAGTCAGCAGGGTGGGAGGTCGGGAGCCAAACGTACGCGGGGTACACTGCCCGTCAGTCAGTCTGTAGTGGTGGTGTGGGAATGCTATACTATTTTTCATCAAGCTGCCGAAGGACGTCAGCAAGGCCATTTGCAGAATCTGTGGGCAGAAGGTGAAACATGACCAGGGTGCCAATGTGCACCCTTTTTCCTGCAGTCAAGGCTCCACCACCTCTGCAGAAGGGAGCTGTTTCCCCTTCCCATCATCTACTGGTCCTGCTCCTCATCACTCATTTCATCAGCAACCAATTATTGAGGCAATTACTGAAGCTGAACGTGCTCCTGGCCAAGTTGCTGGTACTACAGTCCCTCCCTTTCCATCTGGTGGACTCTGCACCTTTCAGAGAACTGATGGCTTGTGCCGAGCCAAGGTGGAGAGTCCCAAGCCGTCTTTACTTGTCCAAAAAGGCAGTACCAGACCTGCACACGTATGTTGAACAGAATTTGGGCCAGTCGGTGTCTGCTAAAGTTGATGGCAGTGCCGGTAATATATGTCCTTTACGGCCCACTGGGTAAATGTGGGTCCAACCCAGCCACACCAGCAACTTGGACAGGTGACTGCACTGCGGCCTCCACAGTCTCAAGCTTTGGGTCCTGTGCCAATGTCCTCAGCTGCCCCCTCAGCCTCCACTGCAGGCACAAATCAGAATGCTCCTGCAGTATACCACATGTCCAGGGCATGGCGACGTCTCGTTGTTCTGCATCTACTATGTCTGGGCGAACGGAGTCACACAGGGAGAGGAACTGCTGTGTCCTCCATCAAGAAATCGAATCCTGACTGTCTACTCGCCAACTAAAGATCGGGACCATGGTTACCAACAACGCAAAGAACACTTTGTATGGTGCATGTGGATAATCTGGTTGTAAAGCAGTTCCTGAAGTATTTTACCCATCTTCAAGACATCCTGAAAATGGCCAGGAAACTGTGCATGCACTTCAGCCACTCTCACACTGCAAAGAGCACCCTTCTTGAACTGCAAAGGCAGGATGGCATTCCCCAACATCGCCTCATATGCGATGTTTCCACCAGTTGGAACTCCACCCTCCGCATGTTGGAACGACTATATGAGCAGAGGAAGGCCAGAAACTATTTCTTGATGCAGGTAGACAGGAGCACTCCCCTGTCTAACTTTGACCATTAACCAGTGGCAGCCCATGTGTTAAACCTGCCGTTTGCTCAGGCCCTTTGAGGAGGCCACTTTTGTCAGTCATAAGGACCGAGATGAACGTCAATCCACTGCTTCATGTTCTGGAACAGATGCTGCTAAATCTGGCTGACCAGGGGACAGGAGATATGGTGCCTACATCTCACGGCCACCTGTAGGACATTCACGCACAAGCAATGTATACCGAAATGGCAGTTTTTTCTCCACAAGTGACAGGAGAGGAGGACAAGGGTGATGAGGAAGACCAGGCAGATGATGCTGAGGCACAGTGGCAGTATGCAGTGGAGATGGAGGCAGGGAGTCCTTCACCATTTTAGACCCTTGCTACCGGTCCAAAATCCGGGCCTTTTTTACACCAGCTGAGAGGGAGGATAAACTAATCTACTATCGAGACATCCTATGTGTGCCATCACCCATTCTCACGAAGGTCTGACTGGACCTGGGGGAGAAGGTGGGTGGGTGGGGGGGCGGACCGCCCTCTGCTCTCACGTTCCACTACCATGGCTGCTGGAGTAGGTTGTGGGGGGGGGGGGGGGAGCAGTAGCAATACCAGCTTAATCAGCAACAATTTAAGTGTAGCGTCTCTGATGAGCATTTTTGTTCTCCCACCTTGTGAAGAAACCACCTACCAGCAGCAGCAAGACATGTAGCGGAACCTGAACCAGCAGGTGGTGGCATACTTGGACTGTACCCTGCCATCCCCTGAACTACTGGGAAGCCAAACTTAAGGACGGAAAAATGAGGAACCCAACGGATGCTATCTGTGGAGCAGCCGTAAGACTTGTATCAAAAGGTCCTTATTTTGCATCAGGATTGGATCATGACTTGGAATCCAAAAGCAGGAGTGGGTACAAAACACAGAAGACATACAAATATTTAATTCACATGTCATCTCTGTTTTGGATCCACTACTGTTTTTTGTTTGTTTTGTTTTCTCTGTTATGTTATCTTGCTGTTCTATATTGGTTCTGCTGATCTCTGTGTGAAGTGGGTCATGTTCACATTCATTGTCAGTTGCTATGTAAGGTGATCTCGCTTCCACAGTGGACAAATTACATCCAAAGACATTCGGACTTCAACAGTCTTTTTAGATGTAGCCAAACACCAGAGTATCCAATAGGGATAGCCTTTTGCAAAGAGATCCTTCTGTGGAGGTTAGAGGTTTTTGCACATAGTGAAGTACCACCAAAATTGCGATCATTATGAATACAGAATGCATAGTACAATAGGGCTGGAGGGGTTAAAAAATAAAATTAAAAAATAATTTGCCTCACCTTAATCCACTTGTTCGCGCAGCCGGCATCTCTTCTGTCTTGTTCTGTGAGGAATAGGACCTTTTGATGACGTCACTACACTCATCACATGGTCAGTCACATGATCCATCACTATGGTGATGGATCATCTGACGGACCATGTGATGAACGCAGTGACGTCCTCAAAGGTCCTATTGCTCACAGATGAAGACAGAAGAGATGCCCGCTGCGTGAACAAGTGGGTTAAGGTGAGTTAAATTATTATTTTTTTAAGCCTTCCAGCCCTATTGTACTATGCATTATGTATTCAGAATGCTATTATTTTCTCTTATAACCATGTTATAAGGGAAAATAATAATGATCGGGTCTCCATCCCGATCGTCACCTAGCAACCGTGCGTGAAAATCGCACCGCATCCGCACTTGCTTGCGAATGCTTGTGATTTTCACACAACCCTATTCATTTCTACGGGGCCTGCGTTGTGTGAAAAACGCACAAAGATTTTCACTCAACGCACAAGTGATGCGTGAAAATCACCGCTCATGTGCACAGCCCTGTAGAAATTAATGGGTCTGTATTCAGTGTGGGTGCAATGCATTCATCTCACGCATTGCACCCGTGCGGGAAAACTCACCCGTGTGACCTTTAACACGGGCGAGTTTTCCGCGCAGGTGCAATGCGTAAGGTGAACGCATTGCACCCACACTGAATCCGGACCCATTCATTTCTATGGGGCTGTGCACATGAGCAGTGATTTTCACGTGCACATGAGCACAATTGATTCTAAGAGGGATGCCTGTCATCTGCACATCATACAGACTCTGTACTGTTTGATTAGCACAGTGGACTCCCTATGCATGTTTTTGCAATGCACAGTGTTCTACACTACTATACAGGCTCTTGGCAGCCAGGCAATAGCGGTTTAATGTTATTCATCACAAATAAATTCGGATCAAATCGAATCTTTTTGGGTGAATATTCTGTGCTGTCTACATAGAGGTCCTGTCCATAATATGGACACCAATGGAGGGTCAGTTGGCCAAACACATAATTCAGCCTCCTCTATTCAGACACGCTGCACCTGCACTAAACTACTAACAGTGCAAGTGCGGATGGCAGGTGCAGTGTATTTGAATGGAGATGATTTTCCTAGTCACATGACCCTTCAACAGCCATTTTATGGAAAAGACCTGTGTATGCACAGCACAAAAGACTTGGCAAACAAGGGGGCATTCCTTATGAAATATAGAAAATACCAAAACATTTCAACTTAGTGCTATATAGTCATCATCTTGCATACACACTGGTCAACAGTAACCAAAAGTCGCCAAACCCTTTATAACCTTTTAAGGTATAGCCACGCAGTTTCCAGTTGTCCAGACTTTCCAGCTAAGGGCTCTTTCACACCTGCGTTATAGTCTTCCGGCATAGAGTTCCGTCGTCGGGGCTCTATGCCGGAAGAATGCTGATCAGGATTTTCCTAATGCATTCTGAATGGACAGTCCGTCCTTCAGGATGCATCAGGATGTCTTCAGTTCCGGAACGGAACGTTTTTTGGCCGCAGCAAATAGCGCAGCATGCTGCGCTTTTTGCTCCGGCCAAAAATCCGGAACACTTGCCGCAAGGCCGGATCCAGAATGAATGCCCATTGAAAGGCATTGATCCGGATCCGGCCTTAAGCTAAACGTAGTTTTGGCGCATTGCCGGATGCAACGTTTAGCTTTTTCTCAATGGTTACCATGGCTGCCGGGACGCTAAAGTCCTGGCAGCCATGGTAAAGTGTAGTGGGGAGCGGGGAGCAGCATACTTACCATCCGTGCGGCTCCCGGGGCGCTCCAGAGTGACGTCAGGGTGCCCCAAGCGCATGGATCACGTGATCGCATGTACACGTCATCCATGCGCCTGGGGCGCTCTGACGTCATTCTGGAGCGCCCCGGGAGCCGCACGGATGGTAAGTATGCCGCTCCCCACTACTACTATGGCAACCAGGACTTTAATAGCGTCCTGGGTGCCATAGTAACACTGAAAGCATTTTGAAGACGGATCCGTCTTCAAATGCTTTCAGTACACTTGCGTTTTTCTGGATCCGGCGTGTAATTCCGGCAAGTGGAGTACACGCCAGATCCGGACAACGCAAGTGTGAAAGAGGCCTTAGTTTAGTGAAAATACCAATGGGTGCCATGGGCAACGGATGAACTTTCTTTACAGCACTAATATCTATACACAAGGCCATTTTGCAGTCATGCCTGTGCCATTTATGGAATATATAATGCATTGTTTTATGGATAGCAGGCTAAAACTATTTTATCCATCCCAAAGCACCACTACACTTTGCTATTTAAATTTCATAATTTTAAATTCCTCCTTAGAAAGTGAAGCACAAGTTGTCTTTTATCTTTTTTTACCTGGGGAAAAGAACACCCAGTGCCAACAGTTTTTTCTTGCATTTTCCTGATGCGACATATAACATACTGTAGTACTATGCATGTTAAACCACACAGTCAATAATGTTTGTGTCAATATTCCAGGCTCAATGGTATATTCATTCACCCTCCACTCTCACCCACTTTCCAAGCCAGACAGAGCAGAGTAAATTATTTCAGTTTGGTAGAGAGGGAGTGAACTCCCATTTCAACATTAACAGTGGCAGAGTGATTTACAGCTTCCTGAGTAACTGTTAACTATTTCTCCTCTGTATTTCTTGTCTTTACTCTGGTGTAAGGGTTAAATAGTTACATAGTTAATACGGTTGAAAAAAGACATAAGTCCATCAAGTTCAACCAGGGTTAATACAGAACAAGAAGTAAAGCAAGCTCATGTACGTCACAGGTAAATACATTTTCTAAGTATAATTCTCACAATTTTTAGTTTTTTTTGTTAGCTATCTGAATTCAAATGTTTACAGGCATTTGTTAAATTTTCTACAGGTTATTACAAGCTTTGTTCAGGGGTTGGATTATTCAACAAATATTTTGGATTTGTTGTAGTATTCATATATACGTCTTTGCATAATGAATAATGCATGCTAGTATTAACAGTCTTTCCCGAGTTGTAAACAACATACAAGCCAGTTTAGGGTTAAGCTGTATCCAGTGAAACTTGATGTTATAGTCTAAAACCGAAGCTGGAAATATCTCTAGGGAGGAGGAGTTGAATTCCACAATGCCAGTAGACCGCTTTTTGCATATATAATAGAGAATCTGTATTTTTAATTTTTTTTTTTTTTGTGAACAGTTTTTGTTTGTACAAATAAACAGCTGAATATTTTTATATTGTGCATTTCTTATGTACATATGTAAGTGCATGTTCTTATTTATCGTTCCTGGTTTTTATATTTTTCTTTCCTTACCTTATGGAGGAACTTGCTGTGTTCCCAGCTGCCCTAATTGTTAGCAAAGTTCCAAAATAAAGCAGATGGTACTAGAGGTGTGTGCATACCAACTGACACAACACACAATAATGGAATTATGATGTTTTTATTTACCAAACATTTTTAATTGTAGACTATTTAAAGGGACTGATTAATGTTCCAAATGTTTTAGTGTTTGTAATTTATGTAAACACACACAGGCAGGATATGCCTTAGAGGACCTGTCATCTTAAAATGCAGTACAATCTGAAAAGACCATGTTATAGAGCAGGAGAAGCTGAGCAGATTGATATATAGTTTTGTGGGGAAAAGGTTCAGTAAAACTTGCAATTTATACACTTGGGTCTTTGCTTTTTTTACAGCCCTTTGAATATTTAGGCTACTTTCCACATTTTGGCTTTCCGTTTGTGAGATCCGTTTCAGGGCTCTCCCAAGCGGTCCAAAACAGATCTGTTTTACGCTAATGCATTCTGAATGGAAAAGGATCCGCTCAGAATGCATCAGTTTGCCTCCGTTCAGTCACCATTCCTCTCTGGAGACGGACACCAAAATGCTGCTTGCAGCGCTTTGCTGTCTGCCTGACTAAGCGGAGCAAAACGGATTTGTCCTGGCACACAATGCAAGTCAATGGGGACAGATCAGTTTTCTCTGACACAATCTGGCACAATAGAAAACTGATCCGTCCCCAATTGACTTTCAATGGTGTTCAAGATGGATCCGTCATGTCTATAGAAGACCTAATACAACCGGATCCGCTCATGACGGATGCATGCGGTTGTATTATTGTAATGGAAGCGTTTTTGCAGATCCATGACTGATCCGCAAAAGTAGTGTGAAAGTAGCCTTATCTGTATAGGGAGGAGGTATGATCAGTGACTAACTGCTATCTCTTATGCACACTAAAGGCAGATTTAGGCAGTGCAAAAATTGGGCAGATTATGGGACACAAACGTTCCTGGAGGCACCTAAATTGTTTCTGGCCAGCAGATAGTACTGGCTAAACAAAAATCTGCCAAGAAACAATGCAACTGTATTAGGATGAGCAATTGCAATAGTGATCCCTCATACTGTAGAGGTGATCGCTGAATTAAAAAAAAATATATAGCTATCAATCTGCTCAGCTCCTCCTGCTCTATAACATGCTTTCAGATTGCATTGCATTTTGTAGCAACTTTTTAAAGGGCTTCGGTCACCCCACTAAAGTGATTTTTTTTTTTGGGCTACTGAAATTAGTTATATTGTGATATATGACAATATAATTGTGTTACTTACTTTGATCCAGCAGTTTCTGCAAAAAACAAAGTTTTATAATATGTAAATTCGCTCTCTACCAGCAAGTAGGGCGTCTACTTGCTGGTAGCTTCTGCAGAAATCCGCCCCCTTGTCGTGTTGATTGACAGGGCCAGCCGGGATCTCCTCCTCCGGCCAGCCCTGTCTGTATTTCAAAAATCGCGCGCCTGTGTGGATTCGGCGCAGGCGCTCTGAGATGAGGAGGCTCGTCTCCTCAGCACTCCCTCAGTGCGCCTGCGCCGATGACGTCTTCTATTTCGGTGGTGTCATCGGCGCAGGCGCACTGAGGGAGTTCTGAGGAGACGAGCCTCCTCATCTCAGAGCGCCTGCGCCGAATCCACACAGGCGCGCGATTTTTGAAATGCCGACAGGGCCGGCCGGAGGAGGAGATCCCGGCTGGCCCTGTCAATCAACACGACGAGGGGGCGGATTTCTGCAGCAGCTACCAGCAAGTAGCCGCCCTACTTGCTGGTAGAGACCGAATTTACATATATTAAAACTTCGTTTTTTGCAGAAACTGCTGGATCAAAGTAACACAATTATATTGTCATATATCGCAATATAACTAATTTGACTAGCCCAGAAAAAAAAAAATCACTTTAGTGGGGTGACAGAAGCCCTTTAAATGGCTGCCATTTTTACTCTTTTAATCCTGAATTATAAAAACAAAACCCTATTATGCCCCCCAAAGAGTTATGCTTTTGTGCCATTTTGCATCAAAGCGCAACCCTGGTGTTTGACTGTTGGACCAAAAGAAAACTGCAGTTGTACAACACATGCAACAATAATAGTTGTGCTGATTTTATACATGCTGTTTATGCAAATGTATACATGTACATTGTCAGACATTTACCAGTAGTGAATGGACAGTATTAATGTGGTCAAGATTCCATAATCAATTGTATCACAATTGGCTTGATGATGAACAGGGGAATATTAGGTATGTAGCTGTTCTTCTCACCTCTTTAGTAGCAAAATTAAAAACCCACATCTAGGGGTGGGCGATAAAGAAGATATGCGATATAAACTATATAAATTTGGCCAACGATAGAGATCTTGCTTATATCGCCATATCGCGGTAGAACATGGCATGCGCCGCTCTCGGCGGGCATCATGTTCTCCTGAGCCGGCACAGTGGAGAAGGAGGGAGTCCCTCCCTCCCCACTGTGTGCACCTGCCGCTGACCACCAATGAGAACAGAGTAGGAGGAGGAGGGTCTGTGGCCACTCCACCACCAATGAGGACAGAGAGTAGGAGGAGGAGGGACTGTGGCCACTCAGCCACCAATGAGGACAGAGAGTAGGAGGGACTGTGGCCACTCCGCCACCAATGAGAACAGAGTAGGAGGAGGAGGGACTGTGGCCACTCTGCCACCAATGAGAACAGAGGGGAGGAGGAGGGTAGGGACTGTGGCCACTCCGCCACCAATTAATATAGTTAATTTGCCGGAATACAAATGTAGCTTGCATGTGCCGTTGTTCTGCCAGATTCCTATACCTTGGCAGAATGCTATACTGGAAGTGACACGGCCGCACCGGAATCAGCTGGAGGAGGGTGTGTGTGTGAATCCACTGGATTCGTAAAAATAATTGCACCGCTGCGGGAGAAGCACCTACTTCATTTGCATGCGCAAAACTGTGCACTGCTCGTGCGCACTCAGGGGTAGTAGAAAAAACGAAGATGGTCACGGCACTCCAAAGGCCGTGACCTTTGTGGGGTATTTGTGGGGTCTATGAGGCCGGGACCTGACGTCACGAGCACCGCCGCAAAGCCTCTTGAATGAATTCAAGTAAGTGGTGCTGTCCTACCACTCTTTTTTGTTCACTCAGGGGTAGTGTCATGACCCCTGGTCATGGTCGTGACTCCTTGGGAGCCGCATGCAGTTATCCGCGGTCTGGTGTTGTCGCAACCGCAGCTGGGGGCACTTAGTGGTTTGCCTCAGGTGCGGTTGCCGCGAATAACAGGCATGCGTGCGGTTGCCCTTGGCAACGTGTTTTGGTGTGCACGACCTTCGTAAGAGGGTGAAGCATGCATCCATTGACCGTTGGGGTGCATGCGCGTTCTCCGGAGGGAGAGCGTTACGGGGTTCACCGTTAACGGCGCGGTTGGTGGCTTTTCCCCTCTGGTCATACTGTCACGGCTGGCGGTGGGGGAAACCCCCAGCCGTGCGGTGCCTGGAGATGGTAGGGTCGCTGCAAGGCCAGGACCACAGGATCAGGGAGCAGGTCACCTCCTCAAGTCTCCCTGATCTGACCCTAACTCCTAACCTGCATGGGCCGACCTTTAGGGTAGGAGGACCCATGCGCAGGAACCTCGGGTCCCTACTATCCCTCCGCAGGTCCATAGGCTCCTGTTCCTCCGTGTTCTGGAGGAACAGGTAGTCTATCCAGCTCCTAGCCTAGGGACCTGCGGAGGGATAGTAGGGACCCGAGGTTCCTGCGCATGGGTCCTCCTACCCTAAAGGTCGGCCCATGCAGGTTAGGAGTTAGGGTCAGATCAGGGAGACTTGAGGAGGTGACCTGCTCCCTGATCCTGTGGTCCTGGCCTTGCAGCGACCCTACCATCTCCAGGCACCGCACGGCTGGGGGTTTCCCCCACCGCCAGCCGTGACAGGTAGGTAGATTTTTCAGTGCAAAATGTTCCATCAGATCTCCCTACCCCTAAGTGCACACACTCAGACACATCATCTGGAGCAGTTCAGCCTCACAACATAGCAGAGCTGAGTGCAGGATATTGGGGTGGTGGGGTCATCCACATAGCAGAGCTAAGTGCAGTCCCTGAGTGCACGCAGTGTATGGTTTCGTGCATGCAAATGAAGTAGGTGCTTCTCCTGCAGCGGTGCAATTATTTCTACGAATCCAGTAGATGTGCGCTTGCGCAGATCCACACACACCCTCCTCCAGCTGATTCTGGTGCGGCCGCGCGTCACTTCCGGTATAGCATTCTGCCAAGGTATAGGAATCTGGCAGAACACCGACCATATACCATACTCTGCCTCTATGACTGCATGTTTGATACACCACAATTAACCCCTCAGGTCCTGAGGGGTTAATTGCGGCAGATCACTGCACGCAGTAATAGAGGCCAGGTATGGGATATGGCCGGCACATGCTGGCTATGTTTGTATTCAGGCATATTAACTATATTCATTGGCGGCGCAGTGGCCCCAGACCCTCCCTTCTACTCCCCCTCTTCTAAGTATTATATTAATTGTGCCCCCCTCCACACGATTAAATCATTGGTGGCAGTGACCCCAGGGTGGCAGCTTCTGATCGGAGCCCCAGCAGTGTAATCGCGGGGCTCCGATCGGTTACCCAGGCAGCCAGGACGCTACTGAATCCCTAGCTCAGTGATGGCTAACCTTGGCACTCCAGCTGTGGTAAAACTACAACTCCCAAGATGCTCCCCTTTCTTGGCTGCTCTCAGAACTGTATAGAAATAAATGGAGCATGCTGGGAGTCGTAGTTTCACCACAGCTGGAGTGCCAAGGTTAGCCATCACTGCCCTAGCTGCCATGTTTAGCTCCCTGCTGCTGTGTACACTATGCACAAGGCAGCAGGGAGAGTGTGAAGTCCTATTTACCCTAATAGAGCTCTAGTAGGGTAAATAGGACAAGGGTTCTAGCCCCTAAGGAGGCTAATAGTTATTAAATAAAATGTAAAAAAATAAATAAAAAATTAACCCCACCCCCCGAACTATATAATATATTGCGATATATATCGCATATCGCACATGCTTAAAATTATATCGCAATATAGATTTTAGGCCATATCGCCCACCCCTACCCACTAAATGTTATTGTGAGAGTGCACATAACTTCTTGGTGAGAACGGGTGATAGTTTCTGTATAACCACCTGGTATTACTAGAGGTTTTACTTGGGAAGAAATTAAAATAACATACAACCTTTCACCTAATGTTATGTGAACATGGTTTTATACTACTATAAAAATACATTAAAAGGGTTCTGTGGGAATACTGCCCTTTTTGTCAAGTGCCCAGCCTGTCTCCATAAAAAGAAGATTCATGCTTACCTGCACTCTGCTGTTCCAGTCCATCGTGTTGTGTCCATGTTCCGATCCCTGGCTTGCTTTTTTTTTTCTTCCAGTGATGCATGGTTATGCTCCACTGCAGCCAATGACTGGCTTCAGCAGTGACGTGCTGCTTGTGGCCACATCACCACTGAATACATTCAGTGTCTGCAGAGGAGCAGGCGACCATGCCAATGCAGTGCTGGAAGAAAACAAGCCAGGCACCAGAATGTGGACACAGCAGAGCACTAGAGAGGTGGGGAGCAAGTAAGTATGAATCTTCTATTTACAGAGGCAGGCTCACGGGACTTGGTAAAAACCCACTATTCCCGGAAATCCCCTTTAAGTATGACTGGTTTGGCCATCAATCTGACGTATGTGGGAACTCTTCCCCCAACAGATGTTCTCATGGGAGAAAAGAATTGGGTGAACTGTATATATTTATTTATTTATTTTTCTGTTTTCTGCTGATCCTTATGCTTTCTCAGGAGAGAAGACACCACAAGAATTGTCTGGTAGTGGTTCTCTTCTCTCTCATTGACAATACATACCTGCTGAGTTGTGTATAGAGAAACCAGGAGAGATAGCTATTGAATGTGTATGCTCAGCTTTAGATTGTTTGTTTGCTTTGTTATAATAGATGCTACAGTAGGTACAATGGGTACCTGTACTTCATTTGTTTTATTTAATACAGTTAATAATTTCATCCTTATTGTTTTGGTTGTTTCCAGGTATATCCTGCTAATTCTGGTGATGAATACAGTGGAGACCGTGGAAATTACATTTCAAAGCAAACAAATTCTTTTTACCCTGGTACATTCTACATGACGGGTAAGGGTCTACATATCCTCCCAACCATGTTTCTTTTATGTATAGTTATTTTATTAAAGGTTTTGTCCCCTGACAACAACTAATCCCCTATCATAGAGTTGAATGGAGCGGCAGACACAGGCACCTGTTGTAGAGATAGACAGAGGCCCAGCGGTTGGACCAACACTGGTCACAATTATCCCCATCCTGCAGATAAGGCAAGGATCTGCAACCCTTGGGAAGTGTTGTGAAACGACAACTCCCAGCATACTTTGTTTCAGTGACAGTTCCGAGAAGAGTGTAGTTGTAGTTTTGCAACTGAAGCGCCAGATGTTAATGGTCCCTGAGATAAGAGGTTAAGTTCTCAGAGGTCTTTCCCCCCCCCCCCCATGCCAAAGTGGGATCACAGGTTTTCTTGCCAAGTTCCTGTGCATGTGGCAATGTGAGAGCATATATCAGGTTTAGATTTATTTCCGATTCATGAACCTGTGTCTGTTAACCCTATTAAATACTACATCTAATCTCTTCCAAGCCTAGGAAAGCTGATAATGCAAAATACAAATGTGTTAGTTTTCTGTGTTCGTAACAGGACATGTCTTATGGGACCCCTATTTTATTTTATCTTATTTTGTGTTAACAGATGGGCTACATAATTCATCAGATATCTGGACTCCTTCTGGTGGAACTGGACAGGGCGGTTACAGTTCCATTCTAGGCAGCTCTCAACCTTCTCTTACCCAGCCTGCAGGCTTCAGTGGCCTGCACCCCCATGAGCGAATGGTAATTGTGAAGTTGCTCATGTTTTGAAACTCTAGCAAACAATATGATCTCACTGTGTATTAAAGATTTTTCAATTCAGTATTAATCAGTATCTGACCGGTGGGGGTCCTACACCCAGGAACCCCACTGGTCAGCTGTTTGAGAAGGCAAATAGCACCACCACCTTCTCTCAGCAAACCAGGCACAGCTCAGTTTGATAGCAGCTGTGCTTGGTAGATCAGCTCCATTCACTTCAGTGGGGCTGGCCTGCACCTATGCCATGTGACAAACGAGAAAGCTGCAGAACTGCTGCGAGCACTGGTGCCTTCTCAAACCCCACAGATAAGATCATGATGATCTGTCCCAAGGATAGGTCTAAATTAGAGAGTTCTATGAATTACCTTTTAAAGGAATAGTCTATGAGGCTATTCTCAATGCTGTGTTTTTTTTTTCCTCCTTCCTTTTCCACCTCTAACTACTCTGCAGTAGAAGAGCAACATATTGTGCCAGATTTACAAAATTGTCATTAAAAAACTGTTGCTTTTTACTGATAGAAACAGATCATTTTTAACCCCTTAAGGACTTAGGACGTACCGGTACGTCCTAACTTTAAAACTACATTGCGGCGGGGATTAATCCGAACAGGATGTCCTCTGAAATCATTCAGCGGGCATCCTGTCACAATGTGGTTTGCGGCTTTACCTGAGGTTTGCAGCGGCGATCGGCGGTGCCATCAGGTCCCCATGCGGCTGTAGGGGGGACCCGATGGCATGCAAGGCAGCGCAATGCCTTTCGGTGACGAGCCTGCGAGATCCAGCCCCCTGGATCTCACAGGTCGAAAGCTGTATGAGTAATACACACAGTATTACTCATACAGCCAATGCATTCCAATACAGAAGTATTGGAATGCATTGTAAAGGGGATTATATCCCCAAAAGTTCAAGTCCCAAAGTGGGACAAAAAATAGTGAAATTTCCCCCCCCCCCCCCCCCCCAAATAAAGTAAAATAAAAATAAAAAATTGGTAAAAAGTAGAGGCGGGGGAATTATACATATTGGGTATCGCCGCGTCCGTACCGACCGGCTCTATAAACATATCACATGACCTAACCCCTGAGATGAACACCGTAAAAAATAAAAACTGTGCTAAATAAACTATTTTTTGTTACCTTACATCACAAAAAGTGTAATAGCAAGCGATCAAAAAGTCACACGCACCCCCAAAATAGTGCCAATAAAACCGTCATTTCATCCCGCAAAAATCATACCCTACCAAAGGTAATCGCCCAAAAACTGAAAAAATTGTGGGTTTCAGACTATGGAATCACTGAAACATGTCATTTTTTTTGCTTCAAAAATGAAATCATTGTGTAAAACTTACATAAATAAAAAAAAGTATACATATTAGGTATCGCAGCGTCTGTGGCAACCTGGGCTATAAAATATCACATGATCTAACCTGTCAGACGAATGTTGTAAATGGCAAAAAGTAAAAATGGTGCCAAAACAGCTATTTCTTGTTACCGTGCCTCACAAAAAGTGTAATATAGAGCAACCAAAAATCATATGTACCCTAAACTAGTACCAACAATACTGCCACCCTATCGCGTAGTTTCTAAAATGGGGTCACTTTTTTGGAGTTTCTACTCTAGGGGTGCATCAGGGGGGCTTCAAATGGGACATGGTGTAAAAAAAAAACAGTCCAGCAAAACCTGCCTTCCAAAAACCGTATGGCATTCCTTTCCTTCTGCTCCCTGCCCTGTGCCTGTACAGCAGTTTATGACCACATATGGGGTGTTTTTGTAAACTACAGAATCAGGGCCATAAATATTAAGTTTGGTTTGGCTGTTAACCCTTGCTTTGTAACTGGAAAAAATTATTAAAATGGAAAACCTGACAAAAGTTAAATGTTTTAATTATCTCTATTTTCCATTAATTCTTGTGGAACACCTAAAGGGTTAACGACATTTGTAAAATCAGTTTTGAATACCTTGAGGGGTGTAGTTTCTAGAATGGGATCATTTTTGGGTAGTTTCTATTATGTGAGCCTTGCAAAGTGACTTCGGACCTGAACTGGTCCCTAAAAATTGGGTTTTTGAAAATTTCAGAAAAATTTCAAGATTTGCTTCTAAACTTCCAAGCCTTGTAACATCCCCAAAAAATAAAATATCATTCCCAAAATTATCCTAACATGAAGTAGACATATGGGGAATGTAAAGTAAAAACTATTTTTGGAGGTATTACTATGTATTATAGAAGTAGAGAAATTGAAACTTGGAAAATTTTATAATAATTTTTTTTTACTTCATTTTACCAGTGTCATGAAGTAAAATATGTGATGAAAAAACGGTCTCAGAATGGCCTGGATAAGTCGAAGCGTTTTTAAATTATCAGCACTTAAAGTGACACTGGTCAGATTTGGGGTTAAACAACGCTGTAAGAAGTGAGAGCTTTAGTGCTAATGTGGGCAACCAAGACAGGTTTTTGTTTTAGGGTATTTTCACACACAATTTTTAGTTCTGTATTTCAGCATTTTTGCATGTGTTTTTTAGCATGTTGACATTTTCTCTTTCTTGTTTCTTTTCAAAGACATACACCTAAAATAATATAACACCACACAGGAATATTACAAGTGCAGCAAGCACCTAGTGAAGTCAGAGAGAGGGTCTGAATGGTAATTGCCCTGATGATCTCTGTGTACACCCTCAGGCTATCCCTTTCTGGGAACTATCCAGTGATAGAGGGGTACCCTTTATTCCCCCAGGGGACTCTGTAGCTAGGGCCCCATTTGGATGGTAATTTGAGGGTGCCTTTGATGTTAAATGTCTCTCTAGGTGCAGGGGTTGAAAATGATAAAACTGCATATGGTGTTAGGAGTGTCCGTAACCAGGCCAGATTGAATTTAACAAAAGTCTCATTTCACTGTGGCCCAAATAGGAGTTGTACAAACCGGATTCCAAAAAAGTTGGGACACTATACAAATCGTGAATAAAAACTGAATGCAATGATGTGGAGGTGCCAACTTCTAATATTTTATTCAGAAGAGAACATAAATCACGGAACAAAAGTTTAAACTGAGAAAATGTACCATTTTAAGGAAAAAAAATGTTGAATCAGAATTTCATGGTGTCAACAAATCCCCAAAAAGTTTGGACAAGGCGATTTTCACCACTGTGTGGGGTCTCCCCTTCTTACAACGCTCAACAGACGTCTGGGGACCGAGGAGACCAGTTTCTCAAGTTTAGAAATAGGAATGCTCTCCCATTCTTGTCTAATACAGGCCTCTAACTGTTCAATCGTCTTGGGCCTTCTTGGTTGCACCTTCCTCTTTATGATGCGCAAATGTTCTCTATAGGTGAAAGATCTGGACTGCAGACTGGCCATTTCAGTACCCGGATCCTTCTCCTACGCAGCCATGATGTTGTGATTGATGCAGAATATGGTCTGGCATTATCTTGTTGAAAAATGCAGGGTCTTCCCTGAAGTCTGGATGGGAGCATATGTTGTTCTAGAACCTGAATATATTTTTCTGCATTGATGGTGCCTTTCCAGACATGCAAGCTGCCCATGCCACACGCACTCATGCAACCCCATACCATCAGAGATGCAGGCTTCTGAACTGAGCATTGATAACAACTTGGGTTGTCCTTGTCCACTTTGGTCCGGATGACATGGCGTCCCAGATTTCCAAAAAGAACTTTGAATCGTGACTCGTCTGACCACAGAACAGTCTTCCGTTTTGCCACACTCCATTTTAAATTATCCCTGGCCCAGGGAAAACGCCTGAGCTTGTGGCTCTTGCTTAGAAATGGCTTCTTCTTTGCACTGTAGAGTTTCAGCTGGCAACGGCGGATGGCACGGTGGATTGTATTCACTGACAATGGTTTCTGGAAGTATTCCTGAGCCCATTCTGTGATTTCCTTTACAGTAGCATTCCTGTTTGTGGTGCAGTGTCGTTTAAGGGCCCGGGCATCCAGTATGGTTTTACGGCCTTGACCCTTACGCACAGAGATTGTTCCAGATTCTCTGAATCTTTGGATGATGTTATGCACAGTTGATGATAATAGATGCAAAGGCTTTGCAATTTTTCGCTGGGTAACACCTTTCTGATATTGCTCCACTATCTTTCTGCGCAACATTGTGGGAATTGGTGATCCTCTACCCATCTTGGCTTCTGAGACACTGCCACTCCGAGAAGCTCTTTTTATACCCAATCATGTTGCCAATTGACCTAATTAGTGTTAATTGGTCTTCCAGCTCTTCGTTATGCTCAAATTTACTTTTTCCAGCCTCTTATTGCTACTTGTCCCAACTTTTTTGGAATTTGTTGACACCGTGAAAATTTGAATCAACGTATTTTTCCTTTAAAATGATACATTTACTCGGATTAAACGTTTGATCTGTCATCTACAGGTCCTTCTAAAAAAATTAGCATATTGTGATAAAGTTCATTATTTTCTGTAATGTACTGATAAACATTAGACTTTCATATATTTTAGATTCATTACACACCAACTGAAGTAGTTCAAGCCTTTTATTGTTTTAATATTGATGATTTTGGCATACAACTCATGAAAACCCCAAATTCCTATCTCAAAAAATTAGCATATCATGAAAAGGTTCTCTAAACGAGCTATTAACCTAATCATCTGAATCAACTAATTAACTCTAAACACCTGCAAAAGATTCCTGAGGCTTTTAAAAACTCCCAGCCTGGTTCATTACTCAAAACCGCAATCATGGGTAAGACTGCCGACCTGACTGCTGTCCAGAAGGCCATCATTGACACCCTCAAGCAAGAGGGTAAGACACAAAGAAATTTCTGAACGAATAGGCTGTTCCCAGAGTGCTGTATAGAGGCACCTCAGTGGGAAGTCTGTGGGAAGGAAAAAGTGTGGCAGAAAACGCTGCACAATGAGAAGAGGTGACCGGACCCTGAGAAAGATTGTGGAGAAGGACCGATTCCAGACCTTGGGGGACCTGCGGAAGCAGTGGACTGAGTCTGGAGTAGAAACATCCAGAGCCACCGTGTACAGGCAAGTGCAGGAAATGGGCTACAGGTGCCGCATTCCCCAGGTCAAGCCACTTTTGAACCAGAAACAGCGGCAGAAGCGCCTGACCTGGGCTACAGAGAAGCAGCACTGGACTGTTGCATGTCATTCGGAAATCAAGGTGCCAGAATCTGGAGGAAGACTGGGGAGAGGGAAATGCCAAAATGCCTGAAGTCCAGTGTCAAGTACCCACAGTCAGTGATGGTCTGGGGTGCCATGTCAGCTGCTGGTGTTGGTCTACTGTGTTTTATCAAGGGCAGGGTCAATGCAGTTAGCCATCAGGAGATTTTGGAGCACTTCATGCTTCCATCTGCTGAAAAGCTTTATGGAGATGAAGATTTCATTTTTCAGCACGACCTGGCACCTGCTCACAGTGCCAACACCACTGGTAAATGGTTTACTGACCATGGTATTACTCTGCTCAATTGGCCTGCCAACTCTCCTGACCTGAACCCCATAGAGAATCTGTGGGATATTGGGAAGAGAAAGTTGAGAGACGCAAGACCCAACACTCTGGATGAGCTTAAGGCCGCTATCAAAGCATCCTGGGCCTCCATAACACCTCAGCAGTGCCACAGGCTGATTGCCTCCATGCCACGCCGCATTGAAGCAGTCATTCCTGCAAAAGGATTCCCGACCAAGTATTGAGTGCATAACTGAACATAATTATTTGAAGGTTGACTTTTTTTGTATTAAAAACACTTTTCTTTTATTGGTCGGATGAAATATGCTAATTTTTTGAGATAGTAAATTTGGGTTTTCATGAGCTGTATGCCAAAATCATCAATATTAAAACAATAAAAGGCTTGAACTAATTCAGTTGGTGTGTAATGAATCTAAAATATATGAAAGTCTAATGTTTATCAGTACATTACAGAAAATAATGAACTTTATCACAATATGCTAATTTTTTGAGAAGGACCTGTATGTTCTATTACAAATAAAATATTGACATTTGCCATCTCCACATCATTGCATTCAGTTTTTATTCACAATTTGTTTAGTGTCCCAACTTTTTGGGAATCCGGTTTGTAGTAATCTATATCTAGTAATCTGTAGTAGATCTAGTAATCAAAGGGGTATTCTGGATTTTTATTTTTGAAATTGTGTTTTATATAATAAGAGATCATGCACATATTGCATCAGTCATGTGACACACTCTACATGGTAACATTCAGTAAGTAGTGTTACATGACATATATTTTCTGTACACAATGTGACAGACATGAGGTGCTGCTGCAGTTAGTACTGTATATATTCTGTTCTCCAATACTCTTTACTATTCACCTGTTAGATGCTTCGGCAGTTAAAGGGGTTGTCCGGGTTCAGAGCTGAACCCGGACATACCCTTATTTTCACCCCGGCAGCCCTCCTGAGCCTGGCATCGGAGCATCTCATGCTCCGATGCGCTCCAGTGCCCTGTGCTAGATCGCGCAGGGCACAGGCTCTTGTGTTTAGAATAACACACTGCTGGGCGGTAACTTCCGCCCAGCAGTGTGTTCGGTGACGTCACCGGCTCTGAGGGGCGGGCTTTAGGTCTGCCCTAGCCGTTTTACTGGCTAGGGCAGAGCCAAATCCCGCCCATCAGTGCCGGTGACGTCACCGGGGTTCCTGTCAGCCCCATAGAGAGCCCCGGTACGTCACCGGAACTCAGAAAAATGCCTTTGCCCTGCGCGATTTAGCGCAGGGCAAAGGAGAGCATCGGAGCATGAACTGCTCCGATGCTCATGTCAGGGGGGCTGCCGGGGTGAAAATGGAGGTATGTCCAGGTTCAGCTCTGAACCTGGACAACCCCTTTAATTGAAAGACAGGTCACATAATGCTTGTTAGTCACATGACGGGTCACATACAGGGTTGTCAACCAGAATTTTTCATTTTTCGGAACAACTAATCCCAAAATCAGACATCAACATTTTTTGGGGACAACCATAATGAATGATAAAAATTATAAGTAATAAATAATATACTGATAACACCTCATTAACCGCATTTAAGTGTGAGCTGTGAAATAATTGCCACCGAGATATTCTAGTCAAGTACCACCACCCCAAAAAAAAATCATGGACACCTCAAAAAAATAAATTCACATGCTCATTTTTACCGACTGTCCAGAAATTTCTGGATGGTTGGTAACTTTAGTCACATGACTGATGCCATGTTTAGTCCCATCTCTCCTATGGATGCATTTTTCGGGACTAAAATGGACCCTACCATTTTTTTCTCTTTAGGGAGGCTTGCGAGCAAAATTGTTAGATGATGTAAATTTGAAAATTTTGACATTACAAACAATGCAAACCAATTGCAGATACCCCCTGTTGTACTGGGGTACTGCTCAAGTCAAACGGGTTATAAATGTAGTCATCAAAATAGGCAATACCCAACTATATATACCATACCCACCCAGTCACGATCTGCCTCAAAAGAAGTAAAAATACTGGCAGTGTTCTGCTAGTATAAATAAGCAACAGCGAAACAGCATTTGGAGCATCTGGTGCCATTAGTGGGCAGTACTTATTATATCTCTTTATTTCTTTATTTATAGATACTGATTGGATTTTTACTGCTTTTGAGGAGGTGTTTTTATATGACTACATTCATAACTGGTGTTACTATAGCATCTTTGATTGCATGGGTGCATGTCCATATTAACTGTTTTGTAGATTTTAATGATTAATAAAGACTGGTATATTTTGGCTTTATCAAGTGGTGTTATTTTTTGGGATTATGTAATCTTTATATGTATTTATTTTTTTCTTCTGGCATCCATCTGTCCTTTATACACGGACAAACGACTGGCCCAATCTGCTTGAGATTTGGCATATAGCTAAATCAGGGGCTTAGACAGTTTTTAAACCGAAAAAATTTCAGGTATCTAGTATGTACCACTCTTGAGAGAGCCACACAATAAAGCAATTGTGGCACCATCACATGACCCAAATAGAAACTGGCAGGTCCTTCAGTCTTTGTCTCACTGACAAACGGTTTTATACCAGGTTTCCATAACAACAAAGCAATTTGTCTTCACTGTTAGGCTAAGGCTACACAGCGTCATGGGTCACTAGACATGAGAGAATCGAAGTTGGCTAAGTGGAATTTGATCTGAATATCCAGAAAAATTTTGATTCGTCCCAAACTCTGTGCACGGAGAGACGTTACAGGCACTAGTGACAGTCTTTAGAATAGACTTTATTCCCCCCCCCCCCCAAAAAAAAAACTATTTGAGCAGTTCAGGGAAAGATAATTCATAGTGTAGCGAAAGGATAGGGAGGCATTATCCACACTATTGGGAGAGAGCCGGGACCAATAGGAGAGTGTAAAGCCTATAATAGGATCTATTTTATTACACCTTGCTGCACTAAATGTGGTTACTAAAAGTGATCTATTACTACAGATTTTAGGTTGTTTTAAACAGTAATTGCAGTAATCGTAGCATCTGTTATTGGGTTGAAAGTGCTGTCTGATACAATCAATTTTGGGGTGTGTTAATTGCATATATAAAAGTACGTCCGTTCACCCTTGTTTTTGGGGTGAATTTTCCGCCTGATGTTGCGAGTGGTGAGGGTGACATTAGTGATGTGCAGACAATGGTTGACGATAATGTGGCTGATTGCACGTTTAGCCAGGGGAAGAGAGGGCTTCATAATCATCAGGAGAAAGAGGGTGGCAGCTTGCTCGTTAGGCAGCAGCTTAGTCAGCAGGGTGGCAGCAGTGTATGATCTGCAGCCACACATGCCCAGGGTAGACCGCCTGCTACGCAGGAGTCTACCTGTCCAGAATGAAGTAGTGGTGGCAGCGGTAGCAGACAGTCAGCACAGAGTCATAGTAACATAGTATATATAGTAACATCCATATCAGCCTATTATCCTGCAAGTTGATCCAGAGGAAGGTAAAAAGTCGTGGGGGGAAATCCATACTCGGCGGTTTGGGAGTTTTTTTTTTTTATCAAGCCACCGGAGGACTATTTAGCATGGCCCACTCTGTGACTGTGCCAGTGTGTTGACAACTCATTCCCACCCTCTCCACTCTCTGACGGGGCCACTGTGTTGGCGACTCATCAGATTCCTCATGCGATTCCAACCCTCACCACTCTGTAACTGGGTCACTGTGTTGACTCTTCATGCTGTTGCCACCTCACCACTCGGTCATGGGGGCACTACTTGTTTCAGCTTGTAACAGAACAGGTTCTGTAGAAATCTATGTGGAATCAGCTGCCGATGGTGTAAAAGGAGTGCACTTCTTCTTGACCTTAACATTGACCTGTAAGGCTAAGTTCACACTTGAGTTATTTGGTCAGTTTTGGCTCCGTAACTGACCAAATATGTGAAATGATTCTAAGAGTGACGTCTGTCATCTGTGTGTCATACTGACTCACAGTACTGTTTCACAGTACTGTTTCACTAGCACAGTGGACTCCCTATGCATGCACAGTGTTCTACACCACTATACAGGCTCTTGTCCGCCAGGAAATAGCTGTTTTATTATGTGATTTGTCACATATAAATTCGAATATAATTTTTTGGGGAAAATTCGGCAAACTGTCTAAATCTAATTTTTGAGAAATCCACTCATGTCAACTGGTTGCGCAACAGCTGTTGCAATGAAGATCTTTGAGTAGCTGTGATCCCATATAAATAAATGGGATTGCTGTGACGGTCGCAAGAAATCCAGCCATGTCGGATTTCTTGCAACTGTAATGGCGATCCCATTAATTTCTATTGTATCACCGCTACTCAGAGATCCTGGCTGCGACAGCTGTTGCGCAACCACTGTCTCTGTGTAGCTCTAACCTTATTGGGCCACGGTGGATGTCACTGTTATGGATGAACTGTTAATGTCAATGTTATGGGGGCCACTGTGAATATCTTTTAACCACACACACAAACCGATCAGCTGTTTCAGGGAGCCGCACACAGGATTTTTTTCCCCCCATCAATAATAAAATATCTCTGGTGGAAATTACAAACCGGATTCCAAAAAAGTTGGGACACTAAACAAATTGTGAATAAAAACTGAATGCAATGATGTGGAGATGGAACGTAGATGAAGCTTAAATGTTTAATCCGAGTAAATGTATCATTTTAAAGGAAAAATACGTTGATTCAAATTTTCACAGTGTCAACAAATCCCAAAAAAGTTGGGACAAGTAGCAATAAGAGGCTGGAAAAAGTAAATTTGAGCATAACGAAGAGCTGGAAGACCAATTAACACAAATTAGGTCAATTGGCAACATGATTGGGTATAAAAAGAGCTTCTCAGAGTGGCAGTGTCTCTCAGAAGCCAAGATGGGTAGAGGATCACCAATTCCCACAATGTTGCGCAGAAAGATAGTGGAGCAATATCAGAAAGGTGTTACCCAGCGAAAAATTGCAAAGACTTTGCATCTATCATCATCAACTGTGCATAACATCTTCCGAAGATTCACAGAATCTGGAACAATCTCTGTGCGTAAGGGTCAAGACTGTAAAACCATATTGGATGCCCGTGATCTCTGGGCTCTTAAACGACACTGCACCACAAACAGGAATGCTACTGTAAAGGAAATCACAGAATGGGCTCAGGAATACTTCCAGAAACCATTGTCAGTGAACACAATCCACCGTGCCATCCGCTGTTGCCAGCTGAAACTCTACAGTGCAAAGAAGAAGCCATTTCTAGGCAAGATCCACAAGCTCAGGCGTTTTCACAGGGCCAGGGATCATTTAAAATGGAGTGTGGCAAAATGGAAGACTGTTCTGTGGTCAGACGAGTCACGATTCGAAGTTCTTTTTGGAAATCTGGGACGCCATGTCATCCGGACCAAAGAGGACAAGGACAACCCAAGTTGTTATCAACGCTCAGATCAGAAGCCTGCATCTCTGATGGTATGGGGTTGCATGAGTGCGTGTGGCATGGGCAGCTTGCATGTCTGGAAAGGCACCATCAATGCAGAAAAATATATTCAGGTTCTAGAACAACATATGCTCCCATCCAGACATCATCTCTTTCAGGGAAGACCCTGCATTTTTCATTAAGATAATGCCAGACCACATTCTGCATCAATCACAACATCATGGCTGCGTAGGAGAAGGATCCGGGTACTGAAATGGCCAGTCTGCAGTCCAGATCTTTCACCTATAGAGAACATTTGCGCATCATAAAGAGGAAGGTACAACAAAGAAGGCCCAAGACGATTGAACAGTTAGAGGCCTGTAGTAGACAAGAATGGGAGAGCATTCCTATTTCTAAACTTGAGAAACTGGTCTCCTCGGTCCCCAGACGTCTGTTGAGTGTTGTAAGAAGGGGGGGAGATGCCACACAGTGGTGAAAATGGCCTTGTCCCAACTTTTTGGGGATTTGTTGTCACCATGAAATTCTGATTCAACATATTTTTCCCTTAAAATGGTACATTTTCTCAGTTTAAACTTTTGTTCCGTGATTTATGTTCTATTCTGACTAAAATATTAGAAGTTGGCACCTCCACATCATTGCATTCAGTTTTTATTCACGATTTGTATAGTGTCCCAACTTTTTTGGAATCCGGTTTGTATACAAACAAATGTGAAATAAGCACAGCAGATGCTCAAAATAAATGATCCTTTTTTTCCCCTTAATTTCTGTTCCCTGACTGATCAGAAGAACATAAAACAAAATGGTGATGTGAATGAACCTTTTACATTGTATTTCTTTTCTGTTCCTCAGAGTTTCCAAATAAATTCCAATGAGGTGAACCCTGCTATTTCCTCAAGCTTTCCTTCTGCTTCTGCACAGTATGGAGTCTTAAGTCACACACCTCCTATCGGTAGTGGGGATACTATCACAGGTATGTTGCAGAAACAAAGGACACAGTTAGTATATCCTTTAACCCCTGTACGCATTAGGCTAGGGTTATGTAGTTGCATTGCGACATACTTCGATGCGACAGTCACATAAAAATCCAACTTTAATGAATTTTTTGTGACTGTCGTGTCACAGTTGCATCATGTCACAGTGCGACACCATAGACCAGGCATGTCCAAACTGCGGCCCTCCAGCTGTTGCAAAACTACAACTCCCAGCATGCCCTAATAGCTGTAAGCTATCCAGGCATGCTGGGAGTTGTAGTTTTGCAACAGCTGGAGGGCCGCACTTTGGACATGCCTGCCATAGACTATCATTATAAAAAATGTTGAGTGACTTCTCTATGACCAGAAGTTGCGCGACACATGTTGCCAGGTAGCCATAGCCTTATCACACACATGTATGTGATAATGTATAAGGGATTTTATGGAGTGGAAATAACTGAAGTATAGCTGATATGCTGATCCAAGTTTAGACACTGCTAAATTTTACTGGATTCATTGAAAGTGCCATAAAAATTAACCTTTATTAATGTTACTAAAATAAGTATTAACAAACATGAGCCCTAATGATAACAAACTGTGATATAATAGAGAGCAGGGAAGAGTGTATATATCTATCCCTCATCCTAAGAGGATCCACAATATGCAGGCATTGGCTGTGTGCTCACTGCATCACGGATGTGGACCCATTTACTTGAATGGGTTCGCAATCCAGAGCTGTGGTGGGGAACGGAGGCACGGAACCGAACTGAAACACTACGGAGTGCGGATGTTGCCTGTGCAATTTGCGGTCCCCAATGCACGGAATGGCCGCACAACGGCTGTGTGCATGAAGCGTAAACCATGTCCCCGGAGTCGCACCCTAATGGTAGATACACTGCATGCTCCCACTTAAACTCAATTGTCCTTTTAAAGCATCAATAATATATAGGAGTAATGACCGTTACCCCTCACTAATTCCTGAGAATGACTTGATGCGGTTCCTGATTGTACCAGATTCATCAGAGGACAATCAATATCAAATACTACCTATAAATATAGGCACCTGGGCAGTGTTAAATGAGAATTAGGGAAAAACAACACAATACCACATAGAGACATCAAATACAGCAGTGTCTTAAATCATGGCACACACTGACTGCCACAGTTATATATGATGTACAGTAGAGCGAGCCACTCGCTCTATCCCAGACCAGAGTTGTAAGAGCTGATGTCTGTCTCACTAATGAGTATCATGGTTGAATGAGGGTCCTGTGCTTAGTTGAGCAATGCAGTATGGAGCAGGTTGCTGCGTCATACATGGCAGTTGCCAGCTGCAATGACCAGGATCAGCGTAACCCCTCTGATGCTGCGTTCAACCCCTCTGCCTTCTGATCAGACCCCCTGCAGTGAAATTGCAGGGCTTCGATTGATTACCACGACAGTATGGGACCTGCTGAAGGTTCCCAGGCTTGTCGTGGTGAATTGCATGTAAAGCCATGCACAAGGCACGGCTTTAGCAGGCATACCTTCAGAATCTCATAGACCCCCTTTCAAAATTTTACATATAAAAATAAAACACAATTATGACTGCGTCCCAAAAAATAATTAAAACATAAAAATGAATTTTCTAGGTGGTGTACTCCACATAATGGGGGGGGGAGAACCTTTTTTTTTTTTTTTTTTTTTTTTTTTTTTTTGTCACCCCAAGATAAATAACCATGATCAAAAAGTAGTATATACCACAAAAATGGTATCAATAAAAACTAAATCTCCTATAGCTATGTAGACAGAAATTTAAGAATGTTATGGCTGTCAGAAAATGACAATGCAAAGAAAAAGGACATCATATTATTTTTAGTGCACAGTGAATGCTGTAATAACAAAACCCCCCAAAACCTTGTGGATATTGCTTTAATTTCACACCACAAATATTTTTTCCCAATATAAGACATGGTAAATGAAATGGTGCCATTAAAAAATATAACATGAATGAAAAATTTAAGTTATGGTTCTTGGCCCTGGGTCTTTTGACATTTTGGGGCCTAAATATAAAAAGGCACACAATGTATGGACAGTTGCAAATCTGTTCTGAAACTAACTGAAAATAATGCAGTATTGGTGCCTCTAACAAATTTGGATCTGTCTTTTGTGCGTTACAATATGCAGATTCAGGGGGGAAAAAAAATCTTTCTCTCTTGTAAAAAAAAAAAAAAAAAAAAGTTGTGCGAATATTTACTACCCCAACAACACTTGAACTGGCCGGAGACACTCCAAAATGGATTTGGGCCTACTATTTAACTTTATATCTGACTAGTATCTAGTATAATCTACCCTTTGTATTGTAACAAAACAAAAAAAAGTTACTGTTAGCCATCCTTTGAATAGTAAAACATGGGTTTTCAGCTTATCTCCCCCCCCCCCCCCCAAAAAATAAAATAAAGCTTTTCTTTTTGGCCTCTACTTGTACCAATAGGCCTCAAATTCAGGGGAAGTCATGTCTAGCTATATATTGGTTTAATTAAAAGCAGGGTGGCTGGTTTGCACAACCAAAATTGAGCCAGCAACACACAAATGCACAACGGACAGCACTGTTTTTGCATTGTACAAGTGGAGTTTGTAGCTACCTTAATATTGGTCTTACACCATAGCCATGCATCTTTCCAGGACTGTTTTTAATGTCCAGTTGGGGAGTCAAGGCTATTGGAACAGACATTAGATGTGGATCCACTGTGCCAACTAGCTAAAACTAACTATTCTGGTGCTGGTGGTTTCCTGGTATTCACCTTTTACAGTTATCTGGATTTTGCCACAGGGAACCAACCAGGTCGCTGTCTCCTGAAGTAGTCCTAGTGTAGTTGGCAGCAGACCCATGGGGGTCAGACACTGGTGCAAAGCACCAAGGACTTTGGCAAAAAGCATAGTCTGAACACAGTCCAAAGTCAGCGGAGGCTGAGTACTTGGAATTATTTGGAATACACAAGGTCATAGGAAGCATAGTATGTGTGTAATCTAGATCACAGTTCCAAGGTTAGGGCAGGTGGCAAAGAGCAAAATCGGACAGACATGGGTATTAAAGACAAGAGATCGCCTTCACTGGCAACTAGCAACAAGATAACCTCAAAGCTCATGTAAGAAGGTGGATCCACAACCCAGCTAAATAGGGAGACTGATCAGCAACTTAACCAGCACCTGGACATGGGCAGGAGGAAGGCATTAACTCTTGCAGTGCTGAGGGAAACTTCACCAGTCCTAATTTACACAGAGAGAGTAGAGTGGATTTTATAACTGGTTGAACCTTCTTTTGGCAGCAATAACTTCAACCAAACGTTTCCTGTAGTTGCAGATCAGACATGCACAACGGTCAGAAGTAATTCTTGACCATTCCTCTTTACAGAACTGTTTCAGTTCAGCAATATTCTTGGGATGTCTGGTGTGAATCGCTTTCTTGAGGTCATGCCACAGCATCTCAATAGGGTTGAGGTCAGGACTCTGACTGGGCCTCTCCAGAAGGCCTATTTTCTTCTGTTTAAGCCATTCTGTTGTTGATTTACTTCTATACTTTAGGTCGTTGTCCTGTTGCAACACCCATCTTCTGTTGAGCTTCAGCTGGTGGACAGATGGCCTTAAGTTCTCCTGCAAAATGTCTTGATAAACTTGGGAATTAATTTTTCCTTCGATGATGGCAATCCATCCAGGCCCTGACGCAGCAAAGCAGCCCCAAACCATGATGCTCCCACCACTATACTTCACAGTTGGGATGAGGTTTTGATGTTGGTGTGTTGTACCTCTTTTTCACCACACATAGTGTTGTGTATTTCTTCCAAACTTTGGTTTCATCTGTCCACAGAATATTTTGCCAGTACTGCTGTGGAACATCCAGGTGCTCTTGTGCAAACTGTAAACATGCAGCAATGTTTTTTTTTGGACAGCAGTGGCTTCCTCTGTGGTATCCTCCCAAGAAATCCATTGGGAGGCTAGCATATGCCAGAGACTTTTGTAAGTCTTCAGCTGACACTTAAGGATTCTTCCTCACCTCATTGAGCAGTCTGCATTGTGCTCTTGCAGTCGTCTTTACAGAATGGCCACTCCTAGGGAGAGTAGCAGCAGGTCTGATCTTTCTCCATTTATAGACAATGTCTTGCCGTGGACAGCAAGGCTTTTGGAGATACTTTTATAACCCTTTCCAGCTTTATGGAAGTCAACAATTCTTAATCCGTAGGTCTTCGGAGAGCTCTATTGTGCGAGGAATCATTCACATCAGGTAATGCATCTTGTGAAAAGCAAACCCAGAACTGGTGTGTGTTTTTTATAGGGCAGGGCAGCTGTAATAAACACTTCCAATCTCATCTCATTGATTGGACTCCAGTTGGCTGACACCTCACTCCAATTAGCTCATGGAGATGTCATTAGTCTAGGGGTTCACATACTTTTTCCACCTGCACTGTGAATGTTTACATGGTGTGTTCCATAAAAACATGGTAACATTTAATTATTTGTTTATTAGTTTAAGCAGACTGTGATTGTCTATTGTTGGGACTTAGATGAAGATCAGATCACATTTTATGACCAATTTGTGCAGAAATCCATATCATTCCAAAGATTCACATACTTTTTCTTGCAACTGTGTGTTAATACCCTATAGAGAAAACTAGAATAAAACGTTATTAAAAACATGAATTCAATTAATAGAAGTGAAAGAATGTATGTATATTCGATATTGCAGTACCCCATACCTGGGGGTACAGTATGTGCAATTATTTAAAGGGGTTTTCCTGGGAAGGATGATTATTAACTATCCTCAGAAAACCTGGCACCCCCACCAATCAGCTGTTTCCAGCCTGTGCTTTGTACTTTAGCTCAGCCCCATTGACTGAGCTGCAACTAGGCCACATGGCTTTCTGGGTGTCAAACCCACATAGGTCTAAAATAAATGACCTATACTAAAGATAGGTAAGAACTTTTCTACCATGCAGTGAGTGAAAATCTCCCACACCGAGCACAGGAGGAAAGGGGACAGGAACTAGGTCTGGAAACTAGAACAACCTTTATCCAAGTCCTGACTAATGATCAGTATGAACTGACCTCAATGGTAGGAAATTTCTTACACAGGAACCTAGAGCCCTAACACACACTGTAGGGCCCTGGTATAATGACAGGACTTGACACAACCTATTCTTTCAACAGGAGTCTCCCTCAGGCCTAGAGCCAAAAGACAGGTAAATACAACAAACAAAATACAAATAGGGAAGACGACACTTAACTTCACGTGGCACAAAGGCAGCGCCGAGAGCTCAACAGAGATCCAACAACCAGCCAGCCCAGAGTACAGAAACTGAAGCTATTAACTGCACCCCCAGAAGGGGGTAAGCAGTAATAAATTGGGGAAGTAAAATGACCAAACCAACAACACCTGAGGGGTAGAGGGGTAAGAGGGTTAGTTGTCAAATAGTTGGACTGGTCTTGCTTCCTGCCAGGAGGGGGGAGTTGCCTTTGAAGGGTGAGAAAGCACACTGCACAGAAAGCACAGAGAGACCAACTAAATCCTGCCTCAAGAAAACACGGGAGACAAGACGGCAGAGTAGACAGCAGAATAATGCATGCAGGGGCGTCATATACCCTACAGTGCTATGAGTAAGGACACGACATGTGCCAGAAACATGTTGGCTAGTAACTAAATGTGGCAAGGGTGGTGTGTGTTTCATGCGATATTTAATGTATACTCCATTAAGGGCATTGTTTTATCTCTGGATGCTGCACATACTCTTCCTGCAAGAGCACACACTAAAGGCCAAGTTAACCGGTGATTTAGAATAACTTTTCTGTTGAACTGTTCCTGTATATTTGTATCGGTGAGCACTCTGTTTTTATGTTTAACCCCTTAAGGACCCTGACATTTTTCACCTTAAGGACCCAGGCCAGTTTTAGCAAATGTGACACGTGTCACTTTAGGTGGTGATAACTTTAAGACGCTTTTACATATCCAGGCCATTCTGAGAATGTTTTCTCGTCACATATTGTACTTCAAGACAGTGATAAAATGGAGTAAAAAAAATTAATTTTTATTTATAAAAAAAATACCACCGAAAAATCACCACATTTTAGAAACTACACCCCTCAAGCTATTCAAAACTGATTTTACAAACTTTGTTGACTCTTTAGTTGCTCCACGAGAATTAAATGGGAATGACATTTTTTTTTTTTTAGCAGATTTTACATTTTTATCTATTTTTTTTTCTTCAACACATTAAGGGTTAACGGCCAAACAAAACTCCAAATCTATTACCTTAAATCTGGAGTTTACAGAAACACCCCACGTGTGCTCAAAAACCGAAGTATGGGCGCCCAGCAGGCTTTAGAGTGGAAGGAGCACCATATGGCTTTTGGAGAGCGGATTTAGCTGGAATGTGTAGTTGGGAGCTATGTCACATATGAAGACACCCTGAGGTGGCCCTACAATGGAAACGCCCAAAAAGTGACCTACTCTGGAAACTACACCCCTCAAGGAATATTTCAAGGTGTGTAGTGAGCACTTTGACCCATCGGGCGTTTCACAGAATTAGGAAACGCTTGCCTGTGAAAATGAAGAATTGCTACTTTTTTGCAGAAAAAGTTGATTTACACCCAAATTTTTCACTTTCACAAGGGGTTACAGGAAAAAAATGCACCCAACATTTTGTTACCCATTTTCCTCGGAATACGTTAACACCCAACATGTGCTCAAAAAATTGTGTATGGTCACACGGCAGGCTACAGAGTGGAAGAAGCTTTTTACCAAATAGGTGTCTCACAGAAGGCAGAATTACTAGAGAGTATTTCAAAGCACACATTTGTAAAAAATTAAAAATTTCGAACAGACCCTAATTTTTCACTTTCACAAGGCGTTAGAGAAAATGCACCCCAGTATATGTTCCCCATTTTGCGAACACCCCATATGTGCTCGTAGCCTGCTGTTTTGGCGCACAGCAGGCCTCTACAGGCAAAGTGCAAAATATGTTTTTTGCAGGCCTGAATTGGCAGACATGGATTTTAGCTGCAATGTCGCATAAAAAAAAAAAAAATTCCTGAGGTCCCCAGAAATGAAAAACCCCAAGAAGTGACCCCATTTTTGGAAACTGCACCCCCGTACGGACATTTTAAGTGGTGTAAAAGGTACTTTTTTTTTTTTACCGAACAGGTGTCTCACAGAAAAGAATATGTAGTGGTTTTTGGAAAGTGGATATTCAAGCATGGTGGACTAAATCAGATATAAAGTGGAAATATTTCGGGGAGCATAAAAATTAATATTCCATGAAACAATGGTAGATTCTGAAGCAGTCCTGCATGCACAGGCCAGGTTTTTCAGGGCAGGTTTCGCATTGGTAAATGGTGTCTTTCCTTATCCCTCTTTTGTGACAGACCCTGCATCTTTTTTGGGTCCTTCCTTTCCTTGCTGCCTGGGTGACTTGACCTAGAAAATGTTGCCCCAGTACAACTCTGGCACCATGACTTCCTGAAGTACTGGGACCCTCCCCAACCTGGGTTTTTTTAAAATAAAGGCCTTGATTACCACCTCTTGGAATTGAAAGTTCCTCTGTGGCTTCATAATGGAAATAAGATGTACTCATTGCACGTTGTCATCTGTACAATGTGTACGGCCAGCTTTTTGTACTTTTTGTTAGTTTTTTTACTGTAGGGCTTCATAAATTGATCTGCAAGATCCACCCCTCCCATGTGCATGTTGTAATCAAGAATGCAGTCTGGTTTGGGGACAGTGCTAGTGGTGCCTCGTACAGCTGGCGTTAGTGTGAATGGTGGTCAGTACAAGGACGTCCCTCTTGTCCTTGTACTTAACCACCAGTATATTCTATTTTCGCCCATTCTCAGTGGTTGTCCTACCAGGGATCTAGGGAGGCCCCTTTTGATTTTTGCATACTGTGCCACAAGCAACAGTACACCTGGCAGTTAGGGACCTGAATAAGGGGATACTGGTATAATAGTTATCGACATAGAGGTGGTAACCCTTATCCAGCAGTGGGTGCAGTAATTCCTACACAATGTTCCGACTTTGGGGCTGATAATAGTCTGTGGGTGGGGTCCATATGGGCTCACTCTGTGGGGCTGCCTCTGCTGCTGCCCTGGGGCGCCTTGTAGAGGGTCCTTCATCAGCAGATGATAATGATGAGGGGGTAGAGGAATAGAGGAAAGTGGCATCCTCGTCTCCCTCACTGGCAGACTCGGTAAATGAGGTAAGGATGGCGTATGCCTTTTCAGCTGAGTACACTCGTTGGGATGAATGGGGCATTTTTATTTTATTGGGGTGTGATGCGTGTAAACCTTTATTTAGTGTGGGGTATGTATGTAGTGTTTATTATACATGAAGGGGCTGGTAATAAATTTGAAATCCAATTTTGAAGAAAAGTTGTAACAAAAAAAAGTTTTCTGCAAAAAAAAAGGCTGCAGAAAAAAAAAAAAAACTTGGAGTGCAAACTGAGCCTACGGTGCTCAGTGTTTGCAAAATGCACATATGCTGATGGTGCGTTCGTGCAAAAATCAAAACTGACACTAACTGAAATTATATCTATATATAGAAATATAGAACAATAGATATATATATATATATATATATATATATATATATATATATATATATATATATATATAGCTCTAACTACCAGTTCTTTTTTAACCAAAGAAAAATCGGCAAAAAAATCAGCACAAGTAATCCGCTGACCAGTTCAGCATCGGCCACCATCCACTGACCACCTCCCGACCCTCCCCACAGCTCCCTCTGCTGCGATGTGACCGACACATTGATCGGCCAATCGCAGCGCTTGGAGCTGCAGGGGGTGGAACGGCACCATGCTGCTCTTTCCTGGTATGACTGCCTGCCGGTAAGAGCTCCCCGATCTTCCCCCAGAGCCCCACAGACCTCATGAAGTACATGTACATCATGGGTCCTTAAAGGGTTAAACAGAACCATGAATATGAGAATCTGCAGCATGTTATAGAGCAGGAGAAGCTGAGCATTTTTGGGGGAAAAGATTCAATATAACTTTTGTATTTGCTTCATTCAATTCCTGCTGTTTCTGGTCTTATCAGTGATTTACAGCTATCTTTGTATACACAATCATTGAGGGAAGACTTTCAAGCCTAGAATGAGTATTTAACCCCTTAAGGACGTAGGGCGTATCGGTACACCCTATTTCCCGAGGCCTTAAGGACTCAGGGCGTACTGGTACGTCCTAACTTTAAATATAGATTCCGGCGCCACGGCGGTTAATCGCAACAGGATGCCGGCTGAAATCATTAAGCCGGCATCCTGTCACAACGCCAGGGGGGTCCCCCCCCCCCCCGTATCGGCGATCGGCGCAAACGCAGGTCAATTCAGACCTGCAGTTTGCTACGCTTTCTGCAGTTTCTGATCCCCGCGGTCCCTGACCTGACGGGTGGTGCAGGGGGGGGTGGGGGCGGTCTGGGAGGCGGGCGTTGCGGCAGGCGGGATTGCGATTTCCCCCACCCGCCTCCTCTTGAAAATTTGTTGCCGTCTAGTGGTTATACCAGGGTGTCAGCACATTGCTGACACCCTGGTATAAACGGCTGACATCTGTGCCGATGTCAGCCGTTTAACCCTTTCCATACCGCGGTCCGTACAGTAAAATACAGTAAAGTGAAATACAGTACAGTACCCTATATAGAGTAGTACTGTACTGTATTATACAGACATCAGACCCACTTGATCTTCAAGAACCAAGTGGGTCTGGCTCAAAAAAATGTTTAAAAAATAAAGTGAAAAAAGTTAATTAAATACACTACACATATTAGGTATTGCCCGCGTCCGTAACGACCTGATCTATAAAACGGTCATGTTACTTTCCCTGCATGGTAACGCCATAAAAATAAAAAAATAAAAACTATGAGAAAATTGAAATTTTGCCCACCTTACTTCCAAAAAAAGGTAATAAAAGTGATCAAAAAAGTCGCATGTACGCCAAAATAGAGCCAATCAAACCATCATCTCATCCCGCAAAAATCATACCCTACCTAAGATAATCGACGAAAAACTATGGCTCTTAGACTATGTAAACACTAAAACATGATTTTTTTTTTTTTGTTTTCAAAAATGAAATCATTGTGTAAAACTTACATAAATAAGTATACTAAAGTATACATATTAGGTATCGCCGCGTCCGTATCGTCCGGCTCTATAAAAATATCACATGACCTAACCCCTCAGGTGACCACCGTAAAAATATAAAAACGGTGTAAAAAAAGCCATTTTTTGTCATCTTACGTCACAAAAAGTGTAATAGCAAGCGATCAAAAAGTCATATGCACCCCAAAGCTAATAGTGTAATAGCCCAAAAGTGTAATAGCCCAAAAACTGAAAAAACTATGGCTCTTAGACTATGGAGACACTAAAACTTTTTTTGGTTTTAAAAATGTCGTTATTGTATAAAACTTACATAAATAAAAAAAATTGTATACATATTGGGTATCACCGCGTCCGTGACAACCTGCTCTATAAAATTACCACATGATCTAACCTGTCAGATGAATGTTGTAAATAACAAAAAAAATGTGCCAAAAAAGCTATTTCTTGTTACCTTGCCGCACAAAAAGTGTAATATAGAGCAACCGAAATTATATGTACCCTAAACTAGTACCAACAACACTGCCACCCTATCACGTAGTTTCTAAAATGGGGTCACTTTTTTGGAGTTTCTACCCACCCTAGGGGTGCATCAGGGGGACTTCAAATGGGACATGGTGTCAAAAAAACTAGTCCAGCAAAATCTGCCTTCCAAAAAACGTATGGCATTCCTTTCCTTCTGCGCCCTGCCGTGTGCCCGTACAGCAGTTTATGACCACATTTGGGGTGTTTCTGTAAACTACAGAATTAGGGCCATAAATAATTAATTTTGTTTGGCTGTTAACCCTTGCTTTGTAACTGGAAAAAATTATTAAAATGGAAAATCTGACAAAAGTTAAATGTTTTAATTATCTCTATTTTCCATTAATTCTTGTGGAACACCTAAAGGGTTAACGACATTTGTAAAATCAGTTTTGAATACCTTGAGGGGTGTAGTTTCTAGAATGGGGTCATTTTTGGGTGGTTTCTATTATGTGAAGAAGTGACTTCGGACCTGAACTGGTCCCTAAAAATTGGGCTTTTGAAAATTTCAGAAAAATTTCAAGATTTGCTTCTAAACTTCCAAGCCTTGTAACATCCCCAAAAAATATTAAAATGGAAAATCTGCCAAAAAAGTGAAATTTTGAAATTGTATCTCTATTTTCCATTAAATCTTGTGCAACACCTAAAGGGTTAACAAAGTTTGCAAAATCAGTTTTGAATACCTTGAGGGGTGTAGTTTCTTAGATGGGGTCACTTTTTTGGAGTTTCTACTCAAGGGGTGCATCAGGAGGGCTTCAAATGGGACATGGTATTCAAAAAACAGTCCAGCAAAATCTGGCTTCCAAAAACCATACGGCGCACCTTTCCCTCTATGCCCTACTGTGTTCCCGTACAGTAGTTTATGGCCACATATGGGGTGTCTCTGTAAAAAGCTGAGTCAGGGCAATAAAGATACAGTCTTGTTTGGCTGTTAACCCTTGCTTTGTTAGTGGAAAAAATGGGTTAAAAAGGAAAATTATGCAAAAAAATTAAATTCTCAAATTTCATCCCCATTTGCCAATAACTCTTGTGTAACACCTAAAGGGTGATTTGTAAAATCAGTTTTGAATACCTTGAGGGGTGTAGTTTATATAATGGGGTCATTTTGGGGCGGTTTCTATTATGTAATCCTCACAAAGTGACTTCAGACCTGTAGTGGTCCCTAAAAATTGGGTTTTTGTAAATTTCTGAAAAATTTCAAGATTTGCTTCTAAACTTCTAAGCCTTGTAACATCCCCAAAAAATAAAATATCATTCCCAAAATAATTCAAACAAGAAGTAGACATATGGGGAATGTTAAGTCATCACAATTTTTGGGGGTATTACTATGTATTACAGAAGTAGCGAAACCGAAACTTTGAAATTTGCCAAATTTTACTAAATTGCTCTTTACTAATCTATCTGTATGGTTTCTACCTGTATATTAGGCCATAACTTAATTCAAATAGATATTCAAGTGCAAGGAAAAAAAATTGTCCCAGGGGTTCCACATGCTGTAAAAAAATAAAGGAACTTACACTCTCCTAACCGATCCCCAGCTGCTGTAGTTGTGACAGTAATAATGTTTTGGGCAGAGTTAGAGGTGTTGCCTAATGTGAAGAAATTGCTGTGATGTGCGCTGCACATATTGTCCCTCTTTGTGATTTTTTTAAAGTGGAGAGGTATGATTAAAGGGGTTGTTTCACATCATCAAATGACATTTATTATGTTGGCAAAGTTATTAGGCACTTACTAATATATTGTGATAGCCCATATTACCTCCTTCGCTGGTTTGATTCATTTTCCAATATGAGGTATCTAGGATGGGAGCAGCTGTGCGTGGCATGCTACTGTGCGCTCCCACAATCCTGGCCTCCTGAGAGGCAGTACATATTCCTATAGTATGCAAGCACGGCCGCCACTGCTGGATTGCAGGGTGGTCGTAACGCCTGGAAATGAGAAGTGTATTATGTGATGAAAAATGAATCCAGCCAGCAAAGAAAGCAATATGGACAAAGACAATAGATTAGTAAGTATCCTGTATTAACTTTCTCTACATGATAAATGTTATTTACTAATGTGAGACAACCCCTTTAACATGCGTGCTGTCGTATTAATGATATGCATGCCACTAAGGTGCCTTTAATGGCAGCTGTAAACTTTTTATATTTTTTAAATCTTTACAGAGATTTTAGAGAGTTTTGTATTAGAAACATAGCTGCAATTGCGGTGAAGGTATAATAAAAAATTATCACTGATTTTTAAAGCTTATGGGTAAAAAAATAAAATAAAAAATTGTTGCTTGGCTGACATTCAAGATAAATTTGAAAATGAAAAAACTATGAGCACCACAAAATATCGATTAAGATTCTTGACCATGAAGCAGATACCAAACATGTACTTTTTGTCTTATTTAAATGCAAAAATATATTGTTCTTTTGCCCATATTAGTCTTTTTTTTTTTCCTATAGGCAACAGAGGAACTACTGGGAGCTCAGGGGATGCACTAGGAAAAGCATTAGCTTCTGTAAGTCTATGCAGTGGTGGTGCAGATGTTAGTTACACTTTTATTATAGTATTCAGTTGTGTATAGGCACTAAATTATGTATTCATTCTTCTGCAGGAATATTATTGTATATGACTATTATTTGAGCACACTGTATTTTGTCAAAGGGGTTGTCCAATTTCATGAGGAAACCAGACAACTTGGCTCCTAGATCCTACATCATTGCTTCAGTTCTCCTGCTAGAACTCTGTTTACCCGACTGCTGCAGTGATGTCATGTCGGCAAAATGTGACCACTGCAGCAAATCACTCTTCAGTGCACCTCTAAAACCATTGACTGGCTCGAACGGTCACGTTATAGAGATGATGTCACCTCTGACGCCGAATAAACAGAGCCTAGCCTGAAGAACCGGAGTGTTGGTACCGGATCTGTCAGATGAAAATCTATTCTTTACAACAAGCAGATCCCCTGTGTTGTCTGGTTTCCTTCTGAAACCAGACAACCCATTTGATTTTTCTTTTTATTTGTAGATTTATTCTCCAGATCATTCCAGTGCAAACTTTTCCTCCAGCCCATCTACACCTGTGGGGTCACCTCAGGGATTAACAGGTATGTACGCAATGTATTTTGACCACACATCATTAGAAGTTTCTAATCAATATAGGCTAACATTTTAGATATGCAGTGGAATAGGTTAAGATTCAAGGAAATAAAGCAACATTAAAAAATTTGTTTTATTTCTTTTTTTTTTTTTTATCACCTTCATTCATTAACATGGTCACTGTGATTAGAGCTGTTAACTTTTTATACTCAGATATGTGGTCCAGTTTTACTATTGCACTGAAGCTTTCCAAATTATATTTGCATATTTTTTTTTATTTGCTTAAATATATATATTTTTTTTTGTAGGAACAGGACAGTGGCCTAGAGCTACTGCTCCAGGAGCATTGTCACCGAATTATGAGGGAACACTACACACATTAGTAAGTAGTTGCATACTTTCAGCTAATGCAATTCAGTTAGTTAAAGGGGTTTTCCCAAAGGCAAAACTGAAAAAAAGATGAATATAAAAAAACTAGTTACCATAAATAAATTTCTAAATGTGTTTATTTCGAATGGCTCGCATTGTCCAAAGGTGATCAGCAGAATGAAAAAGGATCACTGTCACGCTTCTGAACAAGGAATCCATCCTATATATTCTGAACAAATAAAACCTGAGATAAGGCATGTTTGTGTGAATTTGAACAGAGCATTCTATTAGAGACTGCTCCTACACAGCAATGTGTCTGGTCTCGGATTCCTACACTTCAGCTATGTGTGTTTGAAGTGAGCCTTTTTCTGAGATACACAAACACATACCTGACAGGGAAGGGAGCTGTGCTTACATAGGGCTTGGGTTCTGTATTCAGATGTAGCTCGTCTTGCTGTGTGATTAGGACGGATTCCGTATTTAGGAATGTTGACAGCGCGCCAATTATTATTATTAAGGGGTTGTCCGGGATATAGAGATAGATATATAGAGATAGATATATAGATATAGATATATATATATATATATATATATATATATATATATATATATAGACAAAAATTACTGGCAGCACCACCTTAGAAGCAATTGCAGGTGGGTGCAAAGTCCAAGTACGGTAACTGGATCTTACCCACTTGAAAATAATGAAAAAAAATTGGACTGCACTCCAGACGGTTCCTTTGGTAAAACAGGTGAAGTTTTATTCACATGTGATAGCAGCAAAAAAAAAGCGACGTTTCGGCTCAACATGAGCCTTTTTCAAGTATATATATAGATAGATATATAGATAGAGATATCTATATATCTACTGGTGCTGCCAGTAATTTTTGTCTATATATATATCCAGCTCTAATTTTTTATTTTTATTTTTTAACTCACTATTAACAGCTGAATCAAGGTGCCGCCCCCCCCCCCCCCGTCCCCCCAATATGTTTAGTTATTTTCACCTTTTCTCCATGGCTCCGACGGTCCCCCACACACTTTTTTTACTTCTATGTTTATTTCATCCTCACTTCCTGCCGCCCTGCACTGTGGTTCCCAACACAGCATGGCATCACATGGTTTCCCGCCTCCTCCTCCGTGCAGTATTTGCTTATTTCTACAGCCTGCCGCCCCATTTGTATTACTGGAGGTGTTTACTATGCTAAGTAGCATAGTGCTCTGCCTCCTTCATTCATAATAAAGCTCTCTGCCCGGTGATGTCACCGTAACTGAGTGGTGCCGCTTAGCGCGGTTGGTTGCTGCCTTGTTTCCGCCCATCCAGGCACTTTGAATAAATCATGTGGCTAAGAGTGATGTCACCAGGCTCCCTGCGAAGCGGAAGAGGCGGCTTCGCCTGGCACAAAGGGACCCAGGTACGTCAATGAGTCTTTGAAACATAGCACTTCCGGCTGAGAGGTTGGAGATTTGAAAACTGGGCATTAGAAATGTCTGGTAAAGGTAGGACAGGCACAAATTTAACATTTAGGGCATTGTTGAACACATACTCCTATCTTCCCAGTCCCCCAAAACCCCTTTAAGAATAATGAAAGGCATTTTGGAATATATTTATAGTAATGTATTTTTTAAGGTTTGTTTATTTCCCAGAGAACCCTTTTTAAAAAAACAAACAAAAAACACATGATATATGGTATTCCCTTATTCCTTTTTGCTCTCGCCTACAGCAGAACAAAATGGAAGATCGTCTCGATGAAGCCATACATGTATTAAGGAGTCATGCTGTGGGACAGACTGGCACACTTCCTGGAAACCATGAAGATATGCATTCACTCTTGGAAACAGCTGCAGGTGTACTTGGAGCTAACTTTCCTGCTGCAGTTCTCTCCTTGGCAAATCGTCACTCTATGGTTAGAATTTGTAGACCTAAACTATAAGCAGTCTGTAAGGTTAATTTGCTGTTTGGATTCCTTTCAATTTAATTTTCCCTTCTAATAGGTGACACCACAACTAGAGGATGGTCTACCAAATGCACCAAATTTGCTTCACAACCCTGTTGCCCTTTCAACACAGCCTGGGTCTCTGTCTGACTTAACCCGGCAAACAGACTCCTTTACTGGTGAGCATTAAAAGCAAGAAGCAAATCATATTAAAAAAATGCATGCTTTCTCAGATTTCTAAATGGGAAATTGTCTGCTGTTACATGCTTCCTGAATCATAAGCACCATGAAGTATTGACACCAGGGCTGGCCTTAGGTGTTCAGGCACCCTGTGCGGGATAATCTTGTGGCTCCCCCTGGTTCACCTAAACATACACAAAGAGGAAAACAATCTTTGTAACAAACATTTTTTTTTATTACAGATAATTTAAGTGCAAATGCAAACAAGTAAAATCCTACCTAGTGTCACCCTTACCCAGTCCCCTGCCCCCCTTAATCATACCCAGTGTCACCCAGAGCCAGTCCCCTGCCCCCTTAATCATACCCTGTCACCCTTACCCAGTCCCCTGCTCCCCTTAAATTAAGGGTGACAGACACTGGGTATGATTCAGGGGCAGGGGACTGGTTTTGGTTGATACTGGGTATGATTAAGGGGCAGGGGACTGGTTTTGGTTGACACTGGTGATTAAGGGGGGCAGGGCACTGGCTATGGGTGACACTGGGTATGATTAAGGGTGGCAGGGTCTAATTGAGGGGGCAGGGGACTGGGTAAAGGTGACAGGGTATTATTAACCATTAGTATTGGAATGCATTGTAAAGGATTAGACCCCCAAAAGTTAAACAAAAACGTCATTTTCCCCAAATAAAGTTTAAAAAATTGGTAAAAAAATAAGGGGGGGGAGGGAGTATACATATTAGGTATCGCCGCGTCAATATCGACCGGCTCTATAAACATATCACATGACCTAACCCCTCTATAAACATATCACATGACCTAAAACTGTGCTAAATAAACAATTCTTTTGTCACCTTACAGCACAAAAAGTACAACAGCAAGCGATCAAAAAGGCGTTTGCCCACCAAAATAGTACCAATCTAACCGTCACCTCATCCCACAAAAATGAGCCCCTACCTGAGACAATGGACCCCCCTCCCCAAAAAAAAAATGGCTCAGAATATGTAGACACTAAAACATAATTTTTTTGTTTCAAAAATGATATTATTGTGTAAAAAAGTATACATATTGGGTATCGCCACGTCCGTATCAACTGGCTCTATAAAAATATCATATGACCTAACCCTTGAGATGAACACTGTAAAAAAAATTTAAATAAAAACTGTGCTAAATAAACCATTTTATGTCACCTTACATCACACAAAGTGTAATAGCAAGCGATCAAAAAGTCACACGCACCCCAAAACTGAAAAAAATTATAGCTCAGACTATGGAAACATTAAAACATGTTTTTTTTTGTTTTGTTTTTTTTTGCTTAAAAAAAGAAATCATTGTGTAAAACTTACATAAATAAAAAAAAAAGTATACATATTAGGTATCGCCGCATCCGTGACAACCTGGTCTATAAAAATATCACATGATCTAATCTGTCAGATGAATGTTGTAAATAACAAAAAAATAAAAACTGTGCCAAAACCGCTATTTCTTGTTACCTTGCCTCACAAAAAGTGTAATATAGAGCAACCAAAAATCATATGTACCCTAAACTAGTACCAAGAATACTGTCACCCTATCCCGTAGTTTCTAAAATGGGGTCACTTTTTTGGAGTTTCTACTCTAGGGGGGGGGCTTCTAAGCTTTGTAACATCCCCAAAAAATAAAATTACATTCCCCATATGTCTACTTCATGTTTGGATAATTTTGGGAATGCTAAGTAATAATTTTTGGAGGTATTATTACAATGTATTATAGAAGTAGAGAAATTGAAACTTGGAAATTTGCGATTTTTTGGTAAATTTGGTATTTTTTTTTATAAATAAAATTATTTTTTTACTTCATTTTACCAGTCATGAAGTACAATATGTGACGAAAAAACACTTAGAATGGCCTGGATAAGGCCTCATGCACAGCAGCAGCTGCATGAAGCGCACAGCGTCATAGCAACAAATGGCGCCGTTCGCTCATGCTGTCAGGAGGAATCCCGACCGGGTTTCCACAGTCCGTTCTCGGCCGCGGAACACGGCCGTGTGCATGAGACCTAAGTCAAAGGGCCAGATTTATCATTAGCTCAGGTCAGAATAATGGAGTGAAAAAGTCTCCAAAAAGTCCCAAAGGCTAAAACTGCGCACAAATTTGCGACTTTTTTCTGCTCTGCACTATGCTCGCCAGTTTTCTGAAAGTGGGCGTGTTTTCTTATGTAAATGAATCTCTAGACAGATTTACTATTGGGACTTTTTTAAAAAGTCGCAAAAAAGTCGCAATTTCACTCCAGTGAGGACCATGCTTATCTTATGAGACTTTTTAATAGAACATGCGACTTTTTCATAAAACGTGCAACTTTTTCATAAAGATGTGCGACTTTTGTAAAGCTGCTTACTGACGGATAAACTGCTACCGTCAAACCACATTTATTACAGTCTTAAAGGGGCGATCATAAATCTGACTTGGCTAAAACTGACTTTAGCCATATGTGAAAGTGGAGTGAGCTGTCAGAGTCGTGATAAATCTGGCCCAAAGTGTTTTAAAGTTATCACCACTTAAAATGACACTGGTCAGATTTGCCAAAAATGGCCTGGTCCTTAAGGTGAAAAAATGCTGTGTCCCAAGGGGGTTAAGGGGTGCAGGGGACTGACTCTGGGTGACACTGAGTATGATTAAGGGGGCAGGGTCTAATTGAGGCAGGAGACTGGCTCTGGGTGACACTGGGTGTTAGGGGAGGGGCAGGAGTAGGATCAGCTCCATATGTAGATACTTCTGTCTGATTAGCAGGTTTCTTCAGCCACCTAATTAAGAAACCACCCAGCAACAGCAGAACCTTAACCAGCAGGTGGTGGCATACTTGGACTGCACCCTGTCACCCATGATCCAAGATCCCCTGGACTATTGGGCATGCAAACTTGAATAGTAGCCCCAACTGGCAGAGTTTGTCATGGGTATGATTTCCTGTCCAGCCAGTAGTGTGACATCAGAGCGGGTGTTCAGTGTGGTGGGGGGCATAGTTACCCCTTCCCTCCCAAAATGTTGAGAGACTAACCTTCATAAAGATGAATCGGTTGTGAATCAACATGGATTTGCTGGTGCCTGATGCAACAGAATAAATCGTTCTTCCATTAATAACCATACTGTATTGTGCTGCCACACCAGAATATTGTGCAAAATGGGCCGATACTTTTGTTCACATGCTGCTGCCACTGTTCTGATGTTGCCACCCACCTGCTGCCTTTACTACCATTGCTACAATGGGGCTTCTTGACCTAGTGATACAATACTCACAAAATGTTAGGATTATTTGGCTTTTGGGTGAAATTTATGGAAACCATAAAAAGTATATATCGTGAAAGTAGGGCATTTAAGTAGAAGCATGCAATGGTGATTTCCTTATCTCAAACAATTTATTGAAACAATGGCCTTGAACATCAATTGCAGATTGACAACGATGTATCGTGCTTTTCACAAGTCGACTTATTGTCTGCTGAGGCATGGTATCCCACTGTTCCTGAAGGGCAGCCTCAGGTCATTGAGGTTCTGGGGTACAGAGTTACGAGCCTCTACATGGGGATTTAGCTGGTTCCGTAGCTTTTCAATGGGATTCAGGTCTAGAGAAAGTGCAGGCCACTCCATTTGAGGTACCCCACTCTCCAGCAGCCGTTCCCTAAGAATGCATGAAGATGGTGTTCAGGCAGAAGCATAATGACTGGATTAATAATGATATTCAAGTAGTATGGGCTTGTCACTGTACCATTCACAAAGTGTAGGGCAGTTCTATATTGACTATACACACCTGCCCACACAGTAAGATCACCACCACCAAAGGTAAACAGTGGCTGATGCATAGCGCTCTGCTTGATTTCTCCCACATCATTGGCGGCCATCGTTTGAGTGAATCGACTTTCATCAGTGAACAGCACTGAGTGCTACTGGTTCCTCGTCCAGCATAGATCCTCCATAGCCCATGCAAGACAATGATACCTGTGCGTGCCAGTGTGGTCAGGTACACTTACAGGTCCCCTAGCACGCAGACCACGCTGATGTAACTGGTTTTGAATGGTCTAACTTGACATCTGGCTGCCTTTCGCCTCCCTTAACTGTGCCTGAGTTAGGCTACTTTCACGCTTGCGTTTGATCGGATCCATTCTGAACGGATCCGATCATATTAATGCAGACGGAGGCTCCGTTCAGTACGGATCCGTCTGCATTAATAACTTAGAAAAATGTCTAAGTGCGAAAGTAGCCTGAGCGGATCCGTTCAGACTTTCAATGTAAAGTCAATGGGGGACGGATCCGCTTGCAGATTGAGCCATATGGTGTCATCTTCAAGCGGATCCGTTCCCATTGACTTACATTGTAAGTCTGGACGGATCCGCACGCCTCCGCACGGCCAGGCGGACAGCTGAAAGCTGCAAGCAGCGTTCAGCTGTCCGCCTGGCCTTGCGGAGGCGAGTGGAGCGGAGGCTGAACGCCGCCAGACTGATGCAGTCTGAGCGGATCCGCATCCATTCAGACTGCATCAGGGCTGGACGGAAGCGTTCGGGTCCGCTCGTGAGCTCCTTCAAACGGAGCTCACGAGCGGACACCCGAACGCTAGTGTGAAAGTAGCCTTATGTGGCATTCATCATCTGGTTCTGCAGGGCATTGTTCACAATGAAGCGATCATCAGTGTGGGATGTGGCCAAAGGACATCCACGTCTATGCCTTTCTTTGACTCTTCCAGTCTCTCTCTCTCTCTTTTGCAACCTGCTGATGACACTCTAAGCTCAGTGGCCACTTTCGTCTGAGAACATGCTGCTTTAAGCTTCACAATTGTGAGGTACTGTAGATCAGTTGTTAGTTGTCATCTTGGTCTTATGATGTCAAACTGCGAACAGCATGATGAGGAGGACTGTTTAAATACCAATTCTAATTGAACCAGGAAATGTATTGGGTGAACAGTCATATGCACCCCAAAATAGTGCTAATCAAACAGTCTTCTCGTTCCCCCTAAAAATAAAATAAAACTATGGCTCTCAGACTATGGAGACACTAAAACCTTATTTTTTATTTTTTATTAATTTTTTTATTAAAAAAATTCTGCTATTGTTTAAAACTTAACTAAAAAAAGTATACATATTAGGTATCGCCGCATCCATAAGAACCTGCTGTATAAAAAATATCACATGACCTAACCCCTCAGGTGAACCCTTGCTTTTTTAGTGGAAAAAATGGATTAAAATGGAATCTGCCAAATAAGTGAAATTCTGAATTTTCATCTCCATTTTCCTTTTAATTCTTAAATGGTTAAAGGGTTAACAAAGTTTGTAAAAATCAGTTTTGAATACCTTGAGGGGTGTAGTTAATAAAAAAGGGTCACTTTTTTGGAGTTTCTACTCTAGAGGTGCATCAAATCTTCAAATGTGACATGGCTTCTTAAGCAGTGAAATCTGCTTCACAGAAAGCATATGGCTTTCCTTTCCTTCTGCACAATGCTGTTTTCCCCAGCGGTTTACGACAACATATGGGATGTTTCTGTAAACTAAAGATTCAGGGCAATAAATAGAGTTTTGATTGGCTGTTAACCCTTGCTTTGTTTAGTGGAATTTTTTTTTTTATTAAAATGGAAAATCTGCCAAAAAAGTGAAATTGTGAAATTTCGGCTCCATTTTGCATTAATTCACCTAAAGGGTTAACAAAGTTTGTAAAATCAGTTTTGAATACTTTTAGGGGTGTAGTTTCTAAAATGGGGTCATTTTGGGTGGTTTCTATTATGTAAACCTCACAAAGTGACTTCAGACCTGTTCTGGTCCTTCTAAACTTCTAAGCCTTCTAACGTCCTCAAAAAATAAAATGGCATTCACGAAATGATCCAAACATGAAGTAGACATGGGGAATGTAAAGTAATAACTATTTTTGTAGTTATTGCTATCTATTATAAAAGTAGAGAAATTGAAATTTGAAGATTTGCTAATTTTTTCAAATTTTTGGTAAATGTATTTTTTTTATAAATAAAGAATTTTTTTTTACTCCGTTTTACCACTGTCATGGAGTACAATATGTGACGAGAAAACAATTTCAAAATGGCCTGGATAAGTGAAAGCTTTTTAAAGCTGTCACCACATAAAGTGACAAATGTCAGATTTGCGAAAAATGGCTGGGTCCTTAAAGAGGACCTTTTCACTACTGTATAAACTAAAAACTAACTAGATCAGTGGCCAGAGCGGCGCCCAGGGGTCCCCCTGCACTTACTAGTATGCCTGGGCGCCGCTCCGTTCGCCCGGTATAGGCTCCGGTGTCTGCGCTCCCTCTGACTGATTTCTTGTAGGAGGCGTGTCCCTTGCTGCACTGCAGGTCAATCGCAGCGCACAGCTCATAGCCAGGCTATGAGCTGTGCGCTGCGATTGGCCAGCAGTGCAGCAAAGGACACGCCTCCTACAAGAAATCAGTCAGAGGGAGCGCAGACACCGGAGCCTATACCGGGCGAACGGAGCGGTAGTTTGTACAGTAGTGAAAGGTCCTCTTTAAGGTCCAAAGTACAATGTTTAACGAGAAAATATTCTCAGAAGCTCTTGGATAAATAAAAGCACTCCAAATTTATTACTATATAAAATGAGATGAAAAAAGATTGAGAATCTTTAGTGGGTGAATATTTTATATATTTGTACTGTTAGCCAGTAAATATTTTCTGGCGGGTGAACAGCCTGTCGGATCCGTCGTGCCGCTAGTTCACGTGTGCCCCTGGACTGCCGCTCCATCCCCATTGACTATAATAGCGGCGGGGGCCGGAGTTCCGGCGGCACGGCGAGAGGCCGCCGGGACTCCACCCTGCCCCATTATAGTCAATGGGGACGGAGTGGGAGTCCCCTGCCACTAATGTGAAAGTACCCTAAAACAATACTTTTTATTTGTAGGTTGCAGTGTTTCTTTATGCAAATCAGACATTTGGAGCACCAAGAGGTGGGATGTAGCTCTTCAAGTATCGATACAGCTACGCACCTTGTGCGCCCCCTCACCCCTCCCTCCCGGTTCACAGGGCTAATAGATCTGTCTAATGGTGCCGGCATGTGACTCACAAATAATCATTGGTGGTCTAGTAATTATATGCTTTTTGGAGTCATTGGTGTTAGTGTGCTTTAGCAAAATCATGCATTACCCTATTAATGCATAATTTTGATAACATGCTGTGGATTGCATGCATGCTATCTTTGGCAGCAGTAGAGCCTCTTTGTGGATAGGAGGTAGTGCAGGAAGTTGAAAATACTTACCTTACCATCCTGCCTTCAGCTGCTTTCTTCTGCGGTGTGTGAAACCGCTGGCAATTTAATTCCACCTAGAAATGCAGGTGCTGGCAAGCTGTTAATTTTGCAGGTAATGGGGTAAGACTACTTAATTAACAACTGTAGACAAGTGTTATGTTTAAATATGTGCCAGATTTTTTAGACATACAATGACAATTCTGCGACAAATCCACCTGGGACATATTATTTAAACATAAAAAATCTAATTTACAGAAACTCTAATAATGACATTGCCATTACACTTTATTCCCCAGGACCCCCATTGCTGGGCAGGACAGTTACGTCAACTGGTGTACAAGAGATAAAAAGGGAAAATAAAGAGGATGAAGAAAATAGGTCAGTGGCTGAACTGTCAGATGATGAGAAGAAGGAATCTAAACCTCAAAGAAGTCGGACACGCTGCTCAATAAACAGGTCTCACTGATGTATAAGAGGGTTTAGCATAGATGTGAGCGTTTTAAAGCCTTGTACTGATATTTGGTATTGCTGTGCTGTAGAGCTTGATAGTGCTTTCATTTAATGAATTATACTTTTTATTTATTTTGTAAGTGTACCTCAACTTTCCCATAAACTTTATTGAAACCTATTCTAAATGTAATCAAAAATTTTTTTTCTAAGTTTTCCTTGAAAAATGGGCACCTTAAGTTCACCTGATGCGCTTTGGAATCCTTACACTCGTACTTTTCTGACAAGTCCATGGTGTACTGTTATACAGATTCTACCCCTGCCTGTACTGAGGGCTTCAGTGAGTGGAGTACAGGCAGGAGCACGCATCACTACGGCTACCTTTTGCCAGTTCCGCTTGCTAAAAGCTCAACAATGTCTGGCTTTAGCAAGCAGGTGATGGTGGATCAGCAATTGCTATGTGAGTTCCTGCCTGTGCTCACTCAGCTCTGCTCGAAGTCTCTAGCGATGTAGTATAACATACATCAGTACAGGCTTTGATTGGAACCAGCGGAGGCAGGGGCTCTGCATAGCACATCTCTTTCCCTAGCTGTGCCCTCTCCACCAAAGCCTTTCAGAGCTTTTAGTAAGTGGAACTGGTACAGGCAGGAGCAGCAATGTGTGCTTCAGCCTGTACAGCACTCACTGTAGTCCCAGTGGAATGCATGTACCAGTACATTGCTGATATGTCATAATATAAATATATATAAGTGTACAAATTGCAAAGTGCAATAGCGTCTAAATTTCAGGTACCTATTTAGCAAGGAAAACTGTTAAAATAAAATAATCAAATAATTTTGTAATACACGTTATCACATTTACAATAGGTTTTAACTTGTTAATGCTATATGATGACTATAGTAGTCATGGAGCACTGCTACTTGATGAATATACAGTGCTCCATGACAAATATACTCGTCATGGCACTAAAAGATCACCATGTCTATAACACAAGGTGACAATTCTGAGATTGACTGTTATACACAAAGATCTTCACTAACCAGCCCGGGACCAATGAGGGTCCAGACTAGCAAATCAGAGGATTCTAAAGCCAGTTACAAGTTTTGATTCTCCCCCACCATCTGCAGCTCTTAATGTGTCCGATGGCTGCATGGTAGCAGCAACGGCTGAAGTCTGTGGTGGCACCGATGTTGGCTGTTAAAACCCTTCCATGCTGCGGTCCGCAGAGACCACTGTATGAAAAGAGTTAACGGATGGAGGGACGTCCCTCCCTCTCCCATCAAGCATCCTGATGATTAACCATGACAACCGGGCGGCTTACACAGGCAAGCAGGCTGCCATAGGCAAGAGTCTGATCAGGCTTAGTGTCAGTGACAATATACTGCAATGCACTTTTGCAGTGTATTGTACAGTAATTGTAAAAGAAAAAAAAAGAAAAAATAATTTATATAAAAAGTATAGCTTTTTCTTATACCCACACATTTAGAATTGGTTAAAAAAATTAATTAAAAAAATACACTAGATGTTTGGTATCGCCGCATCTCTATTTACCGTTACTTGCCCCACAATGTGAACAACAAGAAAAACAATGGCGGAATTGCAATTTTTGCAATGATTCCGATAAAAAACTGCAATACGTACCACAAAAAAAGCCCGCAGACAGCTAGATTGAAAATATTTAAATTTAAAAGCTATGGATGTTTGTTTGATGTGGCAATGCAAAATAGAACTTGTATCACCATAATGTTAGTGGCCCACAGCATAACGTGATCATATCATATATACCGCATGGAGAACCCTATAAAAAATGGAAACATTTTTTTGAGAGAGCTGACATTTTTGCCCAAAAAATGGTATAAAAAGTGATCAAAAAGTGTTATGTACCCCAAAATGGTACCAATAAAAAGTCCATCCTGGAAAAAACAAGCCGCCAGACAACTATATTGGTGGAAAAATAAAATTGTTATGGAAGTTAGTATGTGGTGATGAACTTTAACCTCCTCACGACCGCCGTACGCAGGATTGCGTCTTCGCGGCGGTCGTGCTGCTCTGGGTGGACGCGCCGGTGCGCCCTCTCGCGAGACGCGAGATTTCCGGGTATGCCGGCCCGCGCATGCGCATCGCGGGCCGGCAAAATTCAAAGAAGAAGTTCGTCATCAACCTGCCGGCCACGATCATTGGCTGGCAGGTTGATGATTCAATCAGCAGCCATTTAACCCCACATATTAGTAAATATGATGGGGTTATATGGCTGCTGTGCTCCTCTGCTCCTTCTTTTGGTCGGTTGGTTCCAGGAGAGGAGCAGAGGAGCACATCATCACTGTGAGTACCCACTACAGTACACTTAGCCCCCAGATCACCTCCCAGCACCCAATTAACCCTTTGATCACCCCTTCTTGCCCCTGTCAATCACTAGTGAAAAGGAAAAAAGTGATCAGTGCAAACTGTCACTTTTTTTTTTCACTGGTATTGACCGTTAGGTTTTAGGTATAGTTTAGGTCCCTTGGTTAGGTAGTTAGCGATCAGTTAGCGCCCAGCCCACCGCACCGCAGTCCGTTATTCGCTGATTAGCGTATCGCTAATCAGCATTTGTACTTTTATAGTATCTGAAAGTGATCAAAACTGATCACGGTCAGATCTATAATAGTACTAGTGTCACTTTAGTTCGCCCTCCACCCAAAACGCAGTGTTTGCCCGATCAGGCCTGATCGGTCGCCCACACGTGCGTTCGCCCACGCCCGCCCCACCGCAGTGACAAAAAATATTATTTTTTTTTTATCACTGCACATTCACTTTACACGCACTGCGGCGATAAAAAAATCAGTTTTGATATTTTTTATCAACCGCAGCGGCCTCCGGTACTTCGCTAGCCTCCCCTTTGTAAGACAGGCTTGCTTTTTTTTTCTTGGGTAGTCTCAGGGAATACCCCTAAATTTAGTTGCCCACATGTCTAACAGGGGGTATTCTTCTGAAGAGGCCTACAGGCTTCTGACCCAGTCGGATGAGGAGTGGGAACCCTCATCTGATGAATCCAGCGGGTCAGAATACGAACCTGTAGAAAGCAGTGGCTCTCAGACCCAAAGTTCGGACGAGGAGGTTGAGGTCCCTGATACCACCAGGCGTACCCGGCCCCGTGTCGCTAGACCGCAGGTTGCGCAGGATCCGCTTCAAGAGCAGCAGAGTGGGGCTGGTGCTGTCGGATTACGTGGTGAGGCATACACCAGCAGCCCAGCCCTTCCTGGACCTAGTACCAGCACTGCCGTACAACCTGCTGAAGTAGCGAGCACCAGAAGGGCAGTTGAAGCTGGTACGGTGGCACGTGCAGTAGTGACCCCGTCGCAGCCACCGCAAAGACGTGCCCGTAGAGCCCCTAGAATCCCAGAGGTGCTGGCAAACCCTGATTGGCAGTCCCCAACTTCAGCCGCACCTGTAGTTTTCCCTTTCACTGCCCAGTCTGGAGTTCGGGTTGAGACAGCTCAGATCGGTTCGGCCCTGGGATTTTTTGAGCTGTTCTTGACTGCGGAGCTTTTAGACTTAGTTGTGGCCGAAACAAACGGATATGCCACACAATTTATAACCGCTAACCCGGGAAGCTCTTATGCCCAGTCTTTCCGGTGGAAACCAGTCCAAGTTTCCGAAATTAAAACTTTTCTGGGCCTCCTCCTCAACATGGGCCTGACAAAAAAGCATGAATTGCGGTCATATTGGTCCACGAACCCAATCCTTCACATGCCCATATTCTCTGCTGCTATGTCCAGGACACGATTTGAGACCATCCTGCGTTTCCTGCACTTTAGTGATAACAGCACCTCCCGTCCCAGAGGCCACCCTGCTTTTGACCGGCTCCACAAAATTCGGCCCCTCATAGACCATTTCAACCTGAAATTTGCAGATATTTATACCCCAGAGCAAAACATCTGCATAGACGAGTCCCTAATACATTTTACCGGGCGCCTTGGCTTCAAACAATACATCCCAAGCAAGCGCGCCCGGTATGGGGTCAAATTGTATAAGCTCTGTGAAAGGGCCACAGGCTATACCCACAAATTTCGGATCTATGAGAGAAAAGATCAGACCCTGGAGCCGGTCGGTTGCCCTGACTACCTGGGGAGCAGTGGGAAGACAGTTTGGGACTTGGTGTCACCCTTATTCGGCAAGGGGTACCATCTTTATGTGGACAATTTTTACACAAGTGTGGCCCTCTTTAGGCATTTGTTTCTAGAACGGATTGGCGCCTGTGGTACCGCGCGGGCTTCCCCCAACGGCTCGTTACCACCCGTCTTGCAAGGGGGCAGAGGGCCGCACTGTGTAACAAAGAACTGCTCGCGGTGACAAGCGTGACGTTTACATGCTCTCCTCCATTCACGCAGACACGACAATCCAAATTGAGCGAGCAACCCGTGTCATTGAAAAGCCCCTCTCAGTCCACGACTATAACCTCCACATGGGAGGGGTGGACTTCAATGACCAGATGTTGGCTCCGTATTTAGTTTTCCGACGCACCAGACGCTGGTATAAGAAGGTGTCTGTATATTTAATTCAATTGGCTCTGTACAATAGTTTTGTTCTCTACAGTAAGGCTGGGAGAACTGGATCCTTCCTCAAATTTCAGGAAGAGATCATCGCGAACCTCCTGTACCCAGGAGGTTCCGTGGCCCCATCCACCAGTGTAGTTAGCCGTCTACACGAACGACATTTCCCCAGTGTCAATCCTGGTACCTCAAACCGACCGCCACCCCGAAAAAAATGACGTGTCTGTAGCAGGAGTGGAATAAGGCGTGACACCCGCTATTTCTGTCCTGACTGTCCTGACCACCCTGCCCTATGCTTTGGAGTACCACTCACAGGTACACTATTAGCATAGGGATCATCTCACCAGGATAGGCACACAGGGCTATTAGGGCCCATTCACTCACAGCTGCTGCAAACGTCTCCTTTCACATGGGACAAAGTGCATAACGCACTTCGCCACATCTTTGGGCGATTTGCGCTTTGCACATTGACCCATGGGGAAGGAGAGGTTTGTTCTATAACAAAAAACAAACAAAAAAAAACACCAGTAAGCAAACACGTTAATGTTTAGTTCAAAAAGTTAAAGTTACATGTTCTGTTCCAAAGTTAATAAAATTATTGCGTTGTGGCCTGTTTTTTTTTTTTTTTTTTGTCTTTTTACCTTCCAGGTGGACCAACCGATCTACTAGCTGCAGCACCGATGTGCATTCTGACAGAAGCATTGCGCTGCTGTCAGATTACACGCAAGTCGGTGTATGCGGCGCTGCAAGACGGGATTTTCTCCTCTGCAGTGACGGATACGTTTGCCGAGGCATACGAGCTGAGGAGGAGGCGGCATTCCTATGCTTTGGCAAACACTTTGTATATATATATAAAAAAAAATAAAAAAATCCCGGCAATGATTTATTCATCCACATCGATTGATGCGAATGGAGAAATCTGGTTTGCCAGGGCATACGAGCTAAGTGGGTATGGATGTAGGGCGGAGCTCCTTTGTCCTGGCAGATGCCTTTCCCCTCCATTTTTTTTTTTGGGCAGAGATTTTTTCATCCACATTGATCGATGCGAATGAAGAAATCTGTGCCGTTCATTTTTTTTTCTTTCAGCCCAGAGGCTGAACGGAAAAAAAAATCTCATTACCTGTATGCTCAATATAAGGAGAATAGCAGAAACTCCTAATGCTGGCCATACATGTAATGATTGCGGAGACCCTCAAATGCCAGGGCAGTACAAACACCCCACAACTGACCCAATTTTGGAAAGAAGACACCCCAAGGTATTTGCTGAGGGGCATATTGAGTCCATGAAAGATTTAAATTTTTGTCCTAAGTTAGCGGAAAGTGAGACTTTGTGAGAAAAAAACAAAAAAAAATCAATTTCCGCTAACTTATGCGGAAAAAAAAAAATTTCTATGAACTTGCCAGGCCCCTCATTGGATACCTTGGGGTGTCTTTCCAAAGTGGGGTCACATGTGGGGTATTTATACTGGCCTGGCTTTTTAGGGGCCCTAAAGCGTGAGAAGAAGTCTGGGATCCAAATGTCTAAAAATGCCCTCCTAAAAGGAATGTGGGCACCTTTGCGCATCTAGGCTGAAAAAAAGTGTGACACATCTGGTATCGCCGTACTCAGGAGAAGTTGGGGAATGTGTTTTGGGGTGTCATTTTACATATACCCATGCTGGGTGAGATAAATATCTTGGTCAAATGCCAACTTTGTATAAAAAAAATGGGAAAAGTTGTCTTTTGCCAAGATATTTCTCTCACCCAGCATGGGTATATGTAAAATGACACCCCAAAACACATTCACCAACTTATCCTGAGTACGGCGATACCAGATGTGTCACACTTTTTTGATGCCAAGGTGGGCAAAGGGGCGCATATTCCAAAGTGCACCTTTCGGATTTCACCAGTTATTTTTTCCAGATTTTGATCGCAAAGTACTTCTCACACATATGGGCCCCTAAATTGCCTGGGCAGTATAACTACGCCACAAGTGACCCCATTTTGGAAAGAAGACACCCCAAGGTATTCCGTGAGGGGCATGGCGAGTTCCTAGAATTTTTTATTTTTTGTCGCAAGTTAGTGGAATATGAGACTTTGTACGGAAAAAAAGAGAAGAAAAAAAAAATCATCATTTTCCGCTAACTTGTGACAAAAAAAAAAATTCTAGGAACTGGCCATGCCCCTCACGGAATACCTTGGGGTGTCTTCTTTCCAAAATGGGGTCACTTGTGGCGTAGTTATACTGCCCTGGCAATTTAGGGGCCCAAATGTGTGAGAAGTACCTTGCAATCAAAATGTGTAAAAAATGGCCTGCGAAACCCGAAAGGTGCACTTTGGAATATGTGCCCCTTTGACCACCTTGGCAGCAAAAAAGTGTGACACATCTGGTATCGCTGTACTCAGGAGAAGTTGGGGAATGTGTTTTGGGGTGTCATTTTACATATACCCATGCTGGGTGAGAAAAATATCTTGGTCAAATGCCAACTTTGTATAAAAAAAATGGGAAAAGTTGTCTTTTGCCAAGATATTGCTCTCACCCAGCATGGGTATATGTAAAATGACACCCCAAAACACATTCCCCAACTTCTCCTGAGTACGGCGATACCAGATGTGTGACACTTTTTTGATGCCAAGGTGGGCAAAGGGGCACATATTCCAAAGTGCACCTTTCGGATTTCACCGGTCATTTTTTACACATTTTGATTGCAAAGTTCTTCTCACACATTAGGGCCCCTAAATTGCCAGGGCAGTATAACTACGCCACAAGTGACCCCATTTTGGAAAGAAGACACCCCAAGGTATTCTGTGAGGGGCATGGTGAGTTCCTAGAATTTTTTATTTTTTGTCGCAAGTTAGTGGAATATGAGACTTTGTAAGAAAAAAATAAATAAAAAATCATCATCATTTTCCGCTAACTTGTGACAAAAAATAAAAAGTTCTATGAACTCCCTATGCCCATCAGCGAATACCTTAGGGTGTCTACTTTCCGAAATGGGGTCATTTGTGGGGTTTTTCTACTGTTTGGGCATTGTAGAACCTCAGGAATCATGACAGGTGCTCAGAAAATCAGAGCTGTTTCAAAAAGCGGAAATTCACATTTTTGTACCATAGTTTGTAAACGCTATAACTTTTACCCAAACCATTTTTTTTTTTGCCCAAAATTTTTTTTTATCAAGGACATGTAGAACAATAAATTTGGCGAAAAATTTATATATGGATGTCTTTTTTTTGCAAAATTTTACAGCTGAAAGTGAAAAATTTCATTTTTTTGCAAAAAAATCGTTACATTTTGATTAATAACAAAAAAAGTAATAATGTCAGCAGCAATAAAATACCACCAAATGAAAGCTCCATTAGTGAGAAGAAAAGGAGGTAAAATTCATTTGGGTGGTAAGTTGCATGACCAAGCGATAAACGGTGAAAGGAGTGTAGTGCCGAAGTGTAAAAAGTGCTCTGGTCATGAAGGGGGTTTGACCTAGCGGGGCTGAAGTGGTTAATAAAACAAATATTTTACACTGACAAATTCGACCCACGGCATAAAATGATCACATAATATATGCTGCATGGAGAACCCCCATAAAAAAAAAAAATAATTATAGAATTGCAATTTTTGCCCATCTCGCCTCCAAAAAATTGTATAAAAAGTGATAGTCATATGGTACATATGACTATCACTTTTTATGCCATTTCTTGGAGGTGAGATGGGCAAAAATTGCAATTCTATAATTTCTTTTTTTTTTTATGGGGTTTCTCCATGCAGCATATATTATGTGATTTTATGCCGTGGGTCAAATTTGTCAGTGTAAAATATTTTTTTTATTAAAGTTCATCACCACATACTGTTACTAACTTCCATAAAATATTTATTTTTCCACCAATATAGTTGTCTGGCGGCTTGTTTTTTCCAGGATGGACTTTTTATTGGTACCAAAATGGTACAAAAAATAACTACAGCTTCTTCTGCAAAAAAAAAAAAAAAGCCCTCACATAGTTCAGACCCAAAAACGTTATGGCCATTAAAAACAATTTAGTCAAGTTCCACATTATAAAATCCACATGTTGCTCCTTTCCTTCTGAATGCTGCCATGCCCCTAAACAGCAGTTTATAATAAAAAATTTGATGTATTCAGGAAAAAATGCATAACAAATTGTGGGGTGCATTTTCTCCTGTTACCACTTGTGAAAATGAAACATTTGGGACTAAAGCAACATTTTATTGGAGAAAATGTAATTTTTCATTTTCACAGCCAAGTGTTTCTATATTCTATGAAATGCTTTTTAGGTCATTAAACTTAAGACACACTCCTCAATGAATGCCTTAAAGGGGGTACAGTTTCCAAAACAGAGTCCATTTTTGGTGGTTTCCTTTCTAGGGATAACTCAGGGTCTCTTCAAATGTGGCATGGCATGCAAAATCTGCCATCCAAAAAACATAGGGCACTCCTTCCATTCTGAGCCCTGCTATGTGACCATACAGCAGTTTATGACCACGTACAGAGTGTTTCTGTAAACTACAGAACAGGGTATTCAATTTTGAGTTTTTTTTTTTTTTTCATGTAAAACCTTGCAATTTTACTGGAAAATTGAAGTGGTAAAATATGCAAAAAAGAAAAACTGACATTTTGAAATGTACCCTCTTTTTTTCCTTAAATTCATGCGAGGCACTTAGTTACCACTTTACACTAAACTTAGTTTTGAAAAATGTGAGTGGTGTAGTTTATGGAGTATTCCCCACAAAGTGACCTCAAAACTCAATTGGTCCTTTTAAAAAGTGGACTTGGGATTTTATTTTTATTTTTTATGTAAAAATTTGGTTTCTAAACCTTCTAACATGCTAAAAACATGATGCCAACATAAAGAAGACATATGGGGAATGTTAAGTGATAATTATTTTATGAGGTACGTATTACTATCGGTCGGAAAAGTAGAAACTTTAAATTTAGAAAATTGATTTGGAATTTTTAACCCCTTAAGCCACCGTGTCATACTGGTATGTCATGGTGGTGCAGGGGATGTATGGAGCAGGCTTCTGCAGCGGGCCCGTTTCATACATGCACTGACTGAGCGGAGATCAGGCTGCCCATGTCATTTAACCCGCCAGGTGCAGCGATTTAACGCTAATCGCGGCACCTGTGAGTGAAGGCAGAGGGATGCAGTTCCCTCTTGCCTACTGATCGAAACCCCAGCAGTGAAATCGCAGGGGTTCCGATCGGTTGCCATGGCAGCCTGGATGCTGCTGAAGCGATCCATGGTAAGCTCCCTGCTGCCATGTGCAGAAAGCATAGGGCAGCAGGAAGCCTGTGAAAATCCTATTCCACCCTAAAAGATCTCTATTTCATTCAGTGTCCGTTATTTTTTTTATTTTTATTTTTTTACTGTATCCAGAACCATTCATTTCAATGGGTCAGAAAAAAACAAAACAAAGGTACTCCGTGCATATTCAGTTTCCGTTCCGTAAAAAATTAGAACATGTCCTATTGTTGTCCGCATTACGGTCAAGGATAGTACTGTTCTATGGTGGGCCAGCTGTTCCGTTTTACAAAATACGGAATGCACACAGATGACGTCCGTATTTTTTGCCGATCCGTTTTTTGCGGACCACAAAATACATACGGTCGTGTAAGAGGCCTTAGGGTGAATAGGACAAGGGGGGAAAAAAGTAAAATAAATAAATAAAATATGTAAATTTAATATTAAGTCTAAATCATCCCCCCCCCCTTTCCCAATTTTATATATAAAACCATATGTACAATAAAAAAATAAACATATTGGGTGTCCCCCGCATCTGAAACGGTCTTAACTATTAAAATATTTTAAAAAAATCCCTATATGATAAACTCCCTAACAGAAAAAAATGAAAAACACACAATTCACAATTTTTTGTCACCCTCCCAAAAAATAATTTGAATAAAGGTAATCAAAAAGTTCTGCAAAAATGGTACCAATAAAACCTACAGCTCAACCTACCTTTTTTTTCAAAGGTTAAAAATATATTTTTTTAAACCTGAGCTGCAGAATAAGAACATCATGTCATTTTTGGCATACTGTGAACGCCGTGATGTCAAAACCCGAAAAACTTGGTGGAATTGTCGTTTTGTATTTTTATTTCTTTTTTAACCCCACAAAGTTTTTTTTCCTCTTTTCCAATAACAGAAATGTAAAAAAAAAAATAGAAAAGCATCTTGTTCCGCAAAAAATAAGCCATCATATGGCTATGTGGACAAAAAAAATTTTTTTATCGCTATTGGAACTTGTGGAGGAAAAAAAAAAAATGGGCCTTTACCACATGAAGTATGACAGTCTCAGAATCGGTTAGATGAGAAAAACTATTGCAGTTATTACCCCATAAACTGACACGTCAGATTTGCAAAATTTGGCGTGGTTATTAGGATGAAAAATGTCTCACTCCTTAATGGGTTAAAGTTTGTGAAAGTTTAGATACACTTTAATGAATTGGTATTTTTTTTATCCCCAAGACTTATTAAATATGTAATCTTACTGACTGCCTATTCCCTTTAGTCAAGATGAAGATGATGAGGATGATAACCTTCCCCCAGAGCAAAAAGCTGAGCGTGAAAAGGAAAGGCGAGTGGCCAATAATGCCAGAGAACGTCTTCGTGTGCGGGATATAAATGAGGCATTTAAAGAGCTGGGTCGGATGTGCCAGCTGCACCTTAACAGTGAGAAGCCCCAGACCAAGCTCTTGATACTGCACCAGGCAGTGTCTGTCATTCTCAGCTTGGAGCAACAAGTGCGAGGTGAGTGGGACTTGAAAAGTGGTGGGGTATAGATCTGTCTGTTTTTCCTTATCCCATCCTACCTCTTAGGTCTTCCACCACAGAGATATACATGTATTTTTTTCTTTGTTTTAGTCTGTCTCTGAACAGTACATGTATAATCTACTTCCGCCCACTCTTTGCTTGCTAATATGACCTTCCCTTTGCTTTTTGTCCACTTTTAATTTACTTGGGTCTTCAGGGATTGGGTTGTCAAGAGCTACTATTTTGCACGAAGCTTATCACATTTCACTATATAGAGGTGGAGGTGAGCCCTTTCTCCATCTAGCAGTGTGCCAATCTTTTTGTATAAATAGACTATCATTTGTGCAGTGTGGAATATCACAGTGCACAACAATCTACTACAAGAATCCATCACTATCAAGAAAGCTCTGGATAAATGTAAAATAAAAATTAGTTTTACAAGGCTACATATTTTTCTATTTTTTTATATATTTTTATGTTAAATAGCATTATTTGTTATTACTGCAATATTTGTGTGTATATGTGAGTGTGTGCATTATTGGCTGGGCATGTGTTTTTGTTTTTCAACATAATGCTTCCTTTTCTCTGCATCTGCAAAATATTGTTTGGAAAAATCTTTCTCTCTGGGTGAGGTTTATGTGGATGCTATGTCTGCTATTCCAACAACTCATTAAAATTAGCTTGTACATTTCAGTCTGCTCTTAGCTCTGTGTATTGTGTAATTCTAAAATACATAGAAATACATAATTTCTCATTTTCTATACTTCATCTTTTTTTCATACCATCGCCTCTTCAGAAAAACTACCACTTCCTATCTTCAGACAGTTCTCCATCCCCTTTCTCCCCACCACCTACGCACTCCTTGTCCCACTGGCTTCGCACTTAATACTCCTCTGAGTTAATAAGGGGAATTCCTTAAATCAGCAGTACAGGTACTGCCCCTTGTTACTTGCTGCACCAGCTCGGTTTCAATTCAGTGGAAAATTGGTAAAATTTTGATGTGCATGCTTAAAAAAAAAAAATAATAATAATAAAAAAAAAAATATATATATATATATATATATATGTATGTATATATATATATAATTTTTTATTTTTTCAAACCAAAGCTCAGTCACTCTTGCTCTGGAAGGAAGAAGGTTATTGAACACCCTACATTTGGCAATTTGTAAATTGTCGGTTTTAGTCAGAATACAGGATAGTTAATAATGAAATTTGTGTTGCTTTGGGTATGTGTGTGTGTATGTATGTGTATATGTATATAGATTATGGATATTTTGCTTTCGGGTGATATTTATCGAAGATATAAAAAGTTCACTACAGTGGCCACTTCCGTCTGAGAACATCCTGCATGAAGCCTCGCAATGGCTAGGTACTGTTGATCAATTGTTAGGTGTCGTTCTTGGTCTTGTGATGTCAAAATGTGAACAGCACCCACAAGCCAAATATCACACATTTTTTGTAGTGTGTGTATGTGTGTATGTGTGTGTGTGTGTGTGTATATATATATATATATATATATATATATGTGTGTGTGAACCCTTTGGAATGATATGGATTTCTGCACAAATTGGTCATAAAATGTGATCTGATCTTCATCGAAGTCACAATTTTCTTCTGTTTAATCCATTCTGTTAATTTACTTCTATGCTTTGGGTCGTTGTCCTGTTGCAACACCCATCTTCTTTTGAGCTTCAGCTGGTGGACAGATGGCCTTAAGTTCTCCTGCAAAATGTCTTGATAAACTTGGGAATTCATTTTTCCTTCGATGATCGCAATCTGTCCAGGCCCTGACGCAGCAAAGCAGCACCAAAATGATGATGCCCCCACCACCATACTTCACAGTTGGGATGAGGTTTTGAGGTTGGTGTGCTGTGCCTCTTTTTCTCCACACATAGTGTTGTGTCTTTTTTCCAAACAACTCAACTTTGGTTTCATCTGTCCACAGAATATTTTGCCAGTACTGCTCTGGAACATCCAGGTGTTCTTGTGCAAACTGTAAACGCGCAGCAATGTTTTTTAGTTTTTTTTTGAACAGCAGTGGCTTACTCTGTGGTATCCTCCCATGAAATCCATTCTTGTTTAGTGTTTTACGTATCGTAGATTCGCTAACGGGGATGTTGGCATATGCGAGAGACTTTTGTAAGTCTTTAGCTAACACTCTAGGATTCTTCTTCACCTCATTGAGCAGTCTGCGCTTTGCTCTTGCAGTCATCTTTATAGGAAGGCCACTCCTAGGGAGAGTAGCAGCAGTGCTGAACTTTCTTTATTTTTATAGACAATTTGTCTTACCGTGGACTGATGAACAGCAATGCTTTTGGAGATACTTTTATAACCCTTTCCAGCTTTATGCAAGTGAGCAATTCTTAATCGTAGGTCTTCTAAGAGCTGTTTTGTGCGAGGCATCATTCACATCAGGCAACGCAAACCCAGCACTGGTGTGTGTTTTTTATAGGACAGGGCAGCTTTAACCAACACCTCCAATCTCATTTCATTAATTGGTCTCCATCTGGCTGACACCTCACTCCAATTAGCTCTTGGGGATGTCATTAGTCTAGGGGTTCACATACTTTTTCTACCTGCACTGTGAATGGTTACATGGTGTGTTCAATAAAAACATGGTAACATTTAATTATTTTTGTGTTATTAGTTTAAGCGGACTGTGATTGTCTATTGTTGGATGAAGTTCAGATTACATTTTATGACCAATTTGTGCAGAAATCCATATCATTCCAAAGGGTTCACTTACTTTTTCTTGCAACTGTGTGTATGTGTATACACTCACCTAAAGAATTATTAGGAACACCTCTTCTATTTCTTAATAATGCGATTATCTAGTCAACCATTCACATGGCAGTTGCTTCAATGCATGTAGGGTTGTGGTCCTGGTCAAGACAATCTCCTGAACTCCAAACTAAATGTCAGAATGGGAAAGAAAGGTGGGCTACAACAGCAGAAGACCCCACCGGGTACCACTCATCTCCACTACAAATAGGAAAAAGAGGCTACAATTTGCACGAGCTCACCAAAATTGGACTGTTGAAGACTGGAAAAATGTTGCCTGGTCTGATGAGTCTCGATTTCTGTTGAGACATTCAAATGGTAGAGTCCGAATTTGGCGTAAACAGAATGAGAACATGTATCCATCATGCCTTGTTACCACTGTTCAGGCTGGTGGTGTAATGGTGTGGGGGATGTTTTCTGGGCACACTTTAGGCCCCTTAGTGCCAATTGGCCATCGTTTAAATGCCACGAGCTACCTGAGCATTGTTTCTGACCATGTCCATCCCTTCATGACCACAATGTACCCATCCTCTGATGGCTACTTCCAGCAGGATAATGCACCATGTCACAAATCTCGAATCATTTCAAATTGGTTTCTTGAACATGACAATGAGTTCCCTGTACTAAAATGGCCCCCACAGTCACCAGATCTCAACCCAATAGAGCATCTTTGGGATGTGGTGGAACGGGAGCTTCGTGCCCTGGATGTGCATCCCTCAAATGTCCATCAACTGCTATCCTATCAATATGGGCCAACATTTCTAAAGAATGCTATCAGCAACTTGTTGAATCAACTTGTAGAATTAAGGCAATTCTGAAGGCAAAAGGGGGTCCAACACCGTATTAGTATGGTGTTCCTAATAATTCTTTGTGTGTGTGTGTATATATATATATATATATATATATCTATATATATACACACTATAAAGTAGAAGAATGAGAACTGTACCAAAGTTATATATTGCATTTAAAGTGGTTTTCTCACTTCGGCAAATGACATTTATAATGTAGATAAAGTTGATACAAGATAAGTTACTATTGTGTTGTGATTGTCCATATTGCTTCCTTTGCTAGCCATTTTTCCATCACATTATACATTGCATGTTTATATGTTTACGACCATCCAGCATGATGGCCATGCTTGCACATTACAGAAAAATTTGCCGGACTACGGGCACTCCGGCAGTCCGAGCCACAAAAGAGACCTGCACTTTCCTATATTGTGCAAGCACTGCCACCGGTACTGGATTACAGGGTGGTCGTAACCATGAAAACAAAACAGTGTATAATGTGATGGAAAAATTAGTCTAGCCAGCAAAGGAGACAATATGGACAATCGTACAAACAGTACGTTTGTAAGTTCTCTGTATTAACTTTTTTGACATTATAAATGCCATTTGCTGAAGTGAGACAACCCCTTTAAGGTAAATTATAGTTCAACTTTGAAAAATTTGTATACGTTATTGTCGTATTACCAAAATTTTTACATAAATATATATTTCAACTATCTCAGTGATGGTAATACTTCGTAATTTTACACATACACCGTCATCTCGCCTAAGATTTGGTGTACAATTGCTAAAAATAACATTCTATACTTTCAAATACAAGGCATTACAAGGGCAAAAATTATTGCTGTATTTTATACTTTTTTTTTTCCATTTTATGTATGGTGAAAAAACATTTTGCATGTATTTCTACTTGCATAGATATTGACTATTGATGATCACTGGCTGGAATAAAACCTTTATCTCCAGTTATGCATGTAGGAATAATCATGTTTCATTTACGGTGTTAAGGAATGTTCTTCAGTACCTCGAATTCAGGCCAGTCTGATTTATATTTTGTTAATGTGTGATGAGTGCACTTTTAAGTACAGTTTTCAATCTTCACTGCATGACTTGGTAAATGTTTTATTATTAAATAATTAGTGTTCAGAACTTAAAACACAATCAAAACATTTCTGGTCATGCCACTCTGGGGGAAACAAAAATCTATTGACATGAATCGGTTATGTTTATGGGTACAACCATTATACATCTGACTATATACAGGCAATAAAAAATTGTGCCACTGTTATTGTGTACAAAATCTGTCAACCCCCCTATCTGTTTTAATCTCATATATTTATTGGTCAGAATGAGTCTAAGTCTATGTCCTGCCAGCAATTTGTATTATTTCCATAATAATCACCAACAAAAAATTATAATGTTCCTTTAAGGCCTCGTGCACACGACCGTTGTTGTGTCTGTTCCGTTTTCCGTGATTTTCTGCGGACCCATTGGCTTTCAATGGGTCCGTGGAAAATTCGCAAAATGCACCGTTTGTTATCCGCGTCCGTGATCCGCGTTTCCAGTCCGTGAAAAAAATATGACCTGTCCTATTTTTTTCACGGACAACGGTTTGCGTACCCATTCAAGTCAATGGGTCCGTGAAAAAACACGGATGCACACAAGATTGTCATCCGGTCCATGATCTGTGTCCGTTTTTTTTCCTATAATTTGCAAGGCAAACTTGACTTAGATTTTTTTTTCACTTTCCTTCATGTCTGCTGATCCTCCAAAAATCAAGGAAGACACACGGAAACAAAAACGGAACAATGGAACCCCATTTTGCGGACTGTGAAATAATTCTGTCGTGTGCATGAGGCCTAACCCGTTTAGATTTAGTTTATTTCTCAGGACCAAATCTGGTCAATCTCCCAAGCAAGTAGCCAAGTAGTTTTCTCCCCACACCCCAAATTCTATAATTTGCAGCTTTTTTCCAGCATGAGTTTCTTTTTTTTTTTTTTTGGTGATATTCCTTGCCTGTGTGTAGACAGCTTGTCAATGGCAGCACCTACTATATAGTTTGGCACCCCTGGTAATGAAAGGTTTATTGGGGCCCTGAGTTAACCCTCCCCGATTTAACCATTCACTTTCCTGGGGTCCAACAGCGTTGAAAGCAATAAGGAGGAATTCAGCTCTCTGGAGGAGAAGGACGTACGAGATCGTGAGAGGAGAATGTCAAACAACGCGCGAGAGAGAGTGCGCGTCCGAGACATCAATGAGGCTTTCAAGGAATTGGGCCGTATGGTGCAAATGCATTTAAAAGCAGACAAGGCTCAGACCAAGCTCATCATCCTACAGCAGGCCGTGCAGGTCATAATGAGCCTGGAACAGCAAGTGCGAGGTATCCTCCACTACCACCCTAGTATTTGTGTTCACCTGAACTTCCATTCTTCCTGCATCTGCATTTTAATTGTTTTTCTTCTCATCCCACTTTCTCTTAAGCACAAAAAACATCATATATACTTGGTTATCTTTTCACCATTTATACCATATTTTATACTGAAATATGGATTCTTGTAGTCTTTAAAAATGTTTAACTTAACAAAAAATAAAATCAAAACTTAGGAGTAAATAACAAATTTCCTTTTGCCATGGTCTTCATCCTTTTTATTTTTTCACACTAGACAGTATATCATGTGACAGATCCTCTAATGGATCTAGCATGTCCAAAAATAGGGACATAAAATGTAATTTTAATCGATAAAGACTAAACACTTGTAGCACCAAGCAAAAACAAATACAATACAGGAGTAAATAGGTTAAAAAAAAACAAACAAAAAAAATCGCTCGCATCTTGTGGTGCTGTTTAACCAGGGTTATTTCCGGTTAACACAATAATAGTGGAAATAATTTTACCCACCAGATGATACTTCAGGATTCTATCCCTTCTGTGGAATTGGGTACCGACCCAATCCTATGGTTACTCTAAAAAGTCCTTGTTCTGACAAATTCTAATGATGCAGAGTTGAGCTTCCTGGATAGCAGAAAAGATTTACTAGCCCTACAGGGATAGGAGCTAGCAGAAACTTTTAATCATAACCATGGAGCAACCCGCCCTGACAAGTGCGAGCCCGTCCAGAATGTCACCCTAGAATATGGTCCTGTACCCTACACTTAACTAGTTTCTTGTTCTAATGACTCATCAGGGGACTTTGTAGATACAAAGTTAAATGTAGTAGAATTCAAGGTAAGTAAGAAAAAAAGTAAACAGGCCTGGTATAGCCCGTGTACAGCATGAGGGTACCAGGGCTTCTTGTCAGTGGACAGAGTAACAACCTCATTATAACAGGTTTTCCCTAGTGAGCTGACTTCTGAGTCATTAGAACAAGACAGAGACATGGCATGTCAGGCTTAGCTAGGGGAAAGTGTAGGGTACAGGACCATATTGAATGGAGCTGGTGTCTGTATTACACCGCCCTTCCAAGACTAAGTGTGGTGTAATGAAGAGGAAGCGGTGCTCACATGGAGCACCGCCTCCTCTTCAAACAGCTGATTGGTGGGCGCTCAAGGTGTTGGAACCCCGTCAATATTATGGGCTGGATAACCCCAGCCGCTTGCCGCCACGCTAACGCCGAAAGGCATCATTGCGGCGGCTCTCCCAGGTCACACTAACGCCGATTGGCGTCATCTCGCGTGAGCCGAGATTTCCTGTGAACGTGCGCACACAGGAACGGAAGGTAAGCGAGTGGATCTCCAGCCTGCCAGCAGCGATCGTTCGCTGGCAGGCTGGAGATGTGATTTTTTTAACCCCTAACAGGTATATTAGACGCTGTTTTGATAACTGCGTCTAATATACCTACTACCTGGTCCTCTGTTGGTCTCTTTTGTTTGGATTGACCACCAGAGGACACAGGTCGCTGTGTAAAGTAGCACCAAACACCACTACACTACACTACATCCCCCCTGTCACTTATTAACCCCTTATGAACCCCTGATCACTCCATATAGACTTCCTGATCACCCCCCTATCATTGATCTCCCCCCTGTAAGGCTCCATTCAGACGCCCGTATGTGTTTTACGGATCCACGCATCCATGGATCGGATCCGCAAAACACATACGGACGTCTGAATGGAGCCTTGCAGGGGGGGTGATCACCCCATATACACTCCCTGATCACCCCCCTGTCATTGATCACCCCCCTGTAAGGCTCCATTCAGACGCCCATATGTGTTTTACGGATCCACGCATCGGATCCGCAAAACGCATACGGACGTCTGAGTGGAGCCTTACAGGGGGGTGATCAATGACAGGGGAGTATCCGTGGATCCGTAAAAAAACATATGGATGTCTGAATGGAGCCTTTCAGGGGGGTGATCACCCCCCTGTCATTGATCATCCCCCTGTAAGGCTCCATTCAGACATTTTTTTGGCCCAAGTTAGCGGAACTAGTCTTATATTTCCCTAACTTGTGTCAAAAAATAAAATCTCACATGAACTCACCATACCCCTCACGGAATCCAAATGCGTAACATTTTTTAGACATTTATATTCCAGACTTCTTCTCACGCTTTAGGGCCCCTAAAATGCCAGGGCAGTATAAATACCCCACATGTGACCCCATTGAGGGGCATATTGAGTCCATGAAAGATTGACATTTTTGTCCCAAGTTAGCAGAAAGGGAGACTTTGTGAGAAAAAAACAAAAATAAATAAATTTCCGCTAACTTGTGCCAATTGTGTTCATGTTCTATGAACTCGCCATGCCCCTCATTGAATACCTTGGGGTGTCTTCTTTCCAAAATGGGGTCACACGTGGGGTATTTATACTGCCCTGGCATTTTAGGGGCCCGAAAGCGTGAGAAGAAGTCTGGGATCCAAATGTCAAAAAATGCCCTCCTAAAAGGAATTTGGGCCCCTTTGCGCATCTAGGCTGCAAAAAAGTGTCACACATGTGGTATCGCCGTACTCTGGAGAAGTTGGGCAATGTGTTTTGGGGTGTCATTTTACATATACCCATGCTGGGTGAGAGAAATATCTCTGCAAAAGACAACTTTTCCCATTTTTTTTATACAAGATATTTGACCAAGATATTAATCTCACCCAGCATGGGTATATGTAAAATGACACCCCAAAACACATTGCCCAACTTCTCCTGAGTACGGCGATACCACATGTGTGACACTTTTTTGCAGCCTAGGTTGGCAAAGGGGCACACATTCCAAAGAGCACCTTTAGGATTTCACAGGTCATTTTTTACAGATTTTGATTTCAAACTACTTGCCACACATTTGGACCCCTAGAATGCCAGGGCAGTATAACTACCCCACAAGTGACCCCATTTTGTAAAGACACCCCAAGGTATTCCGTGAGGGGTATGGTGAGTTCCTAGAATTTAAATTATTTTTTTTTGTCCCAAGTTAGCGGAAACTGATTATTATTTTTTTTCTTACAAAGTCTCATATTCCACTAACTTGTGACAAAAAATAAAAAATTCCATAAACTGACCATACCCCTCACGAAATACCTTAGGGTGCCTTCTTTCCAAAATGGGGTCACTTGTGGTGTAGTTATGCTGCCCTGGCATTCTAGGGGCCCAAATGTGTGGTAAGTAGTTTGAAATCAAAATCTGTAAAAAAAAAAAAAAAAAAAAAAAAAAAAAAAAAAAAAATGGCCGGTGAAATCCTAAAGGTGCTCTTTGGAATGTGGGCCCATTTGCCCACCTAGGCTGCAAAAAAAGTGTCACACATCTGGTATCGCCGTACTCAGGAGAAGTTGGGCAATGTGTTTTGGGGTGTCATTTTACATATACCCATGCTGGGTGAGATAAATATCTCGTCAAAAGACAATTTTTCCCATTTTTTTTTCCCCAACTTCTCCTGAGTACGGCGGTACCACATGTGTGACACTTTTTTGCAGCCTAGGTGGGCAAAGGGCACACATTCCAAAGGGCACCTTTCGGATTTCACCGGTCATTTTTTACAGATTTTGATTTCAAACTTCTTCTCTCGCATCTTGGCCCCTAAAATGCCAGGGCAGTATAACTACCCCACAAGTGACCCTATTTTGGAAAGAAGACACCCCAAGGTATTTTGTGATGAGCATAGTGAGTTCATGGAAGTTTTTGTTTTTTGTCACAAGTTAGTGGAATATGAGACTTTGTAAGAAAACTTGTGACAAAAAGTGACAAAAAATAAAAAGTTCTATGAACTCACTATGCCCATCAGCGAATACCTTAGGGTGTCTACTTTCCGAAATGGGGTCATTTGTGGGTGTTTTCTACTGTCTGGGCATTGTAGAACCTCAGGAAACATGACAGGTGCTCAGAAAGTCAGAGCTGCTTCAAAATGCGGAAATTCACATTTTTGTACCATAGTTTGTAAACGCTATAACTTTTACCCAAACATTTTTTTTTTATCAAAGACATGTTGAACAATAAATTTAGCGAAAAAATTTATATATGGATGTCGTTTTTTTTGCAAAATTTTACAACAAAGTGAAAAATGTCATTTTTTTGCAAAAAAATAGTTACATTTCGAATAATAACAAAAAAAAGTTAAAATGTCAGCAGCAATAAAATACCACCAAATGAAAGCTCTATTAGTGAGAAGAAAAGGAGGTAAAATTCATTTGGGTGGTAAGGTGCATGACCGAGCAATAAACCGCTAAAATTGTGGAGTGCCGATTTGTAAAAAAGGGCCTGGTCACTAGGGGGGTATAAACCTGTGGTCCTTAAGTGGTTAAAGGGTAACTGTTATGATTTCATCAAATAATAAACAGCATTATGCATAAAGCAAGCTTTAGTTTCTTTACATACCACTGTTTTCCTTGAGTTTTTCCCTTAGTTACAGCTGTTTAAACATTTACAATATGCGGATCTTCTTAAGATGGCTCCTCTGCCAGTTCTCTGAGGCCAAAACTGCTTTCCCTAACTTCCCATACACATTTTCTGTAGCCAGCAGCTCCCTGCTAGCCAATCAGATTGGATTACTGAGACCTGCATCCTCACTCTGAAGCCTAATGCAGGCATGCAGAGTCTTCTGTTTACATTAAGTTGGGAGACCGACAAGCCCTAGTAACGGTCTTTTAAGGGAGCAGTGGAAAAGGACAGAGGACATTATTGAAAACAGATCTTTTGACAATCACTGACAGACTATATATGCCTAGCTCTAATAAACTAGCAAATAAAAAAATAAAATGACAGTTACCCTTTAAGAAATTATTTCCACTATTGTGTTTACTAGGAAAAAAAAAAACTTTTGGCATGTTGCCTACTTTTATAGCACTACAGGTGCTGTTTTTTTTTACTTTTTCCTACTTATTTACACCTGTATTGTATTTTTTTGTTTGCTTGGCGTTACAGGTTTTTAGTCTTTATTGATTAAAAGTTACTTTTTATACATGCACCTATTTTTGGATGTCTCTCTCCTTTTATTTGTCTTTGTTTATTTGTTGTCCCTTTGTCTTTGCTCCTTGGGAACATGGGGATAAGTTGTTCATTCACCACTAAGTTTTTATTGTTATGTTTTTGAACAGTGAGTTAATATATGCACTAAGCGGAGCTATAATCCCCAAATATACCATAATGACACCAGCAGTTTAACTGCAGAAGGACAACTGTGTGCATTTGGGAGTTCCTAAATGAAGCTTCTTTACAACCTATAATCCAGTTTTTACAAAGAGAAAACCACTTGTGGGCTTTTGTTGATCAACAATAATAATCACTTTAAACTCGTGTCTTTGTTCCAAGCAGGATATGTTCTGCTAGAAAATGTTATATTTGGGGAATTGTAGATCGCATTTGTATTTGTTACTATTTAGACTTGATTATGATTGCACAATAAATCACATTTCTTTACTTTTTAAAATTATTTATAGTAATTGCTAAAACTGGTAGAGATACCCTACATGAACATTTAGAGGGCATCTGTCTGCAGATTTGTACCTCTGAAACTGGCCAACCTGTTGCATGTGAGCTTGGCAGCTGATGGCGTCTATGTTGGTCCCATGTTAATATGTATTTGTGTTGCTGAGAAAAATATTTTTGGCCCTTAAGGACACTGCCATATTTCACCTTCAGGACCTAGGGCATTTTTTGCAAATCTGACCAGTGTCACTTTGTATGAATAACTTAAAACACTTTTACTTATCCAGGCCATTCTGAGATAGTTTTTTCGTCACATATTGTACTTCATGGCAGTGGTAAAATGGAGTAAAAAAAAATTATTTTTATGTATAAAAAAATACAAAATTTTGAAAAATTTCCATTTCTCTACTCTTATAAAAGATGGTACTTTCAAAAATAGTTATTATTTTACATTCCCCATATGTCTACTTTATGTATGGATCATTTTGGGAATGCCATTTTATTTTTTGGGGAGGTTACAAGGCTTAGAAGTTTAGAAGCAAAATTTCTAAAACCCACTTTTTCAAGACCAGTTCAGGTCTGAAGTCACTTTGTGAGGCTTACATAATAGAAACCCCCCAAAAATGACCCCATAAACTGCTGTACGGGCACACGGTAGGGAGCAGAAGGAAAGGAATGCAATATGGTTTTTGGAAGGCAGATTTTGCTGGACTGTTTTTTTTTTTTTTTTTTTTTTTTTTTTTGACACCATGTCCCATTTGAAGTCCCCCTGATGCACTCCTAGAGTAGAAACTCCCAAAAAGTGACCCCATTTTAGAAACTATGGGATAGGGTGGCAGTTTTGTTGGTACTATTTTAGGGTACATATGATTTTTGGTTGCTCTATATTACACTTTTTGTGAGGCAAGGTAACAAGAAATAGCTGTTTTGGTACCGTTTTTATTTTTTTAATTTACAACATTCATCTGACAGGTTAGATCATGTGGTATTTTTATAGAGCAGGTTGTCACGGACGCGACAATACCAAATATGTTAACTTTTTTATTTATTTATGCAAGTTTGATTTTGAAACAAAAAAAAATCATGTTTTAGTGTTTCCCTTGTCTGAGAGCCATAGTTTTTTCAGTTTTTGAGCGATTATCTTGGGTAGGGTATGATTTTTGCCGGATGAGATGAGTTTGGCACTATTTTGTGCGTATTACTTTTTTGATCGCTTGCTATTACATATTTTGTGATGTAAGGTGACAAAAAATGGCTCTTTTTTAAAAAAAAATTATTTTCTTTTTTTTATGGTGTTCACCTGAGGGGTTAGGTGAGGTGATATTTTTATAGGGCAGGTTTTTACGGATGTGGCTATACCTAATATGATCCCATCTGCAATGCATTACAATACATTTGTATTGTAATGCATTGCCGGTTCGTGTACTACAGTGAGTAGTACACGAACAGGTTGCCTAAGAGACCCAGCCTGAGGCTGGATCTCCTCGGCTCCCGTAGAAGGTAGGTCCCGATGCCGTGCAAGGCATTGGGCAGCCTCTGCACGGCATCGGGCTGCCTTCTGAGACATTGAGTCCCCGCCACAGCAGGGAGGGGACTTGATGGGCTCCGTCAAACACATCCCTTCTATGCCGCGGTAGTGGCATAGAAGGGGTTACTCCGCCGCGATCACCGATATGGGGGGGGGGTCACAGGACCCCCCTCGGCATTGACCCAAGGTGCCTGCTCAATAATTTCAGCAGGCACCTTGTTCCGATCACCGCCCGCCACGTGGCGGTGATTGGAAATGCACAGCACGTACAGGTACGCCCTGTGTCCTTAAGTACCAGAACATCAGGTGTACCTGTACGCCCTGTGTCCGTAACAGGTTAATATATGCAAATGAGGCTCTAGGAGCAACTGGGACATTACCATTACATCTGGAGGCTTAGCGCTCTCTAAAACTGCTGTGCACTCTGCACTGTTATTGACTGGGCCAAACATAATGACTTTGTCACTGCTTGGTCCTGTCAAAGTGCAACGGACATGGCAGTTGCAGAGAGAACAGAACCTAGGTGTAATTGCAATGCCTTTGTTGCTCTGAGAGGCTAATTTGCATACAGTAAAATGTAATTTTTCTTAGCTGTGGGGCTCCTATATACACGGACCAACACAGATGCCTTCAGCTGTCGGGCACACATGCAACAGGTCAGTTAGTTTCACAGGTACAATTGCTTCTGACAAATGCCCTATAATTTATTAATATAGAATACTTTGTTGATATGCTAAGTATTTTACCAGGCTAGCTATAAAGCTCAATCAATTGAAATGTGTTAAAATAAACAACACAAAAGTTCAATAATGAGGTACAATGAAGCAGATTGCTTTGAACGTTTGGTCAGCAGAAAACTTCCCAAAGCAAATCCACACAGCATTGTATTTAACTGCTCAATGTTGTCTAAATGAACATAGCGAAATCAGAATATTGTGAAAAAATAGTATTCAGGGACCAGTTGTTTATCCAAACACTCTTGCACAGGATCCCAATCTATCACATCAACTGAGTGCTGATGTCTTGAATACGTAAAAAATATTGACTCCTCGAGCGCACTTAGGTTTTTCTTGATGAATCGGTCTTTATCCAGCTTTTTACCCTGTATTTATCCAGCTTTTTAAGACAACTGAGCTGATAGATTAAAGTGATAGATTGGGAGCTTTTGTGAACTGTATATGGGAGATCTGGTTCCAGAATATTCTTGTAGTACTGGCTATTAGCTATTAAACATCTATACGTCTACAGTATCAGGCTAAAGTTTGGACACAGCTTTTTTTTTCCCCACCCTCCATAGTAGGTTCATATTGAAGACATGAAAATGATGAAGGAACACATATGGGATTAAATAGTAAAGTGTTAAGCAAACCAGAATATGTTTTAGACTTTAGATTCTTTCAAGTAGCCCCTGTCTTGAAGAAGCTTCTAGAGGTGCTGAGCACTTGTTGGCTGTTTTTCCTTCACTCTACATTCTAGCTCATCCCAAACCATCTCAGTATCTAAAATTAAGGCCATGTGAGTGTGGAGGCTGTGTCATCTGACTTGACATCTGACACAATCATTCTCCTTCTTGGAAAATAGTTTTTATATATATTGGTAAACTATACATTTTTATATGTATTGTAGTCGTCACTTAGGAGTTGTAAATAGCTTCTGATTGTAACTATGATTACCACCTGATTAAATGTCCTCCAATGTTAGATCAATTTGCCATGTGTGAATATCATCGATGTATATTTTGTTTTGAATCATCTCAGATCTGATTTGATGCAAGTGGGGGAGTATTGGTATGCTATATATTTTTATATGTATTATAAATTCTATTCACACATCGCACATTCATCTAACATTGGAGGACATTTAATTAGGTGGTAATCATAGTTACAATCAGAAGCTTATTTACAACTCCTAGGTCATGTCTAGAGGTTAGGTTGGAAAATGAAAATTATTTTGTTTAAATCAAATGCAAAAATGTAGACTAACTGGCTGTTAGAACAATCAAGAACATTTTCTGTCCATTGTATGTACTGTTTACAGTAAAGGTGACTATTGTACGTCACCTAGGTCTACACAGGAGCAACCGGACAATAATTTTCCCTAATAATCAACCTATCACAATATCAGTTTAGTTTTAAAAGGGCCAATAGACATGTTTTAGGTTTGAAATTTTGTATTTGCCAATTAGATGTCCTCCACATGTTAGTCAATGGGTAAAAATGGTACAAGAAGTGGGATGGTTAGGGGTGAATGAAATGAGATAACATTATTCTGGGTATAGGTGGGTTTATTTATCGTAAGAGCTATAAACCTTGCTGTATCTGGGCCTGATAATCCGGGGGGGGAGGGGGGAGTTTAAGCTCTGAAAAAGAACCAAGAATTGCTACCATCATCATTCTTATTCATCTTTCATCTTAACCACAACAGATGGTATCGCAGATGAAGTGACAAGCAAAAGGCAAATCTGCCATTAAATTTATTTTTGTCCCCATTTATGCAGTTCACTATATGGAATAAATATTTTTGTATGTTAATAGTATGAGTGTTTTCAGCTGTGGCGATGCCGATTACTTTTTTGATTATATTTATTCTGGTGAAAGGTGGGTGATTTGAATTTTGATATATAACATTTTTGTCCAATTCTTTTTTTTTTTTTTTTTACTTTTTCTACTTTCTATTAGGCCTCAAACCGCCTAACATCATTCTGTTTATCAGTGGAAACAAATCCATTGGCAAATGGCAGATTTAGTATATTGCAATGTAGTGCTGCGACCTGTAGATCTACATTGGAATATACCTGTGAAAGGCATTGGAGCCTCAGAAGGCTCTGGCCCTTCGTAGACTATATGAACGGCTCCCACAACCACCGCATGGGGGAATTGTTCCAGTGCCGGAATCACAGCACTTCTGGCTTTTGTGCTCTCATTACGTGGTGAGGGCTTTAATGGCTGCGACCAGTGTTATTGACTATCGCATACGGTAGCTCCTGGTGTCTGCATAGTTTTTAAAGACTAGTACATGTACAGAGGAGGCCTGAAAATGTTTAATTTCAAATGTGATCCTTCCTTCATTGTTTATAAGAAACGTCTTCAATATGAATCTACAATGTAGAAATAAAAAAATGTTAAACCATGGACTAAAAAGATGTGTAAAAATAGGAGTCTTTTTACAAGATTTGGCTACATTCATCTAAACATCAGGTGTTAAAGTGTAATACTATTTGAATTTGGTTTGTGAAGCAACCGATCCAGATTTGCCAGAAAAAAATAACATGGTAGATGTTTCCTTTTATACTTTTTAACATCTCCTATCTTATCCACTTTTCATTAAAATAATTCCTTCTGTATGTTAATATCTGTTGGGCCTTCTGTTAACCACCTTAGGAAGACTGGTTGTCTCACTTTAGCAAATTACATTTATAATGTAGAAAAAGTTAATTCAATGCACTTACTAATGTATTATGATTGTCCATATTGCTTCCTTTGCATTTAGCCCGCAAAGGAAGCAATATGGACAATTGCAATACATTAATAAGTGCCTTTTATTAACTTTATCTACATGACAAATGATATTTGCTGAAGTGAGACAACCCCTTTAATGCAAACCTGTCACATTGAAAATGCAGTGCAATCTGCAGGCAGCCTGTTGGAGTAGAAGCTTGATATATAGTTGGAATTCAGTCTAGCATGTATTTTATTAAAGTGGTTCTCTGGGCCTTTAATATTGATGATCTATCCTCAGGATAGGTAATCAATATCAGATTGGCAGGGGTCTGACATCTGGCACCCCCGCTCATCAGCTGTATGTAGTGAAGGCATACGTGCCATCTCCCTACTCTCTTCCTCCTCGCTTCTGCTATATCTATTGTAAGCAGGGAGATGATAGGGGAAATGGAACCTTGGGTGACAGACCCCCACCAATTTGATATTGATAACTTATCCTGGGGATATGTAATGAATATTAAAATCCTGGAGAACCCCTTTTAATTTACATTTCTGCTCGATCTGGGCTTTGTAATCAAGGAGGCAGTCCTACTCAGTTAACCATCACACAGAGAAAGCTATCAATAACTAATTAGATGATTTTACTTGACTCCAAAGTCCAGAATGTTCAGAAGTAGGGATGAGCGAATTTGTGTTTCAAGTTCAGCATACAAGGTTCGGGTTATCTAAGAATTCCTTTATGGATTCCACTACCACGGACCATAAGTTATGGTCCGTGGAAGTGGAATTCATAATGAAATTCTTAGATAACCCAAACCTTTGACGCCAAACTTGAAACACCAGTTCGCTCATCCCTGTCCTTTAAAACGAATACAAGTTATAAAGAATCTTTTTTAACAAAACTATACATATGCTCAGTTCATCTGGCTTTATGACATTATACCCACAGCTCAGACATTGTGTTCCAGGTGTCAGGTTCCCTATAAGACCCTCATAAACGTTGATTATTATTGGCCGAACCTGCCATTTGGGGAGGAACTGGATGGCAATCTCCTGGCACTCCTCTGAAAAATTTTTAGTTAAGAAAAGAATCTGACACCTTGAGTTTCAACGCCCCATCCTTTTTCTCTCCTGGGAGCTAAGCCACAGACAGAGGTGTCTGGCAGTTTCTATATCCCCTCCCCACTAAAAAAAAACAAAAAAAACACATGGCTGAGTCGGGCGTTTATATATTGGGAGGGGGTAAATGTATAATGTGTTTGTGTGCCTGTTTGACTTTTTTTTGTTATGTATCTGCAATACTATTATTAACATTTATAAATCAAACTTAAAATCTAGAGATTGCAATTTTCAAATATTCTATTGAATAGTGTCAAGAAAATTGCACTTTTGGTGAGATGGTGACATTAATTTGTCACTTGTGATGATGGCACATTAAACACTCAGTCTAACAACTGCTTTGCTCCATAGAGCGAAATCTAAACCCTAAGGCTGCTTGTCTGAAGAGGCGCGAGGAAGAGAAAGTGTCTGGTGTGGATCCACAGATGGGGCTGCCTGGAGGACTGCCTGGTCTTGGGGACTCTCATAACCCAGTGGGCCATATCTGAAGTAAGTAACAACTACTTTCATTATGTATCCTTCCCAAGGAATAAGGAATCCTTAGCATCCCAATTTGTGGAAAGCAAAAATCTCTTAGTGGTATGTTGAAATGGGGAAGATTATGCTGTAGATTTTCCATTGCGGATTTTCCAGTTTTTAATCTTTTAAATTATTCATTATTTAAATTCTTTATTTTGAAATGGTGTAAAAAATAAAGGTCTGTACTTAAAGGCTATACACCTTTTAAGGCAATTTTTTTATTATTGCATTGTACTTATTTTGAGCTAAAAATTCTTTTTTAAATGGGTCTTTATTTAAAATATGCAAACCCTTTTTTCTGTACAGGGCTATGATGCTCTAACTGAGGGATCTGAATTTTCTCTGCTCTGTCAGGCAACTCACCTGATGTAGTCCTTATTTCTGCTCTCTGACATTATAAACACTCATTTAAGGGCTCTTTCACACCTGCGTTATGGTCTTCCGGCATAGAGTTCCGTCGTCGGGGCTCTATGCCGGAAGAATCCTGATCAGCATTATCCCCATGCATTCTGAATGGAGTGAAATCCGTTCAGGATGCATCAGGATGTCTTCAGTTCCGGAACGGAACGTTTTTTGGCCGGAGAAAATAGCACAGCATGCTGCACTTTTTGCTCCGGCCAAAAAAACTGAAGACTTGCCGCAAGGCCGGATCCGGAATGAATGCCCATTGAAAGGCATTGATCCTGATCCGGCCTTAAGCTAAACGTCGTTTCGGCGCATTGCCGGATACGACGTTTAGCTTTTTTAGAGTGGTTACCATGGCTGCCGGGACGCTAAAGTCCTGGCAGCCATGGTAAAGTGTAGCGGGGAGCGGGGGAAGCAGCATACTTACCGTCCGTGCGGCTCCTGGGGCGCTCCAGAGTGACGTCAGGGTGGCCCAGGCGCATGGATAACGTGATCGCATGGCACGTCATCCATGCGCATGGGGCGCTCTGACGTCATTCTGGAGCGCCCCGGGAGCTGCGCGAACTGTAAGTATACCGCTCCCCGCTCCTACTATGGCAACCAGGACTTTAATAGTGTCCTGGGTGCCATAGTAACACTGAAAGCATTTTGAAGACGGATCCGTCTTCAAATGCTTTCAGTACACTTGCGTTTTTTCGGATCCGGCGTGTAATTCCGGTAAGTGGAGTACACGCCGGATCCGGACAACACAAGTGTGAAAGAGGCCTTAGCTCATTTGATAAATATCTTACTGATAAGAATGTGGCTTAGGCTACTTTCACTCTGGCGTTTCTGGATCCGCTTGTGAGATCCGTTTCAGGGCTCTCACAAGCGGCCCAAAACGATTCAGTTCAGCCCCAATGCATTCTGAATGGATAAGGATCTGTTCAGAATGCATCAGTTTGCCTCCGTTCAGCCTCCATTCCGCTGTGGAGGCAGACACCAAAACGCTGCAAGCATGTCCGCCTGACGATGGGGAGCCAAACGGATCCGTCCTGACAATGTATGTCAATGGGGGCAGATCCCTTTTTTTTACTGACACAATATGGTGCGATTGAAAACGGGTCCGCCTCCCATTGACTTTCAGTGTAAGTCAAGATAGATCCGTTTTGACTTGACTTTTTTTTTTATGAATAATGCAAACGGATCCATTAACGGATGCAAGCGTTTGCATTATAGGTGCAGATCCGTCTGTGCAGATACCAGACGGATCCGCACCTAACACAGGTGTGAAAGTAGCCTTAAATAAGTGTTTATGATCTCTTAGTAATTTAGAGATAATGGTTATTAGATGACTGGAGCAAGGTAGAAGTAAAAAGTACCATTCACACAGCTAAATAAACAGTTAACCCTTTGTGACAGAACAGCTCAATATTTTTTATTAAAGACCAATTGAAATTTAAAGGCCAAAATGAGTAAAAAGCAACTATAAAGATTTATTTGCCTCCAAAAGTGTGCATAGCCTTTAAAGTAAACCAAATTTTGCTCTTGAAAAATTAAAGGTGTGCTGTGATTTACTTCCTATGGGCAACAAAATCATTTTTCTTTTACACAATTTTCATGAATCTGCACCCATGTGTACAGGCTAGTTTTAACCTGTGCACAAAGGGGCATTTTTAAGAAGCAAGAAAAAGCTTTTTGTGTTGGAATTTGCAAGATTAGAGATGAGTGAATTTCAAAAAAATTCCTGCTGAGAGCCTGCATAGTAGTGTAGAACACTGTGCATTGTAGAAACATGCATAGAGAGCCTGCTGTGCTAGTGAAACAGTACTGTGAGTAAGACACAGATGATAGGCGTTACTGTTAGAAACACATCATACTTCACTTATTTGGTCAGTTACTGGGCCAAAACTGACCAAATAACTGTGATCTCAGCCTTACAGGTCAGTGTTAGCATCAAGAAGTACACTCCTTTTACACAGTCGTCAGCTGATTCCACAGAGATTTCCACAGAACCTGTTCTGTTACACGCTGAAACAAGTAGTGCCACCGCGACTGAGTGGTGAGGTGGCAACAGCTTGAGGAGTCAACACAGTGGCTCAGTTACAGAGTGGTGATGTTGGGAATCGCCTGAGGAATCACATGAGTCATCAACACAGTGGCCCAGTCACAGAGTGGTGAGGTATCTGTAGCAGCATGAGGAGACCACAGAGTGGCCCAGTGACAGAGTGGGAAGGTGGGGGCAATACCAGTACCAGCTGAAGATGGTGGGTGACAGTAGGAGCACCTGGCAGCAGGTGTGTGGCATCAGTCGGGTGGCAACATCAGAATAGTAGCTGAAGCAGGTAGCCAGAAGAAACGGGCCTCTTGACAAAGTTTGGGTGTGGCACCATGGATGATGAATCGGGCACTGGTGTGTGGAAAATCCTGGCTGATCCGCGCCTGATTCATCTTCACAAAGGTCAGTTTCTCCACATGTTAGGTGGACAGGCGAGTTCTCCTTGGGGTAACTATGGCCTCCGCCGTAAGGTAAACACCCGCTCTGATGCCACACTACTGGCCACGCAGGACAGCTTGTCCAGGGCAAACTCGTCCAGTTGCGGCCACAAATCGAGTTTGGCTGCCCCGTAGTCCAGGGGTTCTTAAATAGGGGGTAGCAGGGTACAGTCGAAGTCCTCCATGTCTAGCTGCTGGTGAGTAGTTTCTTCACTAGGCGGGCAAAGAAAACTGCTCATCAGCGACTCTAGACTTAAGTTTCTGCTGATGGAGCTGGTACTGCTACTGCAGTGTGAAGCACATGATGCTATGTTCTAAAAAGATTCCAATACAGATGTAAAATATCATTGAAATCTACCAGTCTGGAAAGGTTTACATAGCTATTGCTAATTTGAAAAAAGAGTATCCAGCTCAATTCAGGTGAAATTAAGAATGAAATTCCATGCTTGTCATGAGGAAGGACCCATATATTTAAGAGGTCTGAAACATGTAGATTTATACTTGCATTGCGGATTTTAACGCTGGAATAAAGGTAACATAGTAACATAACATAGTACATAAGGCTGAAAAAAGACATTTGTCCATCCAGTTCGGCCTGTTATCCCGCAAGTTGATCCAGAGGAAGGCAAACAAAAGGTCATTCTTAATTTCACCTGAATTGAGCTGGATACTCTTTTTTCAAATTTCTGGACTTTACTGCATCCAGGTGCGGCATCCGTGCACAAGGGGTGTTCACAACCAACGCAGGTGAGAGCTGCCTTACTACATTATCTATAGCTATTGCTAATGTTCTGGAGAATACAGCAAACCACAGTGAGAGCCTTAACCAATAAATTTAGAGAAATTTGTAATAGCAGTGAATCTTTCAAACATGCCAAGCAATTTTTCGAGAATATGGGTCCTGTTACATAAAGCTAACCCAAATTTCACTACAAGAAAATCGTGGTGGTGGTGGGGGGGGGGGGGGGGGGGGTGTCCCCACTTCTTGGCTCCAGTGTTGGGCTGTCCTCAGTGCACTTCCTATCAATGGTGACCTTTGACCAAGTGTGACATGTCTCAGCAGTAACCTGAACTACCCCTTTAAAGAGGACCTGTCGCCACAAAATGCAATGCAATCTGTAGGCAACATGTTATAGAGCAGGAAAAGCTGAGCCAATTGATTTATATAGTTTTGTGGCAAAAGATTCAGTGAAACATGCAATTTATATATTTAAACCTCTGCTCTTTCTATATGTAAGACTACCCCCATGTACAGTTGACTGATGGCCATCTTTGTATACATACAAAAAATGCTATCAACGACTGATTAGACCTTCCCTGTGTACAGCTGAAGTCAGAAAAAGCAGAATTTTTGCTACATCTTTTCCCACAAAATGGTATACCAATCTGCTCAGTTCCTCTTGCTCTGTTACATGCTTTCTGAAGATTGCACTGTATTTTGTGATCACAAGTCCTCTTTAGGGTTCGGAAGTTGCTGAGACAAAGTCCTGATTTGCATGCAATTGAGATGCAGTGGCTAGACCTTGAATTGGCAGTTCATACTCAAGTACTCTATGTAGCTGAATTTAAATAATTCTACAACAGAAGAGCAGACCAAAGTCAGTCAAACTCAGCATAACATATTGCAAATGTTTGATTGCAGTTTTTACAGCTAAAGGTGACACAAAAGGGTGTAGGGGCACAGTTACCTTTTCACACGGGTGATATAGATTTTGTTTAAAACTTTATCTTCAGTAAATAAAACAGCATGTTTTATTGTGTTTACTTATGTTCTTTGTCTAGCATCAAAGACTGGTATTATGATCTGAAACATATAAGTGTGGCAAATATGCAAAAATAGAAGAAATTGTGAAGGCAACATATACTTTTTCACAACACTGTATAATGACATAGCAAAGGACTATTTTTAAAGAATCATTCACACATTAGTGTTTGGTCATTGATTTTCATCCGTGACTGTGAGCCAAAACCAGGACTGGATCCTCCACAGACATAAGGTAAAGGGAAAGATCTGCTCCTGTTCTGTTTAGAGCCACACCTGGTTTTGGCTCAAAATCACTGATGGAAATAACTGACCGAACACTGACGTGTGAATGAGGCTTAGCATGTTTAAAGAAAATGGTTGTCTTAGTTAGAAACAGTAATTCATGAGGCATAATGATTTGTTAAATAACTTTTGCTTCTGCTTCCTAGTGTAAAGTTATATCCCTTTTCCTCAACAGTTTCATCGTTTGATGGATTTTTTTTTTTACAATAAGTTTTTGTTTGGGGAAAAAACACAAACTTTGAGACACAGAATTCATTGTGGCCTTGACTTTGTTTTCCTGAGAAATAGACTTCTGAGTTTTTCAGTGGACAGAGATGAAAATAAATAAAACTGACTTGGATTGACACCTCAGCTTTGGACTTATGCTTAAAGGAAAAAGAGAGGTCATGAGGAATTTGCCTTAACTGAATAAAGAGGTTACTTAAGTGGTGGAAGAAAGTTTGACCAGATGGTATCCGCACCTGTTCTGCTGGAAGTATTTTTCCAACTTTGTGCCTACACTTCTAAGACAAAAACAAGAGACTTTGTGAAAAAAAAAAATACATTAAAAAATAAGATGGGTATGTGTGATTTTTTTTTTTTATGTTAGAACAAATAGAATATATTTTTTCAGGTTTCTGTTTTTGGCAGCAGATTTTTTTTCATAAAATTCAGAACAAATTTTTTTTTAAATAAAAATTACACTAGCTGCAGTGGTCTATTCTTACCTTGGTTCCCTATAATACCTCAATGACTGTGCTGTCTACCTATCCTATGGTTTGTTTCCACCTGAATAAGTCACCCTATTAAGGTACCTTTACATGAGTAGATGATTGCTACGATTTAGTGACAAACAAGTTGTTGCTTGGTGTAGTGAACATTTGAACCTTTGAATTTGACTCTTTAGACCCGCTGGTTATCGTTTGCAAAATTGTAATTTTGATAGCCTATTCCATCATTTGTAAAAGCAGACAGTTGCATTTACACAAATTTAATTGTGCATGAAGTGAACAATTCCTTGAATTATATCATTAACAGCCAACGATTATTTTTGTGCCCATGCAAACGATTGAACCAACGAGAAACCTACAATTGGTCGTCGTTCTATCGTTAATTGATTTTACACTGCTTGATAATCTTCACTCAATATAACAATAATTTACATGATCACCTCATATAACAGTACCTTTAGATCTTTGTGTCAGCTGCAATACTGACTTTAGGAGCTGAAGTTGGTGCTACAGATAGATATACACATAGGAACTTCTGTCTCTATTTCTTTGTCTATCTATTTATCTATACATATATCTCTATCGATATCTGTGTGTGTGTGTATATATATATATATATATATATATATATATATATATATATATACACACACTATATACATCACATTTTTTTATTCCTATGAAGTTATGGAGTTCAGGAATCTCTTGCAGCTCAGGGTAGGACTTGCAATGTATCACAAGTATCCTAGTTTTTTTCTAGGTGTAAAGACTTGAGGCTCTGCAAATGTAAAATAAAAAATGTGAGCTAATATTATCCTGATTTTATAGACTTTTCCTGGAGAAACTACATTAGTAGTGGCTAATCAACTGCCTTCAATGTTGACCTTGTGTATTTCCTGTGCTTCCATAAGTTAAATCTTCAAGATGCACATCTCTGGATTGAAAGGAATATTGCATACAGCTTTCACTGTCCAAGCCTTTTCACTGACATGTCGGAGGAGCTACTGAATGTTTCCAGCTTTTTTTATCTTGTTGTTTCTGTGCTCTGTAATGTGTATGTCTTTGGGTTTTGTAACTAAATTGCACACTTGTTCACTTAAAGGGGTCTTCCAGGTTCCAAAAATTGGTGGCTTATCCATAAGATAGGCCTTCAATATCAGATCAATGGGTATACCCCTACCGATCAGCTGTTTGAGGGGACCATGATACTTTTGAAAGTGCTGTTGCTTCTTAACTACCGGTATTTACATGGGACCATCTACCTGCACCATATCTCTTTAGTATATACAGTGTAGGATATTGATTCTCTGTCCTATTCATCTGAAGGGCTAAAGCTGTAGTATCCTGTGGTATCACTATTAAGTGGACAGTGTGCACGTAGACTATCTTATGTAAACAATGAAGAGCACTGTGGTCCTGTCACACAGCCAACGGTCAATGGTGCTGAGATTCAGACCCTAAAAAATTTGTTATTCTGGCCTATTCTGAGGTTAGGTTTCCAATATCCCTTTAACTGTTCTTCCCTGTCTGATCTGCCATTTTTAAAACCTTTGTATTTAAAGGAAATGTATTATCAGAAAATGGTATATTGAAAGCTTTTAATATTTTATTTTATTTTTTCCCCATTGTAAATGAATAGCCTTTCAAGGTTTCTAGCTTCTAGTTTGCACGCTTTCCTCTCGAGATAACACACAATAGGCTGATATTCTGCTGGCTTAATTTTAATAGAATGTCGCATTAAACAGGTACTCCAGCATTTAATATTTATGTTCTATCCTCAGGGGGTCTGACACCCACCTCTAGCACCGAAACTACACAGCTCCATCCACTGTGTAGTGAACCAGCTCCAGGTTACTGCAGCTCTGCTTCCATTCAGTTCAGTGCTGCAGTAAATGCACTTCCGCTACATACAGTGAACAGCGCTGGACTTCTGACACCGGAGCTACTGCAGAGCAGCTGATTAGTACTGGTGATGAGTGTCAGACCCACATCATTTTTAAAATCCTGGAGTACCCCTTTACGTTCTCTAATCCGGTCGTCTTTGTAGGTATATTTTAAATGGAGAAACAGGATTTTGGTTTCTTTCTGTGTTTTGGAAAAGGTGATTAAGGAAGACTTTGTCAGCCAGCAGCATTCCATGGAAAAAGGCAATCTGGCTGCTTACATTCCAAAGCCAGCCATGTAATCCTGCCACATAGTCCAAATTACAAACTCAAATGTTAAAATATTCGCATGGATTTCCTGTTGGTCATCCCAGTGTCCTGATCAACATGGTTTGATACTGTGGTCTCTTTCATTATTTTCTTATGGTAATGGACAGCAGATTTGATTTAATTATTCTCATCCACAGAGTCTTGGGTAAACGTGCACAGTTTAGATCTAATATTGTGTGTGACTGGATTATTGTAGTCGGAGTATAGTTAGTAAATTGCATATTAACGTGAATGCCTTTAAAAATGTGCCATTGTCAGTGATTTGGGTACACACTTTTTTTTTTTCCCAGCGCCCCCCCCCCCCCCCCCCCCGTGGTGAATCATCTCATTGTTAGTGTTTGTGCTTTGAATGAACAATTGAATTTTTTCTCTCTACCTTTCTTATTCAGTATTTCTACTTAAAGCCCACAATGTGATATTTATTTTCCATGTATCCATATCAGCATCAACGTCATCACCTTATTTACCCCAAATAAAGCCAGAGAGTAATGTATTTTAAGGATGTTTAATTCAAGACTGAATTTGAACATGACATTTAACTTGGGTGCCTCAGAATTTTTTTTATGATTTTATACAAGTGTCAAATCAGCTGGCTGGATTTTTTTTAATGAAAAATAATACTTTTTATGGATTTGAAAAACTGTCCTGTAAATATACCTGTTGTAGCAATATATGTAAACTTTTTACAACTGTTTAACTTCATGAATCCCAGTCTTTCAGATGTTGTATAATGATAAATGATAAAAGGAATACATAAAAAAAGTTTGTAATAAAATAACATTTTTAAAAACTCTTCATAGTAACATTTTTTTACTTTTATGATAAAACGAGTTCTTTTGGTGCCATTTTTTTATTTTACACATTTATGGCATGCATTTTTCATGTTTTCTTAGAAAGTTCTATGGAAAATGTCTGTAAAAATGCAGTGTCTTGCAAAAATGAAAATGCCATGGACCCAATAAAATGTTTAACACCTTCTACCCCAGGGGAGTTTTTACACACACCTGCCCAGGACATTTTTTGCAAATCTGACATGTCACTTTGTGGTAATAACTGGAACACTTTTACTTATCCAAGTCATTCTGAGATATTTTCTCATCACACATTGTACTTCATGACAGTCATAAATTTGAGTCAATATATTTCACCTTTATTTATGAAAAATACAAATTTTACCAAAAATGTTGAAAAATTAGCGATTTTCAAAATTTTGATTTCTCTGCTTTTAAAACAGAAAGTGATAGCTCTGATCAGTTGTTGCCTTTTTTGTGATGTAAGGTGACAAAAAATTGCTTTTTTGGAACAGTTATAATTTTTTTTACGGCGTCAATCTGAGGGGTTAGGTCATGTGATATTTTTATAGAGCTGGTTGTTACGGACGCAGCGATACCTAATGTGTAATTTTTTTTATTTCACTTTAACATAATAAAAATTTTGAAAAAAAAAATGTTTAAGTGTGTCCATATTCTGAAAGCCATTATTTTTTTTTATTTTCGTGCAGATTGTCTGTAGGGGCTAATTTTTTGCCGGAAGAGGTGACATTTTGATGCTATTTTGGGGAACATACACATTTTTATTGCTTGGTGTTGCACTTTTGATGTAAGGTGACAAAAAATGGCTTTTGGCCAGTTATTTTTTATTAATTTTTTTTCCAGTGTTTATCTGACGGGTAGATTGTGATATGTTTATAGAGTCTGTCGTTACAAATGCGGCAATACCTAATGTATGTGTGTGTGGGGGGGGGGGGGGTGTTGTTATAAAATCAGGGCAATGAGGGGTTATTTATTTTATTTGTTTTACTTTATTTCTGTCCCACTCTGGGACTTCAACTTTATGGCGGTCTGATCCCCTCTGCAATGCATTACAAAACATTTGTATTGTTGTGCATTGCCTGTTAGTGTATTACACTGTGTGATACACTAACGGTTGCCAACTTGGGGCTGAATCTTCTAGGCTTCCATAGAAGGCAGGTCCCAATGCCTCTGCAAGGCATAGGGCTGCCTTATTCATCCAGCATGGGGACCCGATGGAGATCCTCACCTGCCACAAACCATTTCTATGCCACGGTCAGAACTGACTGCGACATAGAAAGGGTTAATCTGTAAAAGAGGATGCCGGCAGATACAGCAGGCACCCAGCTATCAGTGACTGCTGGGCCCCTGTACTGATCGGGCGGGCACCAGATCAGCATGACATAATAGTGACATACGTATGTAAAAAAGGGGTTAATATTTCCCTATTACACTGGCCAATATTTTGGTCGATAATCGCTTTCAAGTGAACGCTCATTGGCGATCATCTTGCAGTGTAATACTGCGCCGATTGCCCAATGAACGAGCAAACTCTTATTAATTTGGAAATTCATGCTTAAAAATCAATGATTGCTGGTAGAACGATCTGCCCCCGGAACCACTAGATAGCATGGGGACGAATAATGGCATAGCGATCGCTCCTTCCCATGCTTCGGAAGAGATAACTGCATGTAATAGCAGCAGTCTCCTCCGCTAAATAGCAAGCGATTGCTGGCAGGGGTATTCTTACCTCCTAACAATTGATTGCTGATCTGCCTGTGTAATGCAGGCTTAAAATCTGGCAGCAGTAGTTCTTAAAAGGACACTTGGAAACTCACTAAATTGTTAATATTCTTCCTAAGTATCATAAGTAGGAATGAGCGGACCACTGGATGTTCGGGTTCGAGGGGTTCATTCGAACTTTGTTTCCAAGTTCGAATCGGGTTCTGAACTTAACCCGAACTTGACGGCGAACAACGAACCCTATTGACGTCAATGGCGACCCGAACTTTGGGGCACTAAAATGGCTCTAAAAAAGTCATAGAAAGGGCTAGAGGGTTGCAAAAGGCTCCAAAGTGGGCGTAAGAGCAGTACAATTGCCCTGCAAACAAATGTGGATAGGAGAATGAAAAAATACACAAGAATGCCTTTAGAGGCATTCAGTTATTCATTCCGTCATAATAGAAGTCTATGGGCTGCAAAACGGATCCGTCCAGTTACAGGTCAATGTTAGCATCGGGTAGGAAGAACCATGTAGTGGCCCAAGATCCTACTATAGCGTGAAAGAGCGCACTCCTTTCACACAGTCAGCTGATTCCACATAGATTTCTACAGAACCTGTTCTGTTAAACGGTGATACAAGTTGAGCCCCCCTGACAGAGCGGAGAGGGTGTCAGCAGTAAGTTTGTGTTGGCGTCACTGATTTATTTTGCTTTTGATCTGTCAGAATAACAACCCCCAAGAACATATCCTGTCAGTACAAGCACAAGATGTTGGGTGGCAGTGCGATCACCTGGAAGCAGGTGTGTGGCATCAGACGGGTGGCAACATCAGGATAGTAGCTGAAGCAGGTAGCCAGAAAAAACTGGTCTCTTTTGACAAAGTGTGGGTGTGGCACCATGGATGATCTAGTTTGATGCATCAGGCACTGGTGTGTGGAAATCCTGGCTTATCCACGCCTGATTCATCTTCACAAAGTTCAGTGTCTCCACATTTTGGGTGGAAAGGCGAGTTCTTCTTGGGTTAACTATGGCCCCTGCCGCACCATACACCCGCTCTAATGCCACACTACTGGCCATGCATAAAAGCTTGTCCAGGGTAAACTGCCAGTTGCGGCCACAAATCAAGTTTGGCTGCCCAGTAGTACAGGGGATCTTTGATGTGGGGTGGCAGGGTGCAGTCCAAGTATGCCACCACCTGCTCGTTTAGGTTCTGCTCTATGTCTAGGTGCTGGTGAATAGTTTCTTTACTAGGCGGGTGAAGAAAACTGCTCATCAGAGACTCTAGACTTAAGTTGCTGCTGATGGAGCTTGTACTGCTACTGCCCCCCATTCCCCCAGAAGCCATGGCAGTGGAATGTGAGCGAAAAGCGCCCCCCCCCCCCCCCCACTTAGACCTTTGTGAGGATGGTACACATAGGCAGCAGCCAACAGACTACATAGGGTGTCTCGATAGTAAAGTTTGTCCTCCCTCTCACTGAGTGGAAAAAATGCCCCCATTTTGGACCGGTAGTGAGGGTCTAACATGGTGGAGAGTGAATAGTCATCCCTCTGCTGAATGGTGACAATTCGGCTCAGTATGCAAGCAACTGAGCATGCATTGGGCAATTTGTGAAAGTGACTCGAAGGGACTCTCTGCCTCCATCTCCACTGCATACTGCCATGGTGTGTCTTCCTCATCTGCCTTGTCTTCCTCATCACCCTGTAGCTCCTCCGGCTGCTTTTGTTCCTCGTCACCTGTGCAGAAAAAACACCCATTTCTTTACACATTGCTTGTGCGCGAATGTCCTTCTCCTCCAGTTCAGCTCCCACAGGGCTCATATAGGTGTCACATCTCTTGTTCCCTGGCCAGCCAGTGGAATGATGTTGTTCATCCTGTATTTGTGGCGACTGACAAAAAGTGGCCTCCCCAAAGCCCCGAACAAATGGCAGGTCACATGCATGAGCTGTCACTGGCTAACATCGATGTTATGAAAACCAACCCGAAGGAGTGGGTCAATAAAGTACAAAAAACACTTAGAATACTGAAGTAATCAAAAAAATTACATAATTTTATTTGAAAGTCACAATAAGACATGATTGACACAAATCGCAAAATACATTTAACACAGGTCACAATACATAAGTATTAAAAACCAAGAGGACCGATGGTGGACTGCTGGTATATATTTATAAAGTGCAAGTGCAGTAATCCTGATTGGTCATCAGTAGGAAGGCATATTGCACCAAACCACTATGGCTCCAAACTACATAAGACCCATATGCATATATTATACAACAGATGCCAAAATTGGGGGTGAAAATGCACACCACAAAGGCTAGCTGAGGCACATCGATGTTACAGCAGGAGGAGGGGGGCTAGTGGGAGGCATCACAGAAGATTGAGGCGGCGCTGAGGTCGGGAAAGGCGGTGCTGGGCACGAACGGCCGGCAGCTTGGATCCATTTACATCCCCTTGGGCACCTTATTTTTTTGACTGACAGGTTAGTAATAGCGTTTTTTTTTTTTTAGCAAAATTAGCCTACAGATTACATTTATAAGACCACATTAGGAATCGTGAAGGCACCCTGAACATAAGCGTATTTTTATCTTATAGGGGTGAAACCTGGTGACAGAATCTCTTTAAAGTACATGTATTGTCCCTGACCATAGTTACAGCTCCACACGTCGGCTGTGCCTTGGCAGACACAGACAGGCTCAAGGACTGGCCAACTTTCTGTTCAACATACGTGTGCAGGGCTGGTACTGCCTTTTTCACAAAGAAATGACATTTTGGTACTCTCCACCTTGGGTCGGCATAAGCCATCAGTTCTCTAAAAGGTGCAAAGTCCACCACTTGGAAAGGGAGCGACTGCAGTACCAGTAACTTGGCCAGGAGCACGTTCCTTTCTGCGCCGTTGGATGAGTGCATGCGTACTGCTGTGTTTTTGCAATCGCTTCTGTGATTGATTGCTGATGAAATGACCAATGGGGTAGTAGGAGAAGGAGAAACAGGAGCAACTGGACCAGTAGAAGATGGGAAGGAAAGACAGCTCCCTTCGGCTGAGGTAGTGGAGCCTTGACTGTAGGAAAAGGGGTGCGGGCCACTGGGTGATACAGTGGTTGCTGCGGCAGGCTGGACCACTACATTGGAGCAACGGTTCTCCCAGGCCACTCTATGGTGGTGCTGCATGTGTTGACGCAGGACTGTGGTGCCAACATTGGCACCCTGGCCATTCTTCACCTTCTGCCCACAGATTTGGCAAATGGCCATGTTCACCACCTCCTGCGGCTTGATGAATAACTGCCATGCTGCTGAGTATATAGGATAGAAAAATAGACAGGAGACAGCACATTGTGTGTGTTGCTGTTTGCCACATAGTCACAATAGACAATTCCATCACTTACCATATGATGTTGTGATGAGTATTGCTGGTATTTTCCCGTCCAGCTTGCGGGGATCTGCTCTGCTGCCAAGGTCTTTACCCTTACTGCTGCAGCAGTCTCAGGGATGAGAAACAATAGTAGAAAGGAAGAAAAACTGGACATTTTCCCGTCGCAGAAAATACGTGGAGAAAGAAATGGAACCAGATTAGTATCTGTAAAACAGTAATAATTCTTTATTCCAGGACTATGCGTTTCGGGGGCGAACAGCCCCCTTCATCAGGACAATGAAACATTTGGTAAATATTTTATTGTCCTGATGAAGTGGGCTGTTCGCCCCCAAAACGCATAGACCTGGAATAAAGAATTGTTACTGTTTTACCGATACTAATCTGGTCCCACGTCTTCTGCATCAGTGCTGGGAAAAGGTCCTGTTTTTCTTCCTTTCTACGCTGCCGAGTATGGCATTTTCCTTCCAACACTCCTCGCTGACTGCCTGCTACGCCTGCCTCAGTGAACCCTTGCACCGCTACTTTTCGGGCAGGTAGGCTCCTGCAAAGCAGGTACCATGGGCACGTTTGTCTCCCGACCTCATACTGCTGCTACCCTGCTGGCTAAGGAGCAAGCTGCCACCCTCTTCTCCTGATGATGAAGCCCCTTCTTCACCCGGCTCCCAATTGTGATCGGCTACAGTACATAATCTTCCACTACACGTCACTGATGACCCCCTCAATGGTCTCAGGGCCAGGAGCCTGAACATTTGCAACACCAACTCCCATGCGAATCTCATCATTACTACTTTACCACTTACCGGAGGAAGCAGCGGATCTCTCCTCCAGATCTTGGCTGGGCAGTAGCTGCTGACTGTCCTCTAGAAGCTCGTCCTTGCTGAAAAGTGAAGCCAAGCCTACGGCATATAATACTTCTTGAGCTGAGGGAACTGAAAATGAGGAAGGTTCAGGACAGGAGGGGGCACAGGACCTGCTCCCGGGCCATGGCAACTAAATGTTGTGTCAGAGGAACCCACTGACTCCTGGCTGTGGGTGTCTGATGTCACTTGGAATGAAGTAGAAGACCGAATCGACGATTCAAGCACACTTGGTTGCTGGTCAAGACACTACCTCTTTATGACACTGGGAGCTCAGGCCTGTCGCTGCGACTCCAGCTGCCACCCCCCCCCCCACACTTTTCTGCTGCTACTTCTGCCTGCGCCAGAAACATTTTGGCCACTGCCCGTTCCCTTTGAAGGGCCTGTCACTTGTATGTCTGACATAAGTTCACTACGGAAAGGCTAGTAAAAAGTACTTGTATTTGCTATAAATACACCACAAAAAATGACGGTGTCACAATGTAAATTCAGCAGAATGGCTAATAAGACGTACTTGTATCTCTTATATTATAAAAAATTTCTGTCTGTTTGGACGTTTGTCTGTTCTTTATGCGCGACCAAATGACTCTCTAGAATGTACCGTTCCTGAGAGATTCCCAAAAAATGACCTGCATTATCCAATAGAAGCCTGCAAGTCTTTCTCTTCAAATCCCAGCTGCCATACACACAGTATTACTCCAGGTTTCCAACAACCCAGCCATTTTTCTTCACTGTTGTATGACCTTCATTGTGACCGCTTTAGGCTAGGGCTACAGGACGACACATAGGGCACAACTACACTGCTACATGCATCTTGGATGGATTTTTTGCGATATCCTATCATTATAAAAGTTGTTGAGACAAAATGTTGCGTGACACATATCATCGTGTAGCCTTAGCATTAAAAGGACAGGGTACTATGGAGGTCACTGTTAAAGGGGTGGGCGCTGTGGAGCTCACTGTAAAAGGGGACGGGTGCTGTGGAGGTCACTGTTAAAGGGGCGGGCACTCTGGATGTCACTTAGAGTTGGGCACTGTGGATGTTACTGTTAAAGGGTCAGGGCACTGTGGAGGTCACTGTTAAGGGGGCAGGGCCACTATTAAAAGGGCAACTGCTGTGGAAGTCACTGTTTAGACAGCAGGGTACTTTGAGGTGACTGTTAAGGCAGCGGGGTACTGTGAAGGTCATTGTTAAGGGGGCAGGCCCCTCAGGAGGTCACAGTCAAGGGAGTAAGGTGCTGTGAAACTCACTGTTAGAGGGGCCGGCTGATGTGAAGGTCAAAGTTAAGGGGATAGGCTGTTGTGGAGGTCCCATTTTATAGTGGCGGGGCACTGTGGGGGGGGGGGGCAGTATTAAGGGCCTGTGGAGTTCACTGTTAAGGGGGCGAGTACTGTAGAGGTCACTGTTGGGGGAAACTCTTGATATCTTTTTATGACCCTTGGAAAACATAAAATGAAATAGATGAAATATACCTGTGTGAAGCCAGGTCCTTCTGCTAGTCTCTTATATATCTAAAAATTAGTTTCTGTCTGGATGTCTGTCTGTTCTTTATGTGCGACCAAACGACTGGACCGATCTTCACCAAATTGGGCGCACAGGTACATCAGGTGTTCGGGAAGGTTTTAGACCCGGTCTCCGCTCTCTAGGTTCCTGAGATATTCCCCAAATAATTAGCTGCATTAGCCAAAACAAGCCTGCACGTCTTTCCCTTCATATCCCAACTGCCATACACACGGTCACATGTCCCTTATCAGCGAATACAAGCGAACACTCCCTTAGCCTCCACATTTTTACTCCAAGTTTCCATAAGAACCCAGCCATTTTTCTACACTGCTGTGGGTCATCTTTAGGCTAGGACTACATGACGACAATTAGTCGCACGACACATAAGACGCAACTTCACTTCTACATGCTTCCATCTTGGATGGATTTTTTGCGACTGTCATGGCGCAGTGCGACAGCATAAGCTATCATTATAATTTTTGTGCGACATTGGTGCTACAAAATGTCACGCAACACGTCATGTAACCCTAAAATAAAAGGGGTAGGGCGCTGTGGAGGTCACTGTTAAGGGGGCAGAGGCAACTATTAAACGGGCAGCTACTGTGGATGTTGCTGTTAAGGGGGCAGGCTGCTGTGGGGGTCACTGTTGAGGTCACTGTTAAGGGAACAGGGGCCACTATTAAAGGGGCAGCTGTTGTCGAGGTCACAAGTCAGCAGGGTACTGTGAGGTCACTAAAAGGTACTGTGGAGGTCACTGTTAATGGAACGGGGTATTGTGGCAGTCACTGTTAAATGTGCAGGGAACAATGGAGGTCACAGATAATAGAAAGGTCCTCTATGGAGGTTAGTGTTAGGGGGTAGGGTGCTGTATAGGTCACTGTTAAGGGGGAGGGCCCCTGAGGAGGGCAATGTAAAGGGAGTTGGGTGCTGTGAAACTTACTGTTAAAGAGGCGGGCTGCCATTTTTCACCTTAAAGGGCTTCTGTCACCCCATTAAACCGTTTTTTTTTTTCTTTACTAATAATCCCTACACTGCGATCTCATCATACATAAGCTAATTAATGATTTTCGTTCAGTAGAATTTGTTAAAAATCGATTTTTGAAATATGTAAATTACCTTGCTACCAGCAAGTAGGGCGGCTACTTGCTGGTAGCAGCTGCATCCTCCGATGGTAATGACGCCCCCTCTGCTTGTTGATTGACAGATCCCGTCCGCTGGCCCTGCCTGTTTTGATTCAATATCTGGCGCCTGCGCCGCGGCCGTACCCCTCTTCAATCTGCGCAGGCGCACTGAGAGGCGGCCACTCGCTCGGCCGCTCCATCCTCAATGCGCCTGCGCCGATGACGTCACATCTACACCCGGCGCAGGCGCATTGAGGAGCGAGCGGCCAAGCGAGTGGCCGCCTCTCAGTGCGCCTGCGCAGATTGAAGAGAGCTACGGCCGCGGCGCAGGCGCCAGATATTGAATCAAAACAGGCAGGGCCAGCGGACGGGATCTGTCAATCAACAAGCAGAGGGGGCGTCATTACCATCGGAGGATGTGGCTGCTACCAGCAAGGTAATTTACATATTTCAAAAATCGATTTTTAACAAATTCTACTGAACGAAAATCATTAATTAGCTTATGTATAATGTAATTAGCTTAACGGTTTAATGGGGTGACAGAAGCCCTTTAAGGACCAGACAGATTTTTGCAAATCTGACGGGTCACTTTATGTGGTGATAATTTTAAAACGCTTTTACTTATCCAGGCCATTCTGAGATTGTTTTCTCATCACATATTGTACTTCATGGCAGTGGTAAATTTGAATCAAAATATTTCATTTTTATTTATTGAAAAAAATCCAAATTTACCCAAGATTTGGAAAAATTCTCAACTTTCCAAATTTCTTTTTCTCTGCTTTTAAAACAGATATATGATGTATCACTAATAGTTACTATGTTACATATGGGAAATGTAAAAAAATAACATAGTACATAAGGCCGAAAAAAGACGAAAAAATTTGTCCATCCAGTTCGACCTGTCATCCTGCAAGTTGATCCAGAGGAAGGCAAAAAAAAACCTGTGAGGTAGAAGCCAATTTTCCTCACTTTAGGGGAATAAAAATTCCTTCCCGACTCCAATCAGGCAATCAGAATAAATCCCTGGATCAACGATCTCTCTCTAGTAGCTATAGCCTGTAATATTATTACGCTCCAGAAATATATCCAGGCCCCTCTTGAATTCCTTTATTGTACTCACCATCACCACCTCCTCAGGCAGAGAGTGCCATAGTCTCACTGCTCTTACCGTAAAGAATCCTCTTCTATGTTTGTTTACAAACCTTCTTTCCTCCAGACGCAGAGGATGTCCCCTCGTCACAGTCACCGTCCTGGGAATGAATAGATGATGGGATAGATCTCTGTACTGACCCCTGATATATTTATACATATTAATTAGATCTCCTCTCAGTCATCTTTTTTCTAAAGTGAATAACCCTAATTTTGATAATCTTTCAGGGTACTGTAGTTGCCCATTCCAGTTGTTACTTTAGTTGCCCTCCTCTGGACCCTCTCCAGCTCTGCTATGTCTGCTTTGTTCACTGGAGCCCAGAACTGTACACAGTACTCAATGTGTGGTCTGACTAATGATTTGTAAAGTGGTAGGACTATGTTCTCATCACGGGCATCTATGTCCCTTTTGATGCAACCCATTATCTTATTGGCCTTGGCAGCAGCTGCCTGGCACTGTTTTTTGCAGCTTAGTTTGCTGTTTATTAAAATTCCTAGATCTTTTTCCATGTCAGTGTTACCGAGTGTTTTACCATTTAATAAGTACGGGTGACTTGCATTATTCCTTCCCATGTGCATAACTTTACATTTGTCAGTGTTAAACCTCATCTGCCACTTATCTGCCCAAGCCTGCAATTTATCCAGATCCCTCTGTAGTAGTATACTGTCCTCTTCAGTGTTAATTACTTTACACAGTTTAGTGTCAAGTTTTATGTCTACTTCATGTTTGAATCATTTTGTGACTGCACTTTATTTTTTGTGACTGACTTCACGTTTAGAAGCAAATCCAGAAATGTTTCTGAATTTCCAAAACCCACTTTTAAAAGACCAGTTTTAGAAACTACACCCCACAAGGTATTAAAAACATATTTTACAAGCATTGTTAACCATTTAGGTGTTCCACAAGAATTAATGGAAAATGGAGATCAAAATATCAGAATTTCACTTTTTTGGCAGATTTTCCATTTTAATATTTTTTTTCCCGCTAACAAAGCAAAGGTTAACAGCTAGAGTTGAGCGGACACCTGGATGGACGGGTTCAGCTGAACTTCACAAAAAAGTTCGAGTTCGGGACCCGTACTTAAAATAACATAAAATACGTAAAAATAAAAATAAAATCTTAATCTAGGAGGACGAGGTCCATATGGAGTAGGAGGTTGAGGAGGAGGTGGATGTGGTGTTGTAGGAGGTAGCCAACCCTGCTTTATTTTTATTTTATTTTTATTTTATTTTTATTTTATTTAATAATTTCTTTTTAGATTAGGATACACCACAAAACATTGGGAAATATATAACTAGAGTTGAGCGAACTCAAACTGTAAAGTTTGGGTTCGTACCGAACTTTTAGGATTTTTGGACCCCAGACCCGAACCCGAACATTTCAGTAAAAGTTCGGGTTTGTCGCTTTCTTGGTGCTTTTTGAAAGGCTGCAGAGCAGCCAATCAACAAGCGGTTAACTGTATGACCTTAGAAGCCATCACAGCCATGCCTACTAATAACATGGCCGTGATTGTCCAGAGAAGCATGTGACCCAGGCTCTATATAAGCTTGAGTCACATAGCGCTGTTGTGGAAATTGTATTAGGATGTGTATTTGATATATTGTGTATTGTCATCATGTATCTCAGTGTCAGGGTAAACCTTTGGAGTGGATACATCCCGTGTATGTCCTGTCACAGCTGCTGGGCGCAGGGGTCTCCATCGGCGAATGGTCCATGTGCTAAGCACTGGGCTGTGGGCCGGGGGAGACTGATGTGTTCAGAAGAGCAGTGTTTTGTTGGCTCATGTATTGCCGCCGGCTAGGGCCCCCGCGCAAGACGCGTATTTATTGGCTTGGCGTGGATGCATTTGTTAAAAGAGAACAATATAAACAAAAGGAATGTGCGTTTGTTGTCTCTAGTGCACCTGATCAGCCGCTGGAGATAATGACGTTGTCCTGTAAATAAACCTGCATGTGGATCATAGTAACTTTATCTGGCATTGATCACTGAGCAAGGCTAGATAAAGTTCACTCCAGTGGTAATGTTAGATTATTGTTTACATGTGTTTGTTAGCTGGCTATGTTATTCTAAATGCTTGTCTTCCTATGTCATCACTTCCTGTACGTCATCACTTCCTGTATCCTTGTCTTGGGCCAGCCCCTTTTACACCTTTTGTTTAGTTAATAAAGCAGGGCGGGTGGAGATGCTCAGGAGAATTCAATCAAGATGGTAACAAGTGGGTCTGTCTCTGACTGCAGATGATAAGAATAGATTTACCTTTTTCCTTACACAAACTTTGATGCGAGCTGATTACACTATTAATTTTTCTACAACAGATTCAACAGATTTCTAATTCAGATGGTGAGCTAGGTGGATTCAACAGATTTTTTTCTCTGCACAGCAGGTAAAAGGAGGGAAACTATAGTTTTGTCTGCTGCGTCAGAGAAAATTTCTTCTTGTTAAAAGAACATTTTTCGCTCTATTTGTGTAAGGATAAGGTAACAGTTTTTCCGTTGTATAGTTTTTGGTGGATCTGTGTTGATTGTATGGAGGTTGTATGATGCGATTGTGTGCTGAATAGTACAGGGAATTGTTTTTTTGTAACTTCCTGACTTTTATGTTACTGTGATTTTGTAAGAGGCAATTTTATAGAGGTTTATAGGGGCAGCAATTGGTTTTAGTGTGTGTATGACCGTGTGCTTGTCGGCCATCTTGATGACCGTGTGCTTGTCGGCCATCTTAGTTAGTTTGCTATGGAAAGCGATTTGATTATTTTTGCCTGAAATGTTAGTTTTGTCAACTAGTTATCTTGTCTTTTTGTAACCTTTCTATGTACAGTTTGATTTTGTTTTGATAAGTTTTGTGCTGGATATCGGTTTAGTGTTCGATTATGGTATAGCGCAGTGACCAGTCTGATACAGGAATAATTGTGTGAGCATTAGTGGCAGTTTAGTGGTGAAATCGTCCTATAGTTGATGATTCTGCTTAATGTTTGTATATCTGTGGCTGTTACACTGAATTGTAGACTTGTTTGGCATAATTAATACGGGTACTACAGTGTAGAAAGGTTCTGTGCCAAAAGTATTGGGACAACTCCTAGAAATTGGCACTAGTGTTTTGTTTTTTTGTAACAACCATTGTGGTGTTTGTTCTTTGTGCAATGGAAAGTAGCAAAGTTGAAGGACACGGCAGACATTCTTCAGGCTATGCAGGGATCTACTGATCCATGGCTGCAGGCCCAGAATTGTGTAGCAAACCTGATCGGTACCAAAAAATGGCGCAAAAGGAAAGGCAAGTATGCTCTGATTTTTGCTGCTGGGTGGATAGCGGATAAATATCAGGAATCTTGTAGGCTGAAGCTGAGTTTGGAAGGACAAGTGGAAGATTTAAAAGTGGAAATTGGTAAATTGAAAACTCTTGTCCAGCAGGCAGCTGAACCTAGCGCTAATTATGAATGTGCTGTGAGGTGTAATACTGAGCTGTGCAAGGAAAATTAAAGTTTATCTGAAAGCCTGATGAAACAACCGTTGGAGAGTAATGTGTCTGGGATTAGAGGCAATGTATGAGCTGAAAGCATGGATAAGTCTGAGGACTGTGGGTCGCATGGTGGAACCGACTCAGGAATGGAGATGGACAATGTGTCTGACCCTGGAGTTGGACGTATTAACACAAGGCCAGAAGATTCCTCAGATGAGTCCGTCGTAAGTGGACTCAATACAGTTAGTAGTGTGGCTAGGATGGTTAATGTTGTGCGCCAAGTCAAATCGCCTTGTGCCCGGAGGCGAGCTATTCTTTGTTTCGCATGCAGGGAATACGGACACATTGCACGATATTGGAACGTTGCTAATGGCAACAGACACAGGTTTGTTAAATACCCCAGAACCACACCTAGAAGTGAAGTAGTTTATTCAGCAAGGTGGGGTAATGGTCCCAGACATGCTTCTTTGCAAAGGCAGAGAACCCAGTGTAACGGCACCGTTTCAGCAGACAAGGGGTTAAAATCCGTTCAGGCGATATGCCCCTTTCCGAGAGACAGGCACAGCTACTGCAGAACACCAACCTCCCGAACTGGATACAAAATAGCACTCCAAACTGGAACCTCGCGAGTAGCTGTCAGCAGGCGAACAGGAAAAGCGTATCCGTCAGCTTACACTCCTGGCAATCAGTCTCCAACAGCATACAGGGAATCTCCCCAATAACGAGACAAGGCTCCGTCTTGAGGGTCAAGCAGTGATCTGAAGTGCTGGCACACCCAGCCTGGTTTTTATTACAGTTTGTTGCAGATACAGGACAGATACAACATATCCCCACAATGCATCATGGTTTCCTCCCCTCTGTCCCGGAGACGACCGAACACAATCCAATTATCTCTCAGGACAAAGGGGAGATCACCAATACACATGTGGAGACAACAGGACAGGAATCACCACCCAAACACACAATGGCACACCCCCACAGCAAACACAGACATGTAACATATCTCCAGATAGCTCAAGTCTGAGTGCATATCATTAGGTGACTGGCACTCAGAATACATGAATACAATAATATTAGCTATCTGGGTGCCCTCACATAACATGCAATTTAACCGAACGCATAATAACATAAAATACAATTCTACAGACAGATTTAAGCTGTGCGGCCGGTCTGTTTTCTCCTTTAAGTTACTATGGGCCATAATCCTGAGGCAAGAGGCTTTTAAACAGCCCTCTCCAAAACCCAGTGGCGAGGTTGGTTTCGCCACACCCAGGAACAGCCAATGTCATGGATCAATGAAGCTGATTTTAAATCACAATATGAACGGTTAAAAAGTGAAAATGTGAAGCTCAGAGAGGAAAGAGATTGGTTCTTGGAATTCAGTAGAGTTTCTAATTTTTGTGTGCCAAAGAAGGGGTACATTAAGGGCTATGTAAACCATTTTAACTCTTAAGACCTAATTTGAATAGAATCCCTTCCCCTAGGAAAAACTGGTTTTGGGACCTTGTGATGTTGAATCCTGCTTCTCTGGTCAAATGAATCTGAAGCTGTTTGGGGCTGGGCAAATTAACATTTCAATTGCTGGGTGGGTAGAATTTCTCTTGTACGGTTTCAGGGGAACCCTCCAGGACATTGATTTGTTAATTCAGTCCTATACAATTGTATGTGTTCCTAAGATTTTAGTTTTTGTAAGCGTTTTGGGTTAAGGTAAAATAACCTTTTACTGAATCTCAATGTATGCAACAAGACTGTCTGTAACTGAAGCTTTCTATATTGTTTTTTTCTCTCCTGTTTACAGGTCTTCTACTAATCCATTTTTATTTTTATGCTTTATTTTTGTAATTAAGTTTTTCCATTTTCATATTTTGGCATCTTTTTCCTTTTTTATTTTTCTGTTATTTTTGTCTATTTTTGTTTGGGTATTTCTTTGATTAATTTATATTTACATTTTTCTGCAGTTCTATATTCAATCTTAACATACTTTTTTCCTTCTATTACTCTTTTCCAATTGACTGGAATGGGGCAACTACAGTACCCTGAAAGATTATCAAAATTAGGGTTATTCACTTTAGAAAAAAGACGACTGAGAGGAGATCTAATTAATATGTATAAATATATCAGGGGTCAGTACAGAGATCTATCCCGTCATCTATTCATTCCCAGGACGGTGACTGACGAGGGGACATCCTCTGCGTCTGGAGGAAAGAAGGTTTGTACACAAACATAGAAGAGGATTCTTTACGGTAAGAGCAGTGAGACTATGGAACTCTCTGCCTGAGGAGGTGGTGATGGTGAGTACAATAAAGGAATTCAAGAGGGGCCTGGATGTATTTCTGGAGTGTAATAATATTGCAGGATATAGCTACTAGAGAGAGATCGTTGATCCAGGGAGTTATTCTGATTGCCTGATTGGAGTCGGGAAGGAATTTTTATTCCCCTAAAGTGAGGAAAATTGGCTTCTAACTCAGTTTTTTTTTTTGCCTTCCTCTGGATCAACTTGCAGGATGACAGGTCGAACTGGATGGACAAATGTCTTTTTTCGGCCTTATGTACTATGTACTATGTTACTATGTGATGGTTCTACACTCCAGGACTCTTCTCTCTTTAACAACCAGAGGTTAACCCCGTATTTATTTTTACTTTATCAGCAGGAGATTAACTGGAGGAGCCACATTGAGCTGGAGTAAAGCGGGTCCCAATTATTGGCTTGTCGTGCTCACCAATCGCAGGCGTAGCTCAGCTGTGTGTATAGCCCTTTTGGAGGCATACTGGGAATCCAGCAAAAGGAGCTTTGGCTTAAATGCCCTGTGGGAGTGGAAATAGCATTGAGAGTAGCAATAGGCCGCCCTCAGTGCAAGAGATTTCTAGCTGTCCGACATAGGCTGTGTAAAAGTCGGGGTCGGGCAGACGTACCGTATGAATGAGCCGGGCGGTACCCGCCATGTACGGTCAAAAGCATGTCCCTGGACGCAGGCAACACTGGTAAGGCTTGGTTAACCAAGGATGGGTTGTGGTAGATCCATTTTCGGGGGGGGGGGGAAACATAGTTCCCCTCGTGGGGTCAGACGGCTGCTCAGTACATGAGATCTAGTTATGGGGTGAAGGCCACAAAGCCCCTTAAAGAATGGAATAGGTGGTCCAAGGGAACTAATTGGAGTATCCCTCTGGACGTTAGGTAGCGCAATTGTGGCTGCAAAAGTCAATCATAGTAATTAAGCAGGGCGTACAGAACCCAGTTTTAATGAGGAAGAACCGAGTGATGTACGGTCTGGCCTGAGGGGTAAACTGAGTTTTGGGATCCGATGCAGGAAGCAGAGGAGGCTCTATCTGGGCTGACTTTGCTGAAACAGGCCGGATCCGCTAAACCCGGGCCTACTGAAACAACCAGTACCCGAGGTAAGTGAGTCCCTAACTGTCACTTCCACCTCCACTACTGAAAGGGTTGCTTTTCTCTATCTATCTATCTCTCTCTCTCTCTCTCTCTCTCATCCCTCCCTCATCTCTCCATCTAACCTTGAAACCATGCACCATGTTTAATCCAGCTTCTCTTCATCCTGGTTTTAAGGACGATGAGAAGGAGGGAAAGTGGTGCAGAAAACAACGATCTTCAAACTTTCTAACCTCTCAAATGTCAATCAATTTCTAAACCATCACAACTGCCTTTTCTTTGCTGGTACTTGGGTCAGATTTTTGCAAAGAAGGTAAAAATCACGGCCGATCCATGGCCTGAATGTTCCGCTGTAACCCTTTTATTCCATCAGGTATGCCCCCAGGCAGCCCCACGGGTTATCACCCGATGTTCGGGAGTTCTCCCGGACCCAGACTCAATAACCAGTGTTCATTTTTAGTCAACCAGGTGATTGGGTCGTGCTAAAGAAAAATCCGAGGACGGGACTAGAGCCGAGATATCTTGGGCCATTCCAGGTGCTGTTGATGATGACAACCTCTCTGAAGTTCGAGGGACGAGACAACTGGATCCACACCGGTCACTGCAAGAAGCTGCTCAACTAAGTCAAAGAATGCAGAGTATCACTTTTGTTTATTTGTTTAGTTTAATGTTTGTTGATAGCACTGGTTTTACATTCCTGTAGGGTAATATCAGCTATAGGTTTAATAATAGCTCTGTCTCCTGCTCCTCGCTTGTTAATCCTGTATGGGTGTCTGGGCAGCTAGGCGGCCTGTAGCTGTGGTAAAGGGCATAAGTTTGTGGGATCCTCCAGTTGTGAGGAAGGTATAACGGACAACCTTACTAATGAAACCCTCGATCTCTTTAACCACTTCAACCCCCCTAGCTGAAACACCCTTAATGACCAGGCCACTTTTTACACTTCTGCACTACACTTTTCACCGTTTATTGCTCGGTCATGAACTTACCACCCAAATGAATTTTACCTCCTTTTCTTCTCACTAATAGAGCTTTCATTTGGTGGTATTTCATTGCTGCTGACATTTTAATTTTTTGTTATTAATCGAAGTTTAACGATTTTTTTGCAAAAAAATGACATTTTTCACTTTCAAAAACAACATCCATATATACATTTTTCACAAAATTTATTGTTCTACATGTCTTTTATAAAAAAAAAAATGTTTGGGCAAAAAAATAATAATGGTTTGGGTAAAAGTTATAGCGTTTACAAACTATGGTACAAAAATGTCAATTTCCGCTTTTTGAAGCAGCTCTGACTTTCTGAGCACCTGTCATGTTTCCTGAGGTTCTACAATGCCCAGACAGTACAAACACACCACAAATGACCCCATTTCGGAATGTAGACACCCTAAGGTATTCGCTGATGGGCATAGTGAGTTCATAGAACTTTTAATTTTTTGTCACAAGTTAGCGGAAAATGATGATTTATTTATATTTTTTTTTTTTCTTACAAAGTCTCATATTCCGCTAACTTGTGACAAAAAATAAATAATTCTAGGAACTCGCCATGCCCCTCACGGAATACCTTGGGGTGTCTTCTTTCCAAAATTGGGTCACTTGTGGGGTAGTTATACTGCCCTGGCATTTTAGGGGCCCATATGCGTGAGAAGTAGTTTGCAATAAAATCTGTAAAAAATGACTGGTGAAATCCGAAAGGTGCTCTTTGGAATGTGTGCCCCTTTGCCCACCTAGGTTGCAATAAAGTGTCACACATCTGGTATCGCCGTACTCAGGAGAAGTTGGGGAATGTGTTTTGGGGTGTCATTTTACATATACCCATGCTGGGTGAGAGAAATATCTCGGCAAAAGACAACTTTTCCCATTTTTTTATACAAATGCACTTGACCAAGATATTTATCTCACCCAGCATGGGTATATGTAAAATGACACCCCAAAACACATTCCCTAACTTCTCCTGAGTACGGTGATACCACATGTGTGACACTTTTTTGCAGCCTAGATGCGCAAAGGTACCCAAATTCCTTTTAGGAGGGCATTTTTAGACATTTGGATCCCAAACTTCTTCTCACGCTTTAGGGCCCCTAAAAAGCCAGGGCAGTATAAATACCCCACATGTGACCCCACTTTGGAAAGAAGACACCCCAAGGTATTCAATGAGGGGCCTGGCGAGTTCATAGAATTTTTTATTTTTTTTGGCATAAGTTAGCGGAAATTGATATTTTTTTTCTCGCAAAGTCTCACTTTCCGCTAACTTGGGACAAAAATTTAAATCTTTCATGGACTCAATATGCCCCTCAGCGAATACCTTGGGGTGTCTTCTTTCCAAAATGGGGTCATTTGTGGGGTGTTTGTACTGCCCTGGCATTTGAGGGTCTCTGCAATCATTACATGTATGGCCAGCATTAGGAGTTTCTGCTATTCTCCTTATATTGAGCATACAGGTACTGAGATTTTTTTTTTCCGTTCAGCCTCTGGGCTGAAAGAAAAAAATGAACGGCACAGATTTCTTCATTCGCATCGATCAATGTGGATGAAAAAATCTCTGCCAAAAAAAAGAGGGGAAAGGAGTCTGCTAGGACATAGGAGCTCCGCCCAACATCCATACCCACTTAGCTCGTATGCCCTGGCAAACCAGATTTCTCCATTCACATCAATCGATGTGGATGAATAAATCATTGCCGGGATTTATTTTTATTTTTTTTATATACAAAGTGTTTGCCAAAGCATATGAACACCACCACCTCCTCAGCTCATATGCCTCGGCAAACGTATCTTTTACTGCAGAGGAGAAATCTCGTCTTGCAGCGCCGCATACACCGACTTGTATGTGGGGTATACAAATCTGCAAATTTCAGGTTGATGTGTTCTATGAGGGGCCGAATTTTGTGGAGCCGGTCAAAAGCTGGGTGGCCTCTGGGATGGGAGGTGGTGTTGTTGCTAAAGTGCAGGAAACGCAGGATGGCCTCAAATCGTGCCCTGGACATGGCAGCAGAGAACATGGGCATGTGATGAATTGGGTTCGTGGACCAATATGACCGCAATTCATGCTTTTTGGTTAGACCCATGTTCAGGAGAAGGCCCAGAAAAGTTTTAATTTCGGAAACTTGGACTGGTTTTTACCGGAAAGGCTGGGCATAATAGCTTCCCGGGTTGGCGGTTATAAATTGTGTGGCATACCGGTTTGTTTCTGCCACGACTATGTCCAAGAGCTCCGCAGTCAAGAACAGCTTAAAAAATCCCAGGGCCGAACCAATCTGAGCTGTCTCAACCCGAACTCCAGAGTGGGCGGTGAAAGGGGGAACTAATGGTGTGGCTGAAGTTGGGGACTGCCAATCAGGATTTGCCAGCACCTCAGGGATTCTAGGGGGTCTACGGGCCTGTCTGTGCGGTGGCTGCGACGGGGAACTACTGCACGTGCCACCGTACCAGCTTCAACTGCCCTTCTGGTGCTCGTCACTTCACCATGTTGTACGGCAGTGCTGGTACTAGGTCCAGGGAGGGCTGCGCTGCTGGTGTATGCCTCACCACGTAATCAGACAGTGCCAGCCCCACTCTGCTGCCCTTGAAGCGGATCCTGCGCAACCTGTGGTCTAACGACACGGGGCCGGGTACGCCTGGTGCTATCAGGGACCTCAACCTCCTCGTCCGAACTTTGGGTCAGACTGCCACTGCTTTCTACAGGTTCATATTCTGACCCGCTGGATTCGTCAGATGATGGTTGTCATTCCTCATCCGACTGGGTCAGAAGCCTGTAGGCCTCTTCAGAAGAATACCCCTTGTTTGACATTTGGGCAACTAAATTTAGGGGTATTCCCTGAGACTAGCCAAGAAAAAAAAGCAAGCCTGTCTTACAAATGGGAGGCTAGCGAAGTACCGGAGGTTGCTGCGGTTGATAAAAAAATATCAAAACGGATTTTTTTTATCGCCGCAGTGCGTGTAAAGTGAATGTGCAGTGATAAAAAAAATATATATTTTTTGTCACTGCGGCGGGGCGGGCGTGGGTGAACGCATGTGTGGGCGACCGATCAGGCCTGATCGGGCAAACACTGCGTTTTGGGTGGAGGGCGAGCTAAGGTGACACTAATACTATTATAGATCTGACTGTGATCAGTTTTGATCACTTACAGATACTATAAAAGTACAAATGCTGATTAGCTATATGCTAATCAGCGAATCAGTTATTGCGGTGCGGTGGGCTGGGCGCTAACCGATCGCTAAACTACCTAACCAAGGGGCCTAAACTATCCTAAAATCTAAAAGTCAATATCACTGAAAAAAAAAAGTGACAGTTTACACTGATCACTTTTTTCCTTTCACTAGTGATTGACAGGGGTGATCAAACGTTTAATTGGGGTGCAGGGGGGTTATCTGGGGCTAAAGTGTAGTGTTTGGTGTACTCACTGTGAAGCCTGCTCCTTTGCTGGAACCAACCGACCAAAAGGACCAGCTGAGGAGCAGGGAAGCCATTTAACACATCATATTTACTAATATGATGTGTTATATGGCTTCTGATTGGATTTTTTAAAAATCATCAGCTTGCCAGCCACGATCATTGGCTGGCAAGCTTATGACGTGACCCCCCTCGAACAAATGCCGGCCCGTGATGCGCATGTGTGGGCCGGCTAATCGCGTCATCTCGCGCCTCGTGAGATGACGCATCCGCGCGTGACTCTGCCTGGAGGCGGTTAATAACACCCATAGACCAGATTATATCTGCTGGAAAGAAGGGTGTGACGTTCAGACTCAGGGACCGATCCCTCAGTATATTCAGTTATTACTGGAAGCCCGTGACCGTCAGAAGTTCTTGTGTGGAGTTGACGGGTCTGTACTATTTCCTATGCAGTTTTACCGCTTATAAGGTAATTCCCCCTAATGCCAGAGGTTCATGTGTCCTGGTGAAGCTTGTCCCTGCATCTTACTTTGCAGCCGATTAGGAGAAACTGATGGTGTGGAAGGAGGTAAGAAGGGCAGGGAGAACTGGAGGGGAGTTGTTTTCTGGCTGGACGGGATGGGGATTTGGACTTATGAAGTGATTGAACAATTCCTCGTCCATAGTGGATGAGATGTTCAATGAAACCGTTGAGGCAGTGAGAGAGATCCCCGAGAAACATCAGTAGAGCGTCCAGAGGAGGGTTTCTGTGAATTAGATGACGGTTATACCTGGCTAGCAGACACCATTGATAAGGTTCATGCCCATACTGACAGGAGCAGGGCAGAGGAGCTATGACTAGTGAGGGTTGGAATCCTTTTTAAAGCTTTGGGAGGTCTTGGGGCTCACTGGTTTTCCATTGGATCCGGGCAAAAGGAAATAGGACATGTACTTATGTTTTTTTTTTTGTTTCCATTCCTTCTATACGCCGGAGTGAGATGTTCCTGATGTCTAGTCGAATGAGTTACCGAAGCCCGAACAGAGAAGAAGCCCTGATGTCCATGGACCAGATGCAAACCAGCCGGCGACCAGCGCGAAACACCACCTCCTAAGTCAGCTCTCGACGAAAAGAATCTCTGAGTCAAGATTTGTTTTAAGCTACGTGTCAAGATTGACTTTCTGTTTTCCATCATCAGTTTTGTTTTATGGATTCAGGACTTTTCGTAGACAAACTGTTTTTTTTTTCTTTTTCAAAGAAGATCGAGATTCGTCAAGGGACACTGGGGAGCATATGACAAAGAGGAGGGACTGTTGTGGAAATTTTATTAGGATGTGTATTTGATATATTGTGTATTGTCATCATGTCTCTCAGTGTCAGGGTAAACCATTGGAGTGGATATTTTCCCGTGTATGTCCTGTCACAGCTGCTGGGCGCAGGGGTCTCCATCGGCGAATAGTCCATGTGCTAAGCACTGGGCTGTGGGCCGGGGGAGACTGATGTGTTCAGCAGAGCAGTGTTTTGTTGGCTCATGTATTGCCGCCGGCTAGGGCCCCCGCGCAAGACGCGGATTTATTGGCTTGGCTTGGCGTGGAAGAGAACAATATAAACAAAAGGAATGTGGTTTGTTGTCTCTAGTGCACCTGATCAGCCGCTGGAGATAATGCTGGCTATGTTATTCTAAATGCTTGTCTTCCTATGTCATCACTTCCTGTATCCTTGTCTTGGGCCAGCCCCTTTTACACCTTTTGTTTAGTTAATAAAAGTGTACACACTGAGCAGGGCGGGGGGAGATGCTCAGGAGAATTCAATCAAGATGGTAACAAGTGGGTCTGTTTCTGACTGCAGATGATAAGAATAGATTTACCTTTTTCCTTACACAAACTTTGATGCAAGCTGATTACACTATGAATTTTTCTACAACAGATTCAACAGATTTCCTTTTCAGCGCTGCATGTCACTCTGCTGTTACAAGTGTAGGGAGAGGATGCTGCTGGACTGGTGATTTCAGGGAGAGAATACGAGAGAATCTAACTCAGCGATCTACATAGAAATAGTTGTGTGGGTGCAGGGCACCATCGTTTTACCCTGCCCTGAGCTCATTGACCCCCCCAAAAAAAATACTTTTATCCATCTGTTAGCTAGGTGGGTGGCGGCCATTTTATGCAAGCTCGGTGCACCAGCACTGCATTTGAGCTTTTGGAACATTGTAAATCACAATTTTTTTGGCAATATACAACATCTGGATTAGTCAGTGTGCAATTTAAGCACAGGGGATTTAAAAACACACTTTTTTCCCCAAAAAAACTCTATTTTCAGGCCTTGCAGCATCAGCACGTGTGAAATTACAGGCTTATATACTGCTGTCAAATTCAGTTGTTAAACAAACACTCGTTTGGGAAAAAAAAAAATTGTTGGCAGCCTTTGATGCAGATGTCATTGTGAGATACACCCTTAATACATTTGGGTTAAATTGAGAGATTTGAAATACCGCCATTTGGTGCACCAATATTGAATTCAGGCTTACACTGATTCAGGCCGTGTGAGCTACACCCTTTTACATACTGTCGTTCTATTCTACTATTAATTAAACACCCATTTAGGGCAAGATCCTAAATTCGAGAAATATGAGGAGAGCGTCAAATAAGGGATGTGGCCCAGGTCATGGTGCTACTGGTGGAGCTCCTGTTGCAGGGAGAGGATGTGGTCGATCTGTGCCAGATACACACGCAAGTGAAACCCCTTCCTCAGGTGCGAGTAGGCGACAGAACCTACAGCGGTATTTGGTCGGGCCTAATGCGGCTCTACGAATGGTGAGGCCTGAACAAGTACAGGCGATAGTAGATTGGGTTGCTGACAGTGGATCCAGTTCCTTCACATTGTCTCCCACCCAGTCTCCTGCTGAAAGACCACAGTTGGCACCTGCAGCTGATGTCCATTAGTCTTTCACCTCACCCCCTTGCAAATCAGCCAAGAAGTCTGAGCCCCAAGTCATGCAGCAGTCTCTTCTGCTTTTTTATGACTCTGTTAGCAGGGTTTCCCAAAGCTATCCACCTAGACCTGCCCCAGAAGTGGAAGAGATTGAGTACACCGATGCCCAACCACTTATCTTTCAAGATGAGTACATGGGAGGACCATCGCAGCAGGTCTCGGATGATGACGAAACACAGGTGTCCACGGCTGGGGCTTTCGAAAGTGTGCATACCGACAAGGAAGGCATGGGTGAAGACTGAGTGGAAGATGATGTGGAGGAGGATGGGGTCCTCGACCCCACATGGAATCAAGGTCATGCGTGTGATCTATGTAGTTTCGGAGGAAGAGGCGGTGGTCGCACAGAGCCACCAGCACAGCAGAAGAGGGAGCAGGGTGCAAAAGCGGAGCAGCCGTCCTCTAGACAGTACGCCTGCTACTGCCCACCACAGAAAGGGACCGAGCACACCAAAGCCAGCTCCAAAGAGTTCCCTGGCGTGGCAGTTCTTCAAACAATGTGCTGATGACAAGACATGAGTGGTTTACACGCTGTGCAATCAGAGCCTGAAGCAAGGTATAAATGTTCTCAACCTGAGCACAACCTGCATGACCAGGCATTTAAGTGCAAAACACGAGCTGCAGTGGAGAAGACACCTCAAAAACCAAGAAAGGTCTCTGGCTCCTCCTGCTTCCTCTTTTGCTGCAGTTGCGGCCTCTTCATCCACCTCTGGAGGGACAGTGCCACCTGCCACCCCGCAAACAGAGGATTTGCCAGCAACACCAACACCTGGGTCACCAAGCATCTCCACAATGTGTCACGGAAGCGTTCAGCTCTCCATCTCCCAAACGCTAGAGAGGAAGAGGAAGTACACCCCTACCCAACAGCGATCCCTAGCCCTGAATGCCAGCATTTCTAAATGACTGGCCTTTGAAATGCTGTCATTCCGTCTAGTGGAGATGGATAGTTTTAATGGCCTTATGGCAGTGGCTATCCCACAGTACATTGTGCCGAGCCACCACTACTTTTCAAGGCGAGCTATCCCTTCCCTGCACAACCAAGTAGGGGACAAAATCAGGTGTGCACTGCGCAACGCCATCTGTGGCAAGGTGCACCTGACTACGGATATGTGTACCAGTAAGCATGGTCAGGGCCGTTATATCTCCATAACAGCACACTGGGTAAATGCAGTGGCTGCTGGGCCTGAGGCGGATAGCAGTTTGGCGCATGTCCTTCCACCACCGAGGATTGCAGCGAGCTTCAGTTTGCCTCCTGTTGCTTCCTCCTCCTACTCTGCTTCCTCGTCCTCTACCAGCTCCTCATCTGGTCAGCGTAACACCTTCACCACCAACTTCAGCACAGCCAGGGGTAAACGACAGCAGGCAGTTTTAAAACTTATCTGTTTTGGGGACAAACCCTACACCACGCAGGAGCTGTGGACGTGTTTTGAACAACAGACCGATGAGTGGGTTGTGCCAGTCAGTCTCAAACCTGGCCTGGTGGTGTGCGATAATGGACGAAATCTCATAGCAGCTCTGGGACTAGCCAGTTTGATGCACATCCCTTGCCTGACGCATGTGCTGAATTTGGTGGTGCAGAGATTCCTTAAAAATTACCCTGATATGTCAGAGCTGCTGTATAAAGTGCGGGGCGTCTGTGCACGCTCTCGGCGTTCTCACCTTGCTGCTGCTCACCTGTCGGCGCTGCAGCGTAACTTCGGACTTCCTGCTAACCGTCTAACAAGCGACGTGCCCACAAGGTGGAACTCCCCCTTGCACATGCTGGCCAGAATGTGCGAGAAGCAGCAGGCGATAGTGGAGTTTCAGCTGCAGCACGCACGGGGGAGTCGCTCGGCAAAACAGCACCACTTCACCACTAATTGAGTACTCCACCAACATGGCTAGTGCCGATAATGCCGTTCTCAGCGTTACTATCCCACTTCTATGCCTACTTGAAAAAAATGCTCCTGTCGATGATGGAAGAGGATGTGGCACAGGAGGAGGAGGAGGAGGAAGAGGGATCATTTTGTAGGGTTTCCGGCCAGTCATTCCTAAGTGGCTCCGAGGGTGGGTTCCTGCACTCACAAACCCAAGGTACACAATTGTCCAGCCAGGGCACAGTTCTGGAGGATGACGAGGTGGATGATGAGGAGATGGAGGAGGAGGAACCATGTTCACAGCAGGGTGTCACCCAGACCAGCTCATGGCCATCACTGGTGCGTGGATGGGGGGATACAGAGGACACAGACGATACACCTCCCACAGAGGACAGCTTTTCGTGGCCTCTGGGCAGCCACACATGAGCGATTACATGCTGCAGTGTCTCCGCAGCGACCGCTGAGTTGCCCACATTCTAACTTGTGCTGATTACTGGGTGGCCACACTTGCTGGATCCCCGTTACAAGGACAACGTACCGTCCTTAATTCCCTCACTGAAGCGTGATTGTAAGATGCGCGAGTACAAGCACACGCTGGTAGATGCACTGCTGGTGACATTCCCACCTGACAGCGGGGGCACAGTGGAAGCACAAGGCGAAGTCAGAGGACGAGGAGAAGGTTGCCAACACAGCTGGGGCACCGCCAGAACCTCAGAAGGCAGGGTTAGCATGGCCAAAATGTGGAAAAGCTTTGTCAGCACGCCACAACAACTAGCACCACCAGCTGATATGGAACGTCTTAGCAGGAGGCAGCATTTTACCAACATGGTGGAGCACTATGTGTGCACACGTACTGAATGACGGGTCTGCCCCCTTCAACTTCTGGGTCTCCAAATTGGGCACATGGCCTGAGCTTGCCCTTTACGCTTTGGAGGAGCTGGCCTGCCCTGCAGCCAGTGTATTGTCTGAATGTGTGTTTAGCACGGCAGGGGGCGTCATCACAGACAAGCGCAGCGGACAAGCTCACGTTTATTAAAATGAACCAGGCATGGATCCCTCAGGACTTGTCCGTACCTGGTGCAGAATAGACATGTATACCGACACTAACCAGACATTGTTATACTGCAGCGCAATTATTCTTTCTTGTATTTTGGATATTTCACACTGTTTTAGAGTGTACCCTAATTTTCAAAAATTAAATTCAAACAAAAAAAACAGTGTTGGCTACCTCGCCAACCTACACCGCAACGTCCACCGCCTCCTCAAACTCCTACTCCATATGGAACTCGACCTCTTAAATCAAATTTTTATTTTTTTATTTGTATGTATTTTATTTTATATCATTTCACTACTTTGTCATTTACATTTTCGGGTGAAATTAACTTATTTTTGGGTGTATAGTACCACTGCTATACCTAGTAGATTGGAAAAAAAATAAAATTGTCAAATACATTTTCTGTTACATTCTTGGGTTGACATTATACAATTTTAGACGTGAATAAACACCTGCTATGCATAGGTGACAGGGAATAAAATTTAATATATTCAGTAATTAATGCGCGCCACATCCTTTCATTCAATGCTTAAACTTTGAAAAGTTGTCACACTTTTATGCTTTAATAATTTCTCCCATATTTCAACTCTATAATTTTAAATTTGAAAAAATGAATCCTCCCTTGGATGTGGTCTCTTTCTCACGCTCCCTCTCTGGCCTGGAACCCTGATTCCCCCGCCACCCATGATCACCATTGTGACGAGACCAACCTCGTCACATTGCATTGGAGAAGCCTGGTTGCCCGCCTGCTTCCTTTGGACTATGGCCCCATGTTGAAACGCTTGATTTTTCCCTGCAAAGATTATGTGAAAGAATTTGGCTCCATGACAATTGAACTGTATTCGTGTAGTCTGAGTGCCATTCACCTAATAATTGAATGCGCTCAGATCCAAGCTATCTGGGGATATGTTAAATGTCTATCTTTTATGCAATAGCTGCCCAGTTAAATATACTTATGTCTTTTATTGTCTTTTGCTACCATGTGGCTAATGAAGTTTTGCCTCTGCCCTTGGAGATAAATTGGATTACTTCCCAATTGTCTCCAGGACAGAAGACATTGTGAAAAACTGTGCATTCTCATGTCTGTGATAATTACATTAACCCATTGTGTAAGGTAATTGTATCACAGCCAGAGGGGAGGATTTTGTGTGGGAGTGTCTGAGTGTATTGTACGGGGTAACTGGTTGTTTTACAAAATCCTGTGGGTGGTACTAATGGGTAAGAATGTTTATATAAGAACAATAAACCCACAGCTCTGGCTGTCCACTGCTTTACCCTCAACACAGAGCTTTGTCTCGTTCTTGGGGGGATTCACTGTATGCTGTTAGAGACTGATTGCTAGGAGTGTAAGCCGCTTGGGTGTGTTTCCTATTCGTCTGCTAGCGGCTATTTGTGAGGTTCCGTTCGGGAGTTTAGAGCATTCCCTTGTATGCCGTTTGGGAGTTTGGTGTTCTGTAAGTAGCTGTGCCTGTAGCTCTGAAAGGGGAAGATCGCCTAAACAGTTTTAACCCCTTTTATGTCCGAGGGTGCCATTATAACCATGGTAGGCGCAAAAAAGAGCATCGAAAGTTGATAGAGCAGATATCAAATTGGATCGTGAACATCACAGGGACGTGGTGGGGCAGTAAGTGTGCACATGCCTACACGAACTGACTGACAGGGGTCAGCCCCTACAACTTCTGGGTCTCCAAATTGGGCACATGGCCTGAGCTTGCCCTTTACCCCTTGGAGGTGCTGGCCAGTGTATTGTCTGAACGTGTGTTTAGCATGACTGGAGGGGGTTATCACAGGTTATATTTCCCAATGTTGTGGGGTGTACCCTAATTTTAAAAATAAAATTTAAAACCATAAAGCAGTGTAGGCTACCTCCTCCTCCTCCTCCATCACCGCTTCCACCTACACTGCCACATCCACCGCTTCCTCAACCTCCTACTCCATATGGTCCCCGTCCTCCTAGATCAAGATTATAGTTTTTTATTTTTACCTATTTTATGTTATTTAAAGTCATTTCCCTATCTACATTTGTTTGCAGAGCACTTGCGATACTTTTGATGCCATTTGCAGCCCTCTAGCCCTTTCCATGACATATTTACAGCCATTTTAGTGCTCAAAAGTTCGGGGCCCCGTTGACTTCAATGGGGTTTGGGGTCAAGTTCGGGTCCCGAACTCAAACTTTTTTCTGAAGTTCGGCCGAACCTGTCAAACCCGAACATCCAGGTGTCCACTCAACTCTAGTTACTATCCCACGTCTATGCCTCCTTAAAAAAAAATGCTTCTGCCGATGGTGGAAGAGGATGTGGCACAGGAGGAGGAGGAAGAGGGATAATTTCAAAGGGTTTCCGACTAGTCATTCACAAGTGGCTCAGAGCGTGGGTCCCTGCACCCACAAATGGCAGGTACACAATTGTCCAGCCAGGGCACAGTTCTGGAGGATGAGGAGGAGAAGATGTAGGAGGAGGAACCATGTTCACAGCAGAGTGGCACCCAAACCAGCTCACGGCCATCACTGGTGCGTGGCTGGGGGGATACAGAGGACAGCTTTTCATTGCCTCTGGGCAGCCTGGCACACATAAGCGATTTACATGCTGCAGTGTCAACGCAATGACCGCCAAGTTGCCCACATTCTAACTTGTGCTGATTACTGGGTGGCCACGCTGCTGGATCCCTGTTACAAGGACAATGTACCATCCTTAATTCAGTCACTGGAGCGTGATCGTAAGATGCACGAGTACAAGCGCACGGTGGGAGACGCGCTGCTGGTGGCATTCCCACCTGACGGGGGGAAGAGTTGAAGCACAAGGTGAAGGCAGAGGAAAAGGAAGAGGTTGCCAATGCAGCTGGGGCACCACCAGCACCTCAGAAGGCAGGGTTAGCATGGCTGAAACATGGAAAAACTTTGTCAGCACGCCACAACAACCAGCACCACCAGCTGGAGGCAGTATTTCAGCAACCTAGTGGAGCAGTATGTGTGCACGCGCCTACATGTACTGAATGACGGGTCTGCCCCCTTCAACTTCTGGTCTGCACACGCCTACACGAACTGACTGACAGGGGTCAGCCCATGCAACTTCTGGGTCTCCAAATTGGGCACATGGCCTGAGCTTGCCCTTTACGCCTTGGAGGTGCTGGTCTGCCCTGCAGCCAGTGTATTGTCTGAACGTGTGTTTAGCACGGCAGGGGGCTTTATAACAGACAAGCGTAGCCGCCTGTCCACAGCCAATGTGGACAAGCTCACATTCATTAAAATAAACCAGGCATGGATACCACAGGACTTGTCCGTACCTTGACACTATCACAGAAGTCAACTACCTAAAATTTTACTTTTAATCAAAAATCAGCTAAAAGATACACATATATGATCCCTCACTAAGGGATTGATAGACAAACAGAAGACATACACAGAAAAAATAGAGCCATGTTAAGGACCAGGTCAAGGAGGGCCAATCTCGTGATATGGTGGGGCCAGACACACATGGGTCACTAAATGTATCCCTGTGATGTCCCTGTGTTATTCTCAGCCCGGAGATGATCCCTGATGGTGGGAACACTCCGTCCCCGTGCCTAACCTAATTGTCCTTGGAAAGCCCTAATCTCAGAGAAAGACCCATATGGATGTCCGGGTCCTGAGATATCCGCTATACAAACAAGTAATGTCCTATCGGACAATCCAGAAAGATATCTGGATGAAAAAACAGAGTCACAACTTACACAGATGCCTACAAAGTGGCGCTCTGAAACAGGGTCTCGACGCGTTTCCCCTCAACTATATGGTTCATCAGGAGACCAGTAACATTATAAGAGGTTAAGATAAACACACAATGTATAGAAAATAAGTTGCCTTGTAGATCAAATGGCAACTGGTTTTTCAAAACAGTGACCGCACCAGGACTTAATCCATATAAATGGTCAGACCAACAAAAATAAAGAAAAACCAAAATAACTGGGGCACCTCCATGCGGCACCGCACTGTCTGAATTAAAACAGAACAACTAACATCGCATAGAAGGACCATTGATAATGATAAGCAGGCAGTGATATCTTCAGCAGGCAGTGAACAGCAGCATGGGGTGCTCCAGGGGGCAAAAAAGATATGGCTATGGTTACTGGTCTCCTGATGAAACATATAGTTGAGGGGAAACGCGTCGAGACCCTGTTTTAGAGCGCCACTTTGTAGGCATCTGTATAAGTTGTGACTCTGTTTTTTTTTCAGGGATCATCTCCGGGCTGAGAATAACACAGGGACATCACAGGGATACATTTAGTGACCCATGTGTGTCTGGCCCCACCATATCACGAGATTGGCCCTCCTTGACCTGGTCCTTAACATGGCTCTATTTTTTCTGTGTATGTCTTCTGTTTGTCTATCAATCCCCAAGTGAGGGATCATATATGTGTATCTTTTAGCTGATTTTTGATTAAAAGTTAAATTTTAGCTAGTTGACTTCTGTGATAGTGTTCGTAATTACAACTACCAATTCAGTATTTACATAGGTTTAAAACTTGTCCGTACGTTGTGCAGAATAGACACGTATACCTGCCTTAACCAGCCATTTTTATACTACAGTGCAATTGCCCATTGTTGTATTTTTGATATTTCCCACTCTTTTGGAGTGTATCATAAATAAAAAATATAATAATCTAAAATAAAAAATTAAAACCAAAAACCAGTGTTGGCTACCTCATTCACCTACACCGCTACATCCACTGCCTCCTCAAACTCATACTCCATATGGACTTCCATCTCATAAATCAAGATTATATTTTTTAATTTGTACGCATTTTATTTTATTTTTTATTATATTTCACAAATTTGTCTGTTACATTTTCAGGTGAAATTTACCAATTTTTGACTGTGATATACCACTGCTATACCTACTAGACAGGTACAAAAATGTCACTTATTTGTCTGTTACATATTTGGGTGAAATTCACCAATTTTTGGGTGTGATATACCCAAATTGGTCATTGGTGGTGAAGTGGTGAAGTGGTGCTGTTCCGCAGAGCGACTCACCCGTGCGTTCTGCAGCTGAAACTCCACTATCGCCTGGCCAGCATGTGCAAGGTAAAGTTCCACCTTGTGGGCACGTCGCATATGAGGCGGTGAGCTGGAAGTCCGAAGTTACGCTGCAGAGCTGACAGGCGAGCAGCAGCAGGGTGAGATATCCGAAAACGCGCACAGATGGCCTGCACTTTCTGCAGCAGCTCTGACATATCAGAGTAATTTTTAGGAACCTCTGCACCACCAAATTCAGCACATGCGCCAGGCAAGGGATGTGCGTCAAACCGGCGAGTCCCAGAGCTGCTACGAGATTTCGCCCATTATTGCACACCACCAGGCCGTGCTTGAGATTCACTGGCACCAACCACTCATCGGTCTGTTGTTCCATGCACGTCCACAGCTCCTGTGCGGGTTTGTCCCCTGAACAGATAAGTTTTAAAACTGCCTGCTGTTGTTTACCCCTGGCTGTGCTGAAGTTGGTGGTAAAGGTGTTACACTGAATGAATGAGGAGGTGATAGAGGATGAGGAAGCCGAGTAGGAGGAGGAAGCAACAGGAGGCAAACTGAAGAGCCCTGCAATCCTCGGTGGTGGAAGGGCATGCGCCAAACTTCTATCTGCCTCAGGCCCAGCCGCCACTGCATTTACCCAGTGTGCTGTTATGGAGCTATAACGTCCCTGACCATGCTTACTGGTCCACATATCGGTAGTTAGGTGGAGCTTGCCACAGATGGCGTTGCACAGTGCACACCTGATTTTGTTCCCCACTTGGTTGTGCAGGGAAGGGATGGCTCGCCTGGAAAAGTAGTGGTGGCTGGGCACGCCCTAAGGCTTTTAAAACTCTCTGTCTCCATCAGACGGAATGGCAGCATTTCAAAGGCGAGCAATTTTGAAATGCTGTCATTCAGGGCCAGGGATCACAGGTGGGTAGGGGGGTTCTCTTCCGCTCCAGTGTTTGAGAAAACCCAGAATATTATTGCAGTATTTCTAGCTTGTATGTCACACTGACAGATGCAGCAAAGGCTGCAAATTAAGTGTTTTGCCCAAAATGGGTGTGCTTTTTTTTAACCCAGAATATTATTGCAGTATTTCTAGCTTGTATGTCACACTAAGAAATACAGGTTAGGCCCCAGATGTAGGGTACTGCCAAAAATTGTGTTTTTTTAAACCAAAAAAATTATTGAAGTATTGCAAGCTTGTATTGCTTGCTGACAAATGCTGCAAAGGCACCAGATGTAGGATATTGCCAAAAATTGGTATTTTTTTAAACCCATATTATTATTGCAGTATTCTAAGCTTGGATTTGAATGTCACAAATGCAGATATGCTGTGCTGGTGCACTGAGCTTGCATATAATGGCCGCGGCCGCCCACCTAACTAACAGACGTATAAAAGTTATTTTTCTGTGTCACTGGGCTCAGGGCAGGGTAAAAAGATTGTGCACTGCATCCACAAAACTAAATCTATGTAGATCACGGAGTTAACAAGCACTTGTGATTAAAGATTCTTTCCCATTGTCTCCCTCACAGCAGCAGCATCCTCTCCCTACACTAATAACAGCAGAGTGACGTGCAGCGCTATGTGATTCCACATTGGGTCACATGCTGCACTGGCTAATCACAGCCATGCCATTAGTAGGCATGGCTGTGATGGCTTCTAAGGGCACAGAGTTAACACTTGCCTTTCAAAAAGCACCATTAACTCGCCGAACACCGAACCAGAAGTTTTACTGAAAAGTTTGGTTTCGGGGTCCATAACCCTAAGTTCGGTACGAACACAAATTTTACAGTTCGGGTTTGCATAACCCTATTAACAGCCAAACAAAATTCAATATTTATTTTCCCTGATTCTGTAGTTTACAGAAACACCCCATATGTGGCCGTAAACTGCTGTATGGCCACACGGCAGGGCGCGGAAGGAAAGGAACGCCATTTGATTTTTGGAAGGCAGATTTTAATGGACTGATTTTTTTTTACACCATGTCCCATTTGAAGCCCCCCTGATGCACCCCTAGAGTAGAAACTCCCAAAAAGTTACTCCATTTTAGAAACTACACCCCTCAAGGTATTAAAAACTGATTTTAAAAACTTTGTTAATCCTTTAGGTGTTCCACAAGAATTAATTGAAAATGGATATGATATTTCAGAATTTCACTTTTTTGGCAGATTTTCCATTTTAATCATTTTTTTTCCGCTAACAAAGCCAACAGCCAAACTAAACTCAATATTTATTGCTCTGATTCTGTAGTTTATAGAAACACCCCATATGTGGTCGTAAAGTGCTGTACGGGCACACGGCAGGGCGCAAAAGGAAAGGAACGCCTTATGGTTTTTTGAGGGCAGATTTCACTGGGATAATTTTAACTTGCCATGTCACATTTGAAGGCCCCCTGATGCACCACTAGAGTAGAAACTACAAAAAAGTGACCCCATTTTGGAAAGTACGGGATACGGTGGCAGTTTTGTTGGTACTATTTTAGGGTACAGATGATTTTTGATTGCTCTATATTACACTTTTTGTGAGGCAAGGTAACAAAAAAAATAGCTGTTTTGGCATTGTTTTTATTTTTTGTTACTTACAATGTTCATCTGACAGTTTAGATCATAAGCAATTTTTATAGAGCAGGTTCTTACGGACGCGACAATACCACATTTTGGTTGTTTCAGTTTTACATAATAAAGGGGCGCGTTTGACTGTTCGCTTGCTATTACACTTTTTGTGATGTAAAGTGACAATGGCTTTTTGATAAAAATGTTATTAGATTTTTTTTTAAATTAACCTGAAGGGTTAAATCATGTGATATTTTTATAGAGCAGGTTGTTACGGACGTGGCAATACCTGATATACATACATTTTTTTTATTTATTTATTTATTTAAGTTTTATACACTAATTTCATTTTTTGACACCATTTTTTTTATGGTGTTCACCTGAGGGGTTAGGTCATGTGGTATTTTTATAGAGCAGGTTGTTACGGACGTGGCGATACCGAATATGTATACTTTTTAAAAAATATTTTCACCTTTAACACAAAAGCATTTTTGAGTGTCTCCATAGTCTGAGACATATTTTATTTTTATTTTTTGTGGGATTAGGTGACTGTTATATTGGTACTATTTTTGGGACCATACACCTTTTTGATCACTTGGTGTTGCACTTTTTGGCAGCTTACATAACTAAATGGCTATTTTTGACAGTTTTTATGTTTTGCTTTTATGGTGTCTATCAGATGGGGTAGATCATGTGATATATTTATAGAGCCTATCGTTACGGACGCAGCGATACCTAATATGTGTGTTTTTGTTTCCTATTTTTTATCATAAAATCAGGGGAAAGGGCCGTTTTTTTCTTTTTTTAACTTGAAACTTTTTTAGATTTTTTTTTAAAACTTTATTTCTGTCCCACTCTAGGACTTCAACTTTTGGGTGTCTGATCCCCTCTGCAATGCATTATAATACATCTGTATTGTAATGCATTGCCTGTTAGTGTATTACACAGAGTAATACACTAATAGGTTGCCTGAGGCTGAGGCTGAGGCTGAATCTCCTCGGAATCCATAGAAGACAGGTCTCAATTGTGCACAAGGCATTGGGCAGCCTCTGCATGGCATCGGGGTGCCTTCTGACACACCGAGTCCCCGCCACAGCAGCACGGAGACTCGATGCGCTCCCTCACCTGAGACAAACCCCTTCTATGGCATAGAAGGGGTTAATCCGCCGGCATCGGCTTTTGCAGCGATGCCGGCAGATACAGCAGGGGCCCGGCTACTAGGGAGTGCCAGACCCCTGCAGTGATCGAGCGTGCATCACTCTGGTGCCTGCCCGATTAGCCCGCTGTGCATGTATAGTGGAATGCATTCTGGCAATGCATCCCCTGCCAAACATGCACGCCGTTTTGTGTTAAGGGGTTAAATGGGCGGGGGTGTTGTAGAGATCACTGTTATGGGGGGATACTGTTGAATCTTTTAATGACACGCAAACATTAAATTAAATAGACCAAATATACCCGTGCGAAGCCAGGTCCTTCTGCTTGTCTTGTTTTGGATCTGGTCAGGATACCAGGTAGATTGATGTACTGCTCCAAATTAGTTGGAAATTATCTTAACGTGCACAGAGAAATGAAACTCGGATGCACCCGATTGGAGTCAAAGCAAATCTCTACTTTATTGTAAGTGTTCACGCAGAATATACCCTCCCCAGTGGGAGGTGACTAAATGTGGTCCATTTTTATTGGTTACTGTGAAGCAATAGCAAGCATTCAATGGGTTGATCTTACACTTCTTTTTCTTCAAGCTGACTTAAGAAATCATCTAACAGAGTAGCTCCGCAGCTCCCTCATGACATGTACCTTGGGCTTTGGAATGCGCTCCTTCCCCCCTCCCATCTTCAAGATAGTGGGAAAGCTGTGTGCGTTTGGTGGTACATCCAGGAAGCAGGATTTTTCTACTAAGCGGTGGCTGAGCAGTGTATATAGAACAAGCAAGTATCCATACTGTTTCAGTAGTCCATAACAGTCTCTTATATATATATGAAAATGGGTGTCTGTCGGTCTGTTCTTTATGCACGACAAAAAGACTGGACATTAGGTGTCCGCAAAGGTTTTAGACTGGGTCTCAGCTCTCTAGGACATACCGTTCCTGAGATAGTCCCAACAAATGAAAATATGGCACCATCACATGACCTGGATTAGCCAATAGAAGCCAGCAGGTCTTTCACTCATATCCCAACTGCCATGCACAAGGTCACACGACCCTTATCAGCTAATAGAAGCTTGCAGGTCCTTCAGTTTTGACATGCACACAGTTTTACACCAGGTTTCCATAGCAACCCATCCATTTTCTTCACTGCTGTAGGTCCCTTTTAAAGGGGCAAGGCACTGTGGATGACACTGTTAAGGAAGTGGAGTGCTGTAGAGGTCACATTTAAGGGGGCAGGCTGGTGTGGTGGTCACAGTTAAGGCGACGGACCTCTATGGAGGCCAGTGTTAAGTGGCAGAGTGCTTTAGAGGTCACTGTTAAGGGGGCGGGTGCTCTTGAGGTCAATGTTAAGGGGGCGGGTTTTGTGGAGGTCACTGCTAATGGGGCGGGCACTGTGAAGGTTACTGTTAAGGGGAAGGGTGTTGTGGATGTCACTGTTAAGGGGGCGGGATGCCGTGGAGGTCAATGTTAAAGGGATGGGCACTGTGGAGATTACTGTTAAGGGGGCAGGGGACTGTGGAGGTCACTATTAAAGGGCCAACCACTGTGGGGGTCACTTTTAAGGCAGCAATGTACTGTGGCAATCACTCTTGAAGGGGCGGGTGCTCAGCAGGTCTCTATTAAGGGAGCTATAGAGGTCACTGTTAAGGCAGCGGGGAACTGTGAGGTCACTGTTAAGAGAGCTGGGTACTGTGGAGGTCTCTGTTAAGGGGCAGTGAATTGTGGAGTTCACAGTTAAGGGGATTGTAAACTATGGAGGTCAGTGTTAAGGGGCAGGGTGCTGTAGAGGTCACTGTTAGGGGTCGGGCCCCTGTTGAGGTCACTGTCAAGAAAGTGGGGTGCTGTAGAAATGACTGTTAAAGGGGCAGGCTACTGTGAAGGTCCCCCTTAACACTAACCCCGAGTGCCCCGCCTCCCTAAAATGGGACCTCCACAGCAGTCCACCCCCTGTGGGCTGCTGTGGAGGTCCCATTTTAACCACCTCAGCTCCCCTAGCTTAAACACCCTTAATGACCAGACCACTTTTTACAATTCTGCACTACACTACTTTCACCGTTTATTGCTCGGTCATGCAACTTACCACCCAAATGAATTTTACCTCCTTTTCTTCTCACTAATAGAGCTTTCATTTGGTGGTATTTTATTGCTGCTGACATTTTAACTTTTTTTGCTATTAATCGAAATTTACCGATTTTTAAAAAAAATAAATGACATTTTTCACTTTCAGTTGTAATTTTATTTTTTAAAAACCGACATCTATATATAAATTTTTCTCTAAATTTATTGTTCTACATGTCTTTGATAAAAAAATGGTTTGGGTAAAAGTTATAGCGTTTGCAAACTACGGTACAAAAATAAGAATTTCCGCTTTTTGAAGCAGCTCTGACTTTCTGAGCACCTGTCATGTTTCCTGAGGTTCTACAATGCCCAGACAGTAGAAAACACACACAAATGACCCAATTTCGGAAAGTAGACACCCTAAGGTATTCGCTGATGGGCATTAGTGAGTTCATAGAACTTTTTTGTCACAAGTTAGTGGAAAATGATGATTTTTTTTTTCTTACAAAGTCTCATATTCCACTAACTTGTGACAAAAAAATAAAAACTTTCATGAACTCACTATGCCCATCACAAAATACCTTGGGGTGTCTTCTTTCCAAAATGGGGTCACTTGTGGGGTAGTTATACTGCCCTGGCATTTTAGGGGCCCTAATGTGTGGGAAGTAGTTTGAAATCAAAATGTGTAAAAAATGGCCTGTGAAATCCTAAAGGTGCTCTTTGGAATGTGGGCCCCTTTGCCCACCTAGGCTGCAAAAAAGTGTCACACATGTAATATGGCCGTACTCAGGAGAAGTTGGGCAATGTGTTTTGGGGTTTCATTTTACATATACCCATGCTGGGTGAGATAAATATCTTGGTCAAATGCCAACTTTGTATATAAAAATTGGAAAAGTTGTCTTTTGCCGAGATATTTATCTCATCCAGCATGGGTATATGTCAAATGACACCCCAAAACACATTCCCTAACTTCTCCTGAGTACGGCGATACCACATGTGTGACACCTTTTTGCAGCCTAGGTGGGCAAAGGGGCCCACATTCCAAAGAGCCCACATTCCGACAGCCCCTGACTTCATTCCCTTTGACTTGGGCCCCACAGTGACCGCATTACGCTTTATAGCGCTTTTTGTCTATGTGCCCTGACAGCCCACTGGCTAGCCAGCACCTGCGGTCCTGTTGTTAGGATTTTTTGTTGTCCGGTCCCACTGGCCTGGCCACCATACCTGGAGCTTGAATAGGCCCCACTGGACCGTTCTATAGTGTCTATTAGCCATTACCCTGGCTCACCGACTCAGCTCCTATACTTGTAGCTAGCCCTCTTAGCCGGTCTAGCTACCAGTATTGCTCATTTTTCAGGCACCATTTTGCCTGTCACCCTATACTTTTTACGTTCCCTGATGAGTTTTTCTAACGGAAACGTGACACGTCGGGACATCTCTAGGGTTTAATAGGGACACCGGCCCGTACCAGGGTTAGGTATCCGGACGGGGTCGCTCCTTGCGGAGCAAGTACTCCGTATAGGTAGGTAGGGTCTACTAGCAGCGTTCCCCCTTCACCAGGGACACACTAGGGACTAATACTCCCGACCTTACCTACCGTCTAGCACACGGGTGTCAAACACAAGGCCCGCGGGCCGAATCCGGCCCGCCAGACCTCGTCATGTGGCCCGCGTAGCCGCCGCCGGCCGCCAGCCTTCACCTTTTATTATCACTTCCTGCAGGCGGCCCCCGCTCCTCCCGGCTCCTGTATCGGGTGTATCCGCTGTGAGGGAGGAGGGGCTGGGGGCCGGCATCTGCTTTTATAATGACAGCGGGGCCCGTGCAGTGACTATTCTACTACACGGGCCCCGCTCACTGTATAATCGTATCTCTAATAGTTAATGGTTACCGTATGTATATAATCGCAGTAAATAATCGCATAAGGAGCGCTGTGTATTACCGGTACTTACAACTACAAGCGCTCGCCGAGAGGAGGGAGGAGGCAGGCTGGGAGGATGGGCGCTGGCAGTGTGAGTCATACGTCACGCGCCTGCGCCGCCCACTTTATGAATGAAGCAGGCGGCGTGGGCGCATGACGTATGATTCACGCTGCCAGCGCCTGTCCTCCCGGCCTACCTCCTTCCTCCTCTCGGCGAGCGCTTTTAGTTGTAAGTACCGGTAATACACAGCGCTCCTTATGCGATTATATACATACGGTAACCATTAACTATTAGAGATACGATTATACAGTGAGCGGGGCCCGTGTAGTAGAATAGTTACTGCACGGGCCCCGCTGTCATTATAAAAGCAGATGCCGGCCCCTAGCCCGTGTATTGAGGGTCATTCACTACAGGGACACTTATGGAGGGGATCTGTGGATGACACATAGCATAAGATGCTATATATGTGTCATACACAGATCCCCCATAAGAGCCACCCACAGATCCCCCATAAGTGTCACCCACAGATCCCCCATAAGTGTCACCCACAGATCCCCCATAAGTGTCACCCACAGATCCCCCATAAGTGTCACCCACAGATCCCCCATAAGTGTCACCCACAGATCCCCCATAAGCGTCACCCACAGATCCCCCATAAGCGTCACCCACAGATCCCCTATAACAGTGCGTCACCCACAGATCCCCCATAACAGTGCCACCCACAGACCACAATTAGTTCAAAACCCACCAAAAGCACACCTTTTGGTTCAAAATATTTTTTTTCTTATTTTCCTCCTCAAAAACCTAGGTGCATCTTATGGGCTGGTGCGTCTTATAGGGCGAAAAATACAGTAACCCTTACAGTTCTGGAATGTGTTGGATAACACTGACAGCATTATGTCAGTGTTATCTAACACATTCCAAAACTGTAAGGGTTACATAGCATCATAAATCAGTATAATGCTATGTGACCCCAGTCAGCGCTTGCAGGTCAAGCTTTCAGAGCTAGTTATTACTTACATTATTACAAAAAACAGTAATAATTGAATGCAGTGACAATAATTTATGATAATAAAGAGTGGACACATAGTCCTACAGATACAACCCGCCCTTTGAGGGTGACCAAACTGCTGATGCGGCCCCCGATGAATTTGAGTTTGACACCCCTGGTCTAGCATATTTTGGTACCATCCTTAATGCACGCGCTCCAGTGACCAGCACCCTCCAAGAACCAGACTTCTTCCCTGTGGCATCACCAACCAGGTTCCATCCATACAGACCTGTCCGTCTATCAACCATCCGGGTGAGAACGTTCCATACTTACACTGGTGCATATTCGTGCAATTGTCTTTGGCCCATCTGGGCTTGTCTATTTTTTGTATCCTTTTTTGTGCCATTTAGTCTAACTCTATTACCATTAAATGTTAAGTTTTATTCCCTTTGATCCCCAGTAAGGGATCAGTTCATTCAGTTTGAAATCAAAATGTGTAAAAAATGGCCTGTGAAATCCTAAAGGTGCTCTTTGGAATGTGGGCCCCTTTGCCCACCTAGGCTGCCAAAAAGTGTCACACATGTAATATGGCCGTACTCAGGAGAAGTTGGGCAATGTGTTTTGGGGTTTCATTTTACATATACCCATGCTGGGTGAGATAAATATCTTGGTCAAATGCCAACTTTGTATATAAAAATGGGAAAAGTTGTCTTTTGCCGAGATATTTATCTCATCCAGCATGGGTATATGTCAAATGACACCCCAAAACACATTCCCCAACTTCTCCTGAGTACGGCGATACCACATGTGTGACACATTTTTGCAGCCTAGGTGGGCAAAGGGGCCCACATTCCAAAGAGCACCTTTCGGATTTCACAGGCCATTTCTTACAGATTTTGATTTCAAACGACTTCTCACGCATTAGGGCCCCTAAAATTCCAGGGCAGTATAACTATCCCACAAGTGACCCCATTTTGGAAAGAAGACACCCCAAGGTATTTCGTGATGGGCATAGTGAGTTCATGGAAGTTTTAATTTTTTGTCACAAGTTAGTGGAATATGAGATTTTGTAAGAAAAATAAAAATAAAAAAATCATAATTTTCCGCTAACTTGTGACAAAAAATAAAAAATTCTAGGAACTCGCCATGAGATATCTTGGGGTGTCTTATTTCCAAAATGGGGTCACTTGTGGGGTAGTTATACTGCCCTGGCATTTTAGGGGCCCTAATGCGTGAGAAGTAGTTTGAAATCAAAATCTGTAAAACAAAAATGCCCTGTGAAATCCGAAAGGTGCTCTTTAGAATGTGTGCCCATTTGCCCACCTAGGCTGCAAAAAAGTGTCACACATCTGGTATCGCCGTACTCAGAAGAAGTAGGGCAATGTGTTTTGGGGTGTCTTTTTACATATACCCATGCTGGGTGAGAGAAATATCTCGGCAAAATACAACTTTTCCCATTTTTTATACAAAGTTGGCATTTGACCAAGAAATTTATCTCACCCAGCATGGGTATATGTAAAATGACACCCCAAAACACATTCCCCAACTTCTCCTGAGTACGGCAATACCACATGTGTGACACGTTTTTTGCATCCTAGATCCGCAAAGGGGCCCAAATTCCATTTAGGAGGGCATTTTTAGACATTTGGATCCCAGATCTCTTCTCATGCTTTTGGGCCCCTAAAATGCCAGGGCAGTATAAATACCCCACATGTGACCCCATTTTGGAAAGAAAACACCCCAAGGTATTCAATGAGGGGCATGGCGAGTTCATAGATTTTGTTTTTAATTTGGCACAAGTTAGCGGAAATTGATTTTTTTTTTCTCTCGAAAAGTCTCCCTTTCCGCTAACTTGGGACAAAAATTAAAATCTTTCATGGACTCAATATGCCCCTCAGCGAATACCTTGGGGTGTCTTCTTTCCAAAATGGGGTCATTTGTGGGGTGTTTGTACTGCCCTGGCATTTGAGGGTCTCCGCAATCATTACATGTATCGCCAGCATTAGGAGTTTCTGCTATTCTCCTTATATTGAGCATACATGTAATGAGATTTTTTTTTTCGTTCAGCCTCTGGGCTGAAAGAAAAAATGAACGGCACAGATTTCTTCATTCGCATCGATCAATGTGGATGAAAAATCTCAGCCCAAATCTCAGGAGGGGTAAGGCGTCTGCCAGGACATAGGAGCTCCGCCCAACATCCATACCCACTTAGCTCGTATGCCCTGGTATACCCGATTTCTCCATTCACATCAATCGATGTGGATGAATAAATCATTGCCGGGATTTTTATTTTTATTTTTTATATACAAAGTGTTTGCCAAAGCATATGAACACCGCCGCCCCCTCAGCTCATATGCCTCGGCAAACGTATCTTTTACTGCAGAGGAGAAATCTCGTCTTGCAGCGCCGCATACACCGTCTTTTGTGTAATCTGACAGCAGCGCAATGCTTCTGTCAGAATGCACATCAGTGCTGCAGCTAGTCGATCGGTTGGTCCACCTGGAAGGTAAAAAAAACAAAATGAAAATGAAAAAACCAGGCCGCAACGCAATAAATTTATTAACTTTATAATAACATTTGAACGGAACATATAAACTTTATTTAACTTTTTGAACAGAACGTTAACTTTTTTGCTTACTGGTGTTTTTTTTGTTTTTTTTACCTTTATAGGACAAACCTCTCCTTCCCCATGGGACAATGTGTAAAGCGCAAATCGCCCAGAGATGTGGCGAAGTTCATTATGCACTTTGTCCCAGGTGAAAGGAGAGGTTTGCAGCAGCTGTGAGTGAATGGGCCCTAATAGCCCTGTGTGCTTGTCCTGTGAGATGCAATCCCTATGCTAAGTGTACTTGTGTGTGGTACTTCTGGAAACACTCCCCAAAGCATAGGGCAGGGTGGTCAGGGCAGTCTCGACAGAAATAGCGGGTGTCACGCCTTATTCCACTCCTGCTACAGACACAACATCTTTTTTGTGGTGACGGTTGGGTTGAGGAACCAGCAATGACATTGGGGAAATGTCGATCGTGTAGACGGCTCTCTACACTGGTGGATGGGAACCTCCTGGATACAGGAGGTTCTCAATGATCTCTTCCTGAAATTTGAGGAAGGATCCTGTTCTCCCAGCCTTACAGTAGAGAACAAAACTATTATATACAGCCAGTTGAATTAAATATACAGACACCTTCTTATAGCAGCGTCTGGTGCATCGGGAAACTAAATAAGGAGCCAACACCTGGTCATTGAAGTCCACCCCTCCCATGAGCGAATTATAGTCGTGGACACAGAGGGGCTTTTCAATGACACTGGTTGCTCGTTCAATTTGCATTGTCGTGTCTGCGTGAATGGAGGAGAGCATGTAAACGTCACGCTTGTCTCTCCATTTCACCATGAGCAATTCTTCATTACCCCCCTTGCAAGACGGGTGGTAACGAGCCGTTGGGGGAAGCCCCTGTGACTAGGTCACGCGGTGCCACAGCAGCCAATCTGTTCTAGGAACAAATGCCTGAAGAGGGGCACACTTGTGTAGAAATTGTCCACATAAAAATGGTACCCCTTGCCAAATAAGGGTGACACCAAGTCCCAGACTGTCTTCCCACTGCTCCCCAGGTAGTCAGGGCAACTGACCGCCTCCAGGGTCTGATCTTTACCCTCATAGATCCAAAATTTATGGGTATACAATTTGACCCCATACATTTTACCGGGTGCCTTGGCGTCAAACAATACATCCCAAGCAAGCGCGCCCGGTAAAATGTATAAGGGTCTCATCTACGCAGATGTTTTGCTCAGGGGTATACAAATCTGCAATTTTGTTGTTGAAGTGGTCTATGAGGGGCCGAATTTTGTGGAGCCGGTCAAAAGCTGGGTGGCCTCTGGGACGGGAGGAGGTGTTATCGCTAGTGTAGGAAACGCAGGATGGCCTCAAATCGTGCCCTGGACATGGCAGCAGAGAACATGGGCATGTGATGAATTGGGTTCGTGGACCAATATGACCGCAATTCATGCTTTTTGGTTAGACCCATGTTCAGGAGAAGGCCCAGAAAAAAAATTAATTCGGAAACTTGGACGGGTTTCCCCCGGAAAGGCTGGGCATAATAGCTTCCCGGGTTGGCGGCTATAAATTGAGTGGCATACCGATTTGTTTCTGCCATGACTATGTCCAAGAGCTCCGCAGTCAAGAACAGCTCAAAAAAATCCCAGGGCCGAACCGATCTGTCTCAACCCGAACTTCAGACTGGGCGGTGAAAGGGGGAACTAATGGTGCGGCTGAAGTTGGGTACTGCCAATCAGGGTTTGCCAGCACCTCAGGGACTCTAGGGGGTCTATGGGCCTGTCTGTGCGGTGGCTGCGACGGGGTAACTATTGCACGTGCCACCGTACCAGCTTCAACTGCCCTTCTGGTGCTCGCCACTTCACCATGTTGTACGGCAGTGCTGGTACTAGGTCCAGGGTGGGCTGCGCTGCTGGTGTATGCCTCACAACGTAATCCAACAGCTCCAGCCCCACTCTGCTGCCCTTGAAGCGGATCCTGCACAACCTGTGGTGTAGCAACATGGGGCCGGGTACGCCTGTTGGTATCAGGGACCTCAACCTCCTCGTCTGAACTTTGGGTCAGACTGCCACTGCTTTCTACAGGTTCATATTCTGACCCGCTGGATTCGTCAGATGAGGGTTGTCATTCCTCATCCGACTGGGTTAGAAGCCTGTAGGCCTCTTCAGAAGAATACCCCTTGTTTGCCATTTGGACTACTAAATTTAGGGGGTATTCCCTGAGACTAGCCAAGAAAAAAAGCAAGCCTGTCTTACAAATGGGAGGCTAGCGAAGTACCGGAGGCCGCTGCGATTTATAAAAAATATCAAAACTGATTTTTTCATCGCCGCAGCACTGTGCAGTGATAAAAAAATATATATATTTTATGTCACTGCGGCGGGGCGGGCGTGGGTGAACACACGTGTGGGCGACCGATCAGGCCTGATCGGGCAAACACTGCGTTTTGGGTGGAGGGCGAGCTAAGGTGACACTAATACTATTATAGATCTGACTGTGATCAGTTTTGATCACTTACAGATACTATAAAAGTACAAATGCTGATTAGCGATACGCTAATCAGCGAATCAGTGACTGCGGTGCAGTGGGCTGGGCGCTAAACGATTGCTAACTACCTAACCAAGGGGCCTAAACTCTCCTAAAACCTATCAGTCAATACCCGTGGGAAAAAAAAATTGACAGTTTACACTGATCACTTTATTCCCTTTCACTAGGTGATTGACAGGGGTGATCAAGGGGTTAATTGGGGTGATGGGGGGTGATTTGGGGGCTAAGTGTGCTGTTTGGTGTACTCACTGTGAACTGTGCTCCTCTGCTGAGACCAACCGACGAAAAGGACCAGCAGAGGAGCACAGCAGCCATTTAACACCTTATATTTATAATTTTTTTTTTAAATCATCAGCCTGCCAGCGATGATCATTGGCTGGCAGGCTGATGATGTAACCCCCCTCAAACTTTTGCCGGCCCGCGATGCGCATGCGCGGGCCGGCTGTGAGCGTCATCTCGCGTCTTGCGGACCGCGATCCTGCATTAGGCGGTCCGGAGGCGGTTAAGGAGGCGGGGCACTCTGAAGGGGTTAGTGTTAAGGAGGGCTGTGGAGTGGTGGGGTGCTGTATAGGTCACGTTATGGGGGAATATGGGGGTATCTTTTAACAACACACACAAACATTAAGTTAAATAGATTAAATCTACCCAGGAGAAGCGGGGTCCTTCTGCTAGTCTCATATAAATATATACATATATATATATATATATATATGTATATATATATATATATATATATATGTATATATATATATATATATATATATATAAAAATATATATATACAGTACAGACCAAAAGTTTAGACACACCTTCTCATTCAAAGAGTTTTCTTTATTTTCATGACTATGAAAATTATAGATTCACACTGAAGGCATCAAAACTATGAATTAACACGTGGAATTATATGCATAAAAAAAAGTGTGAAACAACTGAAAATATGTCATATTCTAGGTTCTTCAAAGTAGCTACCTTTAGCTTTGATTACTGCTTTGCACACTCTTGGCATTCTCTTGATGAGCTTCAAGAGGTAGTCATCTGAAATGGTCTTCCAACAGTCTTGAAAAAGTTCCCAGAGATGCTTAGCACTTGTTGGCCCTTTTGCCTTCACTCTGTGGTCCAGCTCACCCCAAACCATCTCGATTGGGTTCAGGTCCGGTGACTGTGGAGGCCAGGTCATCTGGCGCAGCACCCCATCGCTCTCCTTCATGGTCAAATAGCCCTTACACAGCCTGGAGGTGTGTTTGGGGTCATTGTCCTGTTGAAAAATAAAAGATGGTCCAACTAAACGCAAACCGGATGGATAGCATGCCGCTGCAAGATGCTGTGGTAGCCATGCTGATTTAGTATGCCTTCAATTTTGAATAAATCCCCAACAGTGTCACCAGCAAAGCACCCCCACACCATCACACCTCCTCCTCCATGCTTCACGGTGGGAACCAGGCATGTAGAGTCCATCCATTCACCTTTTTCTGAGTCGCACAAAGACACAGTGTTGGAACCAAAGATCTCAAATTTGGACTCATCAGACCAAAGCACAGATTTCCACTGGTCATGTCCATTCCTTGTGTTCTTTAGCCGAAACAAGTCTCTTCTGCTTGTTGCCTGTCCTTAGCAGTGGTTTCCTAGCAGATATTCTACCATGAAGGCCTAATTCACACAGTCTCCTCTGTAGAACAGTTGTTCTAGAGATGTGTCTGCTGCTAGAACTCTGTGTGGCATTAACCTGGTCTCTAATCTGAGCTGCTGTTAACCTGCGATTTCTGAGGCTGGTGACTCGGATGGACTTATCCTCTGCAGCAGAGGTGACTCTTGGTCTTCCTTTCCTGGGGCGGTCCGCATGTGAGACAGTTTCTTTGTAGCGCTTGATGGTTTTTGTGACTGCACTTGGGGACACTTTCAAAGTTTGACTGACTGACTGACCTTCATTTCTTTTTCTTTCGCCATTGCGATCTGCAGGAGACTGAGGGCAGGGCTCGGCGCATGCCCAGTGACGACGATGAAGCTCCTGCCCTCAGTCTCCTGCAGATCGCACTGGCGCAGCCCTTAGTGGGCACTGCGCCTGCGCAAGAGTTCGGTCGGCCGTGAGGGAGGGGGAGGAGAGGGATGAGAGGCTGTGGGCGGTTAGGCATTCTGAAGGAAGGCGTTTTGGGCACTGTAAGTGGGGCGTTACTGGGCACACTAAGGGGAACAAAACGCCCCTCTGGGCACCTTCAGGGCTAATTTGCATAATCATAAAAGTCGTTTTTCTCCTAAACTACTGGACAGATTACAAGATAGAAGAGCACAGCCGATTCAAGGTAAGCTGTGCTGCATGACTGCTTTAAAATCCGATTTTGGGTTAGCGGAGGTGACAGAATCCCTTTAACCACTTCAGCCCCGCTAGCTGAAACCCCCTTCATGACCAGAGCACTTTTTACACTTCGGCACTACACTCCTTTCACCGTTTATCGCTCGGTCATGCAACTTACCACCCAAATGAATTTTACCTCCTTTTCTTCTCACTAATGGAGCTTTCATTTGGTGGTATTTTATTGCTGCTGACATTTTTACTTTTTTTGTTATTAAACAAAATGTAACGATTTTTTTGCAAAAAAATAACATTTTTCACTTTCAGCTGTAACATTTTTTCACCCAATTTATTGTTCTACATGTCTTTGATAAAAAAAATATGTTTGGGCAAAAAAAAAAATGGTTTGGGTAAAAGTTATAGCATTTACAAACTATGGTACAAAAATGTGAATTTCCGCTTTTTGAAACAGCTCTGACTTTCTGAGCACCTGTCATGATTCCTGAGGTTCTACAATGCCCAGACAGTAGAAAACCCCCACAAATGACCCCATTTCAGAAAGTAGACACCCTAAGGTATTCGCTGATGGGCATAGTGAGTTCATAGAACTTTTTATTTTTTGTCACAAGTTAGCGGAAAATGATGATGATTTTTTTATTTTATTTTTTTCTTACAAAGTCTCATATTCCACTAACTTGCGACAAAAAATAAAAAATTCTAGGAACTCACCATGCCCCTCACGGAATACCTTGGGGTGTTTTCTTTCCAAAATGGGGTCACTTGTGGGGTAGTTATACTGCCCTGGCAATTTAGGGGCCCAAATGTGTGAGAAGAACTTTGCAATCAAAATGTGCAAAAAATGACCGGTGAAATCCGAAAGGTGCACTTTGGAATATGTGCCCCTTTGCCCACCTTGGCATCAAAAAAGTGTCACACATCTGGTATCGCCGTACTCAGGAGAAGTTGGGGAATGTGTTTTGGGGTGTCATTTTACATATACCCATGCTGGGTGAGAGAAATATCTTGGCAAAAGACAACTTTTCCAATTTTTTTATACAAAGTTGGCATTTGACCAAGATATTTTTCTCACCCAGCATGGGTATATGTAAAATGACACCCCAAAACACATTCCCCAACTTCTCCTGAGTACGACGATACCAGATGTGTGACATTTTTTTGCAGCCAAGGTGGGCAAAGGGGCACATATTCCAAAGTGCACCTTTCGGATTTCGCAGGCCATTTTTTACACATTTTGATTGCAAGGTACTTCTCACACATTTGGGCCCCTAAATTGCCAGGGCAGTATAACTACGCCACAAGTGACCCCATTTTGGAAAGAAGACACCCCAAGGTATTCCGTGAGGGGCACTGCGAGGAGGGGAAAGGCGTCTGCCAGGACATAGGAGCTCCGCCCTACATCCATACCCACTTAGCTCGTATGCCCTGGCAAACCAGATTTCTCCATTCACATCAATCGATGTGGATGAATAAATCATTGCCGGGATTATTATTATTTTTTTTATATATATACAAAGTGTTTGCCAAAGCATAGGAACGCCGCCTCCTCCTCAGCTCGTATGCCTCGGCAAACGTATCTGTTACTGCAGAGGAGAAAATCCCGTCTTGCAGCGCCGCATACACCGACTTGTGTGTAATCTGACAGCAGCGCAATGCTTCTGTCAGAATGCACATCGGTGCTGCAGCTGGTCGATCGGTTGGTCCACCTGGAAGGTAAAAAGACAAAAAAAAAAAAAAAGAAAAAACCAGGCCGCAACGCAATAATTTTATTAACTTTGCAACAGAACATGTAACTTTAACTTTTTTAACTGAACATTAACCTTTTTGCTTACTGGTGTGTTTTTTTGTTTTTTTTTTACCTTTATAGAACAAACTTCTCCTTCCCCATGGGTCAATGTGCAAAGCGCAAATCGCCCAAAGATGTGGCGAAGTGCGTTATGCACTTTGTCCCATGTGAAAGGAGACGTTTGCAGCAGCAGTGAGTGAATGGGCCCTAATAGCCCTGTGTGCCTATCCTGGTGAGATGATCCCTATGCTAATAGTGTACCTGTGAGTGGTACTTCCGGAAACACTCTCCAAAGCATAGGGCAGGGTGGTCAGGACAGTCAGGACAGAAATAGCGGGTGTCACGCCTTATTCCACTCCTGCTACAGACACGACATCTTTTTCGGGGTGACGGTTGGGTTGAGGTACCAGGAACGACATTGGGGAAATGTCGCTCGTGTAGACGGCTAACTACACTGGTGGATGGGGCCACGGAACCTCCTGGGTACAGGAAGTTCTCGATGATCTCTTCCTGAAATTTGAGGAAGGATCCAGTTCTCCCAGCCTTACTGTAGAGAACAAAACTATTGTACAGAGCCAATTGAATTAAATATACAGACACCTTCTTATACCAGCGTCTGGTTCTGCGGGAAACTAAATATGGAGACAACATCTGGTCATTGAAGTCCACCCCTCCCATGAGCAAATTATAGTCGTGGACTGAGAGGGGCTTTTCAATGACACGGGTTGCTCGCTCAATTTGTATTGTTGTGTCTGCGTGAATGGAGGAGAGCATGTAAATGTCACGCTTGTCTCTCCATTTCACCACGAGCAGTTCTTCGTTACACAGTGCGGCCCTCTGCCCCCTTGCTAGACGGGTGGTAACGAGCCGTTGGGGGAAGCCTGCGCGACTAGTTCGCGCGGTACCACAGGCGCCAATCCGTTCTAGAAACAAATGCCTAAAGAGGGCCACACTTGTGTAAAAATTGTCCACATAAAGATGGTACCCCTTGCCGAATAAGGATGAGACCAAGTCCCAAACTGTCTTCCCACTGCTCCCCAGGTAGTCAGGGCAACCGACCGGCTCCAGGGTCTGATCTTTTCCCTCATAGATCCGAAATTTGTGGGTATAGCCTGTGGCCCTTTCACAGAGCTTATACAATTTGACCCCATACCGGGCGCGCTTGCTTGGGATGTATTGTTTGAAGCCAAGGCGCCCGGTAAAATGTATCAGGGACTCGTCTACGCAGATGTTTTGCTCTGGGGTATAAATATCTGCAAATTTCTGGTTGAAATGGTCTATGAGGGGCCGAATTTTGTGGAGCCGGTCAAAAGCAGGGTGGCCCCTGGGACGGGAGGCGGTGTTGTCACTAAAGTGCAGGAAACGCAGGATGGCCTCAAAACGTGCCCTGGACATAGCAGCAGAGAACATGGGCATGTGATGAATCGGGTTCGTGGACCAATATGACCGCAATTCATGCTTTTTTTGTCAGGCCCATGTTGAGAAGGAGGCCCAGAAAGTTTTAATTTCGGAAACTTGGACTGGTTTCCACTGGAAAGGCTGGGCATAAAAGCTTCCCGGGTTAGCGGTGATAAATTGTGTGGCATACCTGTTTGTTTCGGCCACAACTATGTCTAAAAGCTCCGCAGTCAAGAACAGCTCAAAAAATCCCATGGCCGAACCGATCTGAGCTGTCTCAACCCGAACTCCAGACTGGGCAGTGAAAGGGAAAACTACAGGTGCGGCTGAAGTTGGGGACTGCCAATCAGGGTTTGCCAGCACCTCTGGGATTCTAGGGGCTCTACGGGCACGTCTTTGCGGTGGCTGCGACGGGGTCACTACTGCACGTGCCACCGTACAAGCTTCAACTGCCCTTCTGGTGCTCGCTACTTCAGCAGGTTGTACGGCAGTGCTGGTACTAGGTCCAGGGAGGGCTGGGCTGCTGGTGTATGCCTCACCACTTAATCCGACAACACCAGCCCCACTCTGCTGCTCTTGAAGCGGATCCTGCGCAACCTGTGGTCTAGCGACACGGGGCCGGGTACGCCTGGTGCTATCAGGGACCTCAGCCTCCTCGTCCGTATCCAGGTTCGTATTCTGACCCGCTGGATTCATCAGATGAGGGTTCCCACTCCTTATCCGACTGGGTCAGAAGCCTGTAGGCCTCTTCAGAAGAATACCCCCTGTTAGACATGTGGGCAACAAAATTTAGGGGTATTCCCTGAGACAACCCAAGAAAAAAAAATCAAGCCTGTCTTACAAAGGGGAGGCTAGCGAAGTACTGGAGGCCGCTGTGGTTGATAAAAAATATCAAAACTGATTTTTTGATCGCCGCAGTGCGTGTAAAGTGATTGTGCAGTGATCCAAAAAAATATTTTTTTTTGTCACTGCGGTGGGGCGGGTGTGGGCGAAAGCACGTGTGGGCGACCGATCAGGCCTGATCGGGCAAACACTGCGTTTTGGGTGGAGGGCGAACTAAAGTGACACTAGTACTATTATAGATCTGACCGTGATCAGTTTTGATCACTTCCAGATACTATAAAAGTACAAATGCTGATTAGCGATACGCTAATAAGCGAATAACGGACTGCGGTGCGGTAGGCTGGGCGCTAACTGATCGCTAACTACCGCACCAAGGGGCCTAAACTATACCTAAAACCTAACGGTCAATACCAGTGAAAAAAAAAAGTGACAGTTTACACTGATCACTTTTTTCCTTTCACTAGTGATTGACAAAGGGGTGATCAAAGGGTTAATTGGGGGTTCAGGGGGGTGATCTGGGGCTAAAGTGTGCTGTTTGGTGTACTCACTGTGAAGCCTGCTACTCTACTGGATCCAACCGACGAAAAGAACCAGCAGAGGAGCAGGCAGCCATATAACAGATCATATTTACAAATATGATCTGATATATGGCTCTGTGATTGGCTTTTTTGAAAATCATCAGCTTGCCAGCCGCGATCATTGGCTGGCAAGCTGATGACGAAATGGTCCCTGACGAAATGCCGGCGCGAACTGCGCATGCGCGGGCCGCATATCGCGTCATCTCGCGTCTCTGCGTTAGGCGGTCCGGAGGCGGTTAAAGAGGCGATCACTATGAAGGTCACTGTTAAAGGGGTGTTCAATGTAAAAGGGGCAGGCACTGTGGAGGTCACTGTTAAAGGGGTGGTCAATGTTAAAGGGGCAGGCACTGTGAAGGTCACTGTTATAGGAGTGGTCAATGTTAAAAGGGAGGGCACTGTGGAGGTCATTGTTAAAGATGCGGTCACCTTTTAAGGGGTGGGCACTATGGAGGTCGCTATTAAAGGGGAGAGCTTGTGGAGGTCTCTGTTAAAGGGTGGGCACTGTGGAAGTCACTGTTAAAGGAGCGGGCACTGTGAAGGTCACTGCGGAAGTCACTGTTAAAGGGGGAGCATTGTGGAGGTCTCTGTTAAAGGGGCGGGCACTGTGGAAGTCACTGTTAAATGGGTGGTCAATGTTAAAGGGGCGGGCACTGTGGAAGTCACTGTTAAAGGGGCGAGCATTGTGGAGGTCTCTGTTAAAGGGGCAGACACTGTGAAAGTCACTGCTAAAGGGGCTGCCAATATGAAGGTCACTTTTTAATGAGTGGTCAATGTTAAAAGGGAGGGTACTATGGAGGTAATTGTTAAAGGGGCGGTCACTGTGGAGGTCACTGTTAAAGGGGCTGGCACTATGGAGGTCATTGTTATAGGAGCAGGCACTGTAGAGGTCACTGTTAAAGAGGCGGGCACTGTGGAGGTCACTGTTAAAGGAGCTGACACTGTGAAGGTCACTGATAAAGGGGTGAGTACTGTGGAAGTCACTGTTAAAGGGATGGTCTCTTCTAAAAGAACGGGCAATGTGGAGATCACTGTTAAAGGGGCGGGTACTGTGGAGGTCACTGTTAAATAGGCCAGCACTGTATAGATCACTGTTATGGGGAAACTGTTGATATAGTTTTACTACACACAGAAACATAAAATAAAATAGATTAAATATACCCGGGCGAAGCCGGGTCCTTCTGGTAGTCTCCTATATATATAAAAATTAGTTTGTTTGTCTGTCTTTCTAGACATCTTGACGTTCTTTATGCGCAACCAAACGACTGGACAGATCTTCACCAAATTTGGTACGCAGGCACATCAGGTGTCCGTGAAGGTCTTAGACCGGGTCTCAGCATTCCAGAACGGCACATTCCTGAGATGTTCTTAAAAAATTACCTGCATTAGCCAATAGAAGACCGCAAGCATTTCACTTAATTCCGAACTGCCATTTACACGGTCACATGTCCCTTAATAGAAGCTTGCAGGTGCTACTTCGGGTTGCCATAACAACTGATCACAGGTTTTAGCAGTTCGCAGGTCCTTAAATATTCAAGCATATGACGATTGACGGCACAACTACACTGCTACATGCATGGGGGGAAGGGGCCACTATTAAACGGACGGGCGCTGTGGAGTTCACTGTTAAAGGGGTGGGAACTGTGAAGGTCACTGTTAAAGGGGCGGGCACCGTGTAAGTCACTGTTAAAGAGGACCTTTCACTAGAATAAAAAATGTAAACTAAGTATGCTGACACGGAGAGCGGCACCCAGGGATCTCCATGCACTTACTATTATCCCTGGGCGCCGCTCCGTTCTCCCGGTATAGGCTCCGGTCTCTGGTCATATGTTCGGCTCAACTGAGTGGAGCCTGCCGGCGTCTACTTCTCCCAGGCTGGAGCGCTGGCCAATCGCAGCGCTCAGCTCATAGCCTGAGAGGTTTTTTTTTCTCTCAGGCTATGAGCCGAGCGCTGCGATTGGCCAACGCTCCAGCCTGGGAGAAGGAGACGCCGGCAGGCTCCACCTAGTTGAGCCGAACATATGAAGATACGGGAGCCTATACCGGGAGAACGGAGCGGCGCCCAGGAATAATAGTAAGTGCAGGGAGATCCCTGGGCGCCGCTCTCCGTGTCTGTATGCTTAGTTTACTTTTTTTATTCTAGTGACAGGTCCTCTTTACAGAGGCGGGCACTGTGAAGATCACTGTTAAAGGGTGGCCACTATTAAAAGGACGGGCAATGTGGAGGTCACTGTTAAAGATGCGGTCAATGTTAAAGGGGCGGGCACTGTGGAGGTCATTGTTAAAGGGGCAGGCACTGTGGAGGTCAATGTTAAAGGGACGGCCACTGTGGAATTCAATGTTAAAGGGGCGGCCACTGTGGAGGTCAATGTTAAAGGGGCAGGCACTGTGGAGGTCAATGTTAAAGGGGCGGGTTCTGTAGAGGTCACTGTTATGGGGGAAACTGTTAATATCTTTTTAAGACACACGGAAACATAAAATGAAATATATAAAATATACCTGGGCGAAGCTGGGTCCTTCTGCTCATCTCTTATCTCTTATACAGGTCCTTCTCAAAAAATTAGCATATTGTGATAAAGTTCATTATTTTCTGTAATGTACTGATAAACATTAGACTTTCATATATTTTAGATTCACTACACACCAACTGAAGTAGTTCAAGCCTTTTATTGTTTTAATATTGATGATTTTGGCATACAGCTCATGAAAACCCAAAATTCCTATCTCAAAAAATTAGCATATCATGAAAAGGTTCTCTAAACGAGCTATTAACCTAATCATCTGAATCAACTAATTAACTCTAAACACCTGCAAAAGATTCCTGAGGCTTTTAAAAACTCCCAGCCTGGTTCATTACTCAAAACCACAATCATGGGTAAGACTGCCGACCTGACTGCTGTCCAGAAGGCCATCATTGACACCCTCAAGCAAGAGGGTAAGACACAGAAAGAAATTTCTAAACGAATAGGCTGTTCCCAGATTGCTATATCAAGGCACCTCAGTGGGAAGTCTGTGGGAAGGAAAAAGTGTGTCAGAAAACGCTGCACAACGAGAAGAGGTGACCGGACCCTGAGGAAGATTGTGGAGAAGCACCGATTCCAGACCTTGGGGTACCTGCGGAAGCAGTGGACTGAGTCTGGAGTAGAAACATCCAGAGCCACCGTGTACAGGCCTGTGCAGGAAATGGGCTACAGGTGCCGCATTCCCCAGGTCAAGCCACTTTTGAACCAGAAACAGCGGCAGAAGCGCCTGACCTGGGCTACAGAGAAGCAGCACTGGACTGTTGCATGTCATTCGGAAATCAAGGTGCCAGAATCTGGAGGAAGACTAGGGAGAGGGAAATGCCAAAATGCCTGAAGTCCAGTGTCAAGTACCCACAGTCAGTGATGGTCTGGGGTGCCATGTCAGCTGCTGGTGTTGGTCCACTGTGTTTTATCAAGGGCAGGGTCAATGCAGCTAGCTATCAGGAGATTTTGGAGCACTTCATGCTTCCATCTGCTGAAAAGCTTTATGGAGATGAAGATTTCATTTTTCAGCACGACCTGGCACCTGCTCACAGTGCCAAAACCACTGGTAAATGGTTTACTGACCATGGTATTACTGTGCTTAATTGGCCTGCCAACTCTCCTGACCTGAACCCCATAGAGAATCTGTGGGATATTGGGAAGAGAAAGTTGAGAGACGCAAGACCCAACACTCTGGATGAGCTTAAGGCCGCTATCGAAGCATCCTGGGCCTCCATAACACCTCAGCAGTGCCACAGGCTGGCTGCCTCCATGCCACGCCGCATTGAAGCAGTGATTTCTGCAAAAGGATTCCCGACCAAGTATTGAGTGCATAACTGAACATAATTATTTGAAGGTTGACTTTTTTTTATATTAAAAACACTTTTCTTTTATTGGTCGGATGAAATATGCTAATTTTTTTAGATAGGAAATTTGGGTTTTCATGAGCTGTATGCCAAAATCATCAATATTAAAACAATAAAAGGCTTGAACTACTTCAGTTGGTGTGTAATGAATCTAAAATATATGAAAGTCTAATGTTTATCAGTACATTACAGAAAATGATGAACTTTATCACAATATGCTAATTTTTTTAGAAGGACCTGTATATATAAAAATTAATTTCTGTCTGTCTGGACGTTCTTCATGCGCGACCAAATGACTGGACCGATCTTTGGAACACAGTTACATCAGGTGTCCGGGAAGGTTTTAGACCGTGTCTCAGCTCTCTACGACGTATTGTTCCTGAGATATTTGAAAAAAATAACCCACATTAGCCAATACAAGTCTCTCTCTTCAAATCCCAAATGCCATAAACACTGTTTTACTCCCGGTTTCCATAACAACCTAGCCATTTTTATTTACTGCTTAAAGTGGCGGGCACTCTGGAGGTCACTGTTTTTAAAGGAGCGGGCGCTATGAAGGTCCCTGTTAAAGGGGCGGGCACTATGAAGGTTCCTGTTAAAGGGGCAGGCACTATGAAAGTCACTGTTAAAGGCGCGGTCACTGTGAAACTCACTGTTAACCTGTTAGAGACACATGACGTACTGGTACGTTATGTCTTGTTCCAATCACCGGCGGGCGGTGATTGGAACTGGGTGCCTGCTGAAATCATTGAGCAGGCACCCATTAGGTCTATGTGCGGCTGTAATGGGGACCATGGAAAAGAAAAAGTATACATATTAGGTATCGCCGCGTCCTTAATAACCTGCTCTATAAAAATATCACATGACCTAACCCCTCAGATGAACACTGTAAAAAAATTACAAATAAAAACGGTGTAAAAAAGCAATTTTTTGTCACCTTACATCACAAAAAGTGTAATAGCAAGCTATAAAGTCATATGCACCCCAAAATAGTGCCAATCAAACCGTCATCTTATCCTGCAAGAAATGAGACCCTACCTAAGATAATCGCCCAAAAAGTGAAAAAACTATGGCTCTCAGAATATGGAGACACTAAAACATGATATTTTTTTTTGTTTCAAAAATTATATTATTGTGTAAAACTTACATAAATAAAAAAGTATACATATTAGGTATCGCCGTGTCCGTAATAACATGCTCTATAAAAATATCAGATGACCTAATACCTCAGGTGAACACCATAAACAAAACAAAAAATTGTGTCAAAAAAGCCATTTTTTATCACCTAACATCACAAAAAGTGTAATAGCAAGCGATCAATAAGTCATAAGCACCCCAAAATAGTGCCAATCAAACTGTCGTCTCATCCCACAAAAATCATATCCTACCCAAGATAAATGCCCAAAAACTGAAAAAACTATTGCTCTCAGACTATGGAAACACTAAAACATGATTTTTTATTTTTGTTTCAAAAATGAAATCATTGTGTAAAACTTACATAAATAAAAAAATTGTTTACATATTAGGTATCGCCGCATCCGTGACAACCTGCTTTATAAAAATAACACATGATCTAACCTGTCAGATGAATGTTGTAAATAACAAAAAATAGCTATTTCTTGTTACCTTGCCTCACAAAAAGTGTAATATAGAGCAACCAAAAATCATATGCACCCTAAACTAGTACCAACAAAACTTCCACCCTATCCCGTAGTTTCTGAAATGGGGTCACTTTTTTGGAATTTCTACTCTAGGGGTGCATCAGGGGGGCTTCAAATGGGACATGGTGTCAAAAAACCAGTCCAGCTAAATCTGCCTTCCAAAAACCATATGGCATTCCTTTCCTTCTGCGCCCTGCCGTGTGCCTGTACAGCGGTTTACAACCACATATAGGGTGTTTCTGTAAAATACAGAATTAGGGCAATAAATAGAGTTTTGTTTGGCTGTTAACCCAAGGGTTAACATTTACAACATAGTAACGGGAAAAAAATGGATTCAAATGAAAAATCTGCCAAAAAAGTGAAATTTTATAATTTTATCTAAATTTTCCATTAATTCTTGTGGAACACCTAAAGGGTAAACAAAGTTTGTGAATTCAGTTTTGAAAGTCACTGTTAAAGGGGTGGTCACTGTGAAAGTCACTATTAAAGGGGTGGTCACTGTGAAAGCCACTGTTAAACGGGCGGTCACTCAGAAAGACACTGTTAAACGGGTGGTCACTCAGAAAGTCACTTTTAAAGGTGCTGTCACTGTGAAAGTCACTGTTAAAGGGGCGGTCATTGTGAAAGTCACTGTTAAAGGGGTTGTTACTGTTAAAGTCTCTGTTAAAGGGGCGGTCACTCTGAAGGTCACTTTTAACGGGCTGTCACTGTTAAAGGGACGGTCACAGTTAACGGGGCGGTCACTCGGAAAGTCACTTTTAAAGGGGCAGTCACAGTTAAAGGTGCAGTAACTGTGAAAGTCACTGTTGAAGGGGCGGTCACTGTGAAAGTCACTGTTAAAAGGGGCGGTCACTGTGAAAGTCACTATTAAAGGGGTGGTCACTGTGAAAGTCACTGTTATAGGGGCGGTCACTGTGAAAGTCACTGTTATAGGGGCAGTCACTCTGAAAGTAACTTTTAAAGGGACGTTCACTGTGAAAGTCACGGTTAAAGGGGCGGTCACAGTTAAAGGGGCAGTAACTGTGAAGGTCACTGTTAAAGAGGGCGGGTACTGTGAAAGTCACTGTTAAAGGGGCAATCACTGTGAAAGTTACTGTTAAAAGGGCGGTCACTGTGAAAGTAATTGTTAAAGGGGCGGTCACTTGGAAAGTCACTGTTAAAGGAGCGGCCACTTTTAAAGGGGCAGTCACTGTTAAAGGGGCGATCACTGTGAAAGTCACTGTTAAAGGGGCGGCCACTGTAAATGTCACTGTTAAAGGGTCGGTCACTGTGAAAGCACAGGCAGAAGAGAAATTAGCTCATTCAGGGAAAAAAGGCGATAAGGCATTATTCAGATACATAAATGAAAAAAGGAAACTAAAACAAGGAATTGCCAAATTAAAAACAAAATAAGGAAGGTATTTAGAGAAAGATAAATAACTAGCTGACTGCCTCAATGAATACTTCTGTTCAGTTTTTACAAAGGAAAATGAAGGAAAAGGACCTCAGTTAGGAAAGAAGACTAATGAATCTTTTGATGCGTCTGTCTTTACAGAGGAAGAGGTTCTAAGTCAGCTGTCTAAAATTAATACAAATAAGACACAGGGGCCTGATGGGATACACCCAAAGCTTATAAAAGAGCTCAGCGGTGAACTAGCAAAACCATTAGTAGATTTATTTAACCAATCACTGGCAACAAGAGTCGTTCCAGAAGATTGTAAATTAGCAAATGTTGTGCCCATTCACAAGAAAAGTAGTAGGGAGGAATAGGGCAACTATAGGCCAGTAAGCCTGACATCATTAGTGGGGAAATTAATGGAAACCATACTTAAGGAGAGGATTGTGGAACATCTAAAATCCCATGGATTGAAAGATGAAAAAGATCTTATAGATTTTTTTGTTTGGGTGACTAAAATAATAGATGGAGGAGGTGCAGTAGATTTCGCTTATCTAGACTTTAGTAAGGCTTTTGATACTGTCCCACATAGAAGGCTTATCAATAAATTTCAGTCTTTGTGCTTAGACTCCCATATTGTTGAATAGATTAGGCAGTTGCTGAGAGACAGACAACAGAGGGTTGTAGTCAATGGAGTATATTCAGACCAAGGTCTTGTTACCAGTCGGGTACCTCAGGGATCTGTTCTGGGTCCCATATTGTTTAATATCTTTATCAGCGAAATTGCAGAAGGCCTCGATGGTAAGGTGTGTCTTTTTGCTGATGACACAAAGATTTGTAACAGGGTTGATGTTCCTGGAGGAATACACCAAATGGAAAAGGATTTAGGAAAACTAGAGGAATGGTCAAAAATCTGGCAACTAAAATTTAATGTTGATAAGTGCAAGATAATGCACCTGGGGCATAAAAACCCAAGAGCAGAATATAAAATCAGTGATACAGTCCTAACCTCGGTATCTGAGGAAAGGGATTTAGGGGTCATTATTTCAGAAGACTTAAAGGTAGGCAGTCAATGTCATAGAGCAGCAGGAAATGCTAGCAGAATGCTTGGGTGTATAGGGAGAGGAATTACCAGTAGAAAGAGGGATGTGCTCATGCTGCTCTACAGAGCACTAGTGAGACCTCATTTGGAGTATTGTGTGATCTGCAGCACCGCAACAGGCTGAAAAGAGGCAGTGGGGTGGCAACAGGGAGAAGGCGGGCAACGCCAAACAGGCACGTGTTCCACGGAGCAGCCCCTTGCGGAAATCTCCCTTGCCAAGGGGAAGGTGTTCCGCGGTATGGCGCTTTTTTGCGGAAAGGGCAGACGATAAAAGAATAGTAGTTTGCAACCTGTGCCACACCAAAATGAGCCGAGGTGTGAACAGTAGCAACCTCACCACCACCAGCATAATCCGCCACATTTCAGCCAAGCACCACAATAAGTGGGAGGAATGCCTGGGTCCACAATCTGTGTCCGCGGGTCACATCACTGCCTCCTCTTCCCCTATGTTGGGTGACGACCAATTGCCTGTCGAAGGCGCAGGCCCGGATGCCTCCCGTGCTGCACCTGTACCGTCGCAAGCACCATCAGCGACCACATCCACTTCCCTGTCCCAGAGCAGCATCCAAATGTCTTTACCCCAGGCATTTGAACGCAAGCGCAAATACCTAGCCACCCACCCATAAGCCATGGCACTAACTGCCCAAAGTTACTGGCGGTTGAAATGTTGCCATTTAGGCTTGTGGATACTGAGGCCTTTCGCGGCCTGATGTCGGCGGCCGTCCCTCGGTACTCAGTCCCCAGCCGCCACTATTTTTCCCGGTGTGCCCTCCCCGCCTTACACCAGCATGTGTCTGCTAACATCACCCGTGCCCTGACCAACGTAGTTACTGCTAAGGTCCACATAACGACTGACACATGGACAAGTGCTTGTGGCCAGGGACGCTACATTTTCTTGACGGCACACTGGGTGAACGTAGTGGAGGCTGGGAGTGACTTCTACCCTGGAATGGCACAGGTGCTACCGACGCCCAGGATTGCGGGCCCTACTTGCATCAGGGTTACCTCCAGCACCTATGTAAGTGGCTTCTCCGCCTCCTCCTCCACTTCCACCTCCAAATTCTCCACGTGCAGTACCAGTCAGCCATCAGCTGGTAGCTGGAAGCAGTGTAGCACTGCTGTGGGGATGAGTCAACAGCAGTGGCGTAGCTAGAAATGACTGGGCCCCACAGCAAATTTTTGAATGGGGCCCCCCTCCCCCAGTAAATGTTTCGCAACCCCTTCCTTTCATGCCGCCCCCATTCCTGTGACTAGTAATGATCGCTCCCTCAGACCAGGCCCAGCAGCTGTTCCATCCGTTTTCTACACTGTCTATACTGTCACTGTAAATGATTTCATTGTGTAATACTGTTGAGAGGGCCCTGACAAAATCTTTTAGTCCTCCTCCTCCTCCTGGATGGGCCCCTTCTGGGTCAGGGCCCCAAAGCAGTCGCTTCCCCTGCTTCCCCTATAGTTACGCCCCTGGTCAACAGGCCGTGCTGAAGATGATATGCTTAGGGGATAAACAGCACACCGCTGCAGAGCTTTGGCTCTCACCACTCAACCTGCAACCAGGCATGGTTGTGTGTGATAATCGGCGTAACTTGGTGGCGGCTTTGGAGCTCGGCAAGATCACACACATCCCATGCCTAGCCCACGCTTGTGTATATATATATACATACAGTACAGACCAAAAGTTTGGACACACCTTCTCATTCAAAGAGTTTTCTTTATTTTCATGACTATGAAAATTGTAGATTCACACTGAAGGCATCAAAACTATGAATTAACGCATGTGGAATTATACACATAACAAAAAAGTGTGAAACAACTGAAAATATGTAATATTCTAGGTTCTTCAAAGTAGCCACCTTTTGCTTTGATTACTGCTTTGCACACTCTTGGCATTCTCTTGATGAGCTTCAAGAGGTAGTCACCTGAAATGGTCTTCCAACAGTCTTGAAGGAGTTCCCAGAGATGCTTAGCACTTGTTGGCCCTTTTGCCTTCACTCTGCGGTCCAGCTCACCCCAAACCATCTCGATTGGGTTCAGGTCCGGTGACTGTGGAGGCCAGGTCATCTGGCGCAGCACCCCATCACTCTCCTTCATGGTCAAATAGCCCTTACACAGCCTGGAGGTGTGTTTGGGGTCATTGTCCTGTTGAAAAATAAATGATGGTCCAACTAAACGCAAACCGGATGGAATAGCATGCCGCTGCAAGATGCTGTGGTAGCCATGCTGGTTCAGTATGCCTTCAATTTTGAATAAATCCCCAACAGTGTCACCAGCAAAGCACCCCCACACCATCACACCTCCTCCTCCATGCTTCACGGTGGGAACCAGGCATGTAGAGTCCATCCGTTTACCTTTTCTGAGCCGCACAAAGACATGGTGGTTGGAACCAAAGATCTCAATTTTGGACTCATCAGACCAAAGCACAGATTTCCACTGGTCATGTCCATTCCTTGTGTTCTTTAGCCCAAACAAGTCTCTTCTGCTTGTTGCCTGTCCTTAGCAGTGGTTTCCTAGCAGATATTCTACCATACAGGCCTGTTTCACACAGTCTCCTCTTAACAGTTTTTCTAGAGATGTGTCTGCTGCTAGAACTCTGTGTGGCATTGACCTGGTCTCTAATCTGAGCTGCTGTTAACCTGCGATTTCTGAGGCTGGTGACTTGGATGAACTTATCCCCCGCAGCAGAGGTGACTCTTGGTCTTCCTTTCCTGGGGCGGTGCGCATGTGAGCCAGTACCTTTGTAGCGCTTGATGGTTTTTGTGACTGCACTTGGGGACACTTTCAAAGTCTTCCCAATTTTTCGGACTGACAGACCTTGATTTCTTAAAGTAATGATGGCCACTCGTTTTTCTTTACTTGGCTGCTTTTTTCTTGCCATAATACAAATTCTAACAGTCAATTCAGTAGGACTATCAGCTGTGTATCCATCTGACTTCTCCACAACGCAACTGATGGTCCTAACCCCATTTATAAGGCAAGAAATCTCACTTATTAAACCTGACAGGGCACACCTGTGAAGTGAAAACCATTCCAGGCGACTACCTCTTGAAGTTCATCAAGAGAATGCCAAGAGTGTGCAAAGCAGTAATCAAAGCAAAAGGTGGCTACTTTGAAGAACCTATGACATATTTTCAGTTGTTTCCCACTTTTTTGTTATGTATATAATCCCACATGTGTTAATTCATAGTTTTGATGCCTTCAGTGTGAATCTACAATTTTCATAGTCATGAAAATAAAGAAAACTATTTGAATGAGAAGGTGTGCCCAAACTTTTGGTCTGTACTGTATATAGACTGCCTTATAATTATTATGGCCATGCATGGGGGTAACTATAGGGGAATCAGGGGAAGCGGCTGCTTTGGGGTCCTGACCCAAAAAGGGGCCCATCCAGGAGGAGGGAGACTAAAATAATTTGTCAGGGCCCCCTCAACAGTATTACACAATGAAAACGGATGGAAAAGCTGCCCGGCCTCGTCTGAGAGAGCGACCTTTACTAGCCCAAAAAATGGGGGTGGCATGAATGGAAGGGGTTGCAAAATTAATACTGGGGGAGAAGGGGCATCATTCAAACATTAGATGTGGGGCGAGCTAATTTCTCGCTACGCCACTGTGGCCATGTTCAGAAAAAAAAAAAAAAAAAAATATATATATATATATATATATATAATATGGAATAGAAGACCGGCACTTCACAGGTACAATCTTCAGATTTTATTTCAGCATAGGAGGAAATAGCGCAGAAGTGACACGTGTTTCGGCTCAGGTGTGAGCCTTTGTCAAGCACAATGAACTATTGCATGAAGCACATTTAAATATCCCGCCTACATGGGCGTCGAACGTGATGAAGTCACATCACCATAGAAACGGAAATACAAATCATAAGGTGCAACAATTCTCTACATTGTTGCAACATAGTACTATGCTGTATATGATACAATTACATCTTTGAAAGTGTAACAGAAAGGAGAAAACAATGGTGGACATAGGATACAACAAATCTGGAAATTACAATAAACATATTCGCTGTAATAATAATAATATATCCTAAATAATCCACTGGCTATCTCAAAATGACAACATATTGTATCTTACTGCTCTTTTATTCTTTTTTATTTTCTTTTTTTCTTTTTTTCAAATGTTTCAATATTTTCTTTTTTTCTGTGACTTAAATGAGTAAAGAATACATATAGTACATTGAAGATGTGGTTACAATAAAAATTTCTTTAGATCTTACAGGAATGCACTCAAATCATATTCTCGATTTAAACCTCTCGGTTCAATGGTCTGCAGGGTATGGATCCAAAAACTTTCACATTTCTTCAGTAATAGCAACCTGTTGCCACCTCTACGCGGTGGCAGCACCTGCTCAATTATTTGAAACCTTAATTATCCAGATGTTGCCGAATTTCGCGATATCCCTATGATCTGCTATAAGAGAACTAGGAACATTAGAGATACCATTGTAAAAGCGGACATAGGTGGTACTACTAGCATGCCCCGTCAACTTTTTCTTTCTACACCAAAAAGAGGCACTTTCCCCTGTTTACAGTGTGTTCACTGTTCTGCGGTGATTAAAGGTGAATCCTTTGTTCATCCACACACTGGTAAAAAATTTCCAGTAAAAGGTTTCTTCACTTGTGATAGCAACTTTGTTGTATATTTATTAAAATGCCCTTGTGGCTTATTGTACATTGGTGAGACATCTGTCAGAATGAAGGATAGGTTCAGTAATCATAAATCGACCATACGTAAGAAAAACTTGCTATTGCCTGTTCCCCTTCATTTTGACAGGTGTTCTCACAATGTCTCACAATTAAGGTTTCAAATAATTGAGCAGGTGCTGCCACCGCGTAGAGGTGGCAACAGGTTGCTATTACTGAAGAAACGTGAAAGTTTTTGGATCCATACCCTGCAGACCATTGAACCGAGAGGTTTAAATCGAGAATATGATTTGAGTGCATTCCTGTAAGATCTAAAGAAATTTTTATTGTAACCACATCTTCAATGTACTATATGTATTTACTCATTTAAGTCACAGAAAAAATGAAAATATTGAAACATTTGAAAAAAAGAAAAAAAGAAAATAAAAAAGAATAAAAGAGCAGTAAGATACAATATGTTGTCATTTTGAGATAGCCAGTGGATTATTTAGGATATATTATTATTATTACAGCGAATATGTTTATTGTAATTTCCAGATTTGTTGTATCCTATGTCCACCATTGGTTTCTCCTTTCTGTAACACTTTCAAAGATGTAATTGTATCATATACAGCATAGTACTATGTTGCAACAATGTAGAGAATTGTTGCACCTTATGATTTGTATTAAAAACACAAACAAGCATCCACAGATATCTGCTTCTACACAGACACTTACAAGTTGGTCCTGGAGGCCATTACTGTTCCTGCCAGCCACATACCGGTCCTAAAAAAATTAGCATATTGTGATAAAGTTCATTATTTTCTGTAATGTACTGATAAACATTAGACTTTCATATATTTTAGATTCATTACACACCAACTGAAGTAGTTCAAGCCTTTTATTGTTTTAATATTGATGATTTTGGCATACAGCTCATGAAAACCCAAATTTCCGATCTAAAAAAATTTGCATATTTCATCCGACCAATAAAAGAAAAGTGTTTTTAATACAAAAAAAGTCAACCTTCAAATAATTATGTTCAGTTATGCACTCAATACTTGGTCGGAAATCCTTTTGCAGAAATGACCGCTTCAATGCGGCGTGGCATGGAGGCAATCAGCCTGTGGCACTGCTGAGGTGTTATGGAGGCCCAGGATGCTTCGATAGCGGCCTTAAGCTCATCCAGAGTGTTGGGTCTTGCGTCTCTCAACTTTCTCTTCCCAATATCCCACAGATTCTCTATGGGGTTCAGGTCAGGAGAGTTGGCAGGCCAATTGAGCACAGTAATACCATGGTCAGTAAACCATTTACCAGTGGTTTTGGCACTGTGAGCAGGTGCCAGGTCGTGCTGAAAAATGAAATCTTCATCTCCATAAAGCTTTTCAGCAGATGGAAGCATGAAGTGCTCCAAAATCTCCTGATAGCTAGCTGCATTGACCCTGCCCTTGATAAAACACAGTGGACCAACACCAGCAGCTGACATGGCACCCCAGACCATCACTGACTGTGGGTACTTGACACTGGACTTCAGGCATTTTGGCATTTCCCTCTCCCCAGTCTTCCTCCAGACTCTGGCACCTTGATTTCCGAATGACATGCAACAGTCCAGTGCTGCTTCTCTGTAGCCCAGGTCAGGCGCTTCTGCCGCTGTTTCTGGTTCAAAAGTGGCTTGACCTGGGGAATGCGGCACCTGTAGCCCATTTCCTGCACACGCCTGTACACGGTGGCTCTGGATGTTTCTACTCCAGACTCAGTCCACTGCTTCCGTAGGTCCCCCAAGGTCTGGAATCGGTCCTTCTCCACAATCTTTCTCAGGGTCCGGTCACCTCTTCTCGTTGTGCAGCGTTTTCTGACACACTTTTTCCTTCCCACAGACTTCCCACTGAGGTGCCTTGATACAGCACTCTGGGAACAGCCTATTCGTTCAGAAATTTCTTTCTGTGTCTTACCCTCTTGCTTGAGGGTGTCAATGATGGCCTTCTGGACAGCAGTCAGGTCGGCAGTCTTACCCATGATTGTGGTTTTGAGTAATGAACCAGGCTGGGAGTTTTTAAAAGCCTCAGGAATCTTTTGCAGGTGTTTAGAGTTAATTAGTTGAGTCAGATGATTAGGTTAATAGCTCGTTTAGAGAACCTTTTCATGATATGCTAATTTTTTTAGATAGGAATTTTGGGTTTTCATGAGCTGTATGCCAAAATCATCAATATTAAAACAATAAAAGGCTTGAACTACTTCAGTTGGTGTGTAATGAATCTAAAATATATGAAAGTCTAATGTTTATCAGTACATTACAGAAAATAATGAACTTTATCACAATATGCTAATTTTTTTTAGAAGGACCTGTATTCCAGCGCAACCGTGTGGCCAGTAGGTCCTGGTATAGTGCAATTGGCACTGGGCTATTCAGCATTGTGTAACACTGTTTCTGCATATTTTCCCAGCTATGATACTCCGCCATTGTAGGACTCCATATCTGACCTCGCCCGGTGAGCCTCCGGTCTCAGTTAAGATTAAAACCTCATAATTGTGTTTTTCCTCAGGTTCCTTTTAGCGTTCGTGGCTTATGTCGTGTTCTTGACCTTCCGACAACTCAGGTTTAGGTATTGGGATTGGATTTGTACGCCTATTACATAGTTAAAAAAAAAAAAAAGGCTTTTTTCCCGCAGGCTCTTCTAAGGGTTCCTGTCAGTCAACCAAGTGGATTACTTAGGCCTGGGTGTCTTCTCAGGTAGGTATTCTAGCGCTGATTTCTAGCGCTGCACTCCGCATTCCTCCAGTTCCACCCGATACACTAGGGTACCTGGGTGACAAGCTATCCACTACAATTGAAGCCTTCTGGTCCTCTGCACTTCTTTCTTTCACTACTGCGCTATGGCTCACAGGTCAGGCCTCTGTTTTAAATAAAAAAAATATATATATAAATTACAGTTGCCTGGTTCCAACCTGAGGCGTTCAGGTCTCACTCTTTCTCCTACTACACAGGGCATACGGGTGCCTATGGTTCTTGGCCTGAAGTGTTCAGGTCTCACTGTTGTTTCCCTTACCTGAGGCGTTCAGGTGACGTATCTGTCCTTAGCCTGAAGCGTTCAGGTGTCTTCCCTGTCCTTCTTAGCCTGAAGCGTTCAGGTGACGTTGCTATCCTTTAGCCTGAAGCGTTCAGGTGACGTTGCTATCATTTAGCCTGAAGCGTTCAGGTGATGTAGCTCACCTCCTTAGCCTGAAGCGTTCAGGTCAACCCACTCTACTCGGCCTGAAGCGTTCAGGTCTCTTTCTCGCTGCTGCTACTATGACTCCTCCTCCTTGCACCCTAGTCGCTCTTCTGCACCTTACTTTCCTCCCTAGCTGTGTATTCGCTCGGCTCACAGGAGCCTCTATTAGTTTCCTGCCCTACGCATCCAAGCGTCACTTCTGCTTCTCATTTCAAACCAGCACGTCGGTGCGACCATCCCCTTGTCCTTTGGCGCGACAACTGGTTCTTTGTTAATCCTGCCCCCGCATAACGCACTCACGTCGGCTCCTAACATTTCCAGTCCCCAGGGCGAATCGGGTCTCATCTGTCAAGCCTCAAGCTGTAAGACCAGGGTATCGGGTCCATAGCCACAGGTCTAACGTAAGGTGACCACAAGGTCTTCCAAGCCATGTCTCAGGTGTCGGACGTGGTCTCCCGGGTACTTCGGTCTCTGGCCAAGACGGGCCAGAATCCCTCAGGAGATGGACTGTACCAAGGCTCGTAGCGGAGTTTAACAGAAGGGGGGGGCACAGCATTTCTTAGTATTGCAGAATCCGGAACATCGCTCTGCGTTCACATCTCAAGCCGTCAAAGCCACGCTCAGGGGCATTGAGAAGAGCAGTAGGGACACGACCCTTTCCCGACGGCCGGTCTCCGGCGAACTTTTCAGACAACTGTCAGCAATCGTAGATGGAAATCCTTTTGGCCCTTCCTTCAGTCTGGTCATCAAAGCCGCAATGTATTTGAGTTTCTACGACTTCCTGCGCCCGGGAGAATTCTCTGTTAATTCCCCAAGGGCTACATTCCTGAAGAGAAAACAACTGTCCTGGAACCAGGATCACCTTGTATTAAGCCTACCTTCCACGAAGACGTCTCAGACCGGACCCCCAACACAGATTAGCTTTTTTGAAACCAAGAACGCTTGGTGTCCGGTTCATGTGCTCAGACATCTCTTGAACACTATACTAACTCCAGACCCTGAATCACCTTTACTTCCGTTCCAAGGGAAACCCCTATCCACGCTGCAGTTCGTTACTCACATCAGATCCCTGGTCGCGGGGTTGGGTGTGTACCCCAAAACGATAACCGGACATTCTTTCCGCATCGGAGCGGCATCTGCAGCCTCCAAACACAAGACACCTCCGCATGTCATACGTCATATGGGCAGGTGGAGATCTGCCTGTTTTTCCCGGTACATTCCAGATCCGCAATCTGAAACCTGTGACGTTTTCCGTTCTTTGGCTTTGTAATGTATTTTAAATTGTGCTTTTCTCCTACCTAGTGTCTTTTTGGCCCTCTTTTAGGCCTGCTCACGTGACGTGGCTCAGGGCACACATCAGCCATTGTTAGGGTCTCTTCCCTTCGTGTTACGGACCGTAGCTACGGACACAAATAGTTAAGGCTGTATTTTTGGGCGGGGCCGAGGTCACCCTTTTAAACCCTGCTCCTGTCATTCAACGGCACGTACGCCGTTTTCTACCCCACCCCCCTTTTCTTTGTCCTTTTTCACTCTACCTAAGGTGGGCCCTCTTTTAGGCCTGCCCACCTGACGTTGCTCCGGGCACACATCAGCCATTGTTAGGGTCCCTTCCCTTCGTGTTATGGACCGTAGCTAAGGTGCCTTCCTTATAATTACTAAGCCCATGATGAACTGAATATGTATTGATAGAATATATAATACAATTTTTACCCTTGGTTCTGTGTTTATACATATTTATTGTTGATTATATACCTTTTCTGGCCATATATATGTGCCAAAATCTTTTCAACTGGCACTATCATTATTTTGCCCATGGTATAATATATATATATATATATATATATATATATATATTTATTTATTTGAATAGTCTCCCCATTGTGTCCATTAGCTATATTTCTCTTTGTAGTTTGGCCAATATTGCCCTTTTAATTCTAAATATATATATATATATATATATATATATAAAGTCTAATTATTCTGCAGTCTTGTTTATTGCTTATAATATACCTAATTTTCCTAATATACCTTATTGAATTGAATAAGATCTGAAGGGAGCGTCTGAAGAAATGCAGCCTGCGCGATCCGAACCTCCAAACAGCTTTGAACACGGCTGTAGGAGGTTGGATGGCTGTAGGCTGTAATTGGGCGGCCAAGACAGGTTCTAGCGAAGTGCGCCGGCCAGCGCATGCGCACTTCGCATAATGAGGCCGCTGCCAGGAGGCCTAATTTCTGATGACAGAAACCCTTTAAGAAACTTCGAGGAATTGACACCGATGGTGAGCGGCGAAAACGCTATTGTCAGTGTAACCATCCCACTTTTGTGTCTACTCAAACGCTCGCTGCTCACAATTAAGGCCGATGCTGTTTGTGGGGAAGAGTTGGAAATGGGGGAAGAAGACATGACCCTGGGTAAACAAACTTTTTTTTACTTCAGTTTGTCACTATCAATACCTTATCGACAGCCATTTTGTGCAACGATAGTGCACCAGCACTATCTAGCTGCATGTCTGCTAGTCCAGATATACTTTTTTGCTGACTGTGTTTAAAAAAACTTTTTGTTCATATACTGGTCATATTTGATTACACATGCATAGTTGACAGTCACATTTAGGCCACAAATAGGGCCATTAGGTTACTGCGGTTAAAAAAAAACTTTTTGTTCATATACTGGTCATCTTTGCATAGTTGACAGTCACATTTAGGGCACAAATATGGCCACTAGGTTACTGCGGTTAAAAAAGACTGTTTGTTCATATACTGGTCATTTTTTATTAAACGTGCATTGATTACAGTCACATTTAGGCCACAAATACGGCCATTTGGTTACTGCGGTTAAAAAAAACTTTTGGAATCAATGTACGTTTAATCAAAGATGACCAGTATATGAACAGTCACATTTAGGCAACAAATACGGCCATTAGGCTACTGCGGTTAAAAAAAACTTTTGTTCATATACTGGTCATCTTTCATTACACGTGCATAGGTGACAGTCACATTTAGGCCACAAATACGGCCATTTGGTTACTGCGGTTTAAAAAAAAACATCTGTTCATATACTGGTCATCTTTGATTACACGTGCATAGGTGACAGTCACATTTAGGTCACAAATATGGCCATTTGGTTACTGCGGTTTAAAAAAAAAACATTTGTTCATATACTGGTCATTTTTGATTACACGTACATAGGTGACAGTCACATTTAGGCCACAAATACGGCCATTAGGTTACTGCGGTTTAAAAAAAAAACTATTTTTCATTTACTAGTCATCTTTGATTACACGTGCATAGGTGACAGTAACATTTAGCCTACAAATACGGCCATTTGGTTACTGCGGTTGAAAAAAAAATGTTTGTTCATATACTGGCCATCTTTGATTACACCGTGCATAGGTGACAGTCACATTTATGCCACAAATACGGCCATTTGGTTACTGCGGTTTAAAAAAAACATTTGTTCATATACTGGTCATCTTTGATTAAACGTACATTGATTACAGTCACAATTAGGCCACAAATACCGCTGTCATATTGAATTAAACCAACAACACCACCTCCGTCACCAAGCATCTCCACCATGTCACACACAAGCGTTCAGCTCTCCATCTCACAAACCTTTGAGAGAAAGCGTAAATTCCCACCTAGCCACCCTCGATCCCTGGCCCCGAATGCCAGCAGAGAGCTGTTTGGCGCACGTCCTTCCACCGCCAAGGATCGCAGGGCATCATTCATTGCCTCCTGTTGCCTCCTCTTCCTACTCGGCTTCTACCACCTCCTCATCCGGTCAGTGACAGACCTTCACCACCAACTTTAGCACAGCCAGGGGTAAACGTCAGCAGACCGTTCTGAAACTGATGTGTTTGGGGGACAGACCCCACACCGCACAGGAGTTGTGGCGGGGTATAGAACAACAGACCGACGAGTGGTTGCTGCCAGTGAGCCTCAAGTCCGTCCTGGTAGTGTGCGATAATGGGAAATCTCGTTGCAGCTCTGGGACTAGCCGGTTTGATGCACATCCCTTGCCTGGCGCATGTGCTGAATTTGGTGGTGCATAAATTAATTCCCAACTACCCCGACATGTCAGAGCTGCTGCGTAAAGTGCGGTCCGTCTGTGCTCGCTTCCGACGTTCTCATCCTGCCGCCGCTCATCCTGTCTGCTCTACAGCGTAACTTCGGCCTTCCCGCTCACCGCCTCATATGCGACGTGCCCAACAGGTGGAACTCCACCTTGCACATGCTGGAGAGACTGTGCCAGCCGCAGCAGGCCATAGTGGATTTTCAGCTGCAGCACACACAGGTGAGTCGCACTGAGGAACAGCACTACTTCACCACCAATGACTGGGCCTCCATGCGAGACCTGTGTGCCCTGTTGCACTGTTTCGAGTACTCCACCAACATGGCCAGTGGCGATGACGCAGTTATCAGCCTTACAATACCACTTCTATGTCTCCTTGAGAAAACACTTAGGGCGATGATGGAAGAGGATGTGGCCCAGGACAAGGCCAGTCTTTTAGAAGTGGCTCAGAAAGAGGATTTTTGCAACCGCAGAGGCCAGGTCCAAATTTGGCCAGCCAGGGCCCACTACTGGGGATGAAGGAGGATGGGGATGAAGCATGTTCACAGCAGGGTGGCATCCAGTGCAGCTCGGGCCCATCACTGGTGCATGGCTGGGGGGATACGGAGGACGCAGACGATAGCATTGTCCTTACCTCTAGGCAGCCTGGCACACATGAGCGACTACTGGCGCGTGTGCTGACTACTAGGTGGCCACAATGTGCCGTCCTTAATTCCCTCACTGGAGCGTGATCGGAAGATGCGCGACTACAGGCGCACGCTGGTAGACACGCTCCTGAGGGCATTCCCGACTGATGCCGGGGGACAAGTGGAAGCACAAGGCGAAGGCAGGGGAGGAGGAAGAGGTCACCAACGCAGCTGTGTCAGCGCCAGCAACTCAGAAGGCAGGGTTAGCATGGCCGACATGTGGAAAAGCTTTGTCACCTCGCCGCAACAACCGGCCCCAACTGCTGATATGGAGCATGCTAGCAGGAGGCAGCATTTGAACGAAATGGTGGAACCGTACCTGTGCACACGCCTACACGTACTGACTGATGGTTCTGCCCCATTCAACTTCTGGGTCTCCAAATTGTCGACATGGCCAGAGCTTGCGCTGTATGCCTTGGAGGTGCTGGCATGCCCTGCAGCCAGTGTACTCTCTGAACGTGTATTTAGCACAGCAGGAGGTGTCATTACAGACAGACGCAGCCGCCTGTCCACAGCCAACGTGGACAAGCTCATGTTCATTAAAATGAACCAGGCTTGGATCCCACAAGACTTGTCTGTACCTTGTGCAGAATAGACATTTATACCACCATCAAACATACATTCTTGTACTCAAGTCAAGTGCAATGATTCTTAGTTTTCTTTTTTTTTTTTTGTCCCAATATTTCGGGGGCTACCTACCCCAATAAAAATTAAAAAAAACATTGTTGGCTGCCTCCTCCCCTTTTGCTGCCTCCTCCTACAACACCACATTCACCGCCTCCTCAACCTCCGACTCCATATCCACCTCCTTCTCTGAGTTCCAGGTTAATAATTAGTAATTTTTAGTTATTTTATTTTATTTTAAGTTATTTCCCTATCCACATTTGTTTGCAGAGCAGTTGCCAAGCACATTTTACTGCCTTTTACATCCCTCTAGCCTTTTCAAGGTCTATTTTAGAGCCTCTTTAATGCCCTAAATTGAAAAAATTCTTATTTCCAATTGTCAGGTGACATTTTACCATTTTTGGCATATACAAACCCCTGCTGTGCCTGGGTGACAGAGGCCTAAATCTCTCAAAATTGTCTGTTCTGAGTGAAGGGGGGGGGGGGGTGCCGGGCATGGAGTGAGGACGCTCGTCGCTTGAGCTCCCCTGCCATCCTGATATAATCCTGCAGTTTAGCTAGCCTCAGTGACCCCTGAAGGGGTGCTTTGGTGGTGTGGGGCACTGAGGAGTTATCCGGTGCGGCAGTCTGGATGTTTGGCGGTGAACCTGCTGTGTGACGCCTGGTGGAAAGAAGGAGAGCAGCTTACCTCAGGCGGAGGGCGGCCATCTTGGAGAGTGTGAGGGCAGCCTGAACAACGCAGCCGGCGGCTCTGAGGAGGGGAGAAGTGGCGCTGCGTTCGCTTGCAGGGGCTGGAGCCGGAGGCACTCGGTGGTGGCAGGAGGCCGTCACTTCTGCTGTAGGACCGGAGCGCTGCCTATGGAGGAAGAGCTACTCTGTCCCTGGATCGCGGCATAACACGTGGCGGCATACACAGAGGGGGTCGCACATTAACCCCTGAAGAGGTACGAGGGTGAGGGGGGCTCGGCTGAAATACCGGTGGAGGCTGGTGCTGAGAAGGGCCTGAAGCCCAGACATATTATTGGACTCTCTAATATTGCTGCCCATACCCCCCCCCCCTCTTGTGGTGTTGATTGCCACTAGTGACTGCTGCAATTCCCAATTTGAAGTCTTAAGGGTCACAGTTTATACCCTCTCTCCTGCAACTGCGGACCCCAGGAGCTGCTTGTTCTCCTCAAAACTGTGGGCCGCAAAACTGCGACATCTGTGTGTTCTACGCCAGCGAAGGAAGTGGTAGACAACATGAGCCAGACCGAGATGGATCCGAACCAGAGTGGTGCTGCGAATGCTGCATTTCAAACTGACAAGATAATGACTGCCATTGCTGCATGTCAGACGGCTCTGACAACTAAGATTGAGCACTTACAGAGTGACATTAATTGTTTGCGCCATGATATGGATAAAATGAGAGATCGCACTAAAGAGGTGGAACGTCGCCTGGGAGATGTGGAGGACTCTGCTCATACTACGTCTGAGACAACCAGAAGCCTGCAACAACAGGTGAAGACCTTGCTCACCAGGGTAGAGGATGCGGAAAACCGTAATAGGAGAAATAATGTCAGAATCCTGGGGTTACCAGAAAGGGTGGAAGGTTCTGCTCCAGAGGCATTTGCTGAGCACTTGATTCGCACTGTATTGTGTCCGATTGAACTGTCAGCTAGTTTTGGAGTGGAGAGAGCACATAGGATTTCTACGAGACCATTACCAGCGGGTGCGGCTCCTAGGCCTTTCATAATGAAGATATTAAACTACAGAGATCGGGATGCTATTCTGGTGGCTGCCAGGCAAAAGAAGGACATTCAAATTGAAAATGCGAAGTTATCCTTCTACCCTGATTTCACAGCTGAGGTCCAGAAACAGCGTCGTCTGTTCTCAACTGCCGATTGCGGGAGTTGGGAATCAAATACGCAATGATATATCCGGCCAAGCTAAGAATCCAAGAGGGTGACAGAGACAGATTTTTCCAGACTCCGGAGGAAGCAGCTGACTGGATTGATCGACGGTGTCCGAGATGAGGAAAAGGTTTATGAAGTCGTACAGGACTGCTGCAAGTTTCCTACTCTCCTAGTGGGGCTCTGATTATATATACCTGGTCTTACAGAATACTGCAGTTGCCGCCGGGCAGATATGACTTACCAGGATAAGCTAGTTAAGGCTACTTTCACACTAGCGTTCGGGCGGATCCGTTCTGAACGGATCCGCTCATAATAATGCAGACGGAGGCTCCGTTCAGAACGGATCCGTCTGCATTATTTTTAGCATATAACAGCTAAGTGTGAAAATAGCCTCGTACGGACAATGTAAAGTCAATGGGGGACGGATCCGCTTGAAGATTGAGCCACATTGTGGCATCTTCAAACGGATCCGTCCCCATTGACTTACATTGTAAGTCTGGACGGATCCGCACGGATCCGCACGCCTCCGCACGGCCAGGCGGACACCCGAACGCTGCAAGCAGCGTTCAGCTGTCCGCCTGTCCGTGCGGAGGCGAGCGGAGCGGAGGCTGAACGCCGCCAGACTGATGCAGTCTGAGCGGATCCGCTCCATTCAGACTGCATCAGGGCTGGACGGCTGCGTTCGGGTCCGCTCGTGAGCTCCTTTAAACGGAGCTCACGAGCGGACACCCGAACGCTAGTGTGAAAGGAGCCTTAGCTGTATAGTATTGTTTTCTGGCAGCTTCAGATGTAACCAACCCAAATGTCTCTGCTGTACCGCTATACGGATCTCAACTTCCTTCCAAAGTAGATCTAATTGGGGAACCTTCTCCATCAGACAACATTTAGACTGTGGATCAAAGAACGTTATCTATCTACTGGAATGCCCCTGCGGCCTACAGTACGTGGGGCGGACAATCCAAACCTTGCGCAACAGGCTCAACAAACATCGGTCGAATATCAAAAAGGGTTTTCTAAAGCACAGCGTGTCTCGACTGTGAGAGACGTGTATCTGGTTTGAAACATTATTCTGTAGTACACATTTATGTCCACAAGATGGCCGAAAGCCAGATGTTTGAGCCATGTGTGCATTCTTTTGTTTTAAGGTAAATAAGGTTGGGGGAAGAGGGGATTACATTACAGTTTTCAAATCTACCTATGAACACAGTTGTAGTTGCTGAAACCACTCCTATCAGGTTAAGGAGCCAATAGTCTTTTCTTAAGGAACACCCCTTTTGTGATGTCATGTCTGCTATTTAAGTCAATGTAATGTGAATAAAGGGGCGCGTCTCTTGTACCATGACTCAGGGAAGAGAGAAGATGCTTTCATGAAACCACCTAGTGTGTCTGGTCTCATTATAAAGCTGTATGGCATGCACATACTAATACTTCTCAGTGATTTGGCACCACACAAAGAAGAAGGAAAGCGCATGAATTGCGCTGACACGACACGCAACCATTCTCCATGAGGGCCTCACCACTGGCTTTTCCATCACGCCCATTGAACAAATCAGCTCCGATTGCCACAATATCATGCAGTCGATCAGAAGGCGCGAGATGTTTTGGATATACAAACTCAACTGCCTTAATCCATTCGGTCTTAATGAGGCCTTCGAGATAAACCTCTGAAATACCCCAGGTTCAGTTATGTTTCAATCGTGACATTCCCTATTTCAAACAGCCGAGGTCCCCCAAGGTTGTATAATGTAGTACTTTACATGCATATCCCACCGCCACCGTTTTTCTGCACATATGCAAGCATGACGCTCCATATATCGAGCCAACATTTTTATTATTTACATATATATTTTTCATATTTTATATTTATTTAATTTATTTTATTTTATTTATTCTATATCATGGATTTGTTCATATTTTTTTTTTCATACATACATATATATATATATATATATATATATATATATATATATATATTCCTCATTTATTATTGATTAATATATAATAAATCCCCTTTCCCTTTATCATTTATTATTCATCATTTATTATTCATCATATATATATTTTTGATCCATTAATATACCCATTATCATCAATTGCTGTAATCAACAACATGTACATGCATCATTATGGAGTAATACCTTCCTATTCATTTATCACCTCCCTCCTCACTATCCCATCTTTCTCCAATCATTAGCCCCCAATTAATTATTGGTTGATAATTATTCTATCAGTTGGTTCTTCTACTACTAATTATGCATCACTAATTAGTTACCCTATAATGGACAAATTATTATTATTATTATTATTTTTATTATTATATTTTTTATGCTATTATATCATTATTAGAAGTGATTAATCCTTTTAGCACCAAGTATCATCAATTTATCTGTTTTGAGCGTCTCATATTCCTACTCCCTTCAGCCCCTGATCCGGATAATATGACAGAGCCTCCCCTTGCTATCAATAGATTTCACACCACAGGTCTGCCCTCCCTGCAACACCGACTCCACCTCCCTCCCCTGTCATCCTCGCTGCGCTCGTGTCCGCAATACATCAGTGTGGCCACTAAGCGTCCTGGTTACCCAGCAACCAGGATACTATCTGCTGCCAGCAAGCCACGATCACGTGACCGGGTTCCAATCATGTGACCTCTCCCTTCAATACGAGCGCTCCTGGATCAGAGGCGGATAAACTGATCGGAGCACTACACCCCCACGTTTCTGGGTTCACCAGCATTGTTGGTGCCTCTGCATTGTTATCATTATATATATTTTATATCAGCAACTATTGAACTTTTTTAACTATGCACATCGGCTGGGGACTCCTCCCCATAAGCCACGCCCACTTTTCTTAGCCCCGCCCAATCAATTTTGGCGTTTTTTTTTTGTGTATTTAAATGCTGTGTGTTTATGTGATTTCATATGCAGTGTTATGTACCTGATGAAGGGGAACTACTCCCACGAAACGCGTTGTACTTCTGCAATAAATACGTTTCTATTTACTATTACTATCTGGACTGAAAGTCAAAAGAGCGTTAGTATTTAACTACATTAAGAAATTTAATCCGGATGTTCTTATTTTTCAGAAAACTCATCTTAGGGGCCAAAAGGTGCTGGCGGTTAGAAGACCGTGGGTGGGATATGTGTATCATGCAACCTACTCTAACTATGCTAGAGGTGTATCTATACTGGTCAGTAAGACTCTTCCGTTTCAGCTTATGTCCATGCACAATCATCCGGCGGGAAAATATGTACTTCTGCAAGCTAATATTAGAGGCTGTGAGGTCCAGCCTGTTTGAGAGGGAGGTAGTGGATCAAATTATGGCTAGAGTGTTCATTCTTCCTGCGGCTCCATTGGGGGATTTTTGTCACGAGGGTATCGAGAACCGCGCCTGACTCCGTTATACCCGGGCTCAGGAAGTCGCAGCGGTTGGCTGCACGCTCTATTTAAGATAGGGCTGTTTTCCTTATGGTAGCTTTCTGGGTTTGCTTTGCAAACCCTTTTGGCTCACTCAGGGATCCGTAGCTCCTTCTCCTCAGCTGTTCCTTGTCCAGCACTCCCAAACCTCCTTATATTCCTCTCTCACACTTCTCTGGTTGCCAGAGATAGAGCTTCCTGCCTGGACATCTATCCTGACCCACTGGAGCTGTGTTGCTGCGTTCTCTGACTGTTGATTCAGAACGCTACCCTCCGGATCCCTGTTGGACCTTTGTGGACAGTTGTTGTCGTCCACCTGGGTGTTTGTGTTTGTCTGTCCTCTCCCTGGTGTTTCCCTCTTGGTGCAGTGGTGAGGACTAGCGATCCCACCGGCCCGTTCACTATCTAGGGCTCATTTTAGGGAAAGCCAGGGTTTAGGCACGTGATCGCCGCATGGGTGAGGAACCCGTCTAGGGACGTCAGGGCAGCCAGGTGCCAGCCGCAAGGTGAGTTAGGGGTCACCACCTTTCCCTCTCCCTTAGGCAGGGCTTTCCCTGTTTTCCTCCCTGTGCGTGACACCGGTCATTACATTATCTCTGGCCCTTATTTTGTGTAGGTAAAAAAAATAAATAAAAAAAATAATTAAAAAAATATATTTATATAATTTTTTTTTACCTACTTAGAATCCAGTATGGATCAAATTGCTGATCTGTCCAAACAATTTCATGGCCTGTCTTTGGAGGTGGCAGGATTGAAGGCGTCGGTCCTCCAGCAACAGCAGCAATTACAACTGACCGCAAGCCCAGCGATTGCTACTGGTAACCAGGTTGTTGCGGAACCCAAGGTCCCTCTCCCTGACAGATTTTCTGGGGGAAGGGACAAGTTTTTGGCATTCCGTGAGGCCTGTAAGTTATATTTTAAACTGCGCCCTCACTCCTCTGGTAATGAAGATCAGCGGGTGGGGGTTGTTATTTCCCTGCTGCAGGGGGACCCGCAGTCCTGGGCATTCTCTTTACCTACTGATTCCCAGGCTCTTCGGTCAGTGGATGAGTTTTTCGGGGCCTTGGGTCTCATATATGACGACCCTGACCGAGTAGCACTGGCTGAATCAAGATTACGGAGACTCTTACAAGGAGAACGGCCGGTAGAGGAGTATTGCTCTGAATTCCGTAGGTGGGCTACGGATACCCAATGGAACGACCCGACTCTCAGGAGTCAGTTCTGCTCTGGGTTATCCGAAAGGGTTTAGGATGCGCTTGCATTATATGAGACCCCCTTTTCCCTTGATGCGGTTATGTCCCTTTCTATCCGTATAGAGAGATGCCTTAGGGACAGGTTAAAAGAACCAGAGAAATTGGTAACTCCTCTCAAGCAGCAGTTAGTCTGTACGGACTTAGACGAGCCTATGCAGCTAGGAGGAACTACTCGTCAGGTCCGTCCTCCTGAGGCTCGCCGTAGGCGTGGGGTTTGTTTTTTTTGTGGGGAGAGGGGTCATTTCATTAATGTCTGTCCTTCTTTCCTCAGAAACAAAAGACCGTCGGAAAAACTACTAACCCCAGGCTGTGTGGAGGATGTCAGCCGGGGGGTATACGTCTCCTCCATACGTACATCGCAATTTGTGTTGCCAGCGGTTATTGTTTTTGGTGATAAGACGGAGACTATTTCTTTCTTTTTAGACAGTGGAGCAGGGGTAAATTTAATAGATACCCATTTTGCCCGCACTTTGGGTTTGTCTCTCTGTACGTTACAGAGACCCATTCCCATATTTGCTATTGATTCTGCTCCCCTGTCTCAGAGAAACCTCACCCACATTGTTCATAATATACACCTTCGGGTAGGGGACCACCATAACGAGATGCTTTCAGGTTATGTTCTGGAGGGGCTTCCCACTCCGGTGGTGCTGGGTCTTCCCTGGTTGGTAGCGCACAATCCAGTAGTGGATTGGCAGGCCAGGGAGATATTGGAGTGGAGTGAGCAGTGCAGAGAAAATTGCTTAAATAGCAATTGCTTAGTTGCCTCCAAAACTACCCTACCTACATTTATTTCGGATTTTGAGGATATTTTTTCTGAAGAGGGTTGTCAGAAGTTACCACCTCATCGTCCTTATGATTGCCCGGTTAACCTTATTCCCGGCGCAAAATTACCCAAGACCAGGTTATATAATCTTTCGGGTCCAGAGAGACAAGCCATGAAAGATTATATCTCCGAGAGCTTGGCTAAGGGACACATCAGGCCCTCTTCTTCACCCGTGGCTGCAGGGTTTTTCTTCGTTAAAAAGAAAGATGGGGGCCTGCGTCCTTGCTTAGATTTTCGCGAATTAAATCGGATAACCATCCGAGACCCATACCCTCTTCCTCTCATTCCTGACCTGTTTAATCAGATTGCAGGTGCTAGGTGGTTCTCCAAACTTGATCTTAGGGGGGCCTACAATCTGATTCGTATTAAGGAGGGGGATGAGTGGAAGACAGCGTTTAACACCCCTGAGGGGCATTATGAAAATCTAGTTATGCCTTTCGGTCTGACCAATGCTCCTGCCGTCTTTCAACATTTCGTTAATGACATTTTTAGTCATCTAATCGGCAGGTTTGTGGTAATATACCTAGATGATATTTTTATTTATTCGTCTGATCTGAGAACACATGAGGAGCATGTCAGACAAGTACTGCAGGTCCTACGGACGAATGAATTATATGCTAAGATTGAAAAATGTGTCTCGCCATTCAGGAAATACAATTCCTGGGTTATTTTTTATCTGCTTCAGGTTTCCGTATGGATCCTAGGAAGGTCCAGGCAATTTTAGATTGGGATCTTCCTGAGAACCTCAAAGCACTACAACGGTTCTTGGGCTTCGTGAATTTCTATAGGAAATTCATTAAAAATTATTCACTTATTGTAAAACCGCTTACTGACATGACTAGGAAGGGGACTGATTTTTCTAAATGGTCTGACGCCGCTAAAGTTGCTTTTTCCTCTCTAAAAGAGAGGTTTACCTCAGCACCTGTACTAGTCCAACCTGATGTCTCTCAGCCTTTTATTGTTGAAGTCGATATGTCAGAGGTGGGAGTGGGGGCGGTGCTGTCTCAGGGTCCGTCTCCTGGCAAATGGCGTCCTTGTGCTTTCTTTTCGAAAAAACTATCTGCAGCAGAAAAGAACTACGATATTGGCAATAGGGAACTATTAGCTATTAAACTTGCGTTTGAGGAGTGGCGCCACTTCTTAGAGGGGGCAGTCCACCCCATCACTGTGATTACGGACCATAAAAATCTCCTGTACCTCGAATCAGCTAAGCGTCTCACCCCTAGACAGGCTAGGTGGTCGCTATTTTTTACCAGGTTTAACTTTGTTATTACCTATCGTCCTGGGGCAAAGAACACCAAGGCTGATGCACTATCTCGTTGTTTCCCTGGAGGGGGTAATGTGAGTGATCCGGTGCCCATTCTACAAAGAGGAGTGGTTGTCTCTGCGGTACACTCTGTTTTGGAGGGGAAGGTGTTAGAGGTCCAGGGGGACGCCCCGGTCTCTTGCCCCTCAGAGAAATTGTTTGTACCGTTGAACCTACGTTTCGAATTATTAAAGGAACATCATAATTCGGCACTTGCTGGGCACCCGGGTAGTAAAGCAACCTTGAAGCTATTGTCTCGTCGTTTTTGGTGGCCAAGGTTGCGTCAGGATGTATTGGATTTTGTGTCTTCTTGTTCTACCTGTGCGCGCGCAAAAGTTTCACATACACGTCCTGCAGGGTCTCTATTACCACTCGTCATTCCCAATAGACCGTTCACACATCTGTCAATGGATTTTATCACTGACTTACCTTTGTCTGCGGGTAAAACAGTGATTTTGGTAGTAGTGGACAGGTTTAGCAAAATGGTACACTTCATTGCGTTACCCGCACTACCTAATGCTAAGACTCTTGCTCAGGTATTCGTCAGTGAAATCGTGAAGCTTCACGGGGTCCCCTCCGATGTTGTTTCGGATCAGGGTACCCAGTTTATTTCTAAATTTTGGAAAGCTTTTTGTTCCCGTTTGGGGGTACACTTGTCCTTTTCCTCGGCTTTCCATCCTCAGTCGAATGGACAGACTGAGCGAACCAACTAAAACCTTGAGACATATCTAAGATGTTTTGTGTCTGAAAACCAAGAGTTGTGGTCATCATATTTACCGTTAGCTGAGTTTGCCATAAATAATCGTCGTCAGGAATCCACTTGGCAAGTCACCATTTCTTGGTGCATATGGTTTTCATCCCCAATTCTGTACTTTCAAAGAGGGGGGTCTTCTGGGGTTCCCGAAGAGGAACGTTTTTCGTCATCTCTTTCATCGGTATGGCAGAAGGTGCAAGCTAACTTGAAAAATATGGGAGGTAAATACAAATGCATGGCTGATAAGAGGCGGTCGCCAGGTCCGGACCTAGGAGTGAATGACTATGTGTGGTTGTCTACTAGGAATATTAAATTGAAGGTTCCCTCTTGGAAACTGGGTCCTAGGTTTATTGGCCCTTACAAAATTGTAGCCATCATCAACCCCGTGGCTTTTCGCCTGGAGTTACCTCAGACTTTTAAAATTCATAATGTTTTTCATAAGTCGTTACTCAAAAAATATGTTCCACCTCTAGAACCATCAGCGCTGCCACCCCCTCCTGTTGTCGTGGATGGTAATCTAGAATTTCAGAT